>NC_044043.1:8696731-9347565 GCF_901765095.1 Microcaecilia unicolor | reverse complement strand
CACTGATTATGATTTATAACATATTACTACTCTATTTATGAAGAGTTATTCCATTATTATACTTCCTCTGTGTACATCCGTATGCACAAGCCGGCATGTTTGAAAATGTAAGTGAGATTAAATACAAATTCACTTTTTTATAGTATCCTCCCCACCCCACCCACCTACCTAACTATACCAGACCTCCTCCCCACTCTCCCGGTCCCCTGTGCTGCAGGGTCCTGGCACATACCTGAACCAAAGCCACCCTGGTGGTCTAGTGGATTCTTAGGGCAGGAAAGATCTCCAGTCTTTCCTGCCTGCTGCTGGCGATGACTTACAACGGCGGCCTCGTCTTGCGAGGCCATCGCTTGAAGTCTAGGCAGCCATTTTTAAAGAGCACTGCAGCTGCAAGAGGGTCAGTGCTGGCAGCGGGCAGGAAAGACTGGGGATCTGTCCTGCCCAGAAGAATTCACTAGACCACCATGGTGGCTGCCTTCAGGTATGTGCCGGGACCCTGCAGTTCGGGGTACAGAGACCCCAACAGGGAGCGGGAGGGAGAGCGAGCCCTGCCTGAACAACAGCAACCAGCTTGCACTGCCTGAACAACCGGCTTGCAAAATGTTAAAAAATTTAACAACCGGCTCCAGCACACCACTGCCCCTTTCCTTAGTAAATAGTGATGAATTTCTAGTGCTTTAAAAGTGGAGTGAAATAATACACTTTTGGTAATTATTTGAGGTTTCCCACCCCAGCCAAGTTTAGAAATTTCTCTTTGTAACCTCCTGAGAATGCCATCTGGGACATGGGGAAGGGCATTTTCGAAAGGATGTCTGTCAGAACAGACTCGAGACAGAGCTCATAATGTCCAAAATGGATGCCCATCTCTCAATGTATTTTTCAACAGGAAATATATCAGGATTTCCTGTTCAAAAATACGTGAGATAGATGTCTATGTGTTGAGGATGTCCAGCACGAACATACATTTTACAAACTGGAACATCCAACATATGAATGGCAAAAAAGCAGGGACAAAGATAGTTTATTAAAAATTTACTATATCGCTCAATCTAACTTGCAGACTTGAGTGGTTTACAAAACTAAGAGTACATAAATAGGCAGAAAGGAACTACAATATGAGACAGGAAAGGAATAAATCATTCACATGTAAGAAGAATGTACAAGCTAAAGAGCAGCAAATAGGATGGGCCATAGAAGGCAAACAGGAAAAGAAGAGGGGAATGAGAAGGGAGGAAAGGAGGGGAGAGGAAGGACAACCAGGAGTCTACTTACCAACAGTGAAAGAACAGGGGAGTGAAAAGTCTCTTGATCAAAATACCTCTGGACTGACCATAATTGTTGGATGGCAATACTTATGTATTTAAATTGAGAAAAGCTCTTCGATAAGTTGGGAAACTTTGAGACAATTAGATTTACTCAGGTGAAGACTGTAGTCCTTGAATCTACACTTAAATTTTAGAAGCTCAGTATCTGCTCTGGTTTTTAGCCTGTTCAGCTTCACACACAATAGCGAGCAAATTACATAAATGAATACAGTTTACAATAGCAAGCAATTAAATACCTGACTCAACTTTATCTAGAGCATTTTATGGCAAGGGGTCTAAGCCTTAAGTCCTACAGCTCCCTCTGCTTCCGCCTTTACTAACGAAGCAGATTCTCAGCTCCACCTGGGGCATATACCATAGACATACCTAGGCGCTAATCTCACTGCCTTGATCAGGGGATTGCCATCAAAGCATCTTCCCCTTCTCAACCGTTGATTCTTTCTTGAAGCCTTCAGCTTCCCCATTCCATCAAAGTCTGAAGTGGGCACCACCAATCATCTGTTACTCTAGCGCCCTCCTCCGTACAAGAGGGAGACTGCTCTTAGCTTAGACATCATCCATGGGACAAGACCACATCACATTTGACATTTCTTTGGAGTAAGACATACTGCTGTGTATTCTACCAGGCTAGGACCCACCTCCTACTGAATGCTGCGATGAGACCCTATCCTCTCTAACCTGGGGTGGGTGGGATGGGTGAGCTGATGGAGCAGCATGAAAAATGGTGCTTGCACCTTGGCAAATGCTGCACCTAATGCCTCAAATGCCATCCCTTCTCCCTGCCTCATGTCACCTGACTCTGCCCCTCTATTTCTACTACCTCCATTCCCCTGCTGTTCCTTCTATAACTTGCATTTACCTACCTACAATCCTTTCCCTTGCCCTCCCCTATCCCTCCCAGTACCCTACTTCTTGGTTATGCCTGGTTGCCGTCCATTTCTGCATCTGACCACCTAATTGTTCTCAGAAGGACGTTGCCTCCTATCCCATGACTTTTTAATTTTCTCAGGAGTCTATGAGGAACCTTGTCAAAGGTTTTCTGAAAATCTTTATCCATATGCTTATTAAAGCCTTCAAAGAAATGAAGCAAATTGGTGAGGCAAGACTTCCCTTGGCTGAAACCATGCTGACTCTGTCACGTTAAATCATGTCTGTCTACGTGTTCTGTAATTTTATTCTTTATATTAGTTTCCACTATTTTGCCTGACCCTGAAGTCAGGCTTACTGGTGTATAATTTCCTGGATCATCCCTGGAACTTTTTTTAAATATTGGCGTTACATTGGCCACCCTCCAATCTTCAGGTACTATGGGCAATTTTAATGACAGGTTATAGATCACTAACAGCAGATCAACAATTTCATGTTTCAGTTTCAGCGCACTCTATTAGACCCCTATTCAGCATCTATTCTCCCCAGGGGCATAACCACAAGGGGGCCTTGGCCCTCCCCCCCCCCCCCCCCCCACACACACACTTTGGGCTTCAGCCCCCTCTAAAATTGCAGCACTGATTGAATCAATGGTGGAGATTTCCAAGCCCTGCCAGCCAAAGAGGTCCACTGCCTGAGCCCCCTACCATGCTGTTTGAGCAGAGCAGAAGTCAGCGGTGTGCTTCAGCCACCGATGATGGCACTCCTATGCATTCTCAGTTCAGGCACTTGAAAATGGAAAAGAAGAAGATACCTTTTTATTTGACTAGCCTAATACAGTTTTTGATTAGCTTTTTCGAATTCTGTTGGTCCCATCTCTGGTTTCTGCTTTTTTTCATCGTCACTTAACTCTCTTGCCAGGGTTTCCTGTACACTTGTCAATTTTCTCTCTCCTCCTTTTTCTTTACTTTTTTTTCTTACTATCCAGTCTTTTATTTCTCTTTTTAGTTTGCCTACCTACAGCTTTGTATCTTTCCATCACCTTGGTTGTCTCTATGCCCCTTTCTCTTATTCTCCAGTCTTTCACTAACTTTATCCCCTCCCCCTTTTTCTCCCCGTCCTTCCATCCAGCATCTCCTCTATTTCACTTCCCATTCTTCCATCCGTTATATCCCCTCTTTCTCTCCCTCCTTCCATCCAGCATCTCCCCTCTTTCTCTCCCTCATCCTTCCTGCCAGCATTTCCCCTCCTTTCATCCAGGGTCTCCCCTCTCCCCATCCTTCTACACAGCATCTACGTATGTACTCTCTATTCTTTTTCTATCCATTGTGTCCCCTCTTTCTCTCCCCATCTTCACTCTGTCCCCTCTTCCATCCAGCATGTCATCTTCTATCCACCATTTCTCTTCCACCTCCAATTTAGCATTTCCAACCTCTTTCTCTCTCCCCCACCCCTTCCATCTGGTGTCTTGTCTCCACTACTGCTTCCCCTGATGAGCAGCAATGGCAGCAAACCAAGAAGCAGGTGTGGAGCTGCAGTGTTCGGGCGTGTGCTGTTGGCTCTGTCAGTCCCCTGCCCCAGAAGAGGAAGTGATGTCAGAAGGGACAGAGGACCGCCAGAGCCAACAGCGCATGCTGAACAATGCAGCCCTGCATCTGCTTCTTCTTTATTTGCTGCCACTGCTGCTCTTCAACTTCTCCACTCTTTTCTCATTCCCTACGACTTTCCTTCTTCGTGCTGCTTTCCTTCATACTCTCTCTTTTCCTGCAGTTGCAGGTCTAGACATGCTCAGTTACTCAATTTGTCCATTTTGGTGACCTACACTGGAAGGTGGAGAAAGTTGGGAGGGGAGGAGACCCCCTCCCCAAAGGGTCCACAAATGCTCTCTTTCTGTCTCTGGAAGAACTAGTTCACAGTGACACCCCTCCCTCCCCCTCCCTCCCACACCCACCGCACACAAAATTGCACGATCTGACCTGTGTCTCACAGCTCTTTAACCTAGGGCAGGTTTGCTTTCACTGGCTGTTTTAATTGCTGCACTGTGCTAAGAAGAGCCCCATGATACTGAGACCAAGAGTCAAGCCTGTGACTCACTATTCATAATGTCATCACCCAACCTGTAAATAATCAGCAGTGATGCAAAAAATAGTTCGAGATTTCTGAATTAGGAAATGTCAGGTCAAACAGCCTCCCTGATCAGTAGCTAGTGATGTTTATCATATTAACTTCAATTCATTGTCTTTTACTAGGGCCAGGATCAGCTTCCGGCTCATCGTCTTTTGGAAGTGGAGTTGCAAGAGTTCTTGGTCTTTGCCAGGGGCAGGCTGAGAGTAGTCTGGGCTCCCCGACCGGCCACCACCCCCTACCGCCACGCTGCTGCTCCCCCCCTACTGCCACAGCCGATGCCCCTGCTGCCCCGGTCCTGCCTGAAGGGCCTTGGTAGTGTTAGTGGTCTCTGCGGGGGGGAGGGGAGGGAGAAGCATGTTCTTTCCTATCCACTGCACTATCGCTATTTCCTCGCCTGCCGCCGTGTTTTCAAAATGGCGTACGAGACTTCCTGCAGTAGTCTCGCAGGTCTCGACAGTCTCACGAGACTTCCGCAGGGAGCGTCAGCTGCCATTTTTATAATACGGCGGCGTCGGGCAAGGGGAACAGTGGCAGCACAACTGGCAGGAAAGAACATGTTCCCCCCTTCAGAGGCCACTAGATCACCAGTGGCGCGCCTTGAAAGTTAGGACTGGGGCGAGCTGTAGTGTGTGGCGGGCATCCGGGCACTGCCTGGTTGCCTGAATGGTCAGTCCGCCCCTGGTCTTAATCTGCCCCTGCTGTCCTGGAAACTATTTGGCATCTGGGCTGAATCTTATTGAAAAGACTACAGACAATTCAAAATGTGGCAATTTGGTTAATCTATGCCCTTAAAAAATCTGATAGGATAATTTTTTTTATTGTTGTTCTTCTCTGGCTTCCAGTGGAGCTGACAATTTTATATAAATTATGTTTAAAACATTTAAGATCCTATACAGAACAATACCTCAATATATGCAGACCAACTATTAATCAGTAATTACATATCTCAAAATCTAATGTTATTTTGTCATGTCCAAATCCAAAAGGCATTTCATCTAAGACAATATTTTTCTCTTTTTTTTCTTATCAAGCTGCCCATACCTGGGCTATTTTGCCTAAAATTTGGGCTGCAGGAGCGTTGGCGCGTGGATTTGCCATGCGCCGAGGCCCCCTTTGACTGTAGCGGGTAAAAGGCTTTTTTTTTTTTTTTTAAAAGGGAAATGGCCCTGCAGTAAGTGAACCACTTGCCACACAACCATTTCCTGGGGGAGCCCTTATTGCCACCCATTGAGGTGACAGTAAGGGCTCCATGATACCCCAATGGTAACCGGGTAAGCCCTCAGCATTAAAAAAATACAAATGCATTTTCTTGCGCCGGATTTGGTGCACAGCAGAAGCCGGGACTACCACTGGGCTCCTGCAGAAGCCGGGCGGTAGGCTTGACCTTCCTGCCCTTTAGTAAAAGGGCCCCTTAGATTCTTAACAAGCTTTGATATTTTTAAAAAAGCGAAGAAAACAATTTCTTTTGTCATAAACGTGTTTTGTCTAGATAGTTGTATTATCAGTTTGATTAGCAAAGTCATCTAAGTTCTTTTTTGTGACTTCATAGATTGGCCATCTGGCTTCTTTACTTGTGATCCACTTAAGTTGGTTAAAGAAAGCGGAAAATAAAAGCGGTAACTAACTAATTATAGAATCAACTAAATAAATATATTTGGTGGTGTGGAGATGAATACTAATTCTAAATATTAAAGCTTCCACCTGATACAAAATTACAATGGTGTATGGGGAAAAGCCTCAAAGAGCTCCCAGATCCAATATCAATCTGTCGGAGCTAAAATAGACCGTCAGGTCTTCTCTTCATCATAGGCAAAAAAAACCCCCTTTTAGGTGGCCCTCGATGAATTTCTATAGGCAAAAACCCCTTATGAGCAGCCCTAAGTATATTTCTACTGGGACTGCAGTAATTTATTCAAAATTTTTTGTTTCTCAGACTAGCTACATTTGAAACGCCGTGCAACGAGTTCCAATAAGTACCCGAGACCTTGAAAAAGCAGCGAAACGCTGGCCAACGTGGCTCGGGGTAACTCAACAAGGAACAACATAGCATGAAGCAGGAGTAGCATTGAATCTCAAGCAATAAAGCTAAGTGCATTGCAACATAATATGTTTTTTTCCTTAAAAAATTCTTATTCTTGAGAAACAAAAAATTTTGAATAAATTACTGCAGTCCCAGTAGAAATATACTTAGGGCTGCTCATAAGGGGTTTTTGCCTATAGAAATTCATCGAGGGCCACCTAAAAGGTTTTTTTTTTGCCTATGATGAAGAGAAGACCTGACGGTCTATTTTAGCTCCGACAGATTGATATTGGATCTGGGAGCTCTTTGAGGCTTTTCCCCATACACCGTTGTAATTTTGTATCAGGTGGAAGCTTTAATATTTAGAATTACTAACTAATTATATACAATATACTATCTGACCAGGCTGCTGCAGGGGACGTTCAAGGATAGCAATGACATATTTTATCAATATTGCTAAGAGGAAGACGGGCAAGAGAATATATAATCCCTATATTGCATCAGCCATTTAAAAAAACAAAAAAAAACCCCTCCTCTGTGGTTTATCCTCCTATGCTAGCCAAAAAAACAGACGGGAGCTGTCATCTTATATGTATAGCTCCATGTTGCTTGCCCAGCGTCCTCTGGAGCCAAGGCGATGTCTGGAAAAGGGAGGGGTTCTGGGTCTTTTTTTAGCCCGGATTTTAAATGCTGCCCATGCAGTATTCGTGCAGACTTCTTAAATATGGAGCTGCCATCTGGTGCCCTGATCAGACTGCTTCATTAATAAAGCTCCCTCTGGTAGCTGCTGCTGCTCCCAGCACTTTCCAGAGCCAGCTGGAAGCTCCGACAGCCGCAGGGGAACGCCCTGTGCTGGCAAGGGCCAAGAACTCCAGCTCCCAACGAGATCCTCTTCCAGTTCTGGTTCTCCCTGCTCATAGCTATACACTCTGCCTTTTTTATTGGCAAGAAATAAAGTGAAGAAATGTGGGAAATATTTTTCACCATTACCACTGTGCACTAGTAATCAGCACCTTAAAACTGGGAGGACAGTGCAGCACAGAGAAAAAAAGGGAAAGTTCGGTGAAAGAAAAAAACGAAGATGTGGCAATGGGCGAGGGGGGACAAAGGGATCTGATTTTATATTTAAATGCTCCTTTTCAGTCCCATTAAAATGTCCAAAACGGCTTACAGCATATAAACCTCACATCAGACATCACAAAGCAAAAGGACTGTGGTAAAAAGTCAAGATACAGAAATGTTTCTTATTTGGTTTGGATACCACAGGATTGATTAAAATGAAATTTTAAGCACACCTTGATAGATTATCTATACACGTTACAACTTACAAACTCCAGAAGGAAGCTCTCTTTGGTATAATGCAAATGCTACGGTGGCTGTTAGCAGTAAATTTGAGAGACTGAGATCATACTCCACAACCCTGACTTAGGAGTGAGTCTCATTACTGTAATGGTATGCGCAAAACTAACCCCATTTGGTTGCATTGTCTGAGACAAACCAAGGTGACACCTCTGAGGGAGGAGTATTTTTCAGTACCAGGGTAGTGTGTCAATGACCTTATGACCAGAAACATAGAAACATGATGGCAGATAATGGCCCATCCAGTCTGCCCTTCCTCACTAACTACTAACTCCTCCTTTTCCTAAGGGATCCCATGTGTCTGACCCATGCTTTCTTAAATTCTGACACAGTCTTTGTCTCCATGACCTCCACTGGGAGGCCATTCCAAGCTTCCACCACTCTTTCCATGAAAATTTATTTTTTTAGATTCCTCCTAAACATATTTCCTCTTAACTTCATCCTATGCCTTCCCCTTCCAGAGTTTTCCTTCATTTGAAAAATGATGGACACCACAGTCAGAGGGGGGAGAAGAGAAGATGCTGAACAGTGGAGGGCGAGGGGAAGGGAGAGATGCTGAAGACCATTGGTGGGGGGGGGGGGGGGGGGGGGGGGGTTGAGAGGGCGGAAGAGAGAAATGCTGGAGACCATGGGGGCTGGTGGAATGTTGAACACCACATGGACGTTGAATAATTGATTTCACAGGCTTACAGGGTAGGGAAGGAAACAGAGGAGATGAGGACAGGGGAGGAGAGAGATGCTGGAGACCATGGGGGAGGGAGTGAGATGCTGTAGACCATGAGGGGTTCAGAGGGAGGGAAGGAGATAGATGCTAGATAAGATGAGGGGAAGGGCATAAGGAAGAAGAGAAATGCTTGCACCATGGAGGAGGGAGTTTGAGAAGGACAAAGGGAAGGAGAGATATGTCAGATGCCATAGAATGCACTACCAAAAGCCACAAAAACAATACACAACATAACTAAATTCCGAACATTACTAAAAACCAACCTGTTCAATAAGGCATACCACAATGATCCATCCTAAATACCAGACGACAAAACTCATACCAGAACTGTACAAAATCGTACTCTCTATTCTTGACTGCTTAAGTTAACCTATCACGATTGAACTTTAACAAAATACCTTGTTTATTTCTCATTACAACAATGAATCCTCTTTTGATTTGATTGCCTAATCCACTCTGTCACCTGCACTATAACTATGTATTTCTCATTCTGGAATTGGCGATCGCCGTTACGGAACAATGTAAGCCACATTGAGCCTGCAAATAGGTGGGAAAATGTGGGATACAAATGCTACAAATACATAAATAAATAAATAAATAAATAAATAGGAGAGGACTAGGATGGTATGGAAGAATTGGGGTAGAGCTTGGGCACCCCTAAACAAAAAAGTGTTCTGCTACCCTTGTGTGTAGATACACAAGTAAGTGTGGAAAATCTGGCTACATGCTATACTTTCACATAGGCGGAGTCTGGGCGGAGCATGGGTGGGCACACACTTGTGCAGGCAACTTAGAGAATACAATAAGTTATGCACATATCTCCAAAGGTGGAAAGAAGAGAAAATGTCAGCCAGCATGGTTAAAAGGTGAAGTAAAAGAGGCCATTATAGCCAAAAGATTGTTCTTCAAAGAATAGAAAAAGGACCCAAATGAAGAAAATAAGCAGCAACATAAGCACTGGCAAATCAGATGCAAAACATTAATAAAGCAGGCTAAAAGAGAGTATGAAGAGAAAATTGCAGCAGAGGCTAAACCTCACAGTATCAACTTTTTCAGGTACATCAGAAGCAGAAAGTCTGCGAGGGAATCTATGGGACTGTTAGATCACAAAGGAGCAAAAGGGGCGCTCAGGGAGGACAAGGCCAGAGCAGGGAAACTGAATGCATTCTTTGCTTCTGTCTTTACAGAAGAAGATGTAAGAAATCTGCTTGTACCAGAAATGGTTTTCAAGGGAGACGATGTGGAGGAACTGCAAGAAATCTCAGTGAACCTGGAAGATGTACTGAGCCAAATTGACAAATTAAAGAGTAGTAAATCACCTGGACCAGATGGCATACATCCAAGGGTACTCAAAGAACTCAAGCATGAAATTGCTGATCTGCTGTTAGTAACATGTAACCTGTTGTTAAAATCGTCCATAGCACCTGTAGATTGGAGGGTGGCCAATGTGACGCTGATTTTTATAAAGGGTTCTAGGGCTGATCTGGGGAATTATAGACTGGTAAGACTGACATCGGTGCGGGGCAAAACAGTGGAAACTATTATAAAAAATAAAATTATGGAACATATAGACAAACATGGTTTAATGGGACAGAGTCAGCATGGGTTCAGCCAAGGGAAGTCTTGCCTCACCAATTTGCTTCATTTCTTTGAAGGCATGAATAAACATGTGGATAAAGGTGAGTCAGTTGATGTAGTGTATCTAGATTTTAAAATGCTTTTGATAAAGTTCCTCATGAGAGACTCCTGAGAATATTAAAGAGTCATGGGATAGGAAGCAAGGTTCTGGTGTGGATTAGGAATTGGTTATTGGACAGAAAACAGAGAGTAGAGTTTCTCTCAATGGAGGAGGGTGAACAGTGGAGTGCCTCAGGGATCTGTACTATTTAACATATTTATAAATGATATGGAAATCAGAACGAGTGAGGTGATCAAATTTGCAGATGGCACAAAGTTATAATGGAAGGCCTTGTCACCAACTTTGATATTCCTTTGCAGTAGTTTCACTTAAAGGAGCATGCAGGACACCAGGAGGAAGAGCGAGCAGGGCAGGTAATGCGATGGCTCTGGACACTGGCGCTGGAGAAGGCTTCAGCTAGTGGGGGTTTACTAAGCTGTGCTGTAGGTACACAAACTTTTTAGCGTGTGCTAAAAATTAGCACACGCTAACATTACAGACACCCATAGGAACATAATAGGTCTCTATCGTTAGCGTGTGTTAAAAAGTTAGCGCGCCTATAGCATGGCTTAGTAAACAGGGCCCATAGATGGGTAAGAGATACAGATGCATATTTTCAAAGCACTTAGGCTCCCAAAGTTCCATATGTTTCTATGGAACTTTGGGAGGCTAAGTGCTTTGAAAATAAGCCCCTAAGAGGAGTTAGAAAGTAAGGTGACTAATTTAAAGAAAGTTGCACATATGTATTTTATGACAAAATACAGTTACAAACTTTCATTCAAAGTAAGAAATAAGGTGTAGAAGCAATCACTGTAAAAGTGTGAGCCATGGAGTATTATAAATATGAGGGGTTGGGAGTTGTCAGTGCCTAATTGCTATATTTATAATGTTTAATTTTTGAATTCTCTGTTCTTTTCTTGGATCTCACCCTGTTGTGGTCTGCAATTTTCATATCTAGGGCTTTGTATAATTGTCTAGTTTTGTTTTCTTTATTACCTTTTGGAATTATTTCTTGATATGAACAATTGTTTTCTTGATGTATATTTGTGAAATTAATAATTAAGAGCCTCTTTTACTAAGGCACACCGAAGAGTGGCCTGCACTAGTGTAGGCGTGTGTTTTGGACGTGTGCAGGTCCATTTTTCAGTGTGCCTTATTGTGGCTAAAAATGGGCATACGGCAAAATTAAAACCAGTGCGTGTCGATTTTTGGCTTGAGACCTTACCGCCACCCATTGACTTAGAGGTAAGGTCTCACATGCTAACCGGGCGGTAAGCATCAGTGCAAGTAAACTTCCAATTACCGCCGGGTAAGCGCCACGTGGCAGAAAATAGAAAATATTGGTCTGCTCCAGTATGGCTACTTTTATGTTCTTATGAGTGTTTACCGTCTCCCAACTGCACTGCTGAAATGACAGCTACATTTCTTATCAATTATGTGTTTTTATTTATTTTATTGTTTGCATTTGTATCCCACATTTTCCCACCTCTTTGCGGGCTCAGTGTGGCTTACAATAAGATAAGAATAATGAAAATACATTTGTTACAACTTGGTTATGGGTTATATTGTACAAGTTATGCGAGATAATCGAATTATCATTAGGAATATCACAATGGGACGTCAACATGAAGCTTAAGGGCAGTGTTAAGACACAAAGGCATATGGTGTACATATTTCTGTGAGTAAGTGTATGAGTAGTGTTGAATTATGGGGGATGGGAGATCATAAGTGGATGTATGATGCATTGATGAACAGTGAGTGTGGACTCTATGTGTTTTGGTTCCGATGGGGCCTACCCATGTGAGTAGACTCCAACCAGGGACCCCATTTCACAGGTAAGGTGATTCAACACATGTGGAGAATCCTTCCTTCCTTCCTTATCTGATCAGTTGAGTACTGCTCTTGGTTACTCCATTCATCAGTGTTTGCCATGCTTTCTGATCTCTCACAGCTTCTTTCAGTTCTGTTATGTTCATTCCCGTATCCTAAGAGAATCCTAGGTGCTGAAAATAGGTATCATATTGATTATCATTCTCAATCCTCAGGTCAGGTAGAAAGATTAAATAGGACTATTGACACGCTTAAAAAGTATGTCTCCACCTCCGGTAAAGATTGGGATATGAAGTTACCATTGGTGTTGATGGCTATCAGCTCCACACCTCACCGTTCCACAGGATCACCAGTAAGGAAATGATTCTGCCTATCCACCTGCCATATCGAACACAAGATGTTAATATCACTGGTGCCACCACTGCACATGAGTACATCACCCATCTACACCAACATTTACGGGAAGCCTATTCCTTTGCACAAACAAATCTTGAGAAGGTAGTCCAAGGGCAAAAACCTTTTATGATCTAAGAACTACTGCAAAGGAATATCAAGTTGGTGACAAGGCCTTCCATTATAACTCTGAAAGGGAAAGGGCTAAATCCTGTACATTTTTACCTAGATGGAATGGCCCCTACCAAATAGTTGATAAGGTGTCACCAGTAGCCTATTAACTCTGCCTTAGAAAGGCCAGTGACGAGGAAGGTACTCTGAAGTGAGTCCCTATTAATCAGCTTAGGACATATCATCCTACATAAGTACATAAATAAATAAGTATTGCCATACTGGGACAGATCAAAGGTCCATCAAGGCCAGCATCCTGTTTCCAACAGTGGCCAATCCAGGTCACAAATACCTAGCAAGATCCCAAAAAAGTACAAAACATTTTATACTGCTTATCTCAGAAATAGTGGATTTTCCCCAAGTTCAATTTAATAATGGTCTATGGACTTTTTCTTTAGGAAGCCGTCCAAACCTTTTTAAAACTCCGCTAAGCTAACCGCCTTTACCACATTCTCTGGCAACAAATTCCAGAGTTTAATTACACGTTGAATGAAGAAATATTTTCTCCAATTCGTTTTAAATTTACTACTTTGTAGCTTCATCGCATGCCCCCTAGTCCTAGTATTTTTGGAAAGCGTAAACAGACGCTTCACGTCTACCCGTTCAACGCCACTCAATATTTTATAGACCTCTATCATATCTCCCCTCAGCCACCTTTTCTCCAAGCTGAAGAGCCCTAGCCGCTTTAGCCTTTCTTCATAGGGAAGTCATCCCATCCCCTTTATCATTTTTGTCGCCTTTCTCTGCACCTTTTCTAATTCCACTATATCATTTTTTAGGATGCGGTGACCAGAATTGAACACAATATTCGAGGTGCGGTCGCACCATGGAGCGATACAAAGGCATTATAATAGCCTCATTTTTGTTTTCCATTCCTTTCCTAATAATACCTAACATTCTATTTGCTTTCTTAGCCACAGCAGCACTCTGAGCAGAAGGTTTCAACGTATCATCAACGACGACACCTAGATCCCTTTCTTGGTCTGTGACTCCTAACGTGGAACCTTGCATGATGTAGCTATAATTCGGGTTTCTCTTTCCCACATGCATCACTTTGCACTTGCTCACATTAAACGTCATCTGCCATTTAGACGCCTTGTTTGTCTCCTAGTCTCCTCTTGTAATTTTTCACAATCCTCCCGTGATTTAACGACTTTGAATACGTTTGTGTCATCAGCAAATTGAATTACCTCACTAGTTACTCCCATCTCTAGGTCATTTATAAATATGTTAAAAAGCAGCGGTCCCAGCACAGACCCCTGGGGAACTGCAAGAAGTATCCTTCTCCATTGAGAATACTGACCATTAACCTTACTCTCTGTTTTCTATCTTTTAACCAATTTTTAATCCACAATAGGACAGTACGTCCTATCCCATGACTCTCCAATTTCCTCTGGAGTCTTTCATGAGGTACTTTGTCAAATGCCTTCTGGAACTCCAGATACACAATATCAACCGGCTTACCGTTAAACACATGTTTGTTCACCCCTTCAAAGAAATGTAATATATTGGTGAGGCAAGATTTCCCTTCACTAAATCCATATTGGCTTTGTCTCATTAATCCATGCTTTTGAATATGCTCTGTAATTTTGTTCTTTATAATAGTCTCTACCATTTTGCTCGGCACCAACGTCAGACTCACTGATCTATAATTTCCCGGATCGCCTCTGGAACCTTTTAAAAACATCGGCGTTACATTAGCCACCCTCCAATCTCCCGGTACCACGCTCGTTTTTAAGGATGAATTACATATTATTAACAATAGCTCTGCAAGTTCATTTTTCAGTTCTATCAGTACTCTGGGATGAATACCATCTGGTCCAGGAGATTTGCTACTCTTCAATTTGTAGAACTGCTCCATTATATCCTCCAGGTTTATAGAGAATTCATTGATGCCCTCATGATCAGACCCCGATGCTATTTTAGATAACGCTCTAGAAATAGCGCTGTTCCAACGCCGTAGTAACACGATGCAACATTATGGCATGATCAGAACTTAATACATGCAAAAATAAGCAGCGGTGTAGCGGCGCAAATCTCTGTAGACGGCGTAGTCAAATGAGGGTAAGTAGCTGGGACGCATTTTATTTATTTATTTTGTTTCTAAATGTATTTTACATGTAATTTACAATCCTGTATAGGATCCAAAAGTGTTCAACATTAAAGGGGGGTGTTAAGGCCAGTGGAAATAAGCCCTCCCTGGACACATACAAGGAATGTTTTCAAACAAGCACTAAACCCACATGGCTCCTATGCTATCCTGTATATCCTGGTACAGACTGCATTAGCTCTGACAGGACATTCAGAGCAAGGTTTGGTGGGGTGCTCAGTTTTTGTCAGGTAGACCACTGAAGTATGGTGTCCTTTAAGCATTAAGCCTATTCCTTGTCTTATTTATTTAAGCTCTCTTGAGCAGGGACTGTCCTTCCCCATGTTAAACTTGTACAGCGCTGCGTAACCCTGGCAGCGCTATAGAAATGCTAAGTAGTAGTAGTAGTAGTATATTAAATTATCATTTCGATGTTCTGAGGAAATGACCTTTTTCGGTGGCAGGGGGGGCTTCTGATGGGGCCTGCCTCACAAGAAAGCTAGGACCTGTTATGATTGTGGTCAGAACCCCTCTCAAACTTACCTTTTTCCTGGTGGTCAGCTTCTTAGCTGGTTTCTGTCTCTTTTGTCTCCTTTCTGAGCAAGCCCGTGTTTTTCCACAGACGTGTAGGTGAGCATCGTCTTCACTAAATCCCCTTTTATTTAGCATTTCATTGACAATCGTCTATGTTTGACGAATTCCCTTTTCTAATGTTCAGGACAGCATAGGTAGCTGTTGGTTACACCTGTGGCCTGTGTTTTCCTACTCGTGCAGGTAGGCCTCATTGTTCTCTGAACGGTAGAACGGGGGTCCATGTAGCAGTTCGTGTACATTTCTAGAATGGTTTTAATAACAGTCCAGGGGTTGAACCGATCAAAAAACTGATCCATTACATTATGTCTTTCAGTGGGCATAATACTTGATAACAAAGGATTACATAAAATTAAAACTAATCCAAAGATTGCTGACCTTCAGCTACAACTTACCTCGTGGTGTACTTATATTACACGCAATCAAACCTATTAGATGTTAATAAAAGTCTTTACATTGATGTGTACTGATTGCTTATTCTACAGGTGTTTTTTCCTACATGGGGAATAATGAGATATTAAGAAGAAATTAGATTTCACTGTAACACCACGAGGATGTTTTCAACGAAGTGCTATGGGTTCGTGTTGTAACACTGACTGTCGATTTTTCTGTTTCTCTCTACCACAGCCACATTAATTTCAATTCTATTTCCTACCGTACCGGCTAATGGTTTGTATTTGTCATTTTTTGTTATGGCGTTCCTTTTTTACTGTGTGTCTGTGTGTGCATGTGTGCTCATTTTGGCTTGTTTGCATGTTTGCTTCTTTCAAAATTGTCATGTGGCATTCATGGAGGTTTGCGTGACTTTCATTGTTCCATTGCTTTGCTTTGCTTTTAACTGGGTAGGTATGGATTCTGTCCCGCAGCCTGTTGAGAATGCCAAAAAAACACGTTCATGTTACTTCACAGTAGAGGAAAATGACATGATTACATATAGTAACATAGTAGATGACGGCAGAAAAAGACCTGCACGGTCCATCCAGTCTGCCCAACAAGATAACTCATATTTGCTGCTTTTTGTGTATACCCTACTTTGATTTGTACCTGTGCTCTTCAGGGCACAGACCGTATAAGTCTGCCCAGCACTATCCCCGCCTCCCAACCACCGGCTCTGGCACAGACCGTACAAGTCTGTCCAGCACTATCCCCGCCTCCCAACCACCAGCCCCACCTCCCAACCACCGGCTCTGGCACAGACCGTACAAGTCTGTCCAGCACTATCCCCGCCTCCCAACCACCAGTCCCGCTTCCCACCACCAGCTCTGGCACAGACCGTATAAGTCTGCCCAGCCCTATCCCCGCCTCCCAACCACCAGCCCCACCTCCCAACCACCGGCTCTGGCACAGGCACAGACCGTATAAGTCTGCCCAGCACTATCCTCACCTCCCCACCACCAGCCCTGCCTCCCAACCACCGGCTCTGGCACAGACCGTACAAGTCTGTCCAGCACTATCCCCGCCTCCCAACCACCAGCCCCGCCTCCCGATCTTGACTAAGCTCCTGAGGATCCATTCCTTCGGCAAAGGATTCCTTTATGCTTATCCCACGCATGTTTGAATTCCGTTACCGTTTTCATTTCCACCACCTCCCGCGGGAGGGCATTCCAAGCATCCACTACTCTCTCCGTGAAAAAATACTTCCTAACATTTTTATGAGACGCGTGACAGAGGAGTTTGCGCGTTTGAACCCCCAGTCTAATTCCTGGGCACGGAGCACTGTTTGCGCGAAAAATAAATTGTGGGCAAAAACAGCGGCAGAAGTTAGCTCACTGGGAAGGGCACAATGCACTGCGGAACAAGTGAAACACCGTTGGCGCGATATGCGCAGTAAGGTGAAAAGCAAAGTGGCAATGATCAGGGCTTCGCAGCGACAGACGGGTGGTGGTCCACCGATCGATCTCAAGTTGACTCCTGCTGAAGAGCTGGTGAACACCACTCTGCTGCCTGAAGCTGTGTTCGGGGTGCCAGGGTGGTATGATACAAGTGCTTAGCATGGTGTCGGTAAGTGGATTTGTTTCTGTACAGTTGTGGGTTTTCACATTTTCGGGTCTGCTCTTTCATTCCGCTATTTTCCTCCCTTTGCAGAGATGTTGGCCGATGTCCCTGTACCAAGTGACGGTCAGGAACCGGAGAGAGCAGAGGAAGAATTTGCGTCCTCACCCTCTAACGCATCTTCCCAAACCATTTTTCCGTTGTCGCAGTGTGTGCCTGATGACGTACAGCCAACACAAGGCAGTAGTAGTGGCCCAGAATCCTCCTCAGCGTGTTCCATGGGTTTCAACTCTGTGTTGTCATGTGTGTCTGAGGACGTACATCCTGTACATGCCAGTACTAATGAAGAACTCTCCACTGCATGTTCCATGGGGTTCGGCTCTGTTTTGTCATGTCTGTCTGATGACATACAGCTGGCACAGGCCAGTACAAGCACAGAACCCTCCTCTGCTTGTTCCTTGGGGTCCATCTCTGTGTTGTCACAATGTGTGTTACAGGACGTTCATCAGACACAGGCCGGTAGCAGTACAGACTCATTCGCGCGTGGACCACGTGCTGCGAGGGAAACACCCTTAACCAACAGTGTTGGTCCCCCTGTATCATTATCCCGGCGTGCAGGGGAACAGTGTGTCTTGCCTATTGATAGTATGTTAGAAAACCAGAGAGACTGGAACCGTGTCACGCAACGGCTCCTCAGGACCATGTCACGACAGATGCGCTTCGTGCGCAGTTCTGTTGATCATATGGTAAGCGTGATGCGCAACGACATGCTGAACATGCAAAGGGAGATGCGAGATGATATGCGGGAAATGCGAAGTGAGATGCGTGTTGGACTGCGGGACATCGTTTACGAGATCCGTAGGATGGCTGACATCATGTGCTTGAATGCTCCACAAACTGTTCATGCTTTGGAGGGTAATGTGTCTTTTCACTTTTAATCTTATCCATGGACCTTCCTTTTTGTTCTGTAATGCATTGGGGGGACACAGGGCCCTATAGCGCTGTTCCTGTATCGTTTTATTCACCAGACAGTTGTTGGGGACAAGCTTCGTGTCTTTGTTGCCTCCATTAATCATTTCTGTTTGCTGTGCTGTACTAAAATTGCTTTTTTCCTGTTAACCACTCACAGGCATGGACCAACAGTTGCACATGACCTCCCCCCCCCCCCCAACCCCGGTAAGTAAAGTTTCATAGTATCCATCACAGAGCTAAAAATACAGAGGTTTGGATGAAAGCATCACAATGGTTATATATTTGCAGGGGCAGGTGGAATGCGGGGATTTGCACGTTTTTCGCCTTATCCTGTGTCCCCCACAACATTGAAACAAGGTAGCTGTTCTATCGTATTGTCTTTGCTCTATGCATGTGTGTTTGTTCCTATCTCTAGAATGTTTATTCTTTTGTGCAGGTTCCCATGCCACATGGAGGAGTGCTCCAGTTTCAAATCTGAGTGCAGGTACCAATTGTCTTTCATTCTTTCCGTTTGCCATCGTTTGCTTGATGATATCTACCTTCCTCTGACTGTCTTTCTTGCCACCACAGGTGATGGCTACAAGATAACTGAACTGGTCGATTGCACGCAGCAGAGAACTTCGTCACAGCGTATGTTGTGTTAATCCTACCTTTAGTTTCCCGTTTATTCTGTTTATTGGTTTGACACAACTGTACTTGTATCACATTTCCCAAGCTACTCTTTCATATTTATTGAAACTCTTACTTTTCACATTTTTAAGGTCTTCATGAAGCACGAAACACGCTGTACTCGACCGATAACACGGAGTCTACATATCCACCTACCACGTGAGTGACGGCAACGATTTTTAAAAAATATTGATTTGTTTTACTTGGGTTACTCCTTTTCTTGACCTGTGCGCATAAGTCGTACATTCTAATGTTCGTAGCCATGGTTTTATCGACATTTTTTTTAGACACTATTCTATTCATTGCTTAATGTTAATATACTATTGATCTGCACATCTGTTCTGTAATTTCGCAATGTTAAAACAGAATGCTTGACTTGTTTAGAAAAAACTACCTATTTTGCCAATTTGTATAGCTTACTGATTTCATTTTTCTTTTTCTGTATGATGATTATCGAGTGATATTTAATAAATAATAAAAAAAAACTGATATAAAAAAATTACATCTTGCTGTATGGTATCGCTTATGTTTTCGCTGTTTTGTGGTGTTATATGTTTTCAGAATTACAACATAAATGATAGTCATGTACTACATTGGGGTGTACTAGTCCTTTGGTTTGCCTTGCACTTTGTTGAAAAAATAATGCAATACGTATATATGGGAACCTAACAAAAACTATGTGATATAGCTTCTGTTTAAAACAAAAAGGGTGTCCTGCACATTTCACATGCACCCTTCCAATTCGAAATGCTGTACAGCTTATGTATATAACTAGCAAAAAAGGCCCGTTTCTTTGAGAGATGAAACGGGCGCTAGCAAGGTTTTTGTGTCCAGCGACCGTCCTGTTCCCCGGCCCCCCCTGCAGGCACCCATGGCCAGGGACCCAGCTGTCCCCCAACCCCCCTCCAGGCAGGCACCTGTCCGCTGCTGTCGCTGGCGCTCCATCCCTCGGCCCCCCCCCTGCAGCCACCCATGGGCAGGGATCCAGCTGTACCCCAACCCCCCCTCCAGGGACCTATCCGCTGCTGTCGTTGGCGCTCCGCGATGCGGTGTGCATGTGCATGTGAAAAATGGCCAGCGAGGGGCAGGGGGAGATGGCGTTTCGTGGAGTGTGTTTGCTCCGCCCTCGTCGTCATCACGTTGTGACGCGAGGGCGGGGCACACACTCTTGGGCAAACTGGATATCTCGCCCCCTTCACACTTCCGGCTGCGGCTGGAGGCTTCATAGAACGTTGGTGTTGCCTTTTATATAGAGAGATTTTGAAATAATGGCATAATTTTTCGCTATAACATAAATAGATGAAAGATTGGTGAATCAGGATGACATTTAACGTGAACCAATCAAGGTATTGTGTGCTGTTCTAAAATACAATTGTTTGGGTAAAACTCCAAAAAAAACCATGATATAGATGAAACCAGAAACATATAAAACCGAAGCTGATTTCAGTACTTGGACGATGAAGCCATCAGTGTGGTCTCCTCTATGCAATGTCTACATCTTTATTCTACTCACAACACCGTCACCTATGAGAACGTTTTAAGCTTTTCCCATTTGTAACTTTTGTTTTTCAATGTTTTTAGAAGTTATTACCATGGCTTCCACGCTTCTATCTACTTTCTGCAAACTGATGCGATATGCACTATGTTCTAAAGTGCATATGTTCACATTCTATAAAATTTGATTTTAACGGTCCGTCCGTTTGGGACACATCATAATGTTTTAAAAAAAAATCTACCTATATCACACGCTGATGGATTATTTCCAGACTTCCCCGCGATCCTAACATTGGTCAGGTGGCAACCTGCTGTGTTTTTGGGTGGAGACTGCACGTGCCACAAGCAAGCACAGAAAACTTTCTATCTTTCTGCTTTCCTGGGAATCCACCTGTCGACAGTCACGTGCTAAATTGTGGGGGGGGGGGGGGGGGGGGGGGAGGAGGGGCATGCGGGGTGCACGTGCCACAACTGTGCAACCTAAACATTGGCTGGGGAAGAAGTGGAGGACACGCCTACTGCCTGTAAGCCCACACACACATAAAACGAAGGCGTCAAACTTTCTGCAAACACGCGCAGAAGGTTATGGAGACGAGTTCAGGTAAGAATGAAAATGCTCTTTCGCATGGTGTCGGGTGAGTAAAGGAAAGGGGTTTTAAACAAACCGTTTGCCATGTACTGACTAACGGAATGCGTGTGGAGGGGGGTCTCAGAAAATCAGGTGTTTGCATTGGAACTTCGATCTATAACAATGTCTAACGTTGTGTGAAAGGAGTGGGGGGGGGGGGGGGATCTGCAAACGAGATCTTATAACAGGGCAACCCAATATGTACCTTGTCGCCCAATATTAACACTCTATAATCTCTCATTCTATTTCCCTTCTGTGCTTGTATCCCCTCAGCACCGGATAGCCCTTCTTCAGATGTGTGCAGTGAAGTGCACAATGGTGAGTTGTGTTTCCCAGAATGGGGGGGGGATGGAATCAAGAGAAACAAGTACAGTTCAACACATGTTGCACCAGTTTGTCCAAACACTTACCCAATATGCGTTCAAATAATCATTTTCATCTGTGCTTGTATCCCCCCAGCTGAAAAGAGGAAGTGTGACCGTACAGATGGGGGTGGGGTAGGTGAGTATTAAAAACCAAAACCCCGTGAAAAAGAACTTAAATTTGAAAGGCAATAACAATACAAAAGTATGTACACATCTGTTTGTGTCTCAGTTCTAACTTTTTACTGTTTTTACAGTGGATGAGGAAGGGGGGACGTCCACCGTGCCTCTAAAATCTCCGCGTAGATCTAGTGAGTTACTGTAACAGTACGATTTGTTCAAATGTCAACGTGAGCTGCTGCAGAATGGCATCAGCCAACATGATATGCTATGATTTTAAATATTACAGGTGTATCGAGTGACACGACATATTATGGGGATGAATTCCTGGAAGTCCCTCTACAAATGCCGCCATGGCTTGAGAGGGCGTGGAGTGTCTTTCTGCACCTTATCGAACATCTACCACGTAAGTGGAACCATAGATAAGCTTGGTAGTAGGTAATGGGAATTTTTGGGCACTTAAACCAAAAAAGGCACAGGGCACATTTACGGTGGCATCAAACGTTATACACTTATGTCTTGTATGTGTTCCACTTCACTCTTCCAGGTTTTACATTACAAGCAGAGCGTTGTAAGGACACTGCATGGCAGGGGCGTAGCCACGGGCGGGCCCGGGTGGGCCTGGGCCCACCCAATTTCGGGTCAGGCCCGCCCAGCAGCAAAGTTCCTGACGGCGATTCCAGTCGCAGCGATTCCCACACGCTGCATGCCAGTGCCGGCTGCCGCTCCATCTCCTCGCGCTACTAAGCGCTAACCCGGAAGTCTCTCCTCTGCAGGAGAGACTTCCGGGTTAGCGCTTAGTAGCGCGAGGAGATTGTTGAGCGGTAGCCGGCAGGCAACGTGTGGGAATCGATGCGACTGGAATCGCCGTCAGGAACTTTGCTGCTGGGCGGGCCTGCAAGGAGGGTGAGATGCTGCAGCTGCACGGGGGGGGGGGGGGGAGATGTCGCATGGGGGAGGGAAGATGGGGGGGGACACAGCAGCTGCACAGGGGGAAGGGAAGATGGAAAGAAAGATGCTGCACAGGGGGGAGGGAAGATGGAAAGATGAGGCTTGGTTGGTGGGTGAGGTAGATGCAGCAAAGGGGTGGAGGGGTGAGGAAGGAAGAAGTCTTGGCTGTGTATGAGGTGGAGGGGAGGGACACATGCTGCATACAGAGGGGATAGGTGGGGAGGGGGAGAAATGGTAGGCATAGGGGTGGAGAGGAGGGAGAAATGGTGGGTATAGTGGTGGAGGGAGGGCGGAGCAGAGAAAATTTTGTGCCCACCCACTTTGGGCTCAGGCCCACCCAAAACTGGCTGTCTGGCTACGCCACTGCTGCACGGTGGCCACCACCCCGATGCCAGCAGACGCAGAATACACCAGATGCAGAAATCACTCCTCCATTTTCTCTACCACCACCATCGCCTTCCTCAGACATCACACCCAGGTTTTCGCCAACATTGCAACCCCAATTTGAAGTGCAAGACCTACAGGACATAGTAGCACGCATGCAGGAGGACTGCCAGGACTTATGCCAACGGGTGGATGCGATCAGCGAACAGTTACGGACCATCGCTGATCGCATCCACCCTCCAGGGGCACGTAAAGAATAATTTTTCAAATATCCGATAGGTTGATATTACATTGTTTGTAACAAGAACAAAAACACATATGTTGGAAAATCGCAAAATATTATGATGTTTCAAAACGTTTTACAGTTGCAATTACGCGTAAAAGGCATTCAATTTGATAACCGTTCTCAAAATACGTTGACAAATATGTTAACCCATTTTTGGACTAAAATAAAAATTATTTTTTAAAAAAGTATAGAGTACTCTGTCATGCAAAATGTTGTGGTGTGGTTGACCAGAGGGGTGGTCGAGGAAAGAGGATAACAATGGATAAGGGGGGGATAGAGGAGGGATAACTTGAGAAACGTCTGACTACTGAAAATGGCATTTCCAACAGGTAATGGATAGGTACCAAAAAAGTCACAGCGTACTTTAAGTGTGGACACTTAAAATGCACTGTGCCTTTTTTGCTATCTATCCATTACCTGTTGGAAATGCCATTTTCAGTAGTCATTTATAACTTGGTCATTCCCTGCATGTTCACTTTCACGACCATACAAACGTACCAAGTTGTGAAAGTTTGAAATATATTGCACAAGTGACACACTGCCTTTCCCTGTTAAGGAAGTGGCCAATGTTGATTTCTATTTTCGAAGGGTGGTAAAGTGGGGAGAATGGTTGATGTGCATACAGGTTTTCCTCAAGCTAACAAAATATAAAGAAAACAAAGTAAAGTTTATTGACATAGAACATTAGAATAGTAAAAGCATAAAACAGGGTACAACGACAAGTAGTCACCATGGAACAATGGACACAATAGATGATGTTTAATCGTCTTTAAATAGCCCCACATGAAAACATTAAACAAGAGCAAACATTGTATCCCATACAAAGTGTCCACCCTTACAGTGTTTAAAGAGGCAGTATGTGCTACTCGATGGTATGTGGTAAAGGGGGAGGTATACCAGGACCCACCGTTTGGAATGCCAACATCTGCGGAGCAGCATGCAAGAACATAATAACAAATACTTAACATACATTTATAATGGTGTGCACATCAAAGGAAGAGCTATGTGTAACCCACAAAAAACAATCGTGGGATATTGGCAAACGGTCTAAAATAGCGTTGGGGTTTGATCATGAGGGCACTAGTTAGCTGGAAAATAACCACAACGTGGCATAAAGAACCTATACAGGTTTCCAAAGTTTGTTCCAAGACAGCTGTTAAACATGAATTGGCACTGATTAGAATTTAGGCGCACAACTCGCTAAGCATGTTCTGTAATGCTGTGCGCCGAACTTCTAACAAGCGCAGGCAAAAGGCGTGTGGTTATGGGTGGGGAAATGGGCATTTCATGGGCATTCTGAAATTTAGGCACTAGTTACAGAAGATGGTCCAGTGCACCTAAACCTACATGACGGGATTTACGCCATTTTTTATTTGGTGTAAGTGGATGCGCACAGAGTTAGGCGCTTTTTTTTAATTTTATTTTATTTTTCAAATTTTTTCGTTATACAATATTCAATCAATCTTGAATATTACACGATACATGCAATAATTCCATCTTTAATTACAAAATCATACTTCTAAGAAACAAATAGCTATCGACCACAAATAAATGTAATTGACCCAAGAGGAAAAATATATATAATTATAAGCTAATATAACAAAGCTCAATCAACTATACTTATCCAAAGATTGCGTCAGAGTTAAGCGCTAAAATATCAACTATAATGGGTGCATACATCTAGGTGCCAATTATAGAATACACTTAGTTGGCACTGATTTCAGCACCGATTTTGGTTGCCATAGAAATAATCTCCTCCGAAGTGCCAACTGCATGCAGCACAGTGCAACCAGATGACATCAAGACACATGCAATGGCAATACAGTTGCATCAAAATGAAAAATTAGAGCTAAACAGCGCACTCCAGTACTGTAATGACAGATCTTTCCATTTTGTGCCCATTGTAAATGGATACATGCAATGCAGGTGTATAAATCTCACAAAGTCCTACTGTGGAACTCAACCAGCGGGGTTCAGCAGACTTGATGGCCTGAGTACAAGAGCAGGCAGCTGCATGGCAAGTCGTAGACGAGGAGTGAAATCCGCATGTTGTCACATTCCTTGTAATTATCAAAAGGATACGTTCTACAATGAAATAAAATTTAAAAAAAAGTGTCAAAACAGCAGCAATAGCAAAGAAACCAATAAAGCAGCCCAAACTTTGTTCACAACAGCAGGTAGGTGTAATCCACCATAAACAAGTACAGCATATTAACCATTTCATCCATCAATCCTCATTCTTCTCCTTTCCCTTCACTACCCCCTTGTGCTATATCAGCATGCGCCTCTCTTTCCTCTAGTCTTCCCACACCCCTTTATACTCCTATGACCAGCAGCTATCTTTATACCTTTCAGGAAATCTAGACTGCCCCTATTTGACTGACTGTACATTTGTCCTTTAGATTGTAAGCTCCTTTGAGCAGGGACTGTCCTTCTATGTTAAATTGTACAACGCTGCGTAACCCTAGTAGCGCTTTAGAAATCTCAAGTAGTAGTAGTAGCTCTCTGTCCCTTCCATCATTATTGGCAAAATTCAATGGGAAGAGGAGAAATGGAAATCCATAGAAAGTAGAAAATATGTTTTTTAACCAAAACATGTTTCCTGTTTTATTACTTACATGAGAAGTTCTGTTGTATGACATTCCTTCTCGTCTGATTTCCCCTCGCCGCGTCTGTTCCAATGCCATTAGCAGGAAGCCTATGGGGTCCCGGCGCAGGTACCAATGCTGGATCTATGTCCATATGAATCCCATGGCGTATTGCAATATTATTCAGAATACAGCAAGCCAGAATAATCTGTATGACTTTCCTCGGGGTATAGAGTAGTGCACCACCAATAATATGTAGGCAGCGGAATCTGCTCTTCAGCACACCAAAAGTACGCTCAATAACATTCCTAGTTCTGATAAGCGAGGCATTATAACGTTCCTCCACGGGGGAACGTGGCACCGGCACAGGTGTCAAAAGCCAAGTCTTGCAGCCATATCCAGCGTCCCCTACAAAACCAATGCACCTATGTTCATTATCAATGTTCTCTATTGCAGGTAAATCCAAGGCCGTACGGCTTACAAAATTACATGAATTGTATGTTTTTCATTGTTTACATAACAATCAAACCCACAGCTCCCATCCCCCTTGTACGTTTGCCCTACCCTTCCCATCAATAATGTCCCCTACATCCCTGTTTTTGAGGATATGGAATTGTGAGCGTCGCACAGTGGAACAAACAGTCATGGTACTCACCCAAAAGCCAGCCTTCACCATATGTTCCATTGGCCAAATTGCGGCCTATGTCTGAGTGGGACAAAATATATGAGTCATGGCAGCTCCCCGGGAACCTCACAACCGCGTCCAAGATCCTCAGCCTCGCGTCACAAATTGCCTGCACGTTCATGGAGTAGGCCGCCTTCCTGTTGCGATACACAGATTCTGTTCTTGATGGCGGGACCAACGGGACATGGGTGCAATCAATAGCCCCCAAAACATTGGGGAAGCCACTGATACTGAAAAATTGAACCTTTAACGCCTGCAATTCCACATCACTCCGCGGAAAACGGATATAGTCCCTAAAACGTTCAGTTAAGGCTTCCAAAACCACTGCCAGATGCTTAGAAAAGGGTTGTTCGAATTACAAATCACAGTTGAATAAAAAGTTTTCATAGCATTCTTAAGTTCATAATTAAATCGACTGACTAACCTATTGAATTCCGTATGATAACACTTGTTAACTTTAATTTTTCCTCTATTGGCGCTCATCACTGCGCAGTTGTTTTAATAAAGTGAGACCGCTGTGATACCAGGGACTCTTTTTAGATTAACATGAAAGAACCGGAGGAGAAGCCCACTTGAAAAGTCTGCACTGAGAAGCAAAGAATCTCATCTTGAACCATCTCATCTTGATAACTCCAAAAAAAAAATTATAAGGCAAACAAACAAGGATCTTGTGATATAAAAGAAGCTCTTTAACAAGAGAGAACATAACAGATGTTAATAGAAGAAAATGATCAGTCCAAGGTAAGGGAACTACACGAATAGGAGTACAGGAAAAAGAAACAGTAAGATTATCATGTAGGAGAATGAAATCAAGAGTATGCTCTATATAAGATTCATGTTAATCAGCCTCTTTATTTGAGGACTATCAAACATATAAACGGCGAGTGACCGACTCACTCGCAAATGCGCAGTAGAGACTTCCCTCTCTGTCCTGCCCCCGCGTCAGTACGTGATGACGAGGGCGGGACAGAGAGGGAAACTGCGCCGCCGAGGTTGATACCGCTCCCCCCCACCCGCCCACCCGAGGTCGCCGCTACCGTTACCCCCCCCACACCCGGCCCGGGCCCTCGCTGACGTTATGTCACAGGAGGGCGGGACACAGGCAGAGAAGGAAGGGCCGACGGCAGCTCAGCTGATGTGCGTGCTGCGTTCCGGCGAATGGATGTGTAAGTTTAGTAGCGGAGAGAGAGAGGGCCCGGGCCGGGTGGAGGGATGGCGGCGGCGACTCCGGGGGGGGGGGGGAAGGAAGGAAGGAAGACCCCAATACCAGCCCGTTTTTACGGGCTCAACGGCTAGTATATAAAGGAACTGATTTTGTTGTCATATGGATTAGCATAATGACCATGTATATTGCTTTGGAATTCCCTTTTTTGTATTTTCTTGACAAAGTTTATCTTTGGAATGTAATTGAAAAATTGAATAAATAAAGAATTAAAAAAAAAGAGTATGCTCTGTGATGTATGTTGGTCCAGAAACTAGTTGAGTAAGGTGAATGTCCGAAGGTCAAGAAATTTAGGGACTTAGAAGAGAAGAAAGCATCAACGTGAATATTGAAGTTTCTCACAATAAGCAGGTTTGAAAAACACGTAGCAACATCAACCAAAATTTAATAAAATTATCCTAAATATTACTACTACTACTACTTATCATTTCTATATATGGGGGGAGGGGGGGAAGAGATGGAGGGAGATAACAGACCATTGGGGTAAAAGTATAGGGAGCAGTAATATTAATAAGCAATAATTCAGGATAAAGAAAGTTCGAAGAGGGAAGTTCAATGGCAGAGAAAAAAGAAGGAAGACAGACCAAGTTTCTGTAATATGTAGAATATCAAGTTTATTTGCAGAGAATAAATCATAAATTTGTGCAGTTTTAATACATAAAGACTGAACGTTTTGCACATCGGGTCATCAGTCAGAATGATGTTATTCTTCACAGTTGTTTGAGAACCGCACATGATCAGACAATGGGCAGACAATGTGGTAGAATTATGATGTACCTTTGCAGAAGAAGAAAAAAAAGGAAGGATAATTAATCCAGGGTCTACGGTCCCAGTAAATAAAAATCAGGGACAAATAATCCACAGAGGCTGGTTGAGACAACACCATAGTGGGATGAGAATTAAAACAAGAAATCAAATAAAAACATATAAGGAAAATCCATATAGAAGTTCGCCCCCAGAGTTCACCCCACGGAGCTTGCCCAAGGAGCACATTCTGCTCCTTGGGCTTGCTCCTTCGGTGTGCGAAACGCCGCTGGTAGAATCAATTTATGCAGTGTTTCCGGGCTAATGCATATGTAGCGGTCACGTGGCTGAGTAAAATCAGATCCAAGAAGAGTCAGAGGCTTAGGTCAAGAACTATACCAAGAGTGCTCCTGTAACAGGTCAGAGAGAAGGCATCTTTAGTGCACACAGCAGTCATTCAAACAAGCAGTAACCAAGAAAACCGAGTCACTGCTGGTAGACTCAGTGTTTCCAGGCTAAAGCTTATATAGCAGTTATGTAACTGAGTAAAATCAGATCCAAGAAGAGTCAGAGACTTAGGTCAAGAACTATACCAAGAGTGCTCCTGTAACAGGTCAAAGAGAAAGCATCTATTAATACATAGAGCAGTTATTTAAACAAATTTAATAAAGTAACAATGATCTACAGAATAGAAATCTTACGTGAACATAATGGAGTTTGTATCCTGTCACCAGGGAAGGAAAACTCCTGACCCTGAGATAATATCCCAAATAGCTCATACACAAAAATAACTCGGGTATAGTCCCCACTAATATGATTAAGGCGAACATTGGGAAGCCTGTTTAGGAGGTTGTAGCCTACCAGAGTGGGCTATGTGGGCAGTAGTAGGGGGACTACCCTTTCTTGAGACTAGCAACTTAATTCCCTGAGCACTGGGAGTGAAAATAATACCCAGAAACTGAACTACATTACATTTGCATTTAATTTACATACATTGGTAAACATTGAACTTTGACTATTGGAAAACGCCGGGAAGGGGGAAAACGACCCCTGAAAGGGGATAGAGGGAGGACCTATGGGTTTATCCCAGGACTCTAAGGACCACCAGGTCACTGATTATTGAGGGCCAGGTACTCACCTTAATTGAAAAAAGAGACTCTAACCAGGACCTTCCAGCTATGGACCCCTAAGAATTCAGACACGGATCTCTTTCTTTTTAAACATTGATAGGTCTTATAGTATGGGTAGTCCTTTTGTCTAAGAATTATTGTGGAATAATCCTTTACTGGTTTGAAAGGCAGACAGGTTCTGGAGAAGATTTAGTCTACATCTTCAAATAGATGATAATTAGCTATTGAGAGGATTTGCTCTATATTTGTGAGTAGGTAGCAACTAGCTGTGGCAAGCTTAGCTTATACTTAAACATTTAGTAGTCAGTAACCTTCACATTTGGTGGCAGCGATGGGATTGGCTGAAACTGCCTGGAGAAAGAGAGTCCATATCTTGGTTGTATGTTCCCTCAGAGAAGGTACTCCTACTCAGTGATTTCACATAAAGGATACCTTTCTTAGGGGGGGGGGGTGCGCAAGGGGTTTATGTTGGAATAAAAGGAGGATGAGAAGTCCAAGTGATTTTTTAACCTGCACTGGGGCTTCTGCTTTCCCTCCACAGGAGTATGGTGCACTGGGGCTTCTGCTTTCTCTCCACATGAGTATGGTGCACTGGGGCTTCTGCTTTCCCTCCACAGGAGTATGGCTTCAGGAGAAGCCCAAGGTATATCCAGGGAGTTAGTTGGGATTTTTGCCAGGTAGGATTTCCGAGGGAAGTCCTGACAGATAGAGGAATTAATTTTTTATCCTGGACACTGGAGGGAGTGTTCAAATTATTTGGGATGAAGCATATTAGAACGGCAGCATATCACCCCAAACTGATGGCTTCGTGGAGTAGTTTAACCAAAGTCGAATCCGTATGATAAACAAATATATGTGTGTGTGTGTGTGGGGGGGGGGGGGAGGTCATCAATGATTGGGATTTTTTTTTTGTTACATTTGTACCCCGCGCTTTCCCACTGATGGCAAGCTCAATGCGGCTTACATGGGGCAATGGAGGGTTAAGTGACTTGCCCAGAGTCACAAGGAGCTGCCTGTGCCTGAACTGGGAATTGAACTCAGTTCCTCAGGACCAAAGTCCACCACCCTAACCACTAGGCCACTCCTCCATATTTGCATACCGGGAGGTGGTCCAAGCATTGGTAGGCTTTTTGTCCTTTCAAAAGATGTTTGGGTGATGACCCTGGAATCTATTAGATGTGGTTAAAGATGCCTGGGTGGGAGAGGACAAAGGAACCACATCGGTGCCTGAATATGTTCAGGAAATGAGCAGGAAACTGATAAAGATAAGGAAAGCGACAGAAAAAGTTTAGAACAAGCACAAGGACCTCAGAAAACGTATTATGATTTCAAGGCCAAGGAGAGGGAGTGTAAGCCAGTTTCTTTTTTTAATTGTTGATGTTTCCCTGCCACTCATTCTCTCACTTTACTTTGTTGTATGATTGATGTTACTGTCCTATCATAAAATTGTTGTTCTTTTCCTCCTTTCTTTTATTATGTGCTTTTTTTTTTTAAGTTTGTACACTGCTCTGCTCACCAATTAGAGTGGTATAGTAAATATAATGAAACTATAAAAATCCCGACCTTGGCGAATAAATTATTGGCAAAATTAAAAGGCCTTTTGTGATAATCCCAATGACATATGAAGTTAACCAGAGTCGAGGAACAACTCAAGTGTATCACGTTAACCTTCTTAAGCCTTGGGTAGAGAGAGAGGGGCTGGCTGGGGAGAAAAAAGGAGAGGATAACAGAGATTTGGGACCTGATCCTGGGGAGATGACAGAGGAGCACCTTATCCAGATCACAGAATTACTGCAACCCTAGCAAAAGCTGCAACATAGTAGATGACAGCAGAAAAAGACCTGCACGGTCCATCCAGTCTGCAAAACAAGATAACTCATATGTGCTACTTTTTGTGTATACCCTACTTTGATTTGTACCTATGCTCTTCAGGGCACAGACTGTATAAGTCTGCCCAGCACTATCCCCGCCTCCCAACCACCAGCCCCACCTCCCAACCACCGGCTCTGGCACAGACCGTATAAGTCTGCCCAGCACTATCCCCGCCTCTCAACCACCAGCCCCGCCTCCCACCACCGGCTCTGGCACAGACCGAATAAGTCTGCCCAGCACTATCCCCGCCTCTCAATCACCAGCCCCACCTCCCAACCACCGGCTCTGGCACAGACCATATAAGTCTGCCCAGCACTATCCCTGCCTCCCACCACCGGCTCTGGCACAGACCATATAAGTCTGCCCAGCACTATCCCTGCCTCCCAACCACCAGTCCCGCCTCCCACCATCGGCTCTGGCACAGACCGTATAAGTCTGCCCAGCACTATCCCCGCCTCCCAACCACCAGCCCCGCCTCCCGATCTCGACTAAGCTCCTATGTACACCTCCTTGAGTGAATTCCTTCAAAATACGGTAAATAAATCCTAATAACTACAATAAATTGCAACTAATGATGCTATTGGTGTCATAGGTATGGTTGTGGGGAAGAGGAAGAGGGAAAGAACAGAACCATATCTGCTCTCTACATCTTCTTTTCAGTGAATGGGTTGGGCCACAAAAAGCATTAGTACGCCCTTCTGCCTTGTACCAATTTAATTTGAATCCTAGGAAAGGGTTAGTGATGTATAGTTTACTTACATTAGTTGTGCATTATGGTCCCTATTTACTTAAGTGCATAAAAGTGCACACTATCGTATCAATATTTTAAATAACACTTGTTTATTAACACCAAAAGGAAATATATACACATAAGTTGTGAGGCTTCAGTTACAACAACAATTAAATCCGGTACAACTGACGTATAGTTCAACGATGTCACAAGTTTTTCAAAGATAGTTAACATGCCCGTAACCTTGAACCCTCCCAATCCCTCCCCCCCTTCCAGAGTTTAAGATCCTGCTACGCGCCATTGGAGTGAGTCCTGCAGGCTTTAATCCACCAATTCCAAGACGTATTCTCCCCACTATAGGGACCCATCAGATAATAACTGCACCAGGCAAGAAAATAAGGCAAAAGCCATACTGACTACCCTAGGCTAAAAAGAAGTAGATGGAACAGGAGGTAGCCAAGATGTTAAAATTGGGGATAATTGAGGAGTCCACAAGTGAATGAGCTAGTCCCATTGTCTTAGTCCCAAACCAGATGGGAACACCCGTTTTTGTTCCACTTCGACGCCTACCCTATGCCTTAGGTGGATGACTAGGTAGCCAATTAGAGACAGCACACTACTTGTCCACTATTGATCTCACCAAAGGCTCCTGGCAGATTCCATTAGAAAAGGGGTCAAGGAAGATACATCTCCAGCATTTGACGCTGTTGATTATTTGATTCTTCTTCTCAAACTAAGGGCCCTGTTTACTAAGGCACGCTAGCGTTTTTAGCGCGCACTAAATGCTAGAGTCACCCATATGTTTCTATGGGTGATTTAGCGCATGCTAATCATTAAAGTGCATTAAAAACACTAATGCACCCTTAGCACTGCTTAGTAAACAGGGCCCTAAATGAGTTGGGTATTTCTAGTACAGTATTAGGAAGATCTGAGCAATTTTTAAAGAAAAGGTTCTACAGTGTTAAGGGGAGGGGTGGTAGACCTCGTTGTTGAAACCCTGGTTGTGTGGTTCCGCGGGGCTCTCTACTCTCCCCCTCTTTGTTTAACGTATATTTGAGTTCATTAGGTGGTTGTTTTTCAGATGATGACATTTCTAATCTAATGTGGATGATATATTCCCTTTGGATTCTGCTTTACAGAATTTTGATAAAACTTTTAAATTATATCAAATATTACATTTCTTTAATAGATGATTGGGCTACTAATCATCTTCTGAAGTTAAATACACAAAAATTAAATTAATAATTGAATTAGCTAAACTTCCAAATACAATGATTACACGGTCTTCAGAGGTAGAACTGAAAACTGAAGACCATTTAAGAGCGCTAGGTATAATTTTAGATTCTACTTTGTCATATGAATAACAGATAAGTGCACTCAGCAAAAGATTTTTTTTTTCAAGCTCAACAGTTACAGGCTATAAGATCTTTATTAACGAAAGAGAATTTCAGAACTATAGCATAGGAAGTTTTACTACCACAATTGAAATACTGCAATTCGCTCTACTCCCAGATTTCTGCCAAACAGTTAAAGTGATTACACCTGATGCAAAATATGACAGATTAATAAGTGGTATTGGACGTTATGGAAGTGTGTCCTTTGTATTTCTTATTTTTCATTAGTTGATGATACAAAAACATATCCACTTTAAAATTCGTTGTTTAAAGTTTAAATCAATATTTGGTTTGAGCGAGCTGTTGCTATTTCCATCTGTAGTTAGGTTATCAATAGAAATCAAACAAAATAAAACATGGAAAAGAAAATAAGATGATACCTTTTTTATTGGACATAACTTAATACATTTCTTGATTAGCTTTCGAAGGAAATCCGATCTGAGGAGAAGAAGGGCAACCTTCGAAAGCTAATTAAGAAATGTATTAAGTTATGTCCAATAAAAAAGGTATCATCTTATTTTCTTTTCCATGTTTTATTTTGTTTGATTTCTATTGATAACCTTTAAGAGTGGACTAACACGGCTACCACACCTCTCTACATGTAGAACCCCAAAGAATAGCAAGATTCCGGAATGCTAAAGAGTGACAAGATTCCACAGCAGAATCTCAAAGAGTAGCAACGTTCCATGTAGAACCCGATCTGACGAAGAAGGGCAACCTTCGAAAGCTAATCAAGAAATGTATTAAGATATGTCCAATAAAAAAGGTATCATCTTATTTTCTTTTCCATGTTTTATTTTGTTTGATTTCTATTGATAACCTTAAGAGTGGACTAACACGGCTACCACACCTCTCTACATGTAGAACCCCAAAGAATAGCAAGATTCCGGAATGCTAAAGAGTGACAAGATTCCACAGCAGAATCTCAAAGAGTAGCAACGTTCCATGTAGAACCCGATCTGAGGAAGAAGGGCAACCTTTGAACGCTAATCAAGAAATGTATTAAGTTATGTCCAATAAAAAAGGTATCATCTTATTTTCTTTTCCATGTTTTATTTTGTTTGATTTCTATTGATAACCTTAAGAGTGGACTAACACGGCTACCACACTCCTCTACATCTGTAGTTAGAAAACTCGGTTTTCTGAGAACTTTGAATTTAGGTTTCCCTTCTGTAAAAAAATATTTGTTTAAATCTGTTTTTGAAGTTTCTTTTTCTTTTCTGATTTGTGTCAGAAGATGGCCGGCCATCTTCCAATTTGTGTCAGAAGATGGCCGGCCATCTTCCAATTTGTGTCAGAAGATGGCCGGCCATCTTCCGATTTGTGTCAGAAGATGGCCGGCCTTCTCATTCGAAAATAAGCAGGATATTGTACACATGTCCCACCTATTCTGATATGACAAATATTTCTTCACAGAAATGAGTAATGTGTGAGTTCATTCCTTGCTGTAGTGTCCTGTGTCTCTGGTGCCTATTCCTCTTCCTGTGTGTCTCCAATCTTTGGCTCCAGTCCCTCAGAGAGTTTTACTCTGTGCTTTAGTGCACGGTTATGCAGGATGCAGCAGGCCATGAATAGTTGGCGGAACTTTTCAGGTTTGCACAACAGCTCCCCTCTGGATCTATCTGTGCAGTTGAATCATGACTTCTAAAGGTGCATTTGATGATGGCCCTATTTCGGTGGTGTGCCCTGTTGTAGCACTCCTCTGCCTCATTGTGGGGTCTGACAATGGGGATCATTAGCCATCTCCTCTGCTGTTAGCCCCAGTCACATTTTGTGAGATGGGGAGAATTAAAGAATGGACATGGGGTGACAGGGAGACCAGAGACATGTCTGGGATATTATCGCAGCTACCTGCACGTTGATATTTGTGTGCCAGAGCCTAGCTCACAGCATCTAGGGCTGTAGTCACATCTGTTTTTGTGTTAGAATGTGTGCTTATCATCTATGAGCCAGTTATCAGTGATTTCTCCACTCTCAAAACAGTCATGTACTCCAAGAGTGCCAGGATGTATGAGTCATGTCAGGATCCACGGAAGCATGAGAAGGCATCAGTGGTCTCATCCTGTGCATTGTACACTACTTGCAAATAAAGGGAGTGGAAGGCTTTTCTGTTGTTGTATGTGGGTCCTCTCCCTTTTGGGGGCCTGAGGGCCATATGGATGCAGTCAATGACACCAAAGACAGAGAGGAAGAGGGCAACTTCATAAAACTGAATCATGTCTTGACTTCACTGCTGGGTCTAGGGAAATGCCATGTGGTGTATGCAGACCTCTCAGAGACTCCCCATTTGGGATCAACTCCTGCCAAAGCGGGAAATTCTCCCACTGAGCCACTGCTGCTGCAACCACCAACACTGCTCCCGACAAGCAGCAGCGTTGGCAAAACAAGAAGTAGGTACGGAGAGAGAAGATGATGGATGGAGGAAGGGGAGAGAGAGGGAGATACTGGATAGAAGGAGTGGGAGAGAGGGCAGATGCAGGATGGAAGGATGGGGACTGAAAGAGGGGACACGCTAGTTGGAAGGGTGGGGAGAGAGACAGACAGAGAAAGAGTAGATGCTGGATAGAAAGGGGACAGATGATAGAGTTAGTGAAACACTGGAGAATAAAAGGAAGGGACATAGGAGAGAACCAAGGTGAGGGAAAGATGACAAGCACAGGTGGACAAAATAAAGAGGGAAATTAAAGACCAGATAGTAAGAATGAATTAAATCTGGACAGAGACAGCTAAATAAATTGAAGAAAACTGAAAGAAAAAGGAGCAGAGAGAAAAATGACAATCATACAAGAAACAGACAAGAGAGTTAAGGGAAGATGAAGAAAAGTAGAACGCAGAAACCAGAGACTGGGACCAACAGAATTAGAAAAAGAAAATTGCCAGATAACAAAGGTAGAAAAAAATTGTATTTTTAATTTAAGATAAAGTAATGTGGTAGTTGGGTTAATAAGGGTTAATAAATACAAATAAAACACAAGATAGAAAATAAGGTGATACCTTCATAATTGGACTAATTTTAATACATTTTTGACTAGCTTTCAGAGACCAATTTTTCCTTCCTCAGGTCAGTAAGAGGATACCATAACAACAGTATAGTGTTCTGACCTGAGGCAGATTTTGGTCTCTAAAGATAATCAAAAAATGTATTAGGCTAGTCAAATTAAAAGGTATCATCTTATTTGCTATTTTCAAGTGCTTGAACTGAGCACGCTTGGGAGTGCCAGCATGAGCAGCTGAAGCATGCCGCCGACTTCTACATTGCTCAAACAGCACAGTATGGGGCTCGGGGAGTAAACCTCTTTGCTGGCAGGGCTTGGGAATCTCTGTCCGTGATTCAACTGTTGCCACAATTTTGGGAGCTTAAGTCCAAAGTGAAGGGGGGCAAGGCCCCTTCATTGCTTTGTTTATTTAAAATTTGATATACTACCATTTGCAGGGGGTATCAGAGCGGTGTACAAAGACAATTAAAAACAGGCTTGAAAAGAACTACAAATTGGAAAGGGGAAAGAGAAGAGAAAAAAAAAATCAGATCGGCCACTGCTCTGGGCCAGGATCCTCAAGAGGAGTGGCAAATGGGAAAGCTAGACTAAAAAGGTGAGCTTTCAGGAGAAATTTAAAATGGTAAAAAGATAACTCTGAGTGGAGGGTTAGCGAAAGGGTGTTGCAAAGAGATTCTAAGTGGGATAGGTGGACTTCAAGAACAGAAAGATGAGAAATAGAAAGGGACCGGAGAGGATGGGAAGGAATATAGGAGGAAATGAGGGAGGTAAAGTAGGTGGGGGAACCAAGGTTCATAGCCTTAAAAGCCAGAATAAGAAGCTTGAATTGAATCTGAAAGGAGATAGGAAGCCAGTGACGATGTGGAAGAAGATGGGGAGACGTGATCAGATCTATGTGAATGACTGAGAAGATGGATAGCAGTGTTTTGGACTGTCTGTAGACGAGAGAGAGAGAAACCTTAGAAAGATCAGCAAACACAACATTACAATAATCCAAACGAGAAGTGAGCAAAGAGGAGAGGAGTGTGGCACAGGAAGAATCATCAAGGTAACTACGAAGAGAACAGATCAGGCAGAGAGAGAATAAGCAGGCATTTACAGAGGACATGAGAAGAAAAAGAGAGCTGAGGGTCAAAGGTTACGCAGAGGGTTATGACCGTGGAGGGAATATGTGCTGGATAAGGGTGCAATAGAGTGCATTGAAACACTTCCTCTTACCCATCTCTGCTCTCACTGGTGTAAATAAGGTGTTTTCTGGAATTGCCATCGGACTGAGGGGTGTCAGGGGGGCGGAACCATGAGGTAGAGTGGGTGAGGCCAGGGCTGTGGTATGTACTAAAATCTGTCAAAAACTGGGCCGCCTTGGCAGCTCTGCGTGTGAGAAGGGTCATGATGGCTGGCTGGCTGGCTGCCAGGACAGTATGGAAACTGTCAGTGGCCAGAAAGGCAAGTGCAGAGATGACTCTGAGGTGCATGGGCTCTACCCCTGTGAGTGGTGGTGTGTAGGAGGGGCTCTGTTGGCAGAGATGCAAAATGGCTGCCTTGTTGAAGCAGAAGTGCCTTATTCAGTGAGATGAAGTACATAGTAACATAGTAGGTGACGGCAGAAAAAGACCTGTACGGTCCATCCAGTCTGCCCAACAAGATAAACTCATATGCGCTACTTTATATGTATACCTGACTTTAATTTGTATCTAAACAGTGGAAGTTGGGGTTGAGAAACCCAAATTGTTTGTAGGCACACTCTAGAACTGTGGGTTCTCTTAAAGCAAAATCAGCACACTTAATGTGATCTAGAGGAAAAGCCTCGAGAAGCTCCCGGACTTTTACATAGTGTTTAAATGCCCCCCCTTTTAGACCCCTTTTTGTCCCCTCTACACGGAAGGTTAAAGAGCGTTAGTTCATCCAAAAGGGTTTGAATTGTTTCCCTGACCTCAAGGGTTACCCAGTCCCATGGGGGTCTGTTCTGGGGAGGCATCAGAAGGCGGAGTTCAAAGCTTATTCCCATGACCACAGCTTTCTGTCCATTAGGATCAAAGTAAATCTTTAACCTTTTATTTTCCCACATATATTATATTGAAGATCAACCCAAATTAGTTCAGGGAATCAGTATTATTGGTGTGTGGATTACTTAGTAGATCAGGTGATAAATAGAAGGCAGATAGAAATATAGAAATGAAGACAAAGATAGTTTCCAGAGATAAAGTATTTATTCTCACCAATATAAGGTCTTCAGGACAGTACAATCATCAAACAGATCCTGAGTTCAACTGGACAGAGCTCTGCTGTCGGTCAAGTGTTGGAGGAAACTTCTCACTTTCTGTCTAAATCTCATCTCCTTTTATAGGCGAAGACCTCTATACAAATTAATGGCAAGACCCTGTTTTTTTTTTATTCTTGCCCAACTCTTTCCGGCAGGTGTACATCTGTACCATCTCTTTTCCGGTTCTAGCTATTTCAAAACATTTCCGTTCTCGTAAACATCTTGTTTTTTTCTTGATACCAAAATATCTATTTTAGCTATTGCAAATGATTGTGAAACTTCCGTTTTCGTCAACACTTGTTTTTTTCTCTTTCTCTCCTATTATTAACATATCAGCTTTCATAACATCTTATGATCTGAGTATCATCTCATAGAAGCACAGACTTCATTTTAAAAACCAGATTTTATCCATTCTAATCCATTTTTCAACCATCATATGTGCTACATTCAATTTGTAAGTTGTACCAGGTTTTATTAACACTCTTCCTGCAATCCTGCTTCAGCAGGTTCTCTACTATAAGGCCATCAATGGGTTATCAGGCCTATTCAGGACTTCTCAGCTGGCCAAAGCCCTGTAACTTGGCCTACCACCATTCCAGTGGATAGGCCTCAAGCTACAACACATATTAACAATAGTCACACGGGAGTAGGGCTTCTTCATCATCGGCAAAAACCTCCGTGGGGTAGTTTATAACTATTCAGAACAAGGCAATAGCTTAATAGAAGAACTTAGCTTAATATTAGCTGGTCTCCGTGTTCTTCCTTGGGCCCTGACCGTGATCAACGGTGGCCAGCGTTTCAAATCACTTTCTGTTTCAGGATCACAGGCCAAAAGGACAGCCGTTCAGTAAAGCCAATGGAAGCTTGATTTGTATCTACCATTTTCAGGGCAGTAGAAGTTGTGTTTTATATCTTCGTGTCCTTGGGCTTATACTGAAATTTTAAGGTTTTCCAGCAGTAGTAGTGCCAAATTCTGCAGTCTAATACTTTATTAAGCCACAAATCTTCATAAAGCAAAATTGCTTACTTGTACATCAGTACATAAGTAATGCCATACTGGGAAAAGACCAAGGGTCCATCGAGCCCAGCATCTTGTCCACGACAGCGGCCAATCCAGGCCAAGGGCACCTGGCAAGCTTCCCAAACGTACAAACATTCTATACATGTTATTCCTGGGATTTTGGATTTTTCCAAGTCCGTTTAGTAGCGGTTTATGGACTTGTCCTTTAGGAAACCGTCCAACCCCTTTTTAAACTCTGCTAAGCTAATCGCCTTCACCACATTTTCCGGCAATGAATTCCAGAGTTTAATTACACGGGTGAAGAAACATTTTCTCCGATTTGTTTTAAATTTACTACACTGTAGTTTAATCGCATGCCCCCTAGTCCTAGTATTTTTGGAAAGCGTGAACAGACACTTCACATCCACCTGTTCCACTCCACTCATTATTTTATATACCTCTATCATGTCTCCCCTCAGCCGTCTCTTCTCCAAGCTGTATAGCCCTAGCCTCCTTAGTCTTTCTTCATAGGGAAGTCGTCCCATCCCCGCTATCATTTTAGTCGCCCTTCGCTGCACCTTTTCCAATTCTACTATATCTTTCTTGAGATGCGGCGACCAGAATTGAACACAATACTCAAGGTGCGGTCACACCATGGAGCGATACAACCGCATTATAACATCCTCACACCTGTTTTCCATACCTTTCCTAATAATACCCAACATTCTATTCGCTTTCCTAGCCGCAGCAGCACACTGAACAGAAGGTTTCAGTGTGTTCAGCTGTAAGCACCAGACAGCAGGATAATCAGTCTCATAATTGGGCAGTATCATCCAACCATGCCACAGGGTTCTGGGAAAGACTTCCTAGGATTTCTGAGCACGCATGAATTTCCCCAGGCACAGTACCTTCAGTCTACATGAAGAACTCCATAAATGGGAAGGATGGAGTGTGACCAATTATCCTTGTCACAGGTAAGTAACTCTGCTTTCTCCAAGGACAACTAGGATTTACTCAGCTATACAAGTGGAAATCTCTAACTAAGGCGGTGCCTTCCAACAAAAAGGGGCAAACTGAGGAAACAAAGATGCCATACAAAGACCCTTCAGAAATGTATTTGGCTCTTAAATTCTCAAGCTCTTCCCAACCCAAACAAAAACCAAGACTACTACTACCAGGTGTGAATAGAGACAAAATGCTGACAGACTGCTACATCTGCAAAAACTCTGAAGAGGACACTGTGGACAGGAATGAACCGAGTGCAGGCCCCATAAGGTGCTGTGTGCACACATGATTCCACACAGGCTAAGAAAAATATAGACAGTCTCTTCCAGAATGCCTTCTGAAACATCTATAACTGCAATTAAGATGAGGTCACCTATGTGAGTATTTGATATATCCATCTTGTCCTGAAAAAAGGCAGTAAAGAACTGCAGAGCACATTCCAGGAATAAGGCTGTATCCTTGTTTTCTTTGAAAGCTATATATGCTATAACATGACTTCCCAGGTGCTGGCTCAGCGAGGTTCCCTCTTTGCCCCCAGAAATTTTTTCAGTTCCAGGGGTCAGCCTGAGCTAGGGATACTACTTTGAAGGCAGAGTTCTCTGACCCTAGTGGTCATCACTCAAAGAAGAAACCTAGTGGCTGGATTCAGGGACAATTATTCACAGGTTCTTCAAAGAGTCCTGATGCATGGTCCCTACCTAAGGATCTGTGTTCTGGGTCTATATAACCTGTGAGAAGCATGCAGCATGGCCTCCACAGCTCACACATTCTGGCGGTTCATAGCCAACAACTCCCATCACTAATAACCAGATTCATGCACAGTGCAGAGTCTATATTTTTCTTAGCCTGTGTGGAATCATGTGTGCACACAGCACCTTATGGGGCCTGCACTCGGTTCATTCCTGTCCACAGTGTCCTCTTCAGAGTTTTTGCAGATGTAGCAGTCTGTCAGCATTTTGTCTCTATTCACACCTGGTAGTAGTAGTCTTGGTTTTTGTTTGGGTTGGGAAGAGCTTGAGAATTTAAGAGCCAAATACATTTCTGAAGGGTCTTTGTATGGCATCTTTGTTTCCTCAGTTTGCCCCTTTTTGTTGGAAGGCACCGCCTTAGTTAGAGATTTCCACTTGTATAGCTGAGTAAATCCTAGTTGTCAGACGTCAGACGCCGAACTGGATTCAACGAATCAGCACTGCAGCGTTACTTCCTGGAAGCATGGCCACGGAGGAAGACGAAAAACGGAGATTGCGGGTCGGACCTCGGCGCCAGCAAAAGTAAGCAGCGGGGGAGGGTTGACGGCGGGGAGGGGGGCCAGGGCGAAATCTGCGGGGGCCCAGGCCCCTGTGGCCCCACGCAGATACGCCCCTGGTGCAGACACAGACACCACCTCATCTGCACACATGCACAGGCATAGACAGACAGCTCATGGGGCTAGGGTTTCAGAGGCAGCAGGGCAGACACAGACAGGAGGAACTTGGTTGGGTGGATGAGGACTGGTTGAAGGGGAGAGGTTCATATATGTAGGTAGGGTGAAGGGTGAGAGATGAGCTACTACTGAAAAGGTATGAGCAAAAAATCCATATAAAAGATGAGCTCTAGAAGGATTGTGTTACAGTGCACTGCTCCCTCTAGGTTGAGCAGACTTCCAGCTGCATTGTTGCCAGTGGGGAGTGGTGCTTCAATATTGTGATTTTCAATATAGAGACAGGCAGGTTAGCTAACATAGTAACATAGTAGATGACGGCAGAAAAAGACCTGCATGGTCCATCCAGTCTGCCCAACGAAAAACCTATAAGTGTATACCTTACCTTGAATTTGTACCTGTCCTTTTTCAGGGCACAGACCGTACAAGTCTGCCCAGCAGTATTTCCCACCTCCCAACCACCAGTCCCGCCTCCCATCACCGGCTCTGGTACAGACCGTATAAGTCTGCCCTCCCCTATCCTCGCCTCCCAACCACCACCCCCTCTTCCCCCCACCTGCTCCGCCACCCAATTTCAGCTAAGCTTCTGAGGATCCATTCCTTCTGCACAGGATTCCTCTATGCATATCCCACGCATGTTTGAACTCCGTTACCGTTTTCATCTCCACCACCTCCCGCGGGAGGGCATTCCAAGCGTCCACCACCCTCTCCGTGAAGAAATACTTCCTGACATCTTTCCTGAGTCTGCCCCCCTTCAATCTCATTTCATGTCCTCTCGTTCTACCGCCTTCCCATCTCCGGAAAAGATTCGTTTGCGGATTAATACCTTTCAAATATTTGAACGTCTGTATCATATCACCCCTGTTTCTCCTTTCCTCCAGGGTGTACATGTTCAGGTCAGCAAGCCTCTCTTCATACGTCTTGGAACGTAAATCCCATACCATCCTCGTAGCTAGACTCCTGCAGAGGTTGCCTGGCCCTGGCTATTGAAACTGTGATAGTAAACCCCCCCCCCCCTCCCATTGGCAGGACTCCCAGAGGGAACAGAGGTTACAGGTAGGTCAATCAGAGTGAAAGTGTAGAGACCTGGGTGGGCAAAGATAGCAATCGGGCTGACAAACTGTCATATCATCCCCAGTGGCCTCCCAGTTAGTCACCTCTCCCCTCTCCAGTCGGTTCAAAACTCTGCTGCCCGTCTCATCTTCCGCCAGGGTCGCTTTACTTATACTACCCCTCTCCTCAAGACCCTTCACTGGCTCCCTATCCGTTTTCGCATCCTGTTCAAACTTCTTCTACTAACCTATAAATGTACTCACTCTGCTGCTCCCCAGTATCTCTCCACACTCGTCCTTCCCTACACCCCTTCCCGTGCACTCTGCTCCATGGATAAATCCTTCTTATATGTTCCCTTCTCCACTACTGCCAACTCCACAGACTTCGCGCGTTCTGTCTCGCTGCACCCTACGCCTGGAATAAACTTCCTGAGCCCCTACGTCTTGCCCCATCCTTGGCCACCTTTAAATCTAGACTGAAAGCCCACCTCTTTAACATTGCTTTTGACTCGTAACCACTCGCCTCCACTTACCCTCCTCTCTTCCTTCCCATTCACATTAATTGATTTGATTTGCTTACTTTATTTATTTTTTGTCTATTAGATTGTAAGCTCTTTGAGCAGGGACTGTCTTTCTTCTATGTTTGTGCAGCGCTGCGTACGCCTTGTAGCGCTATAGAAATGCTAAATAGTAGTAGTAGTAGTCTCTTGTAACCAGAGCTAATGTTGTGATGTCATAATGCCTCAGTCCACCAATAAGAGCCAACCTCATCAGTGATGTCACAATGGCTTGATTGTCCTATACTTGGCTCACTTTTATTACATAGCTCTTTGAGCAGGGACTGTCTTTCTTCTATGTTTGTGCAGCGCTGCGTACGCCTTGTAGCGCTATAGAAATGCTAAATAGTAGTAGTAGTAGTCTCTTGTAACCAGAGCTAATATTGTGATGTCATAATGCCTCAGGCCACCAATAAGAGCCAACCTCATCAGTGATGTCACAATGGCTTGATTGTCCTATACTTGGCTCACTTTTATTACATAGCTCTTTGAGCAGGGCCTGTCTTTCTTCTATGTTTGTGCAGCGCTGCGTATGCTTTGTAGCGCTATAGAAGTGATAAATAGTAGTAGTAGTCTTTTGTAACCAGAGCTAATGTTGTGATGTCATAATGCCTCAGGCCACCAATAAGAGCCAATCTCATCAGTGATGTCACAATGGCTTGATTGTCCTATACTTGGCTCACTTTTATTACATAGCTCTTTGAGCAGGGCCTGTCTTTCTTCTATGTTTGTGCAGCGCTGCGTATGCTTTGTAGCGCTATAGAAGTGATAAATAGTAGTAGTAGTCTCTTGTAACCAGAGCTAATGTTGTGATGTCATAATGCCTCAGGCCACCAATAAGAGCCAATCTCATCAGTGATGTCACAATGGCTTGATTGTCCTATACTTGGCTCACTTTTATTACATAGCTCTTTGAGCAGCGACTGTCTTTCTTCTATGTTTGTGCAGCGCTGCGTACGCCTTGTAGCGCTATAGAAATGCTAAATAGTAGTAGTCTCTTGTAACCAGAGCTAATATTGTGATGTCATAATGCCTCAGGCCACCAATAAGAGCCAACCTCATAAGTGATGTCACAATGGCTTGATTGTCCTATACTTGGCTCACTTTTATTACATAGCTCTTTGAGCAGGGACTGTCTTTCTTCTATGTTTGTGCAGCGCTGCGTATGCTTTGTAGCGCTATAGAAGTGATAAATAGTAGTAGTAGTCTTTTGTAACCAGAGCTAATGTTGTGATGTCATAATGCCTCAGGCCACCAATAAGAGCCAATCTCATCAGTGATGTCACAATGGCTTGATTGTCCTATACTTGGCTCACTTTTATTACATAGCTCTTTGAGCAGGGCCTGTCTTTCTTCTATGTTTGTGCAGCGCTGCGTATGCTTTGTAGCGCTATAGAAGTGATAAATAGTAGTAGTAGTCTCTTGTAACCAGAGCTAATGTTGTGATGTCATAATGCCTCAGGCCACCAATAAGAGCCAACCTCATCAGTGATGTCACAATGGCTTGATTGTCCTATACTTGGCTCACTTTTATTACATAGCTCTTTGAGCAGGGACTGTCTTTCTTCTATGTTTGTGCAGCGCTGCGTACGCCTTGTAGCGCTATAGAAATGCTAAATAGTAGTAGTAGTAGTCTCTTGTAACCAGAGCTAATAGTGTGATGTCATAATGCCTCAGTCCACCAATAAGAGCCAACCTCATCAGTGATGTCACAATGGCTTGATTGTCCTATACTTGGCTCACTTTTATTACATAGCTCTTTGAGCAGGGACTGTCTTTCTTCTATGTTTGTGCAGCGCTGCGTACGCCTTGTAGCGCTATAGAAATGCTAAATAGTAGTAGTAGTAGTAATCAGAGGTGATATTGTGATGTCATAATGCCTCAGTCCACCAATAAGAGCCAACCTCATCAGTGATGTCACAATGGCTTGATTGTCCTATACTTGGCTCACTTTTATTACATAGCTCTTTGAGCAGGGACTGTCTTTCTTCTATGTTTGTGCAGCGCTGCGTACGCCTTGTAGTGCTATAGAAGTGATAAATAGTAGGTTAGTAGTCTCTTGTAACCAGAGCTAATGTTGTGATGTCATAATGCCTCAGGCCACCAATAAGAGCCAACCTCATCAGTGATGTCACAATGGCTTGATTGTCCTATACTTGGCTCACTTTTATTACATAGCTCTTTGAGCAGGGACTGTCTTTCTTCTATGTTTGTGCAGCGCTGCGTACGCCTTGTAGCGCTATAGAAATGCTAAATAGTAGTAGTCTCTTGTAACCAGAGCTAATAGTGTGATGTCATAATGCCTCAGTCCACCAATAAGAGCCAACCTCATCAGTGATGTCACAATGGCTTGATTGTCCTATACTTGGCTCACTTTTATTACATAGCTCTTTGAGCAGGGACTGTCTTTCTTCTATGTTTGTGCAGCGCTGCGTACGCCTTGTAGCGCTATAGAAATGCTAAATAGTAGTAGTCTCTTGTAACCAGAGCTAATAGTGTGATGTCATAATGCCTCAGTCCACCAATAAGAGCCAACCTCATCAGTGATGTCACAATGGCTTGATTGTCCTATACTTGGCTCACTTTTATTACATAGCTTTTTGAGCAGGGACTGTCTTTCTTCTATGTTTGTGCAGCGCTGCGTTCGCCTTGTAGCGCTATAGAAATGCTAAATAGTAGTACTAGTAGTAGCAGTCAACATCAAGGCAAGCAGTCACAAAGACAGGCTACAGCCCTTCCCCCTAATACTAAAATAGGAAGCTAAATCCAGGTCTGCTTAAAACTCAGCAATGTAACATTGTTAAATGGGAAGGACCCAGCAATCGGCCAGTTCTATTTTTAAAGAGTTAGGGCTGAAGAGACCTCTCACATATGCGCTACAGAGACTCACAAATGATTCAAGTAACGATCACGTTATTTTTGCAACTATCAGCCAGGTTAGTAGTAAAACTGAACCCCTAGTAATTCTGGTGAATCAGCCTAGTTGTGTCGGCTTCTGAGCAAGAAATCAAGCTTTTGCTTAACTCCTATTCATAATTTGTAGAAGTGCCTATATGCCAAACTAAGCCGAACGTATACACGGCTCCAAGTCATCTTTCTAACTGCAACGCGTCCAAATTGAAAGTCAGCACGCCTTAGACCGTCAGAAAAAGTAGCTCGCTTTGCACACTGGGAAACGGAGTTTTCTAGCGCTAGGCGTTTCCCTCGCCTTGTACCAGCTCCGCAAGCTGTGCGAAACTACATTTCCCGTGGGACCCTGTACCCGTAGCCCGCACTGCGGGTGCACTCAGAAGCTTAGGGGGGCCGAAGCAGGAAGTCCGGGTTTCCCTTATGTGGCGGCGCGAGAGCTCGCAGAGCTGACGTCACGGGGGAGGGACTTAGCCGGGGAGGCTGTGTCGCTCGTGCTCAAGGCAGACTGCAAAGAGAGGAGCTGCCGGGAGTCTCGCGCTTGTGATCTGTGGAGAGAGAGAGCGAGACACGAGTCCTCCCAGTCCCGCCACGCCTTGCGGCTGAGGCAGCAGCAGCAGCAGCAGCTTTGCTACAGCCTGCCTCGCGCGCCTTTCACTGGTGACTAGTCTCCGTGTGCGGGCAGACAGCCGGCCACGCGCGTTCGTCTGGTTGTGTCCGCGCGACCAAAACTCTCCTCTCGCCTCGCAAAGATGGTGGACCGCGAGCAGCTGGTGCAGAAAGCGCGGCTGGCAGAGCAGGCTGAGCGCTATGACGACATGGCAGCCGCTATGAAAGCTGTAAGCTCCCGCTTTGTTGCTTCTTTGAGGGGGGGGGGGGGGGTCTTTTACTAAAGGTTAGCTTTGCAGCTAGTAAAAGACCCCCCCCCCACAATTACTCATGGGCTCGCCCGGTTGCTGGAACCGTTATACACTGAGGGAGGGCCCTGAGTGGAAGAGGCTATTTGCTCGTCTGGGGAGGGGGGGCTGTACAAAGGAACTGGGTGAAGGCGGTGACGCGTTCCTCTTCAGCAGTTGTGTTGCTGGGGCGGTGCCGGCTTCCCCCCCCCCCCCTCCGACGCATAGAGGCGTATTTTCAAAGCACTTAGCCTTCCAAAGTTCCATGGAACTTTGGAAGGCTAAGTGCTTTGAAAATACGCCTAAGAGTCTCTTTATAAGCTAGGTAGAACAGAATTTAGCATAATGAGATAAGGTCAAAAAGAAGCTTAACTGTAGATTAGATTTTTAATTTGTACTGATTTTATTATGGAGTTTATTCTGGTTTCCTGCCATGCATGCAATTCCTATGTTTGTTTATTTGCATGCACTAATTGTTTTTCTACATATGTAAACCGTGCTGTTTTGCAGCCGCAATAAGACGCGGTACATAAATTAACAGAAATGAAATTCGCCTTAATTTGTCTCTGCAGTGTACAAGAAGATCTTATGTCCAGCCAGCCAACTCCTTGCTATATTACGGCCCCCTAATGCGAATAGTTTTTTTTAAAGCAGAGGCGTTAGATTCCTCCCCCCAGCACTACTGTAACATTTCCCTCCTTCCCCGGATTGCTGTACCCGCTACATTTTTGTTACTCTAAGCATGGTCATTTTCGCCCTTATTGACAGCTGCTTTTATGGGCCACCCCTGGTCTTTTCTACGCCCCAAAGGGATTGATCTGACTCTGTCTTCCTTAACTTTTCACAACGTAACCCATAATCGTAATGTAATGTATTTCCATTATTTACAATGTATTGTAAGCCACACTGAGCCCGCAAATAGGTGGGGAAAATGTGGGATGCAAATAAATAAAGAAATCACAGTAGCCATATCTCCAGGCGTGGTCGTCCGCTTCATATCTAAAGCTCCTCTGCTATTTCTGGAAAGTGAGATTGTGGAACATTTAAAACATTATTTCGGGGGGGGAGGGGGGGGGTTACCTAGTCCGAATTCCTGGTTGGTAATAGATGCATTCATTGCCCTTTTGAAATGTGTCACTGTCCTGAATATGGAAAAGGGAGAGATGCCTCTGCTCTGCCAGCTTCTCCTCTGACCTTAGTCTTCGTAGTTATGGATATCAGCCCCCTCTTTTTTTTTTCATTGGTTCCCGTGCAAGTTTTCTTTAATATACGGTATTTTTAATGCTACTCAACGTGACCTGTTCTTTTGCTGAATTCAGTTTCTCCTCTTTTAGCATTTTAAATGATTTGAAAATAAGACGAAATAAAACTCAATTCTAGACGTTTCAGTAGGTAAAAATGTCTGATATTAAGAACAAAGCCATCGTGGGAGGCAGTATCAAGCCATTCCAGAAGATTCTGCATTTGTCATATTGCAGAGAAAGTCTGGACTAGGTGGAAGGGAGGGGGAAGAGAGGGGAGAGTTGATTGTAAAAGGGAATAAAATCTGTTTGAGGTTTATCTTCCATTGGTAAGAGCATATCTGTGTGCTTTTTAACGGAAAGGGTGTTCCCTTATTCCGATGAGACATCCTTACTTAAATTCATTCAGTAGCCACAATGCGACACTTAACTATGTAACATTGCATTTGGTAATGCTACATTTGTCACGCTTGTCAAAGGCTGTGAGGGATGTAGAAGTAAGAAAAATAAAGCAGAAATGGTCATATATAAAATCTGCTGTTTTGATCTTTTTGTGATACAACTTTCTACATTTGGATTTTTTAAAAATTTAAGCAGGATTTTTATTTGATAAGGTAAACAGCTTTTGATTTTTAAATCTAAATGTAATGATGCTTTCAGGTTATATGGCGATGCTTTCTGCAAATCAAGAAAGGAGTATTCTGTTTTAGTGGATCAATTTAATAAAATTAACCAGTTTTATTTATTAAGAATAATTGTGTGTGTGGATTTTTTATTTATTTTTACTTCACCTAGTGGCTATCATTCCATTTATTTTCAGATTTCAGAAGTATCTAAATCTCTATGCAGGGGAAATTTGTGACTTGTCACACCATGAGCTGGAAGCTGCAATGCACCCAGGTGACATGACAGCTTGCAGGGGGCACTGGCTCAAGTTTATGCAGAATGCTTTCAAAGGATATAACCACTACCCACTCACCAAAGAGGTTAATTAATCAAGGCTGCTTGGCCATTGTTCAGACAGGTTCAGAATCTTGCTCATACTATAGCGATAGTCTTTTAAGGCGTTTAGTTGTATTCAAGTAATGTGGTTACTGTTAGTCTACTTGGACAGCTAGATATAAAAGGTCAAGCAAGGTGTAGGTGACAGTTACTGGGTTGCCTAATGATGAAAGCAGCTCTTCATTGAGTTGGTCCACACGTGTCTTAGAACATTGTACTTCAAAGCATGTTGCCTTTTATCAGTGCAATATGATTTAATCTATTACAAATTTTGCATTGTGTAAAAACAAAACGTGGGTACAACTGTTCTTGTAACTTTAAGTCTGTTAATTCAACCCTTTGTTACCGTGTGCCAGTATTCATAAATATATATATAAGGATTTTAATTGGCATACCTTTTGTTAAGAGGGTTGGAAGTAGTATGCAGTGCTAGTTTGTAAAATGTTCTGTTTAATAATTCATCTTTCAAGAGGTCCAGTACTTTAACATTTCTATATATTTGTCAGTTCTGTCCTCTACTGCTGCTTCAGCGTTCCAGTGAGTTTCTTCCACACAAGTAAAGCTTTTCAGCATCATGAAACTGCTTTTGCTTTTCATCAGTCTGTAGGAGAGCTGTGGCCCTGACATCACTTCTCTGCTTGACTAAGGAGCAGACAGAAGTGCACCGGAATAGATCTGGTGATCTACATTTTTTACTAGTTGACTTAAAATGCTCACACTCCCTTCCCCAAGCCTCTTCCCTTTTTGTTCATTGTAGGACCATTTCTGTAGCCTGAGTACACCTGGTTGTAATAACAGAAGCTCCATCTTGAAGCATTTGAAGCCAATCCTGTGCATGTAGTTTTTCACTAGTGGTTATATGAGCAATACATAGCTCCCAAGCTGAGCCAAGAGCAATTTCTTGGCGTGTTTCCCAGTTAGTAGTAATCCAGTATATGTATTTCACTCGGCATCAAACCATAGTGCTGCAATATAGGAAGTTCTAGGTTTTGGTCCTCTGTTTGCACAAAAGTTGGTTTTATCCTTCCTGCATCTTTCCCAGAACCTATCATTGTGATGTTACCTTCAGGCCAATAAGCATATTTTATTTATTTCCTGCATTTATATCCCGCATTTTCCCACCTATTTGCAGGCTCAATGTGGCTTACAATATAGTACAACAATCACATTGATGGAATAAGAAAATCAGAATATAGATAACAGATAAAGTGATATTCTTGGATCATGAATATTTTTATATACATCATATTGCTTATAAGTACATAAGTAATGCCATACTGGGAAAAGACCAAGGGTCCATCGAGCCCAGCATCCTGTCCACGACAGCGGCCAATCCAGGCCAAGGGCACCTGGCGAGCTTCCCAAACGTACAAACATTCTATACATGTTATTCCTGGAATTTTGGATTTTTCCAAGTCCGTTTAGTAGCGGTTTATGGACTTGTCCTTTAGGAAACCGTCCAACCCCTTTTTAAATTCTGCTAAGCTAACCGCCTTCACCACATTTTCCGGCAATGAATTCCAGAGTTTAATTACACGTTGGGTGAAGAAAAATTTTCTCCGATTTGTTTTAAATTTACTACACTGTAGTTTCATCGCATGCCCCCTAGTCCTAGTATTTTTGGAAAGCGTGAACAGACGCTTCACATCCACCTGTTCCACTCCACTCATTATTTTATATACCTCTATCATGTCTCCCCTCAGCTGTCTCTTCTCCAAGCTGTATAGCCCTAGCCTCCTTAGTCTTTCTTCATAGGGAAGTCGTCCCATCCCCGCTATCATTTTAGTCGCCCTTCGCTGCACCTTTTCCAGTTCTACTATATCTTTCTTGAGATGCGGCGACCAGAATTGAACACAATACTCAAGGTGCGGTCGCACCATGGAGCGATACAACGGCATTATAACATCCTCACACCTGTTTTCCATACCTTTCCTAATAATACCCAACATTCTATTCGCTTTCTTAGCCACAGCAGCACACTGAGCAGAAGGTTTCAGTGTGTTATCGACGACGACACCCAGATCCCTTTCTTGGTCCGTAACTCCTAACGTGGAACCTTGCTTAAACATTTTATACTTCTGTATGCTTCCTAATGTTCTGCCATTAAGTGATCTGATCTTCAGTCCTACTTTAATTCTGTGCCAAAAACTTTTGGCATGCAGTATTGGAAAATCACTGCTTTTAGTAGTCATTTAAACTGCAAAAACGAATCATTGTGCAGTTCCCCCAAGAGTGCTGTACTAGGAAATCACAAGACAGACTGCTCTCCTGGTTCATCCTATCCATTTACCACCCCACATAAACCTGATCTACCTACTTCAACCTTCTCTGCCAAGTCTAACACACTCACTTTCCCAGGGATGGGGTGGGGTTGTAAGCTACCAACTTGTGTAGGATTCCACAGAAATTTCTCAAGGCTTTTTTTTTTGTTTTTTTTCTTTAACAGGACTGATTACTACTACTACTACTATTTAGCATTTCTATAGCGCTACAAGGCATACGCAGCGCTGTACAAACATAGAAGAAAGACAGTCCCTGCTCAAAGAGCTTACAATCTAATAGACAAAAAATAAATAAAGTAAGCAAATCAAATCAATTAATGTGAACGGGAAGGAAGAGAGGAGGGTAGGTGGAGGCGAGTGGTTACAAGTGGTTACGAGTCAAAAGCAATGTTAAAGAGGTGGGTTTTCAGTCTAGATTTAAAGGTGGCCAAGGATGGGGCAAGACGTAGGGGCTCAGGAAGTTTATTCCAGGCGTAGGGTGCAGCGAGATAGAAGGCGCGAAGTCTGGAGTTGGCAGTAGTGGAGAAGGGAACAGATAAGAAGGATTTATCCATGGAGCGGAGTGCACGGGAAGGGGTGTAGGGAAGGACGAGTGTGGAGAGATACTGGGGAGCAGCAGAGTGAATACATTTATAGGTTAGTAGAAGAAGTTTGAACAGGATGCGAAAACGGATAGGGAGCCAGTGAAGGGTCTTGAGGAGAGGGGTAGTATGAGTAAAGCGACCCTGGCGGAAGATGAGACGGGCAGCAGAGTTTTGAACCGACTGGAGAGGGGAGAGGTGACTAAGTGGGAGGCCAGCAAGAAGCAGATTGCAGTAGTCTAAACGAGAGGTGACAAGGGTGTGGATGAGGGTTTTGGTAGAGTGCTCGGAAAGAAAGGGGCGGATTTTACGGATGTTGTAAAGAAAGAAACGACAGGTCTTGGCGGTCTGCTGGATATGAGCAGAGAAGGAGAGAGAAGAGTCAAAGATGAACCCAAGGTTTCGAGCTGAGGAGACAGGGAGAATGAGAGAGCCATCAACAGAAATAGAAAACGGGGGGAGCGGGGAGGTGGGTTTGGGGGGGAAAATGAGAAGCTCGGTTTTGGTCATATTTAATTTCAGTAAGCCCTGCATTAGAGCTTGGAGTTAGCACAGTTTTTCCTAATATACTCATTAAAGATTATACCTAATGCAGTGAACAAATTGTATGTAAACCTACATAAACATGACAGACTGTCAGTGGAAATGTGTACATTATAGTGCATTGGGTGTGTGCACAAAATACTGATTCTACTGCTGAGATTGTATCTGGACCTGGAAGAGATTTCAGTGATTTTACGCTACAATAAATGCATACATATGTATCTGAAATGTTAATTTTGTATTCTGTGTATAAATATTAGTATGTAAACTTTTGCATCAGAGTGCTGGTAATAGCCTTACAGTTAGCGCAGTGAGCTAAGAACAAGGGAAGCCATGGTTCAAATCCCACCAACACCTGTGATGCTGGTTAGGTCCTTTAAATCTATATTACCTCAGTGTAAGCTCTTAGGGGGATAGGAAAATAACCTCAAGGTGAGAGTTAATTCAAGGTCTGAACTACTCAAAAGGTATGAGCTAAATTCCAGGACAAAAATAATTATATAGCTGTGGCATCTCTTCTTAACCCTGTATTCAGCAACAGTCACTTTAGGTCCTCATCCCCCTGCTTTTATTTATTTTTATTTACTAGATTATCCTCCCATCCCTTTCAGTAACAGAAGAAAAAAGAATCTCGCAATAACTAGTTAAAAGTAAGCCAACTTATTATGGCTTAGAATCATGCACTAAATCTTTATAACTGCAAAGCGTACAAATTGAAAGTTGGATCTCTTATACCTTTTAGTAGTGGTTCCCAAACCTGGTCCTAGAGGCACCCCAGCCAGCCAGTCAGGTTTTCAGGATACCCATAATGAATATTCATGAGAGATTTGCATGTAGTAGAGGCAGTACATGCAAATATCTTTCATGGATATTCATTGTGAATATCCTGAAAACCTTACTGGCTGGAGTGCCTCCAGGACCAGGTCAGCCTTAAAGCCATTGGGTCGTTGCACTCTGTACATCTCACTTTAATAGCCAATGTCTTTATTACCATTGGATTTAAATGAAGAGTATGCTGATAATGTACACAACTGTTTGCACACAATTTTGCTAAACCTTTGTTTGCAAAGGGAGGGAATCATAGTGTAGAAAAGTGCAGAATCTGTGCTAAGCTTTCACACGTTTTATTACATTAGTCTCATGAATATTTTACCCCCCCCCCCCCCCCCTTTACACACTCCATTCTGGTAATCTAATCTTCCTGTAAAGTTTTAAGTGTTGCATTTTTGTTTTACTATTTTTTTTAAGTTATCCACACACCATGTCCTTGCTTGGACCCAGACCACTTTTTTCAGGAGGACTATGTTGGGGTGTTTGCTTCTTCTGAAAATGTTGTTCAGTGAACCCTTTAGAAGTACTAATGAGGAAGCAGTTTATCTGAAATATGTTTTTCAACAATGTAGTAGTTGGGAACAACTTCAAATAGTCTGATCTAGTGGATTCACACATCTTTTCTCTTGACGTGTTCACCTAGGTCAAAAGGGGAGCTATGAATTTGTGATCTAGAACACTCTAGGCTCTTGCCTAGACTTGTCATCTTGTGGAAACCCTTCAAAGTCTCCTGTGCCAAATGAATCCACAAGAACATCTTCAGTGAAAATCATGATCTGAGCAGTGCTTATCAAAACTTGTGGCCGCATTATCACAGCCGCAAAAAGCAAGTAACCCCAGTGGACTTTCATCCATTCTGCTGCTCCTGGACCTCCTATTGTCATAGCTGATGATGCTATCATCCTTTGCTTCCCTGGAGCCCCCAGATGCCTACTTGTAGTGTGGGCTACTTGGGAGGGTCAGTTTTTTTTTTTTTTTTTTTCCTTCTGCCTCTCCATGTCATTTGGGATCACAACCCACATTTTCAGGATCCCTGATCAAAGGCTTGTATTTTTAATGGAACATCATAAGGCATTTTGATTCTATATGAATTCTATAACTGTAAGCGTATCTATGGGAGAGAACACACTAGGAAAATAGTCTAAGGAAAGGTGCAAATGGAATAGAACTTGTCCTCTTTTCTTGTATTAGCTGCCTTAAAATATTAGTGATGGGAAGGAATATGTAGAAGTTTGGGGTGGGGAGAAACAGTTACGCAAATTTGTTTGGCGGTCACCGGACCAGGAATAGGACTGCAGAAGCAGCACGTACAAGAATCCAACTGAGGTATACCGTACTTGAATGATTTTCAGAAGACTATTCATGAAGTGCTAACTAAAGTAAAATGTAAATTTGAAAGTTTTGGTGGAAGTTATGGGACTTTTGCCAGCCCCACTGTCCTTTTTTTCATTCTTCATGTCGGGATTGCTCCAAGGACTGGAGATGGGTGGATGTGCTTGCTCCTCACAAAAGCAGAACCGAGGAGGCTGGGCACTATATCATGCGTGTTCTGACCTCTATGTTGCAGGTAAAACAGTAGGTGCAGTTTCTGGAATCCAGTAGATACAGGATCTGAGGCAGCACGGTTTTCCTAAAAGTAGGTCTTGTAAGATAAGTCTGATCAGTTTGTTTGGTTGACCTGAGTTGGATCAGGGGAATGTACCAGCTGTGGTGTACTATGTTTTAGCAAGTGACTTATAAATAAACTAAACACCCTCGGTATGGACCTTTAAGCTGTCTGGAACTGGTTGAGTAGGCGGTGACAAGTTCATTTTGAGAAAAAGGATGTTACCAATAGCGTGTCATGAATCAAACATCTGATTCTTTTCAGCAGTCTTATAAGCAATTATTGCAGAAGAGCTATTGACAAGGAGTGTTTGCCTTTTTGTAGATTATAGAAAACATTAGGGATTCAGCAAAATTGCCGTGTTATAGACCAGTTCTTCACCAAGTAGAGTCGCAGAATGCATTTGGGATCATGACCAGGCTGGGCAAAACATTGACTTGTTTCTCATGTTTGAGCCTGCACTTGAGCTAGGTCTGTGTGCTCCACTGAAGGCAGGAGATGATGGCAGTGTCAGTGCTGAGAGCAGTGGCAACGGATCCAAAGTCAGCAACATAGAAGTTGGAGTGATCTTCCAGTTGATTAAAAAGCTGTAACTGAACTTAATAACTTTTCAAAAGCAGGCTTATCCAGTGTAAGTAAATCAAGTGGCTTGGAGTTTGATTATTTTATGGTGCAAAAGCACTTAATTACAATATGTTGTAGGTGTTTGTATAAAAACAAACACTAATACTCTTAATCTGATTTAAAATTATGTAACTCCTTTGTAATCCCCTTAGAAGTGTAGATAATGCAATTTACTTTTGAAACGCTAAAGCTTGGGTCACTTGCTTGTCTATGGCTGTGAAAATGGGTTTGTGGCCAGAGTTTGGAAAGCACTGTACTGGATGATTCCTCAAGCCAAGATTTATTAATAAAAAAGTCATGCTTTTCAGCTGTTTAAAAAGGCAGTACGTTTAGGGGAAGTTCTGGACACAGACATGTGATGTGGGGGTAAATGTATTTTTATTTCTTTCTTGTATTTGATATACCGTTTCTCTGGACGAAACCAACCAAAATGATTTACATAAATATGGTCAAATCGCAAAAACCATTAAAACTACCTAAAATACTTAATATAGAACATACTGATCTTAAGGTTAGCCAAACAGGAAGATTAAAACAGCAAAAGCCAGAACAGTGCTTGGATGAATAGAAAGGATGTCCAGCAGAATAAAGATGGTGATGTTGCCTCTAAGTTTCAGTCCTTAATTTGACTACTCCGCACAATTCTAGAGACTGCACCTTTAAAAGGATGTAAACTAGGTGGAGTTGCTCCAGAGGTAGGCTATTAAGATGGTCATTGCTCTTTGCCATAAAGTATATGGGGCAGACTTAAAAATATATGTGTTCTTTGGAAGAAAGGGTGGACATTTAAATACCCTCCATGTATAAATGCACACGACGGGCCTCTTCTACGGAAAGGAAACTTGGGAACAAGAGGTAATGGAATGAGGGTGAAAGGAAGTAGACTTGGGAGTAATGTGAGAACATTTTTTTACAGAAAGGGTATTGGATGCATAGAACAAAAGCAGAGGATGCGGACTCCTGAATTCAGGAAAGTATGGGATAAGTACAGATGATATCTGAGAGAAGAGACTGTACAGCTTAGTAATATTCTCAGAGGACAAGCAGGCCATAATTCTCACAATTGAGTAACACTATCCCACATTGCCTGGTCCGGAGAGGAGCTTATAAGAAGCTTTAAAAGAGCTTTTGTGGAGTGCAAGGCATGCTCCACTGTGCTGTAAGAGCACAGTTACCACAGTTTTTCTACTGCAATGAAGTGTGTTTGACTTCTTGTCCTACTATTCACACTGCTCAGTCTGAAGAGCTCCCAGCGTGCCTTTCAGCATTTTTTTGTGTGTTGCCGTTCCTGTGTTCGGGTTCTCTTTTACCTCTTTATTGTTTTTAGTCCTTTTTTCCACTTATAGGTTTCCTTTATTTTTCCTGCATCATGGGATGTTTTTAGGCCTTGACTTTGGCCACGTTCTTTTGTGGTTTTTTTCTTGGTGCCTTCCCCTTTTTTGGCACCATAGTGTCATTTGATTTGGCTGCGGAAATTTTCCCTTCCATGTCCACGAAAGTTCCCAGTGGCTTTAAGCACTGTACCTGGTGCAATCGGACCATCTCTGGTTAAGCACACAGTGTTTAGGGCGCGGCCATAGCTCTGCTAACTGTGTACTCTGTCTTTGTATAAAGAAATGGACCCAGGTAGCCAGAGAGGCTCAAGAAGAGAGGATGTTTGGTGCCAGATCCGTTTCATCAAGGCTGACGGTGTTGGCATTGATGTCGGGTACTGCATCGGGAGCATCAGTAGGTATGGCTGCTAGGCCTGTAGACACTGGAAGCAGTGGTGCATCAAGTGGGCCTCCATCTGCCTTGACGCCAACTGCTGTGTGGGGACACAGAGTTAACGTGAGGATTGAACATTAACCTTGTTGGCACTGAGGAGTCTCGATGATTGACTTTGGGAGGAGGCCAAGAAGCATCGGCATCGATTGCCTTTGACATACGGTGCCGGGAGCTCCAGGACGTTGAGGGATTCGATACCCAAGAAACTTCAGTGCCAGGAGGACTGCTCCCCCTCCATTCAGAAGGTGCCGATGCGTCTGTGTCCCAGCAGCCAGGACAAGCTTTCATCTCGACCCAGCAGTTCTGCAGCTTGTGTCTGAGCCGGCGCCCCAGCCTTGCCCGCTGTCAGCCCTCAATGAATGCATCTGGATCTTGATCCCTGAACTGCTTGGGTGGCTTATTGCAAAGATGTGCATCAGGGATGCTTGCACCTATCCTGCCTCCCGTTGTGACCCTGCTTGGCCCTCAGCCTGCGGTGCAGAGTCCGACATTGGTGGCGCATGTGTCCCTGGTGTCATCTGTCACCAATCTGGTACTCCCTCGACTTCTGTGAAGGAAGCTTTGCCAGAGTTGAGGCGGGCACTGACTCAATGCCCCTCTTGAGGACATGGTTCTTCTGTTGAGGCAGGTAGTCTCAGCCCTCCCATGAGGAGGTTTTGACCGACACCGACGAGCACTCATGTGAGTCGGGGAAGGATCCACAGTACTTTTCGGAGGATGAGTCCTATGGCATCCCCTCTGAACCCTCCCCTCCACTTGAAAGGAGAAAATATCCGGAGAGCCTTTCATTTCCTTCTTTTGTGAAGAAAATGGCTGCTGCCATTTCATTTCCTTTGGAGGTGTAAGACGATCCTAGGTCCAAGATGCTCAAGGTTCTGGACTGCGAGTTTCCTCCTAGAGAGACTGTGACTGTTCCTGTCCACAAAGTACTGTAGGAGGTTCTTGTCCAGAATTGAGCCCCCTCTGTCCTGGTACTGCCCAAGAAGATCAATAACTATGTACTGGAACCATTGCACACCTGGTTTTGATAAACTCCAGTTGCCTTCTCATTATATGGTGGTGGAATCCACCCTCAAAAGAGCCAGAAGTTCTAGAGACTATGCTTTGGTGCCCCCGGGCAGAGAAACTAAGACTGTGGACTCTTTTGGGAGGAAGATGTTCCAGGCCTCTAGTCTCGTCACTCATTCGGTCATAACACAAAAAAAGGAGTGGGAACTGAATAGGCTCTTCAGAATCAGACCAAGGACACTTGATGTGAAGATATAGCTTTTATTGATAACTCTTATTGTTGACTTAACACAGTATCATATTTCTCAGGAGTCTTTGATTGTCCACAAGTATGTCTTCTATGGTGAGGAAACACATACAGAAACACCTATCTGGATGGCATGCACTTCAGAGAATTGATTCATAAACATTCTTTCTAAAGGTCGTTTATGAATCAGTTCTCTGAAGTGCAAGTCAGTTATAGATGCCGTCTACTTGTGGTACTCTGTGTGCAAGAAGCAGGCCGAGTCACTGTGCAAGTTCGCCGAGCAGCAGGTGTGTTGCAAGTTCTTGGCCAGAGGCGCATATGATACAAGTTTTTGATGTGGCATGCAGGATCTTTGCCCAGTTTAACAGCATTGCTTATACTCGCATGACCATGTGTTTCTGACTTGGAGCTGGCGGTTCAGCAGAGGTTGGCGGATGCCCTATGCCAGTGGGGAATAACCTTTTTAGAGAGAAGGTTGAGGAGGTTGCTGACCAAATCAAAAAAACATACTGATATTATCATCTCTTCTTTCTCCCGCTGGGCGCCTTCTGCATCAGCCTCCTCATCTAGGAGATCCTTTGGCAAAGTGAAGGGGTGCTCTGAGGCATAGGTATGCCACCTCCTTTCACTGTCCTTCTCAGGCTCAGCCCCAGCATGCTTCGTCAACAGTGTGTGCCTAAGGCCCCTGCTGCTCCTCAGACAAAGCAGGGGATGAGCTTTTGACTGATTGGCTCCAGCAGAACATATCTGCTGTCACTGCCTGTCCCAGACGATTTTGTCGGGGTGAGGCTGAAGTTTTTCCATGAAAGGTGGCCCCTTATAACCTTTGGCCCGTAGGTTCTCCAAATAGTCCATCTCAGATATGCCCTAAATTGGCATCAAAAGTCCAGTTTTCTCACTGAGCGTTCATTACTTCAGGTCTCATCATGAGGAGGTAGTTGCAGAGGAACCCTGAGCCCGTTCCATCAGGGGAAGAAGGGCAGGAATTCTTTTTCAGGTACTTCCTTGTGCAGAAGAAGAAAGGGGGGGGGGGGGGGGGATGTGTCTCTTGTTAGACCAAAGGTCCCTGAACAAATTCTCCCCATGTTATAGGAAAACAATTGGCTATGGTCCCTGGACTTAAAGGATGCATATACACACATCCCTATATCAGCCCACCGGCAGTATCTATGATTTTGACAGGGAACACATCACTTTCAGTACCGCGTGTTGCCCTTTGGCCTCATGTAGGATCCCAGTGTCTTTACCAAATGTCTAGAGGTAGTTGGATCGTCACTATGCAGATTGGGAGTCCCTGTGTTCCCTTATCTTGACAATTGACTGGTGAAGAGCACATTGGAGGATGATGCTTGGGACTCCATGCAGAATATTATTTGGGTGCTCGAGCTATTAGGGTTCATTTTAAACTACTCCAAGTCCCATTTTCTCCCTGCCCAGCAGTTGGAATTCATTGGAGCCCTGCTCTATATGCATAAGGTTCAAGCCTTCCTCCCAGGGCCGAGAGCAGAGTCGCACTGGCTTCTCAGGTTCGAGCCTCTCGGCAAATGTTGAGGTGGTTGGGCCACATGGCATCCAGTTTGTGACACCCATAACATGCTTTCACATGAGGTCTGCACAATGGACCCAGGCCTCTCAGTGATGCCAAGCCACGGGAGGTCTGGAATCTGAATGTCCACCGAGCTTGCTCGCGCTCTGTTGTGGTGGAGCATTCAATCCAGTTTGACTATGGGACTTCCATTCCAAATTCCTAAGCAGCAAAAAGTGCTGTCAACGGATACATCTCTCCAGGGACGGGGAGCCCAGTTGATGGGCTTCATTCTCAAGGTACTTGGTCTGCCCAGGAAACTGATCTCCAGATCAATTTCCTGGATCTTCAAGCAATCTGGAACGATCTAAAGGCTTTCAGAGATTGGCTGTCTTATCAAATTGTACTCATTCAAATGGGCAATTAAGTTGTCATGTATTACACTAACAAGCAGGGGCGCACCAGATCACACCTTCTGGCACTGTTGAGCTCGTCGGCATAGCATATTCCTTCGATTCACTTATCTGGAAGGCAAAAACAGCCTGGCCAACAGACTGAGCAGGGTTATCAACTGCATGAGTGGTCTCTCAACAAGGGCATTGCCTGAAAAATCTTAGTACATAAGTATTGCCACACTGGGATAGACCATCAAGCCTAGCATTCTGTTTCCAACAATGCCAATCCGGGTCAGAAATACCTGGCAAGATTCCGAAACAGTTCAATACATTTTATGCTGCTTATTCCTGAAGTAAGCAGTGGATTTTCCCCAAGTCAATTTTAAAAATGGTTTATGGAATCTTCCTTTAGGAAGCTGTCCAGACCTCTTACCACATTCTCTGTCAATGAATTCTGGAGTTTAATTACACGTTTGAGTGAAGAAAGATTTTCTCTGATTCCTATTAAATTTACTACTTTGTAGCTTCAATGCATTCCCCCTAGTCCTAGTATTTTTTTGAAAGAGTAAACAAGCGATTCACGTCTACCCGTTCCACTCCACTCATTTTATAGACCTCTATCATATCTCCCCTCAGCCGTCTTTTCTCCAAGCTGAAGAGCCCTAGCCACTTCAGCCTTTCCTCATAGGGAAGTCGTCCCATCCCCTTTATTATTTTCGTCACCCTTCTCTGTACCTTTTTCTAGTTCCACTATATCTTTTTTTTTTTTGAGATGCGGCGACCAGAATTGCAGACAGTATTTGAGGTGCGGTCACACCATGGACCGATACAAAGGCACTATAACGTCCTCACTTTTGTTTTTCATTCCTTTCCTAATAATACCTAACATTCTGTTTGCTTTCTTAGCTGCTGCCGCCGCACACTGAGCAGAGGTTTCTCAACGTATCATCAACATCAACGCTGAGATCCCTTTCTTGGTCAGTGACTCCTAATGTGAAATCTTGCATTACATAGCTGTAATTCGGGTTCCTCTTTCACACATGCATCACTTTGCACTTGTTCACATTAAATGTCATCTGCCATTTAGACGCCTAGTCTCGTAAGGTCCTCTTGTAACTTTTCACAATCCTCTCGCGAATTAACAACTTTGAATAACTTTGGTCATCAGCAAATTTAATTACCTCACTAGTTATTCTCATCTCTAAATCATTTATAAATTTGTTAAAAAGTAGTGGTCCCAGCACAAACCCCTTGGGAACCCCACTATCCTGTTTTCTATCTGGACACTTCCTCCTATCCCATGACTCTCCAATTTCTTCTGGAGTCTTTCATGAGGTACTTTTGAGCGTGGGTCACCCTCTTGGTGGATTTCTTTGCCACTGACATGAATCAGAAAGTCCCTTGGTTGTGCTCCAGGCCCACGACAGACTAGCATCGGATGCCTTCCTTCTTCATTGGGAGACAGCTCTTCTGTATGCATATCCTCCCATTCCTTTCATGGGGAAGATTTATTTTTGCTGAAACTCAAGCAAGACCGCAGGACCATAATTCTGATCGTGCCTTACTGGCCTCAGCAGATCTGGTTCTGGAGTTATCCTCCCAAAATCCATGGAGATTGGAGTGTTTCTGACCCTCATCTTGCAGGACGAGGGATGTCTTCTGCATCCTGGCCTTCAGTCTCTGGTCCTCGCAGCCTAGATTTTGAAAGCCTAGAATTTGCTTCTTTGGGTCTTTCAGAGCATGTCTCACGGGTCTTGCTGTCTTCAGGAAAGAATTCACTAAGAGGTGTTGCTCTTTTAAGTGGAGGAGGGCAAGGCCCTAGATCCTATTTCCTGCCCTACACAGACCCTGCTTCAATACCTTCTACACCTATCCGAGTCTGGTCTCAAGACCAACTATGTAAGGGTTCACCTGAGTGCAGTGTTTGTCAGTGTGTAGAGGATAAACCTGTCAGTGTGTAGAGGATAAACCTATTTCTGGACAGCCTCCAGTTATTCGCTTCCTGAGAGGTTTGCGTTTGTCAAAATCCGCTTGTCAAACCTCCGCCTGTGCCATGAGATCTCAACGCCATTATCAGCCAGCTGATGAAAGCTCCTTTCGAGCCATTGGATTCCTGCCATCAGAAGTACTTGACCTGGAAGGTTATTCCTTCAGCAATACTTAAACGCTCTCTGGACTCTTTACTTCCCTTTATCCATTCCATGATTTCCCTTAGTCTTTCATTAAGCATAGTACCAGATTATTGGAAAACTGCTACTTTACAGCCCTGAATTAAGAATCTAACAGCCTCGACGTTGGATTTGAATAACTACTGCCCTATTGCTAATCTCCCTTTCATTGCAAAAATTCTGGAATCCATAGTGCATACACAATTGGTTGATTTCATCACTAAAACACAAGCTTTACATCCTAATCAAACTGCTTTTTGCCAACACCATAGCACTGAGATTACATTAGTAGGAATTACATCTATCGGTTTTTTACCAGGCAAAATCTGTACTTTTACTATCCCTAGACCTATCAGCTGCTTTTTAATTGATCATTGTATTATTTATTCTTCGGCATTTCAGTAACAGTCTATATTCTTTCAGCATAAAATGAGTCCTTCCTTGGCAGCACCCATCTATCTTGCTAATGTTTCCAAACCCCAAGTGGAAACTGTCCTTATTCTCGGAGTACTTATAGATTCAAACCTTTAATTTCTCCCACAAATTTCCCACATAGTTAAATACTCTTTTTGCAAATTGTGTCTCACGTCTCATTTGTTCTATTCGATCTCTAGTCCGTCCACCAGCGCTAAATATATTAATTCACTCAGTTATTTCTCAACTTGATTATTGTAATGCTTTGTATAAGGGCCTTTGAGTCAAAGATCTTCATTGCTTGCAGATTATTCAAAATACTGCCCATCTGCCCTATCTCTAATACACGTAAATATGACCATGTTACCCCTTACCTTAAAGAAGCTCATTGGCTCCCTATTACCCATGTATTACTTTTAAACTCATTCTGCTAGTTCTTACAGTCTTGCATGCTGAACTAACCCCTTTATCTCTCTTTTTTTTTCTTATTCTGTATAGTTACGTACAAGCACCTAGGTCCACACAACAAAACCAATAATAATTGCTCCTCCAACATTCCAGTGTGTGTCACTGGGATCGTAACCACCTGCTGACGTCACTCCTCCAACGTTCTCTAACGTTCCAATGTGTGTCACTGGGATTGTAACCACCTGCTGACGTCACTCCTCCAACGTTCTCCGTCCCCCCTCCCTCCCAGTTCCATGGGACCCTGGAACTCGGAGGGAGGTGGAGGGGGCAGGGGAGAAATGCTGCACATGGATGGATGGAGGGGGCAGGGCACAGAGGACATTGCCTGCATATGGATGAATGCAGGGAGACAGCATAATGCAGGGGAGGGAGGGGGACCCTGAAACTTGGAGGGAGGCAGGGAGGGGATGACCCTGGAACTGGGGGGGGGGGGGGCCCTGGCACACACTCATGCTCACACACACACACACACACACACACTCTCTCACAGACACACTCGCACCCAGTCTCACACTCTGTCACACACACACACTTGCACAGTCACTCTCACACACACTCTCTCAAACATACACACTCCGAGGAAAACCTTGCTAGCGCCTGTTTCGTTTGTGTCAGAAACGGGCCTTTTTTACTAGTTAGTTATACAGAGTCATTGTGAATTAATCCACGAACACACTAGGCATGTTATTTTTACAGTTCAGGGGCCTTATCTGTGGAATTCACTACCTGTATTACTTGATCAATTTAAAACAGATCTTAAAACATATTTTCTAAGGATGCATATAAATGAGATTCCATTCTCCCTAATAGTCATGTCTGTGTTGCTTATTCTCCACTGCTTTTAGATTGTAAGGCACCCTGAAGGTACCCCAATAGGGTGGGATTGAAAGACTATAATGAACTTCAGCTTGTAGAGTCTGTGAACTTCAGGCCTTAGTAGTGGATTCACCTTTATTCAAAGTTTCATCACAACAGAGTAGTCCTCCGCACGCACCCTAAGTTCCTGCTGAAGGTGGTGAAGCTCTGTCTGATCCAGTCAATTGTCTTGCCAACATACCTTTCCCAACCTCATGCCCATCCTGGCAAGAGCACCTTGCACACCTTGGACCGCAAGCGAGCATTGGCCTGTTACATGGAGCAGACTAAGCCCCACAGACAGTCTGCCTAACTTTTTGTGTGTTTTGATCCCAACAGGATGGAGGTTGCCATCAGGAAATGTACATTCCTTAGCACCTGCAGCAGATGAATCCAGGAACTGGTGGGTTATGTCTGTCTACTAGCAGGTGGAGATAGAGATAAACAGAACTGAAGGCAGTGATACCAGACGGCCAGCCCCTGCATCAGTTAGTATATCTCTGTCTCCAGCAGGTGGTAGATGGCTTCTCTCCAGCTCCTGGATTCAAGGTTCCTGAGGGTGCTCCTGGGCTGGGTGGCCACTTGAGCCAGGGGTTGTCTGACCCACCTTATACCAGGTTCTACCATGAGAGGGATGTCCTCCAAAACCACCCCAAATGGATTCCATCTTGATCAGTCCATTGTACTACCTGTTTCCTGGAGAAGCAGCGCTGTATACCTTTAGACTGCAAGTGTACTCAAGTATACGATCTAGTACGTACAAAACCTCATAGGAAATCCTCCCAGATTTTTGTGTCCTTCGACCCTAACCATCACCAAACGTCCAATTTCAACTTGGCTGGCTGACTGTATCTCCTACACGTATACAGTCCTTTCTCGTTATTCATACATTCGGCATTCACTATTTTGCTTATTTGAGGAGATGCAAATAGTGGCAGCCATTTGTGGTGGTGTCTTTGCAGACATGCGCCTTTTGCTTTCGTGATTTTGGCGTTTGCTTGTTTGCTTCTGGAACCTGCCACCAAGCGTCCTAGAGCAGCCAAGAGGGATACAGTAAATGGCTTTTTATTATTGCCTCCAAAACTACTTGTAAAATGGAATAAACATATTTAAATCTGACCAGATTAAGACAAGAACTGTTTCCATCTGAATGATACAGCACAGTTTGCTTCTGGAAATGGCCACCAAGCCTCCAGGGGGTGAGTTTCAAGCTACATGTACCAATTGTAAGAGAAAAAAAATAGGTGTGTTAGGTTAGCTTCGTTGTAGCATCTCTGTTTCTTCTGTTGGCCGTGAGAGTTAACGGTTAATGAATCAACAATCCAATCCATCTGGCAAAAAGAGGAAGCTATTTGGCAGTCTGTTCGTGAAGGAGCACCAGAAAAGTTCCATAACATCTGTGGTTCATGATGAGTCAATGGAAAAGTGATTAAATTTGTGGATAATGCAAATGGTGGATGGGGAAAAAAAAAAGCATGGTGGACAGCATTGCTGTGAGGATGAACGCCAAACAGATTTATAAACACGTCACCTAGGGCCAGGAAAACGTGAAACCCTTTTCTGCTTCTGGCTGGCTTATACTTTTTAAAAGGCGATAAGCGCTTAAAAATGTAAGCCTTTGTGGCAAGGCAGCTTCAGCTGATGATAAAGCTGCAGAAGAATTTATAACATTGATAGAAGAAAAGGGTTATGTGCCAGAATAGTCTTCAATGTTGATGACACTGGCTTGTTTTACAAACAGGCTAGCAAACGGACATATATAATGAAAATGGCAGCCAAAGCCCCTGGTTTTAAGGCATTTAAAGATTGCACCACCCTGTTGTTGTGCACTGATGCCAAGGGTGTTTTCAAATGCAAGCCTCTTATGGTGTGCAGAGCCCAAAATCCTCGTGCTCTTAAAGGAAAGAACCTGAACTGCATACCAGACCTTTGGGGATGGAATTCAAAGCTTGGATTGTGTCCAAATTATTCTGGGATTTGTTCAATAATTGTTTTCTTCTAGAAGCTGAATGGTATCTCCACCATAAGAACCTTGCCTTTGAGATACTGCTGATTTTTGGATAACACATTGGTACACTGTCATGCAGACCTATAAAATGCACACCCTGAAGTTCTGTTCATTCCCCCCCCCCCCCGAATACAATGTCCATCATCCAGCCCCTCGATCATGCATAATAAAGGCTTTCAAGTGCCACTACATGCGGGAGCTTTACAGCAAAGCCTCTGAAGCTCTAGATGCTGACGACGAAACCACCACGCCAGACTACTGGAAGACAGTAACATTACGCAATATAATTGACTACGTTGGAATAGCCTGGGATGGTGTCTCACAGGCTACTATAAACAGTTGTTGGAGAAAACTTGGCCAGACTGCGTAACGAACTTTGAGGGATTTGAAGGTGTAACAGAACACATGAGTAGATGTGGAAAACATTTGCTTTGCACAAAAAAATCCCTGGAGAAGGCTTCAAGGACATGACACAAGAAGATGTTGAAGAAAGTTTGGCAGTAGAGCCCAGCAATGAAGACCTGGATGAGATGGTGTAACAAAGCCTCAGGGGCAGTGATAATGAAGAATAGACAGCTGAGACTCCAAAAAATCATGCCTCAGATCTGCTAAAATAGCAGAGAGGGCATCAATACTGGGGAAAAAAATGTTCAGCGACGTGGAGGAATGTCATCCTATGCTGGAGTGCGGTCTAAAGTTTGTCTCACAAGCTCTGCATTTGCCCCTTCCAATGAAACACTTAAGGACTTCAACCGGACACAGCTGATAGTTTTTTCAGCAAATGAGGTGTGAAACTCAGGCACTTGAGGTACATCAGAGGTTGGCTCTCCAGGGTCACCATATTCATCTGTCATTCTGCAAGGCTTTCGCTCTCCAGAGATCGACCTTCCTGATTTGACACCCTCATTGCCTCCATCTATGCAGGAGCAGCAAATCTCTGCTCCTGTCCCCCTCGCAAGCAGACCTGTAGTTTTCAAACATTGTTTTCATAATGTTGACAAAACCAATACAGTACAGCACTTTATTAAAGGGAAAGGGGTTGGGACTTGATGTAATCAGTGATTTATAAACTATATACAGGTACTTATTCTATCTGTGGGGCAATAAAAAGGGTTAAGTGACTTGCCCAGAGTGACATGGAGCTGCAGTGGGAATTGAACCCAGTTCCCCAGTATCAAAGTCCGCTGCACTAACCACTAGGCTACTCTATTCCACTGCTATTGTGTAAAGCTGTTTTTCCCAAGCAGTGTTTTCATTTGGTACAGTACCATTTCTGTAGCTTTCTGGTTATGCAGCAATATTTATCAAGCACTTTTTTTTCTTAGTGTTATAGTATTTATTTTCTATCACTGTTCTGTGCAATTTCTTTAATTTGAGTGCTACAGTACTGTAAGTGGTTCAGCAAATAAAAATATTTTTTTGCAACACCCTGTTTCTCTGATTTTTGTTTAATGCAGGAACCAAACCCTTTATTTCCTATAGGGATATGTTTTCACTTGTCATGGTTTTGAGGAAAAATTGGTATAGCTGGAACATAATCCCTATTTCCCATAAATACACTTTTTGGTATTTGTGGTTCACAATGTTTTTGGGGAACCATACCATCGCAAATGAGAACGGACTGTGCTTGTGCTGGGCTGACCCTTCATCTGCCTCCATTGAAGACGTTTGCAAGGCAGCTACATGGCCTTCTGTCCACACCTTCACTGCTCACTGTTTGCAGCAGCATTCTAGGCAGGATAGCCGGTTTGGACAAGTAGTCCTGCAGAACCTTTTTCTATTTAAAAAAATGTCAACTCTGTCCTCTGGCCCTTTTTTCCCACCAGACTCGCAGATTTATATTCTGAGCCTGGTTACTAGTGAGTCCCACATGTGAGAATGTTATACCTGCCTGTCCTCTGAGAAAGCTAAGATACCTACCAGGAGCAGGTGTTCTCAGAGGACAGCAGGCATATATTCTCGCATCCCTCTTGCCTCCCCTTGGAGTTGTCTTAACTTTAGTACTATACTTCTGGTCCTGTGCTCAAGGGTTGGGTAGGAAGGTACCTGAGCATGCATGGTGGGGGCACTGCCTCAAAGATTTAAAGTGACAGTGCACTTGGCAGTGTCCTCACCGGGCTTTATGGATGTTGTCATGCACATGTGAGAATATATGCCTGCTGTCCTTAGAGAACACCTGCAACAGGTAAGTATCTTTGCTTTCCCTGCTTCTATTTTCCAGATATTTTTTAGTCTTCCTCTTTCTGCTTATGAAGGCTAACCTTTTCCTTTTTAAATTACTTGTGAGAACTATAGTGGCCTCCTTTTTCCTCCTACTTTACTAACAGAAAGGTTCATTACTCTTAATATTGCCTTTCTGTTTTGCCCACTGCTTTTTTAAAAAAAGTTTATTTCTTTTAATTCCCAGATGTTCCCAACAGCGATTTGAGGTATTCTACCATCTTGACAGTTCAGTTTTCCTCAAGTCCAAGACCCCAATTTCAGAACTTATCTTCTCCATGCATGTCCATAATATTCACTAGATGCCAGATATTCACCTGCTATAACATCAGAAACATTCCATTCGTAAGCACCAGGGGCAGTATGCATCGGATCTTGAAGAACATGGTCCACTTAAAGATGTCATTTAAAGACATAATGGTATCTAAAATGGGTCATGAGAGAATGCTTAAATGCGTAACTAAGAATTAAAAGATAGTACTAAAGCTCGCTGAAGGGCCAGTGCAGTAAACCACATTGAAATGTGCACAGTGCAAATATGGGAGAGCATGCCAATCACCTTTGAAACATGCATATGTTCTATGGTCATGTGTTAGCAGCCGAATCAATAGTTTGTGTTGTGGTTGTACCGGGGCCTGGAGGAGTGTTGGCTTATGCTTACACTGCAGTATAAAAATGCCAAGTTAATACGTTTGAGCATTGCTCATAATTTCACGGCTGTGGCACTTCCTCCCTTAATTCAGTGATTGTGATCATCTCATCCTCTCATGCCCCCTGCACATTTTCTCCATTTTAATCTCTGGATAGTCAATCCACACCTCTTAAATAAGAAAATTGTGGTTAATTTTTTGGTGGGACAAGAAACTGGCACACAACCTTGCCAACATGGTTAAAAGGTGAGATGAGAGGGACTAATACAGCAACATCTTTGGAATAAAAATGCAGAAGGGATCCGAATAAAGAAAACAAAAGCATAAGCACTGGCATGTTAGATTCAAAACATTGATAAGGCAGGCAGATAAGTTGAGAAAGAGCTTGCCATGGAAGCAAAAGCTTATTTTCAGGTACATGAATCATTAGAAAAGAACTTGACATATCCTGGATGCCATGTCACCTAGAAATTGCACCCTGGCATCTGGTATTTCTTGCACTGAATGCCTGTTGGCTTCTAGATAGTGAAAATTTGTCAAGTTCTGTGTTCATTAATCTCGTCCCATGGCTTTTCCTACCATCTCTATGCAGATGACTCCCAAATCTACCTTTCTACCCCTGATATCTCACCTTGCATCCAAACCAAAGTTTCAGCATGCTTGTCTGACATTGCTGTCTGGATGTCTCAATGCCACCTGAAATGAAACATGACCAAAACCGAGCTTCTCATTCCCCCCCCCAAACCCACCTCCCCACTCCCCCCGTTTTCTATTTCTGTTGATGGCTCTCTCATTCTCCCTGTTTCCTCAGCTCGAAACCTTGGGGTTATCTTTGACTCTTCTCTCTCCTTCTCTGCTCATATCCAGCAGATCGCCAAGACATGTCGTTTCTTTCTTTACAACATCCATAAAATCCGCCCCTTTCTTTCCGAGCACTCTACCAAAACCCTCATCCACACCCTTGTCACCTCTCGTTTAGACTACTGCAATCTGCTTCTTGCTGGCCTCCCACTTAGTCACCTCTCCCCTCTCCAGTCGGTTCAAAACGCTGCTGCCCGTCTCGTCTTCCGCCAGGGTCGCTTTACTCATACTACCCCTCTCCTCAAGACCCTTCACTGGCTCCCTATCCGTTTTCGCATCCTGTTCAAACTTCTTCTACTAACCTATAAATGTACTCACTCTGCTGCTCCCCAGTATCTCTCCACACTCGTCCTTCCCTACACCCCTTTCCGTGCATTCCGCTCCATGGATAAATCCTTATCTGTTCCCTTCTCCACTACTGCCAACTCCAGACTTTGCGCCTTCTGTCTCGCTGCACCCTACGCCTGGAATAAACTTCCTGAGCCCCTACGTCTTGCCCCATCCTTGTCCACCTTTAAATCTAGACTGAAAGCCCCACCTCTTTAACATTGCTTTTGACTCGTAACCACTTGTAACCACTCGCCTCCACCTACCCTCCTCTCCTCCTTCCTGTACACATTAATTGATTTGATTTGCTTACTTTATTTTTTGTCTATTAGATTGTAAGCTCTTTGAGCAGGGACTGTCTTTCTTCTGTTTGTGCAGCGCTGCGTACACCTTGTAGCGCTATAGAAATGCTAAATAGTAGTAGTAGTAGTAATAGAGAGAGCAATACCATAGTTAGAGTAAATTGGGGGATTCTTAACTTCTTTTGGTTTCTGCACCACTTTAACTGATCAATGAAACCCTTGTACCCCTTTCTTTAAACTGTGTCCACTTGTGACTAGTAACAGCAAAATGTTAAAATTACAGTAGTAGTTACAGTGGTGGAAATAAGTATTTGATCCCTTGCTGATTTTGTAAGTTTGCCCACTGACAAAGACATGAGCAGCCCATAATTGAAGGGTAGGTTATTGGTAACAGTGAGAGATAGCACATCACAAATTAAATCCGGAAAATCACATTGTGGAAAGTATATGAATTTATTTGCATTCTGCAGAGGGAAATAAGTATTTGATCCCCCACCAACCAGTAAGAGATCTGGCCCCTACAGACCAGGTAGATGCTCCAAATCAACTCGTTACCTGCATGACAGACAGCTGTCGGCAATGGTCACCTGTATGAAAGACACCTGTCCACAGACTCAGTGAATCAGTCAGACTCTAACCTCTACAAAATGGCCAAGAGCAAGGAGCTGTCTAAGGATGTCAGGGACAAGATCATACACCTGCACAAGGCTGGAATGGGCTACAAAACCATCAGTAAGACGCTGGGCGAGAAGGAGACAACTGTTGGTGCCATAGTAAGAAAATGGAAGAAGTACAAAATGACTGTCAATCGACAAAGATCTGGGGCTCCACGCAAAATCTCACCTCGTGGGGTATCCTTGATCATGAGGAAGGTTAGAAATCAGCCTACAACTACAAGGGGGGAACTTGTCAATGATCTCAAGGCAGCTGGGACCACTGTCACCACGAAAACCATTGGTAACACATTACGACATAACGGATTGCAATCCTGCAGTGCCCGCAAGGTCCCCCTGCTCCGGAAGGCACATGTGACGGCCCGTCTGAAGTTTGCCAGTGAACACCTGGATGATGCCGAGAGTGATTGGGAGAAGGTGCTGTGGTCAGATGAGACAAAAATTGAGCTCTTTGGCATGAACTCAACTCGCCGTGTTTGGAGGAAGAGAAATGTTGCCTATGACCCAAAGAACACCGTCCCCACTGTCAAGCATGGAGGTGGAAATGTTATGTTTTGGGGGTGTTTCTCTGCTAAGGGCACAGGACTACTTCACCGCATCAATGGGAGAATGGATGGGGCCATGTACCGTACAATTCTGAGTGACAACCTCCTTCCCTCCGCCAGGGCCTTAAAAATGGGTCGTGGCTGGGTCTTCCAGCACGACAATGACCCAAAACATACAGCCAAGGCAACAAAGGAGTGGCTCAGGAAGAAGCACATTAGGGTCATGGAGTGGCCTAGCCAGTCACCAGACCTTAATCCCATTGAAAACTTATGGAGGGAGCTGAAGCTGCGAGTTGCCAAGCGACAGCCCAGAACTCTTAATGATTTAGAGATGATCTGCAAAGAGGAGTGGACCAAAATTCCTCCTGACATGTGTGCAAACCTCATCATCAACTACAGAAGACGTCTGACCGCTGTGCTTGCCAACAAGGGTTTTGCCACCAAGTATTAGGTCTTGTTTGCCAGAGGGATTAAATACTTATTTCCCTCTGCAGAATGCAAATAAATTCATATACTTTCCACAATGTGATTTTCCGGATTTAATTTGTGATGTGCTATCTCTCACTGTTACCAATAACCTACCCTTCAATTATGGGCTGCTCATGTCTTTGTCAGTGGGCAAACTTACAAAATCAGCAAGGGATCAAATACTTATTTCCACCACTGTATACCACCAAAGATCACACTTAAAAGGTATAATGCTACATAAATTGTACATAATGTTGAATACAGTGACCATTTATAAATTATATATACTAGGAAATATTTGTTCATAAGCATTTTACAGCAACCATTCATTAATTTCTTTCAGATCACATTCTTTATCATGAAGACATGATTGTGCAATCTGGAGAAGTGTGCAAACGAAGTTAAAGGTTTTTTTGAGGTTTTAGGGCTAGATGCACTAAAATAAACGAGCCAGTAACGTGGGTTTTAAACTGGTTCTAGCCAGTTTAACGTGCAAGTAGTAAACCAGGACATGCACAAAAGGGCATTGTCCTGTCACGGTAGCAGCTAACGAAAACGGAATGCAGATGAGCAAATTAGTATTATAATGTGTATAATTCATATTACAATGAGATGCACTACCGTTTTCCGATCCCCTCACTGTGGAAACCCTAACGGGAGGTCTGCACCTCTCGTTGGGGCTGCTGTGAGGGAATCAAAAGGAAAAAAACCCAAAACGTCCTAGTGCCTAACATGGACGTCCTTCACTCAAAACCAAAAGGACGTCCCTAACAAGCACTTGTTTTTTGCCCCCCAGATTTTTTTGTGATGGGTGTCCTTCTCAGTGCCCGAAATGACCACTGAAAAGAACCCACAATCAGCCAGGCAGTGGGTGGGAACATGGGAACGGGAGGGATCTGAGCTGCATGGCCAGAAGAAGTGGCGGAGAGATGATCGCCAGGAGCACCGTGGAGTGGGGGCATTAAAGGCACGGAATCCGCGAGCAGAAGGCTATGCGGGTCCATGCAAGCTAGGACACCACTTCAGTACCACTTTTCCTCTAGCTGCGGGGATCTGCCCTTCTAATTCCTCTTTTTTTTTTTTTTTTTTCTTTTTTTTAAATTTTGCCCCGTTCGTACCCTGATGCTAGAGAAGAGGGTAGATGCCTTCTGTTTCGCAAATAGCCATCAGCAAGACGGTGGCATGGCTGAATGAGCCGCTGCTCATGGACTGCCACCCGCAGGAGCTGTATGAGTCCTCACACGTCGAGTCTGCCATCAGCGTGGCCATTCCGGGCATTATGCTGCGGCGGCTGCGCAAGGGCAACCTGCCCCTCCAGGCGTTCTTTCCCAGCGGGCAGTACTGCGAGTGGTTGGTGGGGCACTGCGGCAGCGACACGCTCCTGTATGACAAAGACAGCAGCGACTAGAACGAGAACACGGGGGGGGGGGGCACACGCTGCTGATACTGAAGGATGAGGGCTGCAAAGCTTTCTACCTGGAAGGTGAGTAAGGGAGGAGTCACCTGGGGAGTCACTGGTCTTGTAGCCGGTTCACTAGAACTCATCCCCCCCCCCCCCCCAAAAAAAAAAAAAAACTTCCTGGTACTCTAAAGGGTAGATCGCATGGTGTGTCCGCTACCTCTGTAAAGGAGCCAAAGGTACTTTTTAAAATGCAAAGAAAAGTGGGGCAAACTTTTTAATGAGTTAGAATTGGTTCTTGCTAGTTTCCTAACTGATCCCCACGCCTGAGAGTAGGGCAGCAGGGATCACTGGCTGTACCGGCGGCTGCAGCTTGTGCTCCGGCCCGCGGCTTTGACAAGTGCTCGTCAGGAATGTCCTTTTTGGACGTCTTTTGGCATGCGCAGAGCATGCTCAGCTAGCCGACTGGCTTGGAAGGAAATCACATGCAAATGAGCTAGCGGCGAGCAGCTCATTTGCATGTGATTTCCTTGATGCATGCCCGTTTCTTACCAATTCACTAAGGAATCGGTAAGGGAAGGGCTTTAACGTTTTTGTTAGTGCGTCTACCCCTTACTTTCATTGCTATTAGAGCATCACTGCTGTTCTCAACCAGTCTTCGGGACACACATAGCCAGTTGGTTTTCAGGACACCCACAATGAACATGTATATGAGAGATTTGCATATTGTAGAGGCAGTGCATTCAAATTTCTCTCATGCATATTGTGGTTATCTTGCAAACCCCTAATCTCCTAGAACGAGCAGGCCATGTCAATTTTACAACTGGGTGACGTCCTCTGACGCAGCATGGTGTGGTGCTGCCAGTGTGCTCTCTTTTAAAAGGCCATTGGCACCATCCCACCTCATATGCACAGGTGCCTTCGTGTGAGCGTGGGACCAGCAGTCTTCAGTTCTCCATGGGGCATTGTTTTTCGTTTCCTACCCCTTTTTAAGTTTCAAATTTATTTCAGATTTACTATTCCACCCATTATTCTTTGTGGGTATCCTGGAAACCTAACTGGCAAGGGGGTATTCCAGGATTGAATTTGGAAACACTGATCTAAAAGTATTAGATAACGAGAAGGTACAGTGGTAACAAATCAGAACAGATGAAGCAGAGGGTCAAACTACAATAAAGGACAGGATAGAAGAGGGGGCAGTGCATGAGGTTCGTGCTTGTACATCAGAAAAACGCTGCTATAGCTTGCTGAAAATAATTAGTCAAAAGCGTCTTTGAAAAGGCAAGTCTTAAGGTCAGTTTCGAATTGTTTTGGTATGGTTTTAAGTTTCTTTTGTTTTTCGACTCTAGAGGCCCTTTTGGGCCTGAGCTCAGGCCAGGTTGCATCGAACCTTTTTCACTATTGAGCTGTTTAAATTTGTCGTTGGCTGTTTAACCCTTTATGATGATACGTTGAAACCTTCTGCTCAGTGTGCTGCTGCGGCTAAGAAAGCAAATAGAATGTTAGGTATTATTAGGAAAGGGATGGAAAACAAAAATGAAGATGTTATAATGCCTTTTTATCGCTCCATGGTGCGACCGCACCTCGAATATTGTGTTCAATTCTGGTTGCCGTATCTCAAAAAAGATATAGTGGAATTAGAAAAGGTTCAGAGAAGGGCGACGAAAATGATAAAGGGGATAGGACAACTTCCCTATGAGGAAAGGCTAAAGCGGCTAGGGCTCTTCAGCTTGGAGAAAAGGCGGCTGAGGGGAGATATGATAGAGGTCTATAAAATAATGAGTGGAGTTGAACTGGTAGATGTGAAGCGTCTGTTCACGCTTTCCAAAAATACTAGGACTAGGGGGCATGCGATGAAGCTACAATGTAGTAAATTTAAAACAAATCAGAGAAAATTTTTCTTCACTCAGAGAATGTGGTAAAGGCGGTTAGCTTAGCAGAGTTTTAAAAAGGTTTGGACGGCTTCCTAAGGGAAAAGTCCATAGACTGTTATTAAATGGACTTGGGGAAAATCCACTATTTCTGGGGTAAGCAGTATAAAATGTTTTGTACTTTTTTGGGATCTTGTCAGGTATTTGTGATCTGGATTGGCCACTGTTGGAAACAGGATGCTGGACTTGATGGACCTTTGGTCTTTCCCAGTATGGCAATACTTACGCACTTACGTCCCAGAAGGTCCCCAGTGGCTTCAAACGCTGTTCCCAGTGTAATCAGGTTATCTCTCGGACTGATCCCTATTCCTGGTGTCGCCAGTGTTTGGAGCCAGACCATGACACTCATTCCGCAAGCATTGGTCCCCCCTTGAAGCATGGTATGAAGAGCTCTGGGGCATTGGCAACGTTGGTGTGCTCCCCTTTGAGTGGAGTTGCTGGCATTGCATCTGCAATGCAACCGGGTCCCGACCTTGCCTTTGATGCCTACCTCTGACTGATTCCAGGCCATGCTTAGGGAGAAGCCTACTGGGCTTGCTGCAGCAGTAGAGTGCTTCTGCATCGAGAGCGCGCTTGCTGTAGCCACAGTACAGCTTCAGCGCTCGTAGGCTACTATAAACAGCTTTGCCAGTGAAGCAGTCACTGAAACCTTTGGCTCAATGGGCATTGGGATCAGGACCTACTCATGTGGTGACCGCCCGTCAAGAGAGGACATTTCCTTAGGATCGGGTGATGGCTTCCTTCCTCAGCACACTGAGGCCTGGACATTCTGCCAGTAGACCGAGACAGGTGAGGACTCTCTTCTCTAATAAGAGTATCTTGAGTCTGAGGGAGAGCCAGACTGCTTCTCAGAGGAGAGGTCTTATGGGATCCCTTCAGACACCTCTCCTCCACAGGAGAGAAGGAAGTCTCTACTTGAGGCTCGCACCTTCACTAGCTTTGTTAGGAAGATGGCAGCTGCCGTCCCATTTAAGTTGAGTCCGAGGATGAGCCTAGGGCAGAGTTGCTGATCGTCTTGGATTGTGACTGTTCTCTTAAAGAGATGGTCACTGTACCCCTCCAGTAGGGAGGCTGAACCTTTTTCCAAACAAGGTTGGCTCTCTAAATTGTCAGCCACAGTTACACGCTCCATTGGCCCAGATGAAATCTCAGTTGGACAAACCTTGAAGAAGATAGCGAAAAAAATTTGTATTTTAGATAACTTGCCCATCATATTTGCTGAATAGTATTCCTTCAAATTTAACTTGGTGGCTAACCAAACCTGGGAATACATCATCGGGTGAGGGAAATTACCCAAACGATCTGGCACGAATAGTTTTGACTTTACTCCAAAATTGTTGGGGGCGGACTAAACCAGAAAATTAGACTAATTGCAAGTATCGCTCCATGATTGGCTGATGGATATGTTAAGATATGATGCAGATATTGGGTTTAATTGGATCTTCTCTTCCTAATGTGACTAATGTGCTGGTGTCTTCTGGTCATGTGGATCCTAGCCATGAAGAGGATTTATCAGTCTTTTAGTTTTAAACCCTTCTAATCCTAGAGGAGACCATGTTAAGTACTCTGATTATATCTTTTTGCTATGGAATCAAAGATTAATATTTTGAAGTTATTTTTCAGGCACAGATCACAGCGGTTTTGTGGTGGTGGTCGCTGGCTGTTTTCCTGATATGGTGTGGGCCACACAGAAAAGGAGGAAGCAGTTTCTTGTGTTTGAATCTGTTGAACCCATGGCCTAATTTATTTTAAAGACTCCCTGTAGATACTGATACTCCACAGATGGCATTTTTTTACACTGGGATTGCTTCTATAGATGGGGGCGTCTTGAGCCTACTGTTGTGTTTGCATTTATGAACTATGGCACTCAAGTCAGTGATACCGACTTTCATACTGTTTGTTTTTCCCTGTTTTTCTCGCCGTTTGGATACTTTTCTTCCTTATGTTGTGGACTTTTGATGTATTCTTTGAATATTGATTTTCTATAATAGCTCTCATTTCCAATTGTTTAATGCTTGTATTTTTAATTTGGAAAATTGCATAAATATAAAACAAAAGATATACTAACATCTCTAGGATGTGAGCATTTCAACAAAATGATATAAGTACACCAAAATAATGTGATAAATTATAATAGCAAAAATCTCTTAAAGAAGTTTGTGGTGAAATATTGAGGGGCATTTTCAATATGAGGTCCAAGTCTAACTTGGGATGTTTTGCTAAAACTGTTCAAAATTTAAGTAGGGAATATAGTCATCGTCAAAATAGGAAAACCTCTCTTTTTAAAAAAAAAATTTTAATGGCTATTTGCTAGATATTTTTGTGCTCTGTTTATCTTTTTGTTCCATTTTCGGGAAAAAAAAACAAAAAAACTCCAAGTAAAAAACACACAAAATCAAGCCATTTGGGATGTAGAGGGAGCCATCATTTGTAGTAGACTGGCCACAGGAGAACAATGGGTCACTTTTATGGACTTCAAATAAATGCTCCCAGGTACACATCTCACTGTTGTTCCCTTATCTAGTCTGAGCCTCCAAAACCCCCTACCTCCACACCACTACAATAACCCTTATGGGTGAAGGGGGCACCTATATATGGTTACAATGAGTTTATGGTGAGTTTTGGAGGGCTCAGTTTCCACCACAAGTTAACAGGTAGTGGGAAGTATGGCCCTGGGTCCACCTGTCTCCAGTGCACTGCACCTATCACTAGACTACTCCAGGAACCTTTATGCTGCTTTAATGGACCTGACTATAACATCAGAGGCTGGCAAAATATGTTTTTAATCACATTTTTTGGGAGGGTTGGAAGGTGTTAGTGACCGCTGGGGGAGTAAGGGGAGGTCATTCCTGATTCCCTCCATTCATCATCTTGTCATTTAGGGCGCATTTTTGTTGCTTATTCGTTTATAAAACAGGTCTAGACCAAATCGTCCAACTTATAGCCCTGGATGTTTTTGTTCTATTATGGCTGAAAAACCTCCAAGTGTTAGGAACACTCAAATCCCGCCCTTATCAGCACCCCCTTGTGCTATGACGCATTTCTGATGGACCTCATAGAAAAATGTCAAATTGGTTTTTTTGGATGTTTTGTGAGGAAAAAGTCCAAATGGGAAAATGTGGGATACAAATGCAATAAATAAATAAATGCAGGTTTATGCCACTTTGGAAGTTTTTCTCTTTTGAAAATGAGCCCCAGAGCCGTATAACTGATGTCTTAATGAAAACTGCAAACTATTCCAAGGCTTTGCGGTTTGATACAGGAAAGATGGCAGTAACATTTTGTTAATTCCTTATAGCCTGTCTGTGCCGTTCGATCTGTTATATGTAATCCGTTTTTCCATTCCCGCTATGTCTACTAGACTTCAGACTACATGACACACTGCTTTCTTTTCACTGAGCCCATCTTTATAGAATTACTTTCCTTTTCCTCTCCACGCTGAACAATCCTACCAAGGTTTCAAAATTGCCTTCAAGACTTACCAAAGCTTTTTCATAGACCCTCCCCCTATGTTTTGGCAGCCTGGTTCGGCTGACTGGTCAGCTCTGTGTTCTCTGCTTTCTTCTCTATTCTATTTTGTTTTCTGACTACCTCTGGTTTTCTCTTTTCTTATCAGTTGAAATTCCTTTCAATTGTGTTTTATTGATTTTACTTGTTTGTAAACCACTCTGATTTTACAAAGGGCGTTATATTAAATAAACAATATTTAACACCTTTGGTTTATGGAAAATATAAGATTGCTTCTTCAAGTACAAATTCATAATTGAAGAAGTAAATGTTACTAAATGAAGCGCATATACTAGCCTAGCCACATATATCTTAGATTATACAGATGGTTGTTGATGGAGGCTCAGATAACTTTTCAGTGCAACTTGTATAACAATGTGAGTTGCTGTATCAAATTTGCATGACATGTCAGATGAGCTGCAGTGTTCTTAAGAATTTGAAGCTTACTACTTAGCCTTTACACAGGTTGTTCTTAACAGGTTTTTTAAAATTTGTGATAACGCAAGCCTACACTATAATCTGAAATTGATTCATATGAAATTATGTAATCGCCTCAATTTTGTAGTTTCCAGAAGACACTGACATGTAGATTAATAGTACAGGACTCAAATGCAGTAGCGACTCTCTCAATATTCATACTTGAAAAAGGTCTTGATTTGCTTAAAGAGCCTAAACATAAGATTTGTTTTTGTCTATTTAGAGCTTCAGCTGAAGAGACAGTACAGGCATCTATAATCCTGAAACATACTTTGTATAAGTAGCATAACTCCACTGATTACTTGTGCAGGTACAGTAGAAATCCAACAGTACGTGGTCTGTCACGGTATTGCTTAAGCTGTGGGATGAACATGGATCCCAAATTAAAGAAACTAAGACATGGTTCTCTTTAGTAGACGGGTGGCCTCACATGTTGTTCACATGGCACACAACAGACAAACACATGGAATGAGATTCTGCTTTGAGTGTGACTTTTGATAAGGTTGGTAAAATTATGAAGTTAATTTAATGGCAAGTTGAAAATATGTACAAGCGTACACTGGTGAAGAGAAATTGGCAGCTATATAAAATTAAATTGTAGTAAAACCCAAACTTCTGTGTCTTGAGATGGGTGTATCTGAATCCACACTTGCAGGTGTCTTTTAAAAGCCAAGACAAGTTGCATGACTTTGTGAGGAGCATTGATTCCAGTATAGGTTTAGTGGGAAAATGTGTTCACTGTTCAGCTACTCTTGATTTGGACAAAGCCATGAGCACGTTGTTCACTCAACAGTGGGAGAAAGGAATACAGATCACTGGGCCAAACCTGCAGGTCCAAGCTAAAAATATTATTAAAATGGCTTGAAGGAAGATGAATCCTTTCAGGACAACAAAGGTTGGCTGAGTCATTTTAAGAAGAGAATTGGCATAACTATAATGATTTCCAGGGAAAATTGGTCGGCAAACAGTGCGACCTCAAACGCATTTTCAGCATAACTGAAAAACGCTATTGAAAGTGGTTGATAATGATGAAAACAAATTTACAACTGTGAAACAGCTTGTTTTTTCTAAACTCCTTGATTGAACTTGGAGCTTCCAATATGATGAAATGAATTCTGCTGACTTTAAGAAGATAAAACATCAGGTAGCATTACTTTTTTGTATCAATAAATCTGGCAGTAGTAAACTTAACTGTGCTACTTATTGGGAAATTTAGCAACCTCGGGTGTGCATCATATAGATAGTGCATCCTTGCCTCTGTGATACATGCAAATAGTAAAAAATGCCTGGATGACGACATATCTTACAACTTTGGTTATATAAACATTTATTTATTTTTTACATTTGTATCCCACATTTTCCCACCTATTTGCAGGCTCAATGTGGCTTACATAGTACCGTAAAGGCGTTCGCCAATTCCGGTATAAACAGTGATGTTGTGGTAGAATGAGGTTCATGTGGAACAGACATATTAGGGAATCGTATAGAGGAAGAGTTACGTTATGTCCATTACGTGCTTTGGTTTTGTAGTGTTGCAGGGTTCAGGCATTAAGTTGGGTCGGTAGGGTATGCCTTTTTGAACAGGTAAGTTTTTTAGTGCTTTCCGGAAGTTTAGGTGGTTATACATTGTTTTCACGGCTTTTGGTAATGCGTTCCATAGTTGTGTGCTTATGTAGGAAAAACTGGATGCATGAATTGATTTGTATTTGAGTCCTTTGTAGCTTGGGTAGTGGAGGTTTAGATATGTTCGTGTTGATCCGGTTGTACTTCTGATTGGTAGGTCGATGAGGTCTGTCGTGTATCCCGGGGCCTCGCCGTAGATAATTTTATGAACCAGGGTGCAGATTTTGAAAGCAATACGTTCTTTGGGAGCCAGTGCAATTTTTCTCGGAGGGGTTTGGCGCTTTCGAATCGTGTTTTTCCAAATATAAGCCTGGCTACCGTGTTTTGAGCGGTCTCAAGTTTCGTTATGAGTTCTTTGCATCCCGCATAAATTCCATTGCAGTAGTCTATATGGCTTAGAACCATTATCAGGTTGTGAAATGTTTCCCTCAGGAAGAATGGTTTCATGTTTGAGTTTCCCTATTGAGTGGAACATTTTCTTTGTTGTAGATTTCACATGGCTCTCTAGTGTAAGGTTGTGGTCGATTGTAACGCTGAGGATTTTCGGGCTGTCTGATATGGGGAGGGTGTAATCTGGGGTGTTTATATTTGTGGGGTTGTTCGCGTTGTATTGGGATGAGAGGATGAGACAGTGTGTTTTTTTCTGTATTGAGTTTTAATTTAAATGCATTTGCCCATGAGTTCATGATCAAGCTGAGCTTAATTTCGTTGTTGATCTCTGTCAGATCATGTTTGTAAGGAATGTATATTGTTACATCATCTGCATAGATGAAAGGGTTAAGGCCTTGGTCGGATAAGGACTTGGCTAGTGGGGTCATCATTAGGTTGAAAAGTATCAGTGATAGTGGTGATCCTTGAGGTACTCCGCAGTCTGTTTTCCACGGTGATGATATGTTTGAATTTGATTTCACTTGATATGTTCTAGTGGTTAGGCAACCCTTGATCCAACTAAGTATATTTCCTCCGATCCCAAAGTAATCTAGGAGTCTTAGTAGTATATTATGGTTTACCATGTGCACTAGACATGTCGAATTGGAGAAGTATGCTTTTACTGTTGCTATTTCCTGTTTGAATTTGGCTAGGAGAGTAATTAGTACTGTTTCAGTGCTATGGAGAGGGCGGAATCCTGATTGTGATTCATGTAATATTGAGAATGTGTTTATATAATCAGTAAGTTGTTTGGTTACCATGCTTTCCATCAATTTGATTACCAGTGAGATAGATGCTACTGGGTGGTAGTTGGTGATTTCGTTTGTATTTTTCTTGGTATCTTTTGGTATTGGGGTGAGTAGGATGTTGCCATTTTTCTTAGGGAAGAGATCTTGTTGAAGCATGTAGTTTAGGTGGGATGTGAGGTCTGCTATGAAGCGGTCAGGGGTGGATTTTATTAGGTAGCTGGGGCAGGTATCCAATTTACAGTGGGTGTTGGAGAACCTTTTGATCGCCTGGGTAACTGTTTTGGCAGTTAGGAGAGTGAAGTTTGACCAAGTTCGGTCAGCTGGTTATTCTCCAAGGGTTGGGTCCAAGCCATTGATGAAGTTTTCGATATCGATATTTTCCTGAGGTAGAGTGTTGTGTAGGTTTGCAATTTTTTCATTGACGTATTTAGCAAGTTTGTCTGCAGATGGGATGTCTGTATTGGTTGTAGTGACCACTGTGATGTCTAGTAGTTTGTTCACGTGTTGGTATAGTTTCTTCGTGTCTTTGTAATCTGGCCCTATTTTAGTTTTATAGTATGACCTTTTGGTCTGTCTTATTGCATATTTGTATTTTCTTTGTATTTGTTTCCATGCATTGAGTATGTGTTCATCTTTTATTTTTTTCCATGCTCGTTCGAGTTTCCTGGATTGTTTTCAGTTCATCGTTGAACCATGGTATGGAGTTATGCCTACGTGAAGTTCTTCTTCATAAGGGTGCTATTTCATCTAGTATGCTTCTGCATTTTTTATCCCATTCTGTGAGGTAGTATGTGGAGTCCATTTGTGCTATCCATTCATTATTGTATATCTGTTGCCAGAATGTTTGTCTGTTTGGCCTCTTCTGCGTTCTTGTGTGCGGTTTGAACCCTTCTTCCGCCATTTTAGGGATAGGTTTAGTTTGTAGTGATTAGTCCATGGTGTTTCTGTCCATTTAATATCTTATTAGGTTCTGGTCTGTTGACAGTTTGTGTGAGATGAGGTTGAGTGTGTGCCCTTTGACATGGGTTGCTTGCATTTGTGGCCATTTGAGATCCCATAAGTGGAGGAATTCCTTACATTCTCATGCGTTTGGTAGAGTTTGGGTCTTCTAGATGAAGGTTAATGTCTCCTAATACTAGTATATTGGAGTTGGTTGCACAAGTGTTTGAAATTACGTCAGTGAAGTTTGTCTGGCCTTCGTTCCAATTACCTGGTGGTCTATAAAACAAGACACAGTTCAGATGATCAAGCAGAGTTTTATTGTAGATTCTGATTGAGACAATTTCAAGTTGGGTTGTTATGGACTCAGCAGTAGTTTCAGTGGTAAAGTGGGATTGATAGATTAGTGCTATGCCTCCGCCTCTCTTTTCCTTTCTGGTCCAGTGAGTGATTTTGTATCCTGGAGGGCAAAGGTCTAGGATTATAGGGTCCTTTTGATCATGGATCCAGGTTTCGTTGATGAAAAGTTGACCAAGGTTTTCTGATGTGATCCAGTCTGTTACTATTTTGTTTACTACGGATCTAGTGTTGATGTAACCCACTTGAAGTTTTTGGTATGGGTCTGCTATGTTTGGTGTTGTGTGGATTTTTGTTAGTTGTCGTTTCTTTGTTATTGTGAGTTTATGAAGTTTCTTTCCCTTCTGTTTGGGTTCTCCGCTTGTAGGAGTTCTTCCTTTTGTTTTGATTGTTGTCAGTTTGATGGGGTGTATCTGGTCAGTCATTGATTATGTAGTATGGGGATGATGTTACTTTCTGCGAGTGGGGTGGTTAGTGTTAGCTGGATCAGTGATAAGGAGTAGATTGTTAGGAGTAATTTGATGGTATTCATTTTGGTATTCACTTTGGGCTGCTAGTAGACAGTGTTTGATAGGGTGTGTGATAGGACTTTGTTCTTTGGTATGGAATCTTGTGTTCTGGTCTTTTTGTGTTTTATGTATTTTCGGCTTGCCTTTGAGCTATTGAATCAGTAGTGGCTCCGGGTCCAGTATTATGTTAGTGAGTATAGGAGGTGGGAGGGGGGAATAGTTCTGGGATACAGTTCTTCTTTAATTTGTCTCCTATCAGCTAGTTGCTTCTCTGTAAGGTCTCAGTATCTTGGAGTACACACCTGAAGTCTCTTTCTTATCTGAAGTTTCTTTTATTTAATGCAGATAATTTACTGCATTTGTGAAAGATGATGGCTGAGGAAAGCCTTCCCCAAGAGCAGGCTACAATAAAGGTTGGAGCTCAGCAGCTCTAATAAGAGTGTAGAATACTGTAAAAACGGGAAATCAGCAGTTCTAATAAGTGTGTAGACTGCTGTAAAAGTGGGAGCTTAACAATTCTAAAGTAAGTACAGGCTTACAGTGAGAGTTCAGCAGTTCTGATAGAAGTAGAGCCTCAGAAGCACACAAGCACATGCTGCTCTTTGATTACTGCCCCACTCATCCTCCTGTTGACTCTTGAATTCAGTCTCTGGACCAAGGGATAATAAAGAATTATAATACTAACGACAGGTGAGAATGAATAACCACGATCTCAGATACATCAGATGTAGCCAGCTTCTTGAAGAAATTAAATATGAAAAATAATTTAGTTAAAGCCACATGGAGTTGGGGTTAAAAGCAAATCTGCTGGACTAAAGGCCTTGGTGAAGCTTTCAACTCTCTGGCAATAGAGATAATACCTCATTTGACGAGGACAATTAAGACCAAAGCCTTAAAGGCAGCTGTAAGCTTGCAAAATAATTCAATAAAAAATATGAATAAATTAAGGAATGACTTGAGTTGGATGAAGCAGCCCCAAAGGCTTAGAATCTGATAAAGAAATTCTTCAAAATCTGCAAGATGGCTGGAACTGACCAAACTGCTGGTGACGAATGGAATGATGACACTGTTGTGACTAAGAAAACCAACGTTAAGACAAGAAATCCTGCAAGCAGTTGAAAAAGTTATCAAATGGATGGAAATGAGCATGAATGTCTATGATTTTGATTTGCAACATATAGTGAACATTAGGAATAAGATGACTCATTTAAAACAGCAAAATCTAACTTTATATATAATAAGCTTTGCACCATTTGACATTTTACTATAATACTGGCTTGTGTTGCACTCCTGTAGATAGAGTGACTTAATTTTGGCTGATATCTGTATTTCTCTAAATGGAGGTAAATTTAAGTTTCTTCATTATCCTGCAGTCTCATTTATACATAGTAACAAATCTTAGAGCCTGACCACCACATATTGAAGTCTCCACTACTGGGATTAGCATGGTTAATATTGTCTGCATTATAACAATGGACTCCCAGATCAAACTTACACCAAATGATCTCATATCCCAGAGGTTTGTTCTGGTTTGTCTTGTTTTGTTACCCGCTTTGAACTGTAAGGTATTAGTGGGCTGTAAGCTTGTATTGGTAAAAGAATCAGAATGGGAGCCTCGAAGAATTTCATAAAGTAAAGTCCAGGGCTTGGCTATTTCTCCCTTCGTTTTAATGCTATAGCTTCCTTCAATTAAAAATTTCTTTAAGCCACTGGAGTACCTTGCTCGAAATCCCTGGTTTATTTCGGCGATAGTAAGGAATGATCCACTGCATCAAGGGTTCTTAATCCAGTCCTTGGAACATGCTAGTCAGGTTTTCAGGATATTTACATGTACATGAAATTCTGTCTTGGTCATATTCCTTGAACTGCATAGTTGAATGGTCTTATGGATTCTTGAAGCTCCTATGGGTTCAAAATATTTCATCCGGAATAATTTTTAAATGGTACTGTTTGGAAGTACTGAAGATATTTGCCACAATTGTTCAAGTTAACTATGGGGCCCTTTTACAAAGCTGTGGTAAGCTCAACGCGTGCTTACTGCTCGCTAAATAGGAAGTACCGCCTGGCTACAGCAGCAGCCCGGCAGTAGTTCCCACCCCAGCACGCCATCATATCCTGCGCTATAAAATTTTTTTTATTTTTGTAGCGCCGGTGTGTACTTAGCAGTAATCGGACAATGCTGCGTGCTACCCGTTTACTGCCGGGTTAGCGGGGAGAGCCCTTACCGCCACCTCAGTGGGTGATGGTAAGGGCGCTTCCACCCCGCAAAATGGCCACTCACGCGGCAAGTGCTTCACTTGTTGCACGGCCATTTCCTAAAGCAAAGAAAGACTTGCCTTTTACCCACTGCAGTAAAAGAGGACCTTGGTGCATGTCAAAAACACGTGTTGGCGCAGGCCCTCTTTTTTGCTGCAGCTTGGTAAAAGGGGGCCCTATATGCCTGACCAGAAGTGTTCTGTAATGAATGGTTCTGATTGTACTGTGGATTCTTTGGAAGGTCATTATGCTCTTGGAGAAGTATCTGAACTCTTCGTGGGACATTGATGGTGACTTTTGCTATTTTGAAGCACTGCTGTAAAACTAAGGAGAAAATATGGGAGTGAAAAGTGTGTTTTCTTTTTTTTGGGGGGGGAGGGGGGTTGGACTTACCAGATGTTTTCTCATGAAACAAAAGGCATTCTTATACATGCAAGAGTAATTCAGTTATAGTGCATTTACATGGGAATTTTAAATCAAAAGTAGCACCTAAGTTACCAGTTGAAATAGGGTATTTTGGGACCTTTTGCTTTTTGGCAGCTAGAAACGGGAATTAGTTGCTTTATTCTATCCTTTGTAATCGGTATATAGCTTTTCTTTTTGACTTTTTATATAAATGCGTCTCTGGTGGTATTGGAGTCCCCAGTTGTGAACTTGAGCTGACCATTTCCTTTTTCTTTCTTTAATTGAAAAGGAAGATGATTTTCCTTATCTATTTTCAGCCTTTTCTATTAAAGTTCTTGGTTGTATGTTTAAAAAAACAATTCCAATAAGTTGTTATAAAGTATGAAGTAATCAAGTTGCGTATGAAGAGAAGATACACAAGTCAAATTCCTACTGAGAAATTTGTATAAATACAACTAAAAAAAGATATACTTCAGAATTTATTTATGCAGATACCAGAAGTCTGAAAAACAAGATTAGAGGACATCCCGCTTGACTATTCCAACAGGAAAAAGAATTGTCATAATCTCCATAGTTAGGAATTTTCATGTGTGGCAGGTCTGATCCACTTTAACATTTGCTTACATCCTTTTTGATAGCAATTGATTAGTCCTTGTTGCTATGGAAATTAGACATATAAGGTGAATAAGATTTATGATTATGCTGACCATTTATAGCACCTTGTTGAGGCCATTGAGCCAGTTGTGTTTTTACTCTATATGGTATGCCTGATCTTTTTCAGGTTTCCTAAGAAAATAAAAACATGGGAGTCTTCCCAGTTTTCTTTTCTGGTTTTCCCTCAGTACTTTGCAATTGCCTGGTATCACCTTGGTAAACACAAGTGATACTTTTTGAGGCAGACCTTGAGTTCAAGCACTGGTTGGTTCAAGCTTACAATAACACCAGCTGTGTGTGGGAGTGTTGGTGACGGAAAGTGCCTTCCTTCTCTGGCTAGCAGCTTGACAGTGGATCACATGAATCACATGACTTATATCTAGTCACCTTTGTAGAGCTTTCTTTGGTGTTGAGTATTTATGGGGATTTCTTGCACCACTGAACCTGTTTGCTCATGAATTTTGTCATGATTTATCAAAAGCAAGCTAGACTTTCTGCCATTTTAGGCCTTCGGCCAACTTTTGAATATCTCTTGCTAAATGAATTTCCTCTTGTGCCAACATTCCCCACTCAGCCATGATATGTGGTGTCTGCTGTGGTTTGGGGAAGTGCTTTTCCGCGGCCACCTTCTGCTGTGAAGAAGAGCCAGGTTAGGTGAAGGTGAACTGGAGAGAATAAAGGGAAAAGAGAGAGTAAATTGAAATTGTGTATTTTAGCCTGAAAAAGTAGGCAAATGTCTGACAGCTTACCTAAACTGGAACACAGGTTGTTAGAGGTAAGTTGGAGAGCAATAGTTCAAGGGAATTATTTCCAGATCTCTAATCCCATTCCACTTTGCTGCTTGTAGGTTTGACAGCATATCATACTGCTATTTCCAGGCAGCTTGCTGCTCTAAATGCTTACAAATCTATTTCTCCCTCTTATCTGAGTACCCTGGGGGAAACCTGTTGCTTCTTAGAATTTATAACAGCTGCTTTTAATGGGGCAAGCTTTTTGAAGATCGGAGGCATATCAGTTCCAGGCTTCACACCAACTCCTGAACCTCTTTTTCCAATTTAGGTTCTCCTATTTTAAATGTAACTATAACTTCATGGAGTGTCCCCCCCTATACTTTTTTGAAAGTCTAAACAATTTGTGTTTACCTGTTTACTTTGTTCAGGATTTTATATAGACTATGAGCTGTTCTGTCCCCCTAATCATTTTGACATCCTCTGTGTCTTTCCAGTTCCAGGTTTCCAATATTTCCATAATTGATTATTTGCAACCAAGGCTGCTACCTTCATTCAGGTCTCAAGTTCCAGCCTGGAAATTGAGCAAACCCAAGATTACCAACACCTATCCAAGATACCTTAGTGACTGCAAGAAAATGTACGATCTGTACCTATGCCCTTGTGTGTTCAGGATATCAATTAACGAAATCACTACCTTTCGCAAATCCCTGAAAACCTGCCTTTTTAATAAGGTCTACCACGAGAATCCATAGATTAACTGGTACACTTCACCTTTCTTTGAATGACGCCTCTCTATAACTGTCTGGTTTAATGCCTCTTTATCTTTGATCTCATTGTAATTCCAACTGTATTTCTATATCCTGACATGGCGCTGCCATAACAGGTCTTTGTAAGCCACATTGAGCCTGCAAATAGGTGGGAAAATGTGGGATACAAGTGCAATAAATAAATTAATAAATCATAATGATTGTGCATGAGTGCTGCATGCAGTGGAGCCCATATCACACTTCTTCACACCCCCCCCCCCTCCCGCCCCGTCCAACTTTAACTACCACCTCCAGGAATCTCCAGGCTATTGACCCCCCCACTCTATCCTCTAGTATCTCTAACCTCCTCCCCTCCATCATGTCTTCCGAGACGGCAGACAAAGCGGTCTCCGCCTACAATGCCGCTCTTTCCTCTGCTTTGGACACCCTCGCTCCATCCACCTCCCGTCCCACGAAGCGTTCTAGTCCCCAGCCTTGGCTGACCCCTTGCATCCGCTACCTTCGCTCCTGCACCCGATCCGCTGAACGCCTTTGGAGGAAATCTTGTACCCATTCAGATTTCCTTCACTACAAATTCATGCTATCCTCTTTCCATTCCTCCCTATTCCTTGCAAAACAGGACTATTACACCCAATTGACCAATTCTCTCAGCTCCAACCCTCGTCGTCTCTTCACCACCCTTAACTCCCTCCTCAAAGTGCCCCCCGCTCCAACTCCCCCCTCACTCTCTCCTCAATCACTGGCTGACTACTTCTACGACAAGGTACAAAAAATCAACCTTGAGTTCACTACCAAGTCACCTCCTCCTCAGCCTGTAGCCCTATCCAACAACCAACCAACCATTGCCTCTTTCTCCTCCTTTCCTGAGATCACCGAGGATGAAACCTCCCGCCTTCTTTCCTCCTCGAAATGCACCACCTGTTCCTCCGATCCCATCCCCACCAACCTACTTAACACCATCTCCCATACTGTCACCCCCCCATCTGTCACATCCTTAACCTTTCTCTCTTCACTGCAACTGTCCCTGACACTTTCAAGCACGCCGTAGTCACACCTCTCCTAAAAAAACCATCACTTGACCCTACCTGCTCCTCCAATTACCGCCCCATCTCTCTCCTCCCCTTCCTCTCCAAAATACTTGAACGCGCCGTTCACAGTCGCTGCCTTGATTTTTCTCTCCTCTCATGCCATCCTAGATCCACTTCAATCCGGCTTTCGCCCTCTACACTCGACAGAGACAGCACTCTCTAAAGTCTGCAACGACCTGCTCCTCGCCAAATCCAGAGGCCACTATTCCATCCTCATCCTCCTCGATCTATCCGCTGCGTTTGACACTGTCAATCATGATCTACTTCTTGCCACATTGTCTTCTTTTGGGTTCCAGGGCTCTGTACTCTCCTGGTTCTCCTCTTATCTCTCCCACCGCACCTTCAGAGTACACTCCCATGGATCTTCCTCCACTCCCATCCCACTATCTGTTGGAGTTCCCCAGGGATCTGTCCTTGGACCCCTTCTCTTCTCAATCTACACCTCCTCCCTAGGCTCACTGATCTCATCTCATGGTTTTCAGTATCATCTTTATGCTGATGACACCCAGCTATATCTCTCCACACCAGACATCACCGCGGAGACCCAGGCCAAGGTATCGGCCTGCTTATCCGACATTGCTGCCTGGATGTCCAACCGCCACCTGAAGCTGAACATGTCCAAAACCGAGCTCCTCGTCTTTCCACCTAAACCCACCTCTCCTCTTCCTCCACTCTCTATCTCAGTTGATAACACCCTCATCCTCCCCGTCCCATCTGCACGCAACCTCGGAGTCATCTTCGACTCCTCCCTCTCCTTCTCTGCGCATATCCAGCAGACTGCCAAGACCTGTCGCTTCTTCCTCTTCAACATCAGCAACATTCGCCCTTTCCTATCTGAGCACACCACACGAACTCTCGTCCACGCTCTCATTACCTCTCGCCTTGACTACTGCAACTTACTCCTCACCGGCCTCCCACTTAGCCATCTATCCCCCCTTTAACCCATTCAGAACACTGCCGCACGTCTAATATTTCGCCAGAACCGATATACTCAGATCACCCCTCTCCTCAAGTCACTTCACTGGCTTCCGATCAGATACCGCATTCAATTCAAGATTCTCCTCCTTACCTACAAATGCACCCGGTCTGCGGCTCCTCACTACCTCTCCTCCCTCATCTCCCCCTATGTTCCCGCCCGTAACCTCCGCTCACAGGACAAATCCCTCCTCTGTTCCCTTCTCCACCACTGCCAACTCCAGGCTTCGCTCATTCTGCCTTGCCTCACCCTTTGCATGGAACAATCTTCCTCAACCCCTACGCCAAGCCCCCTCCCTACCCATTTTTAAATCTCTGCTTAAAACTCACCTCTTCAATGCTGCTTTCGGCACCTAACCTTTGTGAATTATAGTATTCCTATCAGACGGACTCTATACTTGTTTTAGATTGTACACCTGTCTTTTAGATTGTAAGCTCCTAGAGCAGGGACTGTCCTTCTATGTTAAATTGTACAGCGCTGCGTAACCCTGGTAGCGCTTTAGAAATTGCAATGAATATACATACTATTACTACTACTACTACTACTACTACTACTACTACTACTACTACTTGACGAGATCCTGAAAACCTGATAGGCTGAGGGGTCCGCAAAGATAGGTCTGGGAACCTCTGCCCTAATCAGTTTGATTTTCTTGATATCGACACATATATGAGAATTCTGAATATAATGGAAATAGTACATATAGAATTGACATGAGCACATTCACTGTGAAGATTTTGCAAACTAGTCTGGATAGGGAGCACTCCAGGACCAACATGAGAGAAACACTGTATTAAAGCAACTGTCGAAATTGTTTTGGAGTAACTTTGTTGCATTTTTCTCCCATCATGCATCTACAATATAAGTACATAAGTACATAAGTACATAAGTAGTGCCATACTGGGAAAGACCAAAGGTCCATCTAGCCCAGCATCCTGTCACCGACAGTGGCCAATCCAGGTCAAGGGCACCTGGCACGCTCCCCAAACGTAAAAACATTCCAGACAAGTTATACCTAAAAATGAGGAATTTTTCCAGTCCATTTAATAGCGGTCTATGGACTTGTCCTTTAGGAATCTATCTAACCCCTTTTTAAACTCCGTCAAGCTAACCGCCCGTACCACGTTCTCCGGCAATGAATTCCAGAGTCTAATTACACGTTGGGTGAAGAAAAATTTTCTCCGATTCGTTTTAAATTTACCACACTGTAGCTTCAACTCATGCCCTCTAGTCCTAGTATTTTTGGATAGCGTGAACAGTCGCTTCACATCCACCCGATCCATTCCACTCATTATTTTATACACTTCTATCATATCTCCCCTCAGCCGTCTCTTCTCCAAGCTGAAAAGCCCTAGCCTTCTCAGCCTCTCTTCATAGGAAAGTCGTCCCATCCCCACTATCATTTTCGTCGCCCTTCGCTGTACCTTTTCCAATTCTACTATATCTTTTTTGAGATACGGAGACCAGTACTGAACACAATACTCCAGGTGCGGTCGCACCATGGAGCGATACAACGGCATTATAACATCCGCACACCTGGACTCCATACCCTTCTTAATAACACCCAACATTCTATTCGCTTTCCTAGCCGCAGCAGCACACTGAGCAGAAGGTTTCAGCGTATCATCGACGACGACACCCAGATCCCTTTCTTGATCCGTAACTCCTAACGCGGAACCTTGCAAGACGTAGCTATAATTCGGGTTCCTCTTACCCACATGCATCACTTTGCACTTGTCAACATTGAACTTCATCTGCCACTTGCACGCCCATTCTCCCAGTCTCGCAAGGTCCTCCTGTAATCGTTCACATTCCTCCTGCGACTTGACGACCCTGAATAATTTTGTGTCATCGGCGAATTTAATTACCTCACTAGTTATTCCCATCTCTAGGTCATTTATAAATACATTAAAAAGCAACGGACCCAGCACAGACCCCTGCGGGACCCCACTAACTACCCTCCTCCACTGAGAATACTGGCCACGCAATCCTACTCTCTGCTTCCTATCTTTCAACCAGTTCTTAATCCATAATAATACCCTACCTCCGATTCCATGACTCTGCAATTTCTTCAGGAGTCTTTCGTGCGGCACTTTGTCAAACGCCTTCTGAAAATCCAGATATACAATATCAACCGGCTCCCCATTGTCCACATGTTTGCTTACCCCCTCAAAAAAATGCATTAGATTGGTGCATATATTATGCATATATTATGCATATATTATGCATATATTATGCAAAAAACCTGGACTGGCTGACTCAAAGTAGAAACCTAATGCTGGGGTGGAGAAATAGTGTGCTGACTTGCTCAGTGCAGTATGGCGGAATTTAAAGAAGTGGGAGGAAGGAATAGTCTCTCATTCTTTTTGAAATACTTGTGCCACAGTGGCAGACCTGGGCCAAGGCATAATAGTGGAACCTTTTTTTTTTGGGGGGGGGGGGGAGCAGCAGTTAATTTGTGGGGGCACTAAGCACACCATTTCTTCTCCCCACCCCATTTAAAATTACAATTTTAAAATACCTTATCTAGCGGGAATCCCCCAAGCCCCACCAACTGAAGATATCCAGAGCATGGTCCATCCAGTCTGCCCAACAAGATACCAACTCATATGTGCTACTTTTTGTGTATACCTTGCCTTGATTTGTATCTGTCATTTTCAGGGCACAGACCGTAGAAGTCTGCCCTGCACTGTCCCCGCCTCCCAACCACCAGCCCCACCACCGGCTCTGCCACCCAATCTCGGCTAAGCTCCTGAGGATCCATTCCTTCTGAACAGGATTCCTTTGTTTATCCCACGCATGTTTGAATTCCGTTATCGTTTTCATTTCCACCACCTCCCGCGGGAGGGCATTCCAACCATCCACTACTCTCTCCGTGAACAAATACTTCCTGACATCTTTCCTGAATCTGCCCCCCTTCAATCTCATTTCATGTCCTCTTGTTCTATCGCCTTCGCATCTCCGGGAAAGGTTCGTTTGCGGATTAATACCTTTCAAATATTTGAACGTCTGTATCATATCACCCCTGTTTCTCCTGTCCTCCAGCGTATACATGTTTAGGTCCACAAGTCTCTCCTCGTACGTCTTGTAACGCAAATCCCATACCATTCTCATAGCTTTTCTTTGCACCGCTTCAATTCTTTTTACATCCTTAGCAAGATACGGCCTCCAAAACTGAACAGTTGACAGGGGTTGGCGATCTCTGTCAGCTGTACACATTGTGGCAAGCTGCTGGGTGGACCCAAAGGAAAAGTGGAGGGACCTAGGTCTGCCAAGGCCCACCTGTCTCTATTCTCCAGAGTGGCACTTTACGAAAATTTAGCACATGGTAGTTGCCTGCTCCTAAATCCAGGCCACCTTATCAGACGTACTGTCTAGGTTCCTAAGGAGCCACACGGTTTGTAACCCTTGACAAAGGTCTATTTCAGAACCAGCCCAATAGAGGTTGGTTTTATTTGAACTGGATGTTCAAAGGAAAAAGCAGAAAACTAGTGTACCAAATAAAAGTAAATGTAGTGACCCCTGCCCCTAGAAATGTCTGGTTTGTGCAGTAATTTATGGTAGATAATTGGGACAGTGTGGGTTGATTTACTGCTGCTTGGACGCTTATTTACACCTTACACATTTAACTGTGTTTTACTGATACAATTGTAAATAATTTTATTGGTATGAGCACTGTTGCTGAGTTACTTGATCTGGAAATGGACAGGCTTTAGTGACTTAACTGATACCAGTGCATTTACCTAACATTTTTGACAAATTTTAGAAAAGAGAAAAAAATTCCTATTTAGGCAACTGGAATATTTCATTTTATATTAACGCACAAAAAAGGGTGTTCTGTAATGCATATCTTAATATTTTGGTCAGGTAAACTGCTGCTGGTATTACTATTGTGCATTATGAACATACTTGGATTGCTTAGGAAAAGAGTCTTACATATTTTATTTTTATTTTTTTTTTTAGGTAACGGAGCTGAATGAGCCACTTTCCAATGAAGAGAGGAATCTCTTATCAGTAGCTTACAAAAACGTGGTTGGAGCACGTCGTTCTTCTTGGCGAGTAATTAGCAGTATCGAACAGAAGACATCTGCTGATGGAAATGAAAAGAAGATAGAAATGGTGCGGGCATATCGTGAGAAGATTGAAAAAGAGCTAGAAGCTGTGTGCCAGGATGTGCTGAGCCTTCTAGACAACTACTTGATTAAGAACTGCAGTGAAACCCAATATGAGAGTAAGGTCTTCTACCTGAAGATGAAGGGAGACTATTACCGTTATTTGGCTGAAGTGGCTACTGGTGAGAAGAGGGCCACTGTGGTGGAATCCTCGGAGAAGGCGTACAGCGAAGCTCACGAAATCAGCAAAGAGCACATGCAGCCGACACATCCAATTAGGTTGGGCCTGGCACTTAACTACTCTGTTTTCTACTACGAGATCCAGAATGCTCCTGAGCAAGCATGCCACCTAGCCAAGACCGCTTTTGATGATGCCATTGCTGAGCTAGATACCCTTAACGAGGACTCTTACAAGGACTCCACACTCATCATGCAGCTCCTTCGTGATAATCTAACTCTGTGGACAAGTGACCAGCAAGATGACGACGGTGGAGATGTCAACAATTAGACCTTAGATAACCGGCAGCCGCACGCTGATGCTACTACCGCAGTCTTTATTTTTTTCCCACAAGTGGGGGGGGTCAAGGGAGGGGAAGGGAAGGTAACCTTCCTAGGGAGGACCTCACCACCAGTCTTTGATTGCCTCTTCGACATTTTGCCAAAACACCACTAGTGGAAAGTCAGACTGGCTATGCTGGTTCGGAATGGTGGCCTCATACTGGCATATGGACTGTTCTGTAGTTTATTAACACAAGTGGAGCTGTTTAATTTAATGCTAGAAATGTTAAAAAGGGTATTACAATGAAAAATGGAATGGCCCTTATTTAAAAATAGTTTTGTGGTTCCAGTAAGAATTCTTTTTGTATGCTATTCAGTATTTTAAGTGCTGTGTATATATTGTCATAGCTGTGTGCTTTGTAAAAGTGCACGCGACTTGTGCATTTTTAACCCCTGACTGAGATCTAGACCTTGGGGCCTTATTTTAGATAACTATTTTAAAACAGTTGTTACCAGACAGTATTAGCACTAAACAGAGTACAGTATTTCTTTTGCATCAGTCGTGTGACTTGAAAGCATCCATTTTTTTTATCTGCCGCCCAAACCAATGAGATTGGGTTACCTAAGAATGTTTCCTGAGGTTATTTAAAAGAAATCTCTCCAAATGAGTAGTTAAAGCTGCTTTTGATGTTTGGTTAAAAAAAAAATAGCAATGGGTACTCAATTATTATTTATATATAGCAAATGATGGCAGATAAACTAGTTGACCTATCATGTTTCCATAGCTATTCCTGTCCATGCTGCCAGCTTGTCAGATCTCTTACCTAGAACAGTTTGTCTTCATAAGATCTCTTATTTTGTTTTACATCTGGGCACCCTTCCTTTTTGTTTTAGTTTTGGGCAAACTAGATTTAAATTCTGTATTTAAGGGAGGATGGGTAAAGTGTTTAGAAATGAGTATAACTGCAGCACCCTGGAAAAAAAAGGGATGGAAAATTTGCATCAGGTCTGTATGTTGTACGCGATATTGGTGTTTTCAAAGAACATCTGGTCTCTTAAAACTGCAACAGCTCATTCCTCAGGGATTTAAACGGCCATTTCATTTCCACTTTTTTTTTTCTCCCACTCAGCTATGTGATTCAGAGTGGCATCCATGTTTGTGCTTGTGAAAACTGTTGTTAATCTGGGACAGTTGATGTAGTGAACAAAAGGAGCTGTTTGACAGAAATCCGTGAAGGAAGAGCTACACACAATCTTGAAATTTATGATCTGAGGTTTTTTTTGCAAAAAGGTTGATTTGAAACTGAGTCGGGAAATATTTACCACTCATTTCATATAGGCATATAACCAATGGTAATGTGTTAGTTTTTAGTTTTCCTCCTGATTAGTCTTTATTACACTTTAGTGGAGGAAAATTGAATGCTGTTATACAAAACAGGTATATTTCAGCTTGTGTGAAAATATTTTGGTGTTGCATAGAGTTTAGCACAAATAATAAGGCTCTAATAAGGTGACTGAATTTATTTTGTTCCTCTTTAATCAGTGACTCGGATCAATGGCTGAGCATACAAACTAAATTTGCCTCAACACTGGCTGCCACTTGGGTGGTGAAGGGGGGGGATCAGAGCTGGGCTTAACCTTTGTTAATCAGTGTAGTGTTAGCTTGTCTCTTTATGAATGGTGTCATTTTTTGCACAGCTCTCATTCATTGCTTTGGAAAAACATGTAGTACTGTTTAATTTTGTCCCATTATCTTGAAATTTTCATATAACACTGTGTGTGAATAGAACTAGGAAGAAAGAAGTTTTGGCCCAGCAGTTCTTCAGTAAGTGACACCTAATGAGCTACATGGCTTTGCCCTTTTATTATCATCTGTGTGGGGGAGGGAGGGAGAATATGTTTGCCCGCAATTTTATATTGCTTCTAACTGCCCAGCTGCTGAAATGATGGTCTTTGGCAAGGACCACAAACCACAGTTTCCAGCAAACCTGGCTAATACGGCCTTTTAGTCTAGCCATGACGTATCACAGTGAGCAATTTGTAGAGATTCCATACTCATCTATAGAGCAGGAGCTGTAATTGCTACATTTACAGCGTATTTGGCCAGCCTGTGGAGTAGAAGCTTAGCCAGGGGCTGTGCATGGCATATTGCTTCTGAGCTGGCACAAGCAGCTTTTAACACTTTCGATATGAACTCATTCCACTAAGCCAAAACAATTGAGGATTTTTCAGAGGTGGAATTGAACTGGAACTGTTTTTATACTGAGAAGTTAGGTAAAACATGTACAATAGTATCAAGGGTGTAAAGTAAATACAGTGCTAAGGAAGTTTGAATCCCCTTGTATGACCCAGATTAATCTTATGAACCCATCTACCTTACATATACCGAAGAGAAAACGACATTGTCCTAGACTCTATCTCCCGCCTTACCTTCCTCTCTATCGCCTATCTCTACCTACCCATCATTACTATGTTATACTTAATTTCCTACTTTACATAACAAAATTCTGTGTTACCTATTACTATGTAAGCCGCATTGAGCCTGCTTTGAGTGGGAAAGTGCGGGATACAAATGTAATAAATTTAGCTTGACACATTCAATACTCAAAAGCTAATTAGATTCTAACCTAAGCCACAAGAGGGAAAGGTTTATTGAAGACAATAAAAAGGATGAGTTAGCAATAAGTATCCTGGTGGTGGTGGGGTAGCATCTCCTGCAGCAATAACGAAGTTTGTTTAAACTAATCAGTCTCCCTTTGTGTTTGAGGAATTTTGGCCCATCTCTCATAAAGAACTTGGCTTCTTTGGATGAACACCTCAATTTAGGTCTTGCCACAACATTTCAAATAATGTTTAGGTTGAGACTTTGACTTGAAGTTGAGACATCTACCAGGGAAAAAACAAATACCCACCCCCCCCCCCCCCCAAATAAAAATAAAAAATCAGCCATTTTATGCCTGACCTACTTTGAACTCACTGTCGGCCCAGGGAGAAATAGCTTAACGATGAAGTAGAAATTCCTAGCTTCATCAGTGGTGGCAAACCATCCAGGTCTTGATTCAACAAAGGAGCACCATCGTGCTTGATGTTGAAATGATATCTTAATGTGGAAGGCAGTGTTTTGAATAATGTTGTTTGGCTTGATGTCAAAGTAACTTTTCAGACACTCAGCCAAAGGCCTTGTGGATTGTCCAGATGCTCTTTAGCAAACCAGAGGCAGGCAGTTCTTTGTAGAGAGCAGTTTTTTTCCTTAGCTATCCTCCTGTGAACCGCCACTCCCATTAATCATTTCTTTGATGTTGATTGCATGAACCCACATCATTCACAGTGAGAGAAGCCTGCAGGTCTTAAGTAGTTAGGCCCAGATGCATGAAAGACATTGGTAATTCCCGTTCCCTACCGATTCCATAGCGAATCGGTAGGGAACGGGAATGCATCAACGATAGGGAATGCAAATGAGCTACTCGTTGTAGCTCACTTGCATTCTCTAGTCCTTCGGTACCTGAGTCGGAGAATCGGGACGTCCCTTTAGATTAGGCTCCTCTTCCTGGTCTCTTCAGCCAATCAAAGCGGGCTTAGCTGGCTGTTGTCAGCGAAACGCGCTCTGATTGGCTGAAGAGACCAGGAAGAGGAGCCTAATCTAAAGGGACGTCCCGATTCTCCGGCAACCAGGAAAATAGAAAACTTTCGCTGTGGAGGGGTAAGTGGCGCTGCGAAGACTCTCAAGAAGGGGGAAAAAAACACGAGCGCCGGCAGAACAAAAAACTGCAAAAAAAAAAAAAAGACGTCTCTCAGAAGCGCAGGGAGAGTACGTCCTTAAAGGACGCCCCTCACATGTGCTCCCTGCTTTTTTTTTTTTTTTTTTTTTTTTTACCTTTTTTGGGGGCCCTTTTCCTTTCCGATTCCCTCACAGGAGCCCTAACGAGGTCAGACATCTCGTTAGGGTTCCTATGGTAAGGGAATCGGAAAAACAGTAGTGCATCTGATTATAATGGGCTGCAACGGTACTGCAGCTCATTATAATAGCTTTTCAAACATTTGCATTCCGTTTTCGTTGCCTGCTACCGTGGCAGGGAAAATGCCCTTAGTGCATGCCCGGGGTGAACTACTTGCGTTTTAAACTGGCTGGAACCAGTTTAAAACGCAAGTTGTGGGCTCGTTAGGTTTTGTGCATCTGGGCCTTAGTCTGGGGTCGTTTGTCTTAAATTCTGGTTTTATTTTTGGTGGAATGGGTAGAACTGTTGTACTTTTAAACCTTTCCATTTGTAAACTAACTGTGGGTAGATTAATTTCAGAGGTTAATACAGTTAAAATTATTGCTTAACATAGTGCTATTTATAAACACCTTTATTTTATACTACACCAGAAAAAAATTAGTGGACAATTAGAGTAGAGGTGACTGGATTTGTTAATGGCACAGTGTAAAAGAAATGGTCTTGGAACACTGTCCAGACAGATGTCATTAACTTTTAGGTCCTTGGGGGGGGGGGGGGGCATGGCAGGTGTTCTACTAAATTCATGGTGAACAGCAAACAAAACCTTTTGCACATTTTTTTTAAAAAGATGGGATTCCCAAACTTGGTTGTGCAGATTTTACCCAATTAGCTAGCTGGGCTGAAAGCAGGGGTTCACATACTTACTCTGCATTCATATTTTTTATTATTCTAGTTTGAAACCTAAAATTGTTTAATTTGTACCCTTTTTGCTGCATAAGGTTGGTTTTAGTTAAACAAGGGCATCGTGCAAACTTGTAATTCTCATACTTAGGAGTCACTAACTTTTTTTTTTTTTTTTTTGAACCATATTTACACAGTAATTCTGAATTTTTCAGGAATATTTGTACTGGATTAAAATGGGAAAACAACAAAACTTAATGCCCTGAAAGCTGGCCTTGTAAGCTCATGCAATTAGTTTGAAGCTTTCTATTTTGAGAGTCCTAGACTTGGATTCTTCTGTTCACGAAATACTTAGTATTCCAGTGCAAAACTCAGTACTGTACATGTATTACCATAAGATTTTAAAATTATGATTTCTACTTGAGTTCTTCACATGGACTGTAATGGATTTTTCAAGAAGTTGTATAGATTGCCATTTTGCATAATTCTTGGTTCTCGGCCCACAAAAATGATTTCTGTGTGACAAACCTCTCTAGGGGCCGGATATTTGAGAAGCTCGGTACAATGTCTTGAATTTTCAACTGTATGTCAAGAACCAAAATGCCATTGTATAGATGTAATCGTTTCAGCCTGTTGACTTTTTACTTGACACTACTGGTATCTGTACAATATGGAAGTAGTTACTGGAATTACACAAACTATTTTTTTTCTTATGGCTTTCGCTCTGGCTGCTGAAGGGGGGGAGGGGTGGGAAATGTAGAGAAAAGATCATTAGAAGGTTAAACAGTGGGAAAGGTAACTTTTTTTTAAAGCAACTTGAATGTTTGTTCCATTTTATTTTTCAGAATTGCACTTGCCTATATAACTCCAGTGAAATGATTACTGCTGCATTACTCTTGATACAATATTGTGCATGCTAGTGTTGTATTTCTATACAGTAGCTTGAAATTTAACTTATACTGTAGATGTTATGTATTCCTATGACAAAACTAGTCAAAGATTTACAAAAAAAAAATCTTAATTTATTTTTTTTTTTCTTTTGGGGAGGGGGTGGGAAAGCGGGTGAAATTCACTCTACCAAACAGTGATCGTAACAAATTGATCTGTTATGGATGTTGCTATAGTGACATGCAATTATATATAACTTTATTTAAAAAAGCAAAAAAACAAAACAAAAAAAAAAAGCAGACACCAGTGTTAGCTTAAACTTAATGTCTGGTGTTTGTCATGGTGACAACTATTGCAGTGTAGGATAAACAATGAATGTTTTTTTTGAACAAGCCTTTGTTTGTGCTTTTCTGTCATGTTATGCAGTGAACTATTTAAAACCTGATCAATGAATTTTTATTTTCTCTACTAATCTTTCTGTGAGGAATTTTCATACACGGACCATTCTTAAATTAAGTTTTTCCTCAGTGATGGAATAACATGAATGTGAGTCGTCATGTAGCTGTCGCACATTGAGCAAATAAACTTACAGATCTGATGTCAGTGCTGTTTAACTGTGTTGCATGTACTCAGTTTATTTCCTGCTTTTTCTATAAAGCTTTAAGGCAGTGATTCATATTTGATTATGCTAGAGTGGCAGAAACTAGCATCTTTTGACAAAGAATAATAGAAAATGATAGCAGATAAAGACCAGGAGCAGATAAGAGGGATGGGAACATAACCAGGCTCTTCAAAAAACAGAAGACATCCAATAGTTATAATTTCTTTATTGAGAGAGGACTCTACAAGGTACCCAGTTTCGGTACTAGGGATTCCTTCTTCAGGAGTCTGGATACTTTGTCTTGAAAGGTTAGTAGTCAAAGCGTACAAGATAAGTCTCTTGTAAATAGCGTATTGGTCTTGAGAGAGACTTTTGGTATAGCGTAGAGGAAATGGCTGCTACATGCTGTAAGTTCTCTTCCACCTTGGTGGTTTTTGCAGCAGATAAAGACCATACATACAGCCTAACCAGTCTACCCATCCATATCAACTAAGCGCCACTGTTCTTTTCTGTTCCTTAAGATATCCTCTATGGATTCCTATGCTTTCTTAAATTCAGAGAGGCATGAGCAACTAGTTCTTCAGATTTTCTTGCTAGCTCAAGGTGAGTTACTTTCAGGGACAGAAGGTGAAAGCCATGTCTGTGGGTTTTTTTCCTTTTTTGTCATTTTGTACCAGGAGTAATGGAGGGGTTGACTTGCCCAACATACAAGTAATATCAGTGGGATCTGAACCTTGGCTTCTCTTTTTCTGAGACTGCTACTTTAACCATTAGGCCACTCAAGCCGCTTGGTGGGTAGAGCGTGGTGGAAGGAATTTAATTTTCTGCCACACCTTGACTTAGAACAGTACTTCACAACCATTTCAAACATCAACCTCTGCCAAGCAGGCAGTGCAGAGACAGAACTCAGGTGGCCAGAAAGAGCTAGGGAAGTGTGGAAAGATCTAGCATTGTTTCCCAAATTACAGAATGAATAGAATGAAGACTCATGAAGTATCACAGTGATGTGGTGTTCCAGTGGCTTTAGAAATCAGCTGCCATGCAAGTGTTAAGGTAGGAGCTCACTCACAGCCTTTAAGATAAAAGCATTTCAACCACTTCTCCAGTTTCTTACCTTGCAGATACTCACTGTGGACTTCTCCTTTCTTACCTTACCTTGTGAATTTAAGGCAAATCTGATCAAATCCTGAAGGTATGTACACAAGTGTGTTTCCATAGTGTCCCACAGATCAATCCAGAGATGAGTGGGTTATGTCCTTCTACCAGCAGGAGGAGATAGAGAACTTAAGAGGTTTCCTATATGTGGGTATGTACAGCCACCTTAACCTCAGTAATCTATCTAGCAGGTGGATAGACATACACTGTGGGTCTCTAGATTGGTACTGGCTCCTGGTCAGTGGAGGAATGGGTGCCTGGACCCATCCCTTCTCCCCCCCCCCCCCCTCCTCCTCATGATGGCTTTCTTCCTCTTGGTTCTATGGATGTCTCCTGCCTCAAAAAGAAAAAAAGGCATTGTTTTCCAGACATTTGCCTTCAGTCTTTGAGGCTGGCTCAGTGTGAGCTGTGTTTGGGAGAGCTGGAGATTGGGCTATCTGGGCCCTGCTTACAGCACCTTCACCGGTTTTGGCTTTGCATATCTTCTTCCAGCTGGTAGCGCAGTGAGTTAAAAAAAAATAGACCTGCTTTGTTCACTCTAGCAGCATCAGTGCTGAACTGCTCCCTGGTAGGGGAACCGGAGAGCAGCTTTGGGGGGTGGTTGATCTTGTCCATGGGCTTCCCTTCAGTATTTCACGTGGCCCCTGTTGGGCGGTTTATTTTGGCACGCTCTGCCACTCTAGTGGTTTACTGTGATTCAGCAGCTGCCATCTTGAAGACGGTGGAGCGATTACCGTTCGCAGGGCAGCTTTGGCTGCGCGCAGGAACGCTACAATGTGGGATTCTGAGGCATGGGATAAATTGAGTCAGTGCAGCTGTGCTGCCTTTCCCTCCAAATATGGGCTTGGTATGTATTTCTCTGGTAGTGGGCACTGGGGATGGCCCTCTTTGAGGGGTCCCCAGGGAGAGTTCCCACTAGTGAGGGCAACAGTTTCCGGGGCCTGGACTGAAATCCCTTATGGATTTGAGCCTTCCCTGAAGGATGGGGTGTTGGCTCCTGTGGAAGGGGAAGTTCCCATTGGCGGCATTGTGGTTCCGGAGGGAGTGAAGAAGCTCTCCATCCTATTTGGGCATAGGAAGCCCTGCAAAACAGTCAACATTGTCCGGGGCCTTCAGCTTCGGAGGCGCCTGAACACCTTGTGTGAGGGAGGCCTCTAGTGGATCTCCTTAGCCTCTTGGCTAGGCGGGTAAAATTTCCCTTAGGTATTCTCCTAGGCTAGGGCATGGCGATGTTCCTGCAGAAAAGCTAGTCTCTGGGAGGTGGTCCAAGATGCAGTTCTTGAGTTGCATTACTCTGATCATCCCGGCCAGGAAGCTGAAGTCCTCCAGAGTAGCCCACTCTGCCTGTGTGTCTGCTGTTGAGCGAGCTGGTTTAGGCTGGAAGCAAGGGGCTGTGGCAGACGGGGACTGGGTCTAGTACTCTTCCTTGCTGCAGTTTCAACTGACTTCTTTGGTTGCCTTGTGGTGTGCCATCCTTCGCTTTAGGCACAGATGTTGCCGGCCATCGTAGATCACAAGGCGCAGCAGTGGGATTTGAACCGGCCACCTCTGGATTGCAAGACTGGTGCTCTAACTACTAGGCCACTCCTCTGCTCTTTTAGTGTGGATTCTGAATGCTTGCAGCTGCCAGAGGTCCAGACCCTGGCAGTTGGGTTTTTTGGTGCTGATCAGCCCACCCAATCTCCTCTGTTTCTCAGTAATGGAGACCTCGGTCCATTCCTACTGGCCAGCTGTTGGAGTGTGTCGCTGGGGGAGTGGCCATGTGTACTTCAGATGGGCAGGTCTTGGAGATGATCAGTAAGAGCATGCCAGATTCTTCCTGGCTCACCTGTGCGAGGCAACAGCCTAGGTGATGTTGCTTCCCTTGGCCCTGCGTGAGCTGCTCTGTTGGGGCTGGTACGGGTGTTGCTAGCAGTCAAAGCTGACTGAGGGTCTGTTCTCTTTCCTTCGTTTGGAGACAGGATGACATCTGGATCTCTATGGGTTGGCTGGATGCTCATGACGCCCCATTTCCACGGGAGACCTTGTGTTCGGTGTTTGCAGTGGTATGGCAGGGAGTGTTCTACGCTTCCCTGGTTCTCAGGTGTGTCTATACATCCCATTCTGTCCACTACCCCTTTGTTTCCTTGCAGTCCTTGGAGAGCGCTTGTGGTTCGGACCATGCTTTTTGGCTGTGTGACCTCAACCCCAGACCTTCTTCAAGGTGCTGGTGGCAGCCTTCCTCAGGGAAGAGAGTCTCTGGGTCTATCCCTAATTGGTCATCTAGCTCTTACGGGGCCTCCTGTTGGGGGGACTGCATTCAGGCTACAGCCTTGGGTCGTTGGGTGGCTGCACTTGTTTGGATGACTGGGCTTCCTGGCCCAGCGGCGTTTGCCTTCCTCGCGATCCCTTGAGTTCTTCGGTAGTGTCTCTGACACCCGAGTGGAACAGATTTTCTTCCAGAAGGGTGTTGACTGGTCTGGCTTTCTTGTACCTTTGGATTTTCTTGGCTCCAGCTTCATCTGTCACGCATAGCTTAGGGGGAGTGTGGCAGTTCCTGGTTTCATTTCGGTGCCGGTTGTACTACTTAGCCCTGGGACCAGTTTTCCCGCCTCGCTCCAGCTGTGGCAGTTAGGCCTCGCCTGTGTCCATATCCGACAGTCCGCATCTGGCCTTACTCAGACTCTGCTCTGGCGGTCGAGTCTTGCCTTGCTCCGGCTATTGAGCCTTACCTATCGTTGGTCCCAGCCATTGGGCCTCTCTTCCACCAGTTCCAGCTCCTGCCTTTGAGTCTGGCTGAGTTCTGGATTCAATAGTTGAGGCATCTCTGGATCTGGTTCCTGTCTTAGAGCCTTGTCTGACTTGGACTTTGGCTATAGAGGGTTGCCTGGTCTCGATTCTGGCCATTGAGCCTTGCCTAGCTCTGCCTCCGGCCGTTGGTTCTGACCTACCATGACTCCAGCCATTCAGTCTTGCCTACTTGATAGCCTCAGCTCTGTTGGATGAGCCTGGCTTGGCTCCGGTCATTGCCCTTGGCCTGGTTCCTTTAGCAACCGCTGGATCTTGCCCGACACTGCCTCCAGTTCTGCGGCATCTAGCTCTTGCTGGCAGTCCCTTCACTGGATCTGGCCACACACCTTGTCACCCGAGGTCTTGCCTGGTTCTAGCTCGTGCTGTGGAGTCCGCTCATGGGCATTGGGTCGGCTTGTTTTTGTTGTTTGGGTTTTGCTCAGACTCCACATGCTGTCCTTTGGGTTTGACAGAATCTACCACATTTGCCCCGAGGGTTGGCCGTCGGGCTTCGCATTAGCTTGCCGGTGGGCCTTGCTTTGGCTTTTGCTGGGGTCGCTTCTGTCCCTATATGTTTCCTGGTGGCATGGACAGCAGGAGTCTCCTCTGTCTCGAGATTTTTTCTTTTCTCCCAGGGGTGGATCAGGACCTGGAATTTTACGGTGCTCAAGGCTTCTCTTTGCATCTCAGTTTGTTATTCAGGATCCTGGTTTATCCTGGGGGGGGCCCTACTTTCTTGGTGGTTACTCTGCTGAGTCCTCCCCGGTGGTCCAGGTGGGTGGTTGCCATACCCAGCTGCCACTTGGAACCTCTATCTCATACCTGGATTTCTTTGCAGTCTGTTGTCTTGTTCTCCGCGGACATGGCTGGCCACGCTCTGTTGTCTTGCACCTTTGCTGTTTTTTGGTTCTGGCCCTTTGGGTGTCTACAAGGTAAGTGTAAGTGCCTCATGGGTTTCTGAGTAGGCGGCAGATTCTTAGGGCTGCTTCCTGGTTTGGGGCACTGCGGTGATCACCAGTCTGCTGAGGCCTTCTCCCGGCTATGGCCCAGTCATGCTAAGCCTACTTGTGGTCTTCTGTTCTCGGACTTCTCTCTCTTGAAACAATGCGGAGGGTGGGGGGGCCTTCACATGTCTTTATCTTTGTTTTTTGAAGAGGTGCTGGCTCCTGTCCTTCTGGGCTTGCTTCTTCTGTGGCTGCAGTAGTCTGTTTGGCACTACCTTTTAATCCTCAGCAGCATTTATGGTTGTTTACTGTTGTTCAGTGGACCAAGGCATATCAGTGTTCATGGTTTGTAGAGGCCTGCCCTAGTTGGGGACTGCTTTGATACATTCCATTCGTCTCCGGATTGACCTGTGGAATGCTATGGAAGGTAAAATTCATACCTGATAATTTTCTTTCCATTAGTCCCAACAGATCAATCCAGAGGCCTGCCCTCTTGATTGATCTGTTGTGTTTTTCTGAGTGTTTTTCGTGTAGTTTCTGTTCCATCAAGTTCCTTTGGTTTTTGTTTAAAAAGAAAAAAGGGGAAAAAAATAAAAACAAGAAAGGAACATGCTTCGATTTACTGCTTTGGCTGTTTTCCTCCTGCAGGAGCAGTTGAGGCAGAGCCTACATGGGCTTTTTGAGGCAGGAGAAGGGCTTACATGTTCTTTCTTTCTTCCACTGCTTTGGTATTGACAATACTGAGGTTAAGGGGGCTGCACATGCCCACATCTAGTAAACATCTGAAATTCTCTATCTCCACCTGCTGGTAGAGGGACATAACCCACTCGTCTCTAGCTTGATCTGTTGGAACTAATGGAATGAAAATTAGCAGGTAAGGACTAATTTTACTGCACTTTGGTTGGGAAATGCTGAGTAAAAAACTATTTTTTCTTGACTGTTTAGTGATTCTTCACATTTATGTTTTCATATTCTACTGCAAAAAAAAAATTAAAAGTAAGAAACCAAAAGTTGTCATAGGAAACCTCAAATTAGATCTCAAAAATTGCGTAAGGCCCATAGCCCCATGGCACCAAAAATTGGGTGCTGATCCAAGATGTGTGCCCAATTAAAATGACACTAATGGGCATCAATTTGGAATTAGTTCACTGTTCTATAATGTGTACCCAATTCGCATAGTGTGCAGCCCAAAAGTGGGCATGGCCATGGGAGGTACATGAGTGGGTCAGAGACATTCCTAAAATGTTTGCGCAGTGTTCTAGAATATTGTGGTTGGGTGCCGGGAATGACACCTGGTTTCAGCCCCAAAACTAACAGGCATAAAATTTGTGGAGATATACAGCTGCTTCTGACTGATTGTAGGGAAAATCCCACTTTATATTGACATTCCATTGCCTACTTGTTATAAATCTAGTGGTATAAGTCCAGAGGAAGCTGTAGGAAAACTTCTCATGGTATAGAAATTTCAAACAAATAGGGACTGGCTAATGGAACTCTTTTTCCAACCCCCTCTGTTCTTGACTTAGAGAGGAGAGGGGAAGGGAAGGGAAGGGACCAGCTTGTATTCAACCTGTTTTGGTTTGGAAAGCATAATAAAATTAAACTAACTGGTAATATATGAAACCACTGGATGTCGTAGATGCCACTCCATACCATGGATTTACTTATTTTCTCAAAACTGTCTTCCCTTACCCCAACAGTATCATTCACTTTCCATGGGATGTCCCACAACCTCTTCAAGGTCAGCTAGTGCCTCTTGCACAGCTCATTCTCCCTGCACCCCCTTCACTGAAGTGTCACATCTCTTGCGCACCCTCTCTCTTCTGATTAATAGAGCAGCCTTCCAGTGCTTTGTTCCACTGCCTTCCTATTGGTGGATTCTACATACAGTCTCATCTAGAACTGCTTTTCAGCTCTCCTGGTAATAGTGCCTTGCCTTCCCATGGGCTGGATCATAGGCATAAGCCCTTCTGCTAGGGACACTGTAAGCAGGCAAGGCCAACATATTCCATGTGGGGGAGCAATGAGAACTACAACTAGAGGTTTTAGCCTCTTTAATGTGTTCACATAAGTCAACCTTCTCCAGAGATTGTCAAACCTGTGGAATCTTGAAAAAGTTGAGAGAGCATGCAGAGCATGGCTTATTTATTTAATTTATCTGGATTTTGCTCACACTTTTTCAGTAGTAGCTCAAGGTGAGTTACATTTAGGTACAATGGGTATTCTAATCCATCTGTATGTGTGTCTTGAGGCAGTTGAGGGAGGTAGTTTAGGAAGCAGGATGCTGAGCTTGATGGACCTTTGATCTGTTCCAGTGTGGCAATACTTATGTTCTAGGATTGGGCAATTACTGAGTGGTGGAACAGATGGGAGGTAATTGTGGGGATGAGGTTAGTTTTCAGAGTAGTGGGGCAGTTGTGGGTGGGTAGTTTTTGGAGCTGGACCAGTTTGCAGGGTAATAAGGTAGTTGATATTTTGGGGCTGGAGCAGTATGGAGGGTGGTGGAATTGTTAAAAGCTCTGGACCAGGCAATGCAGGAGTGGAGGAGTGGCCTAGTGGTTAGGGTGGTGGACTTTGGTCCTGAGGAACTGAGTTCGATTCCCACCTCGGGCACAGGCAGCTCCTTGTGACTCTGGGCAAGTCACTTAACCCTCCATTGCCCCATGTAAGCTGCATTGAGCCTGCCATGAGTGGGAAAGCGCGGGGTACAAATGTAATAAAAATAAATTACCCAATTGTGAGAATTTAAGACCTACTGTCCTCTGAGAATACCTGCTACTGGTAAATATCTTCACTTTATACTGCGTGCTGATTATTGCAGGATTACCATGTGCGTCCTTCCTCCAAAATGGGTGGTGGTAAGTGTTCACACAGTAAATGCTTTTAATGGCTATGTACTAATGGTGACAATAGTGCCTAGCCATTAATAATAAAAATAGAAAATCAACCATTTTAATGCTGTGGTTCAAATGGCTTGAGCACATAGGAAAAACCCACATCAGGGTTGTTCTAAGGCTACTGCAGGTTTGTAAAAGGATTCTAAGGTGAGCAAATCCAGCTGTCCTTTAACCTTTATACGTAAGCAAAACCAAACAAATTTCTGAATATGGACAGACTGACCCTCCCCAAAGGTGCTAATACTCAGCAAAATGTGCCTAAAATAAAGACCAGCTGGAGAAGGGAGAACTGTTTTCTTTATTTCAGACATACAAATAGTTTTTGTAGCATCCATGTATTTTATGTAGATTGGGTTCAATCAGATTCCCTGTTCCTCCTTTTATTTATCTTGCAAAGTTTACAGTCAATTTTTCTAGGTGTGAGATGATTTTAGGAGAGGAAAAACCTTAAAAAAACAATGGTTATGTAAATATTAGGGATAAGCACACAGAAATTATTTTTATTTGGTTTTTAGTTCATTCTAAACCCCTCCCCCCAAGCATTTATAAAACCACACGGCAATGCTGACACAGCCCATTCAATGTGAATGGGCTGTGTCGGCATTACCGCACCAGTAGCTGCTAATGTGGCTTTGTAAATGGACCTAAAATGAGTCATAGTGCACCCTCTTAAAATGTGTGTACTACATGCACACTGCCCTCTTTCTTCATAGGGTGAGTATGCATCCTTTTTATTGAGAAAAGGGTGTGCAGCCCTTAGGAAGAGGGTACACTATTCTTACTGGACAAGCATGTATCACATGTGGGTGATATCATCTATGGAGCCCATTGCAGATACTTAGTGCCCTCACCGTGCCTACACAGGTGCCTTCCTGCCCATTGCTTGAGTACGGGACTAGCAGGCTAGCATTAACCATGGAACGGAGAAATTGGGTTTCTAATCTCTCCTCAACATTTCAAACTTTTCCATTTTGGTGCCTTCCCTTTTTTGGGACATTTTTTCTCATATTTTTTCTTTTTCTTATTTAATCAATTTATTATTGATTTTTTTTTTTTTTTTGTTATTGCATTTTTCATATTTATACAACTCCAAAATAGAGAAGATTGAAAAAAGAAAAAAAAAATCACATTATTACAGTAATTTTAAATTATGTCATATACAGATATTAAATGAAATATGTTTACAACACTTTCGTCCATAAAGTTTGGAAATAGTATCCAAGATATAAGAAATTATTATCATCAAATAGTTTACTGCTTCCCAGCAATTCCTTTCAAACCTATCTTAACAGTGCATGTCAGTTACCCTACTGTTACCACTATTTCTTCTCTGCTCAACAAAAATTCCTCTAGCTGTGTGGGCTAAAAAAACTGAAATTGTTTAGACTGATACAAAATACAACAGATACAAGGAAATTTCAAAATAAAACTCGCTCCAAGAGCCAGAGTCCTGGCTCGAAAGGCCAGGAAAGCCCTGTGCCTTTTCTGAGTTTCTCTAGATAAAACAGGGTAAATTCTGACTTGCCCAAAAATTGAGAGTCCAAATGTCTAAAGGAAAGTTTCAAAACAGCATCTCTGTCCATTTCAAGCGCAAATGTGACCACCACTGTGGTTCTCTGAGTAATGATTTCCAACGATGATTCTAGAAATGCTGTCAAGTTTAATAGCTTCTCCTACTTGTGCTTGTGAAATTTCTCCATCTTTCTTTTTGTTAGCTTGCAAATATTGAGCACGTACAATAGGAGGAAGTGATTCACTTGGCATTTCCAATATTTCAATTAAATACTTTTTAACCATATCTATTGGAGATATCAATGGGAATCTTGGAAAATTAGTTAATCTCAAGTTCAGTTTCCTTACTTGGTTTTCCAAATATTCTAAGCGCTGGAAAGTATAATTCCGGTCTCTTGTTGTAACTTTTCCCACTGTTTCCAATATTTGTACTTTCTCTTCCAATTGATTTATTTTAGAAGAACATTGGGTAGCCGTTTGAGCTTGTAATAGAGCAGCCTCTGATAACATTTTTATATGCTCCTCATTTTTCCCAACCGAGTTTAAAAGAGAAGTATGTAGTGTGTATGTTAGGTCCCAGAGTGACTCTAAGGTCACAACGGCTGGCTTTTCCACTTTACCCGATCGATATTTTTTTTTAAGATTATTTTTTTTAGCCTTTGCCTCTGAGCCCTTCTTTTAGCCAAGAAGCATCAACCATTTTTGGATACAGAACGACATCTAAATGGCAGATGATGTTTAATGTGAGCAAATGCAAAGTGATGCATGTGGGAAAGAGGAACCCAAATTATAGCTATGTCATGCAAGGTTCCACGTTAGGAGTCACCGACCAAGAAAAAGGGATCTAGGTGTTGTCATTGATACGTTGAAACCTTCTGTTCATGTGCGGTGGCGGCTAAGAAAGCAAATAGAATGTTAGGTATTAATAGGAAAGGAATGGAAAACAAAATTGAGGGACGTTATAATGCCTTTGTATCGCTCCATGGTGCGACTGCACAATGAATATTGTGTTCAATTCTGGTTGCCACATCTCAAAAACGATACAGTGGAATTAGAAAAGGTGCAGAGAAGGGCGACGAAAATGATAAAGGAGATGGGATGACTTCCCTATGAGGAAAGGCTAAAGCGGCTAGGGCTCTTCAGCTTGTAGAAAAGACGGCTGAGGGGAGACATGATAGAGGTCTATAAAATAATGAGTGAAGTTGAACGGGTAGACGTGAAGCATCTGTTTACACTTTCCAAAAATACTAGGACTAGGGGGCATTCAATGAAGTTACAAAGTAGTAAATTTTAAACGAATCGGAGAAAATTATTTCTTCACTCAACATGTAATTAAACTCTGCTAAGCTAACTGCCTTTACCACATTTTCTGGCAACAAATTCCAGAGTTTAAAAAAAGGTTTGGACGGCTTCCTAAAGGAAAAGTCCATAGACCATTATTAACTTGGTCTTGGGGAAAATCCACTATTTCTGGGATAAGCAGTATAAAATGTTTTGTACTTTTTTGGGATCTTGTCAGGTATTTGTGACCTGGATTGGCCACTGTTGGAAACAGGATGCTGGGCTTGATGGACCTTTTGGTCTGTCCCAGTATGGTAATACGTACTTATGTAACTATTCAAACTCCCTGGGCCCATTGAGCCTTTTGACCTTGTGACCGTTTTCCTCCATGTCAATGAGGTTGCCAAGTGGCTTTAAAAAGTGTACTCAATGCAACAGAAACATTTCAGGCACAAACCCCAATAAGTGGTGTGTTTAGTGATTGGGTCCAGAGCACCAGCACATAGTGTGGCCTGTAGCTTGCAGAGTCTAGCGTGAAAAACCTTTTGGTTCTGCATTGACATTTGGCGCACTGACACATCGAAAATGTTTGACATTGGACTTGCTACTGCAACTGTTTAAGGACTCCGTGTTCTCTTCATCAGTGCCATATGCATCGAGGGACTGCAGCATACAAAACTTTAGAAGCCTTGCCATTGTTCTCCCTCCAAGCACTCTGCCAGCACTTCCTTCATTGGCATCCTTGATGCATGGGAAGTGTCCATGCTACAGTGAATGCTCTCATTCTCTACAACTTATTTCTCAGTGAGAGCCTTCTAGATCCTCTATCTCCTATGCCTGAATAGGCTACAACACAGGCTGCTTCCACACAGCTATCTTAGCTGATGCCTACCCTACAGGAGAAAACCTGGGCTATGCTGAAAAAGCAGATGTAAGGGCTACTGCATACACAGTCTATTCAGGCTTAGAGGGTATTTGTGCCAGCCTCTAGATACATCAGAGAGAAAGTCATGAGAGAGGTCGGTGTTGGCTGTCGAGGAGCACCGTGGACATGACTGACGCATGCATTAACATTGGCAGAGGAACATTCTCCAGCCTCGGAGCCTTATCTGCCTCGATGTACTTCTACGTAGAGTTGACGCTGTAGTTGACACACTCTTCTATGTAACTCTCCTCCTAGAGGGGAAATCACTGTTCCACTTCATACAATCATTAGGAAGCTTCTGGAGACTCTCAAAGACCTTAAAACCCATCTTTTTGAAGAAGCCTTCCATTCCCCTTTCTCACGTCAGTTATAGTTTCTTGCACCATGACCTCTGAAATTATTTTCCCACCTGGTGTGTTTCCTGTTCCCTCCTTTCCTATCATGATTATTTTAGTTCCCCCCCACCTAGTCTATCTTTTCTTTTCTTCTCTCCTTTTTCTCTTTTTTTTTTTATTAGTCTGTAAGCTGCTTAACTGGCACTGCTGATAGACGGGGTAGTTGGTTCACAATAAACTTGAAACTTAGGAATACTCTGATCAAAACCTGGGAGACTCTACTAATAGTTCAAGTTGCCCCAAAGAAAAATGATACAATGTACAGAATACAGAAATGTACTAGGTTTGAAAAACAGTTGCCCCACCATTCCTTAGTTGTAGAATCTGCTTTGACACATATTTGGAGTGCAAGATCTCATGCTTCTGCTCCTCCAGGCAGAGAACCTAGAACTTTAGACTCTTTTGGCAGGAGAACATTGCAAGCCTCTATGCTAACTAACTGCATATTAGATTATCAACTTTATTCCACAATTTACTTGGTCTGTAACACAGAGTACCAGGGCTTAATTTGTAGACAAAAAGGAATTGGAATTGGGGGTGGGGCCATGGCCGGAAGTGAACTTACTACACACAGTATACTTCATTTGTGGATTAAAAGGATTCTGGTATCTACACATACTTGGAAATTTCATATAATTTTAAAAATATTAAGGAATATTACCCACAGTAGTACAAATTTGCAACATTATCAACAAAATCTTGGACTAATCAATGTTTTCATATTTACACAGTTGATACCGTAGTGTTCTCAGAGTTTTGGCAGCCGGGTGGTATGGAGTTCTGCCCTGTAATGACAAAAGGAAGCGGTGCAAAGAAAAGCTACAAGAATGGTATGGGATTTGCGTTACAAGACATATGAGGAGAGACTTGCTGACCTGAACATGTATACCCTGGAGGAAAGGAGAAACAGGGGTGATATGATAGACGTTCAAATATTTGAAAGGTATTAATCCGCAAACAAACCTTTTCCATAGATGGGAAGGCGGTAGAACTGGAGGACATGAAATGAGATTGAAGGTGGGCAGACTTAATAAAAATGTCAGGAAGTATTTTTTTCACGGAGAGAGTGGTGGATACTTGGAATGCCCTCCCGTGGGAGGTGGTGGAGATGAAAACGGTAACGGAATTCAAAAATGCGTGGGATAAACATAAAGGAATCCTGTTCAGAAGGAATGGATCCTCAAGCTTAGCGGAGATTGGGTGGCAGAGCCGGTGGTGGGAGGCGGGGCTAGTGCTGGGCAGACTCTACGGTCTGTGCCCTGAAATGGCAGATACAAATCAAGGTCAGGTATACACATAAAGTAGCACATATGAGTTTATCTTGTTGGGCAGACTGAATGGATGTGCACGTCTTTCTCTGCCGTCATCTACTATGTTACAAATCTCTATCACTATAAAGCTTTTCTCACTACAAACATGCCTTGACTCTATTGAACACTGGCTTTCCTCCAAATCTGTGGCAATATGGATATCTAGGTGCTCTGACACCTAGTTTTGCACCCATTTTAAGAGGTTCCCCTCTTAAGCTTGTAGACTCTCTACGCTATCTAGGAGTTGTCATAACTTCCCAGCTTACACTTGCCCCCCCCCCCCCTCCAGATTTCATCAACTTGTAAGCTCCTGTTTTTTCTCATTTTGCTGCTTTCGTGCTCTCCGCTCTTTTCTAGATGATGTGTGTGCCATACTCCTTCATGCCATGGTCATTTCCAAACTTGATTATTGTATGTCATGTATTCTTGTCTCCCATCCATTCTCATCAAAAAGTTGCAGTCAGTCCAGAACACAGCTATTCATATTGTGTCAGGTATCCAGCGTTTCAACCATACTTCCCCTGTTTTACATTTCACATTCAATATAAAATCTTAATTTTAACGCAAAGTACTTTGTTCACAGATTCCACCATATTTGTCATCCTTAATTGTCCCTTATTAAACCCATTTGTTTTTTGCACTCTGCTAATTTAAACCAGTTGACTGCTCCTGCTGTAGCTCATTTTAGATTACAAACTACTCACCTCTGCCCTTTTCTTCACCAGTCCATCTATATGGAACTCTGCCTTTTTCCCTCCACATAGAACAGCCCTACCCACACTTCAAAGCTGCATTGAAGACTCATGTTTTCTCTGCCTTTCCTTCTGATCATTGAGTGTTGTGCTTTGACCAGAAGACAAGCAATTATGGGCTCCTTATTTTATTTCTTCCTGAATATCTACTTTGGTTCTCTTTCTTTTGTTTTTCTATTTTCTTTTATAGTTGGCGTTCCTTTCCCTGTTTCTGTATTTTATTGGCTTTATATTTATAAACTGATTTTATAAAAGGTGGTATATCAAGACCCAATAAACTAAACTATCAGTACAAGGTCTTTTGCTGCTTGGCTTTGGCTCCTCGAGTCTTCATGAAATGCCTGATAGTGGTAGCTGTAATGCTATACAAGTGGGGCATGCATGTCTTCCCCTACCTTGATGACTGGTTAATCAATGCAGCCTCCCAAGAGGTGGCACAAACCCCAATTCCATCTGCCATACATCTAGAACAATTCAGTTTTGTGATAACCCCAAATCACGTCTTCAGCCAGTTCAAGCCTTAAAATTCTTAAGGGGCTCTCCTGGACACTACTCAGGGTCGAACCCTCCTCCCTCAACCAAGAGCAGACAACATAATGCATCTCTCCACTCAGATGTCTGAATCCATCCAACTTTCCTGCTTGTCAGATGCGCCGCCTACTCATCCACATGGCTTCAATAGTCCATGCAACACCATTGGCTTGGCTCTACTTTTGGAAACCTCAATAGACTCTCTCATCTCAGTGGTTTCAAGCCAAGGAGTTGCACTTAGCCAGTATTCAAGTTATTCCACAGCTATGCCACTCTATTGTGATGGATGGTTCCCCAGAATCTCACCAGGGGGCTTCTGTTTAAGCCCCTTTCAAATCACAAAGTCCTCACCACGAATACTTCCATGGTAGGTTGGGGTGCTCATCGTGATGGTCTCCCTGTACAGGATTCTTGGTCCCCACAGGTAAAATGACATATCAATCTCATGGAATTGCGAGTGGTCTGGAATGCCCTCAAAACCTTCCAAGACTGCATCTTCTATCAGATAATTCTTGTTTGCATGGACAACCAGGTTGCGATGTATAACCTGATGCAAATAAGGAGGAACAGGTTCTTACCACCTCTGTCGACAAGCAGTCCAGATATGGACTTGGGCTGTTTCTTGAAACATCTCTATAAGAGCTGTTTAGCTGGCAAACAGAATGCTTTGACAGACAAATTGAGCAGAGTCCTTCAGCCTCGTGAATGGTCTCTCAGCATGCCTGTGGCTTGTCGAATAGTACAGCAGTGGGGGACTGCAGTGATAGACCTGTTTTCTTCTGCTCGGAACAACGAGCTTCTCTGCTTTTGTTGCAGAATCTATGCTCCTAATGCTTTCCTGCTTCATTGAGAAACAGCTCTTCTATATGCCTTCCACCCACTGCCTCTCATTGGGAAAACTCTTCTCAAACTACGTCAAGACCAAGGGACAATGATCCTAATTGCTCCCTACTGGCCATATCAAATTTGGTTCCCTCTTCTACTTGAGTTATCGTCCAAGGATCCATTGAAGTTCGATCTTTTTCCAACCCTAATAACACAGAAAAAGGAGTCCCTCCATCCAGACCCTCGTTCACTGGCCCTGACGGCTTGTTTTTTTGATGACATAGATTTACATTCCTTAAACCTTCCAGATGAAGTCTCTAGAATACTCCTAGCCTCTAGGAAACCTTATATACAGAAATGTTACCATTTCAAGTAGAGAAGATTTTCGCTCTGATGTACAGCCAGAGCACTTGACCCTGCTAGGTACTCTCTTCCTACCCTTATTGAGTACCTCCTCCATCTTTTGGATTCTGGCCTCAAAACTAACTCAAAGTACATTGAGTGCCATTATTGCTTTTCACTCTAGGTTTGATAAGAATTCAGTTTCCGTTCATTGTTTGATTCATGAAAGGTTTGTTTCATACCAAGATCCAATATAGGTATTTTCTCCGACAAAGAATTTATCTGTTGGTTGACAAATGTGAACTTCAGGGAAAAGGAAGCCTTTAGGCACACTAGAGCTTCCCATATTGACTCCAAAGTTATAACTCTTGGTTTCTGAGGCAATAAAGACTTGGTAAGCCAAGTTCAACGGAGTCCTTCGGTGGCTGTCTCTCATATATCGTTAGATTTCCCCCATGGACAGTCTCCTGTTTCACCCGCAGTAACCGATGCGGGGAAAGTCAGCGTCTCTACTCCCTCAGCAGCGCCTGCGCTGAGAGACCCCATCGACGTCGAAATGTCCGGGGTTTCTGCCAGCATCGGAGGAGGATTGTGCACTTCGGGACTTAATGTTGTTTCGGCTTCAAGCCGCGAGGATGGGAGACCCCTCTTCAAAATCTGCGGTAGCGAAGAAGTTCCTGACAATTATACTCGATGTCAAGAAGCGATCCAGAGTCCCCATCGTTGGCAAGGGTAGCGCCGCTGGGCTAGCGCATTGCCTGCCTCGCCTTTTGGGCATCAGGTAAATTGTTTTTCAAATAAGCGGGGAAATAGATCTGGAGCTGCTTCTGTTGCTTCCTACTCGGCTGCCATCTTGCCCCCAGAGCGTAAGCTTAAGATTGTTGATTTAAGAATAAATACAGCTTTCATCTCTAGGTTATGCTGGACAACTATTAAACAAGAAACTTTAGTTTTTCAGGTGCCTGGGCTTTTCTTCCCTGGATTTCTATTTGTGTTTTGGCTGGATTTTCTTTTCTGCTTTAAAGGCAGTGCCACATACTGAAATTTCTCTGTTACTTCTTCTATCCTAAGCAAACTAGGGCCTAGATTCTATAAATGGGGCTGAAAAAATTAAGTGCTGAGTGCTGTTCTATAAATAGTGGTCAAGTGTATAAACAACACCAAACATAGCGCTGGCAATTACTGTGCTGAAAGCAGGTGTAAATGCTGGAGCCTAAGTTAGGTGCTGATCGGGTCTATTCTGCAACAATGTGCGTAAATTATGGGAATGTTCATCAAACCGTCCCTGGCAGCTATAGAATTGCCATGGTGCATCGTTATAAAATACGATGCTTGTGTAAATCCCAATTAATGCCAGTAAGTGGTTGTTAGCAGCAAATTATTGCCACTGATTGGCTCGTTAATTAACTTGCATGTGCAAATTGGCAATGGGCACTGATTTACGTGTGCAAGTTTAGTCGCCATATTTAGAATTTGCGCATAAATGACTAGAAAGGAACCAATTTAGATCAGAGATTAAATTACAAAGAGCAAAGCTGGATATTCAAATTGAAATCGGTGGAACCTCGTGGGTTTAAATAAAGGAAAAGAATGGATGACGGTATAATCAGGAACCTGGATTGGTTATAGGACTAGATCACATGAGCGCTAAGTTTTCATTAAGAGCTTTCAGAAAAATGCTAAAACGCTGCAGTCCACCGTAGAAAAATTAAGGTATATGGACATAGGAGGGGTAATTCTCTGATTCAAAAGAGAAGGTCACTGAAATACATTTACAGATTAAAAAAAAATTAAAAATTTGAAGAAAAATATTATATGGACTGATGACGATATAGGTATATCACCTACTTCCTGACAGTGGCGTAGCTATGGGTGGGCCTGGGTGGGCACAGGCCCACCCATTCCTGACTCAGGCCCACCCTGTGTGGCCTTCAAAACAGTTCAGCAGCAGCTGCCTTACTTCCCTCTCTCCCTCTCCTTCACCCCAAGATCTGGCATTTGCCTCCCGCCTGCAGCTCCACAACACACCTCTTCCCTGTTCTACCTCAGCACCTTCCTCAGCAGCTTCCCTTTGCCACACCCTGTCCTCACTGACATCACTTCCTGTTTTCTCCCTGGCAAGACGCGGCAGAGGGAAGCCTGTGGGGCTGGCCAGGCAGTGGATGTACATAGTTGCTGTCAAAAGTACTGTTTCAGAGAGGGAGGAGATGCTGGAACTTGGGGAGGGGGGATGCTGGATCTGGGAGCAGAGGAGGGAGAGAAAGATGAAGGATGGGGTGATTTTGAAAGGCCCACACATCCAAATTCTGGGCCCACCCAAAATGAAAGGTCTGTCTACGCCCCTGCTTCCTGAGAGAACAAGAGACGCAAGTCTCTAAGAAAGTTAATCTCTGATGGTCCTATACAAATAGAATACATTGGAAGCTACAGAGGAGGTATTACAAAGGAACCAAGCCAATCTCCTATATATATTTTTTGTTACATTTGTACCCCGCGCTTTCCCACTCATGTACTTCTGCTTTTCTTTCTGATAATGCTTGGTGCTCCAGCAACTCTAAGCTGTCGCCTATATTTTCTCTGTCTTTTTATAAGCAGAATGAGTGTTCTTCTTTTTTGACCTTGAGTGCAACTTCTTGCCAAACAATGCCATTCAAAATCAGAAGACTTTTTTTTACCTCTCTACCTATTCCTATCAGAACAGAAAACAGTTACATCAACTTCAAGTAGGGACTAAAAACCTTTCTCTTCCTAAAGACGGCTTCAGAATAATCCATCATGTCTTCTACTTCCAAGTATCATGCATTATCCTTTCCTTTAATGGTTTTAGTCTCGTGCATTACACCAATAGTCTCTGTTTCTCAAACCTCACACTAACACTATTTGCTTTTGTCTCACATAGAATGGAAACCGCACTGAACCCTGGAAAAGGGGATATTCGTGGTATTGAATTGAATACAACTTGTGTTCATCTTAGTCATAAAGCATCTATGCATGTTAGGCTACATTTCCTTCAGAAAGAATTTGTCCATTAAGTATACAGTTTATTCTCCCTGTTCATTAGGATAAAAAAACCAAAGTACTATGCATGTTTACTGGGTCACTCTACCTATTCTTTGTAGAAAACACAATTAAAAAAAAAATTCTGGTTATGAACATAAGAACCTACGCATTGCCATTCTGTGATTGAAGGTCCATCAAACCCAATATCCTGTTTCCAGCAGTGGCCAAGCTAGGTCACAAGTACTTGGCAAGATCCCAAAAGCCTAAAGCAGATTTTATGCTGCTTATCCCTGAAATTCTACTACCCTGTTTCCCCGAAAGTAAGACATCCCCCGAAAATAAGACCTAGTAGAGGTTTTCCTGAATTGGTAGATATAAGGCCTCCCCCGAAAGTAAGACCTAGCAAATTTTTGTTTGAAAGCAGAGCTGCCGAGAGCCGGACAAGGCCGCCCCCGGGCCGCCCCCCCCCCCCCACCCGAGGTCACCGGGCCCCCCCTCCACCCACCCTCCGTCGCTCCTGGAACTAATCTTAAATGCCTCCTTTCACCTTTGCAGCAAGCAGCAGCAGGGCAGACCTCTCCTTCCTTCCGTGTCCCGCCCTTGGAAGGAAGGAGTGGCCTGCCCTGCTGCTGCTTGCTGCGAAGGTGAAAGGAGGCATTTAAGATTAGTTCCGGGAGCGACGGAGGGCGGGCGGGCCAACCCCGATGTTTCTCCGAAAAATAAGACAGCCCCTGAAAATAAGACCTAGCGCATTTTTGGGGGCAAAAATTAATATAAGACAGTGTCTTATTTTCGGGGAAACACGGTATTATCTGTATTGTATATTGAGTAGCAGTAGTAGATTATCGCCACTATAGATTGACAGTATCCCTGAAATAAGCAGTGGATTTTCCCAAGTTCATGGCTATAGACTTTTATTTTAGTAACTTGTCCAAACCTTCCTTTTAAACCCTATTAAGTGAACAGCATTGCCACATTATCTGGCAATGAGTTTTGTTGAATGAAGAAATATTTTCTTTGCTACCTGTTCCTCTCCACTCGGCATTTTATAGACCTCTATTATATCTCCACTCATAGTTGTCTGGTTTTTTGTTGTTGTTTTTTTGCTTTGCTTATATAAATAATTATCAGTAACAAAGATTATTACTGACAAAATCTTTTAAGTTACTTAATATCCATCAGAACTACATAGTAACATAGCAAGTGATGGCAGATAAAGACCTGAATGGTTCATCCAGTTTGCCCAACAGTCACATTCATTCTCAATTTTAGATTAAATCAACAATGAACGTGATATTATATACTTGATCATGGTCTTTCTTTTTTGTTTCTGGGACATAGGCTGTAGACGTCTGCCCAGCACTGTCCTCGTGTTCCAAATTACTGGAGTTTCTGTCAAAGCTCTTTCCAGCCCATCCTAAACTGGATTGCTATGTGTGGCACTTAGACTGTACAAGCTAGCCCAGCATTGGCCTTAGTTGATACAGCCAGAGTTGCTGTATCTAAGCACCACTTGATATGCAAACACATACTGCAACCTTTTAAGTTTTGGGTTATTTTTATACCATTCATTTTCTAATTAGAGATCTGTGTTCATCCTGTGCCATTTTGTTTTTTGTTTTATTATTTATGCAATTTTAGTACAGTGAAACCTCTGTTTTCATCGATAATTCGTCCAAAAACTATTGACGAAAACCGAGGCAACAAACAATTTAGTCTTTTTTTATTCATTTAAAAGAAAGTGTATAGAATAAATGAACATTTAACATGGCATTTACCTTTCTGAAGACTCTTCTTGGTGTATGGAAGATGGAGAGAGCAGAGCAGAGATTATTGTTTGGAAGGGGGATCCCCTCCAGAAGGACACTATCTGGGGGGGTCACTTCCCTTCTTGTTCTCTTGCCAGTAGGACCAGCTTCTGGGGGGGGGGGGAGGTCACTTCCCTTCTTGTTCTTTTGCCACTAGGACCAGCTTCAGAGTCTGTGGACCCATGCCGCACAAGAAACATGTCCAAAGAGGTTTGTTTCTGTCGCCTCTTTAAGATTTGCCTAAAATGGGGCAACACATTATCATTGAACAAGTTGCAGACACGGCTTGCAACAGCTTTGTCTGGGTGATTTTTCTCCACAAACACCTGTACTTTACTCCACATGGAGAGGATGTCCTTAATCTCTGAAGAAGGCACATTCTCTACTGTTTCTTACTCATTATCCGAAGCAACTTCTTCATCTGCCGTCTGTTGCACTTCTAGTTGAAGGTCTTGCAGCTCTTCAGTGGTGAGTTCTTCTCTGTGGTCATCCACCAGCTCTTCCACATCCTCACCACTCACCTCCAAACCCATGGAATTACCTAAATGAACAATTGACTGCCCATAGAAACATTTTTGGGTCCCATGATGAGAGCAGGGACTTTGATACAGCTGTAGTAGTAGTGTGGCAAAATGACGACATTTGGGTCCTAATACCTGCAGGGACTTTGATACAGGCACTCAACCAGCAGCAGTAGTAGTGTGGCAAAACGACGAAATTTGGGTCCGAAAACAGCAGCAGTGTGATCCCACAACCGGAACCAGTGTGCCCCAGAAGAACGACAAGTGAGAACGCAAGATTAGCTGTGTGGTCACGCTGATGAAAACCGAGATGAAATTTTCGCGAAAAAAATCGACAATAACTGAAACCGATGAAATCTGAAGTCAACGAAAACCGAGGTTTCACTGTATTACACAAGTGTTAATCTTGTTCTCCGAGGACAAGGAGGCTGCTTGTTCTCACTGATGGGTGACGTCCAACGGCAGCCCTCAGACCGGAGGTCTTCCCTAGCAACAACTTTTGCTAGGCCTCGTGAGAGCATGCATGACACGCATGCGCGACCGCCTTCCCGCCTGTACGAGAGCGTGCTCGCCAGTCTTTTTTTTTTCTGCAGCTGAAGATGGCTGTTTACAGTCGTTCTGTGCCTCAAGGAGACCCTCGCGCATTTTTTCGCCGCTTTTTTTCCTTTCGGAAAGTTCTCCATTCGCGTCTTCTTCGTGTTCTTGTTAAAAAAAAAATTAAAAAAAACTTTTCCGCTATTTTCTAGTGTTTTTCCCCGTTAAGTTTCCTTTCGTCGTCTGAAGCGGCCTTTTCAGCCACCCACACGGGTTTTTTTCCTGTTTTGGTGCTCTCTTTTGGCATCGCGGATTTTGATTTCGCTGGCGTGATTTTTCCGCCCATGTCATTGAAGCCTACCAGCGGCTTCAAGAAGTGCACGCGGTGCGGCCGGACGATTTCGATCACTGACAGGCACGTTTCGTGTCTTCAGTGTTTGGGGGCCGATCATTGTTCTAAGCCTGCACTCTCTGTCTTCTGCTGAAGAAGAGGACTCAGGCGGCGAGATTGGCTCAGTGGAACCTTTTGTTCGGAGCCTCATCTGGTACTTCGACATCTGCGGTACCGAGGTCATCGGAGGTATTGATGTCGTCGGAGGGTGCATCGTCATCAGGAGCGCAGGTGAGGGCTGTCCATTCCCCTGCTGGTAGCGGTGAGCCCTCGAGTAGGTCTCTGCCTGTCTCGAGGGTTCCTGCGGTACAGACCCCCCTGGGATTGACCTGTTTCGGACCCGGCCCCGAGGAGGCGTTTGGATTGAATGTCCTCCTCTTCAGTACGGGGGAGGTACTGGTGATGTGCTTCGCGCGAAGGCAAAGAAGCATCGTCATCGGTCGCCTTCCCGTCGCGGTACCGAGAGCTCTGGGTCGCCGAAGGATTCGGCATCCACTAAGTGTCGGCGCCGGGAGGACCGCTTGCCCTCCATACAAGAGGTGTCGATGCACTCTACTGTGGACAGCCCGGTATTGCCTCCACGCACCGAACAGATTCTGAGCTCGTCCCCGGTACTGGACCCCTTGCCTTCCTCGACAGCCGCTCTGAATGAGAGCCTCCGGGCCATCCTTCCAGGGATCCTGGAAGACCTGCTATGCCCTTCCGCTCTGGTACCAGGGGTGCTTGCGCCGCCAGTACCGTTGAGAGAGGCGGCGGCTGGCTCCTCGCCCATGGTGAGGTCTCCGGTCCCGGTACCACTTGCGGTACCCGCATCAGCGGCCTCCCAGGCTGACTCCCCGACGACATCGATGGAGGGAGCTTCATCGCTGCAAATCTATGAACTCTTTTAATTGATTAGGTACAAAGAAAACACTTAATTCCCAAATATTTTACTATACATACATGGATATGCAAGCAAAAATGTTGCCCCCAAAGACATCGTCTCTTCTCTCATTTCTTGAAATTTCTTTCTTGTGTTACTTTGGTAACATCAGGAAAAATCCACAATTTTTGACCACAGAACGTTTGGTGAATATTTTTAAAGTATAACTTTTTAGTATTGCATTAAAGTCCTGTTCAAATACAAATGAAATCAAGAGCGTAGCTCTATTTGTTACCTCAGTCAATGAGTCTTCCAGAATCAATGAAATATCTTTCAGTTCCTCAGATTTCTCTTGTTCTAAAACTTCAAGGATCTCCTCTTGAGTTTTTTTTTTTTTTTTTTTACAGGAAGGAAAAAAAAATCTTGTTTGTTGGAGGAATATTTTGAGGAGAAAACTTCAAATTTTCAACAAGATATTTTTTAAATAAATCCAAGGGGAGGATTCCTATCGGTTTTGGAAAGTTCAAGATCCTCATGTTCAAATGTCTGTCGTAGTTTTCAATTTGTTCAATTTTTTGACGAATATTTGTATTGTTTGATAACCACTGAGACATTTTCTTTAATTTTAACAATATCATCTTGAGAACTTTTTACCTGATCTTTAAAGTCTTGTTTCAGTTTTTCCAGCGAGTTGGTCAACTGTGGAAACCAAATTCCTCATTTCTTCAATCGATTTTATAATCAAGGCTTGCATATTTTCCATAGCCTGCCAAAGATTGTCGAGCGTTACCACCATTGGGGGGGGTTAGACAAACTTTCCCTTCCCAAGTTCACATTAACTGCCGATATCTGTTCCGAGAGACCTCTCCGCAGGTCTCAATATCTGCGCCTTCCGAGTCTTGCAGGCCCTCTTTCTCCTCTTGTGTTAAGGCAGGACATGGTGGATTTCCATCTTCCAGAGGAGACAGAGATCTCATGTTCCAAAGATGCTGGACTCCCTGCCCCAGCGTCCAAAGGAACATCCTGTGCCAATTTGTATTGTGCCACAGTTTTTTTTTTCTCTGCCACCTCCCTCGGGAGGGCATTACAGGCATCAACATTATTCCTAAGTCTACCACCCTGCAATCTCAATTCATGTCCTCTAGTTTTACCGTTTTCCCTTCTCTGGAAAATAACTGTTTCTATATTAATACCTTTCAAGTATTTAAACGTCTGTATCATATCTCTCCTGTCTTGCCTCTCCTCTAAGGTATGCATATTTGGGTCTTCCAGTCTCTTCTCGTATGTCTTTTGGTGCAATCCCCATATCATTTTTGTTGCTTTCCTCTGGACCGCTTCAACTCTTCATGTTCTTTGCTTGCACTTTGGCCAGATGTATCTCTCTCTCTTGACTTCTTTCAGTGTTATCCAGTATTCCTCTCCGTGTTCCTCTTCTTGAGTTTTCCTGTATTTCACGAACGCCAACTCGTTAGCCTTTGTTTTCTCAGCCACTTGCTTGGAGAACCATATTGATTTCCTTTTCTTTTGCTTTCATTTACTCTCCTTACCTAAAGGTTAGTAGCCATATTTATAGCTCCTTTCAACCTAGAGCCTTTTCTGCGGTAAAGACTGCCTTAACAGCAGGGAAGGTTCTGAAATGTTTTGAAATTATCCTCTGAACAGTATTCTTTTACCTCTTAATTAAACATAGCAAATCATCAAAGTATATATTTTCTTGAAAGTCATATTATTGGTTTCTTTTTATCAAATCATCATTCATGGTATGTTATTTATTTTATTGCATTTGTATCCCACATTCCCCCGCCTGTTTGCAGGCTCAATGTGGCTTCCATAGATTTGATAACATTGTCATAGCAGGATATCGGATACAATTAGTAATGTGTAGCGATTAAGGAAGGGGAAATTCCACAGACCACAATAATTCCTATACAAAGGACACCTTTAAAGATAAGACTCTACTGTGCAAGTTTGCATGACTTTCCAGGCAGTTGTTTGCATTTAATTGTCCATGACAAAAGCAATACGTTTGTGTGCTTACACTGTAGTTTGATCTACCCTGTTTCCCCGAAAATAAGACAGTGTCTTATATTAATTTTTGCTCCCAAAGATGCACTAGGTCTTATTTTCAGGGGATACGCGGTAACATGATTGGATTATTGCAGTTCTTTACTCAATATCAGCTGCAGAGGCTACAAGCTGTTCAAAATACCCTACTACAGTAAAATTGCAGCTTCTTAGAGAAAATGGCCACTGCAACGTTTAGCAGTAGCTTCCTAGAATTTCAGCAGCCCTTTTAATTTCACAGCAGCAGGACAAGAAGTCAGCATTAAGTAAATTAAGGGGAAGCCTTGATACAGCTTGGTGAAACACGAGTCGGCACAACAATCCCCCTAACAGCGAAAAAGAAGGAGACTGAGCAATACAGTGTACAGAATCTCCATTTACCTACCGTAAGATAAGTACAGCATTCTAAGTAAGCTTAGTCCTTAGGGTTCCTAATACCCCCTTCTCCCCATGTACTTTCTGTTGGGACACTCATCCAGTTTTAAAGATGGCAGGAGGCTGCCGAACGTCTGTGGGGAAGGGCAGCGGCGGCTCAACTTCAGTCTTTCCCTTCAATGTCCCTCGCGGAAACAGGAAATACCTCATCAGAGGAAGGCAGGACACTGGACTCGTGCTGCCGCAGCGACTTAACAACTGACCCTTAAACACAGGGCGGCGTGTCTGGAACGGAATGGAAGGTAATATGTTGGGGAGTTGAGGGCGGGCTCAGCTGGGGGGGGGGGGGGGGCGGGAGGTGGAAGATACAATTTGGAGCTAGGTCTTACTTTCGGGGGAGGCCTTATATTTAGCAATTCAGCAAAACCTCTACTAGGTCTTATTTTCGGGGAAACAGGGTATGTGAAACTAGAGGTTGATGTAATTGATCTGGAGGAGTACTGTGCTGAGGTGTAGATTTAAGGAAAGACATTATCACAGTTAGTAGAAAACCACTTAAACGCTGCTGGTTGAGGTAATGTGAGGCTAATAGAACCAGAGGTGTGAGGCGAAAGGAATGTAGCAGGAAAGAGACTAAAGTTACAACTTTTTCAGAGTGCACCGGGCTTGTTCTTTGCTTTAATACGATGAGACGGGCTTAGTTGATGCTAGGCTTGTTGGGTGGAATTTCATAGTAAGGTGCTGATGGGTGAAGGCCAAATAAGTGCCTATTGCATAAAGGCACATGGCCACCTGTATCTCTTTTATAAAACACCGTGGCCAAATTGGCAGCTGTTACACCTACCTTGAAGCTGCTGAAGAGCAGGTGTAAGTGTTAATGTGTAAAGTATGTGCATATTTTGTAGATGACTTGCATAAGTCTGCCAATACTCTGTCTAAACTTCATCACTGGATGTGCCTAGACCTGGGTTGTGCCTTCTGGCACCAAATGGTTTTTCACAGATGGTAACTCCTGCAGTAATCTTATAAAAGCCCTTTCACAAGAGTAAAATCTTTTATAAAAACTACCTCATAACGTAGTTTTAAAGTAAGTGGTTTCCACAGACGAGAAACACATTTCTAATGAGAAGATGTGAGACTATGATTGGCTGTATAGTGGTATTTTTATTACATTTGTACCCCGCGCTTTCCCACTCATGGCAGGCTCAATGCGGCTTACATGGGGCAATGGAGGGTTAAGTGACTTGCCCAGAGTTCCACTAGCAACATTCCATGTAGAAGTCGGCCCTTGCAGATCACCAATGTGGCCGCGCAGGCTTCTGCTTCTGTGAGTCTGACGTCCTGCACGTACGTGCAGGACGTCAGACTCACAGAAACAGAAGCCTGCGCAGCCTTCTACATGGAATGTTGCTAGTGGAATAGCAACATTCCATGTAGAATCTCCAATAGTAGCAACATTCCATGTAGAATCTCCAATAGTATCTATTTTATTTTTGTTACATTTGTACCCTGCGTTTTCCCACTCATGGCAGGCTCAATGCGGCTTACATGGGACAATGGAGGAATAAGTGACTTGCCCAGAGTTCCACTAGCAACATTCCATGTAGAAGTCGGCCCTTGCAGATCACCAATGTGGCCGCGCAGGCTTCTGCTTCTGTGAGTCTGACGTCCTGCACGTACGTCAGACTCACAGAAACAGAAGCCTGCGCAGCCTTCTACATGGAATGTTGCTAGTGGAATAGCAACATGCCATGTAGAACCTCAAATAGTAGCAACATGCCATGTAGAATCTCCAACAGTAGCAACATTCCATGTAGAATCTCCAATAGTATCTATTTTATTTTTGTTACATTTGTACCCTGCGTTTTCCCACTCATGGCAGGCTCAATGCGGCTTACATGGGACAATGGAGGAATAAGTGACTTGCCCAGAGTTCCACTAGCAACATTCCATGTAGAAGTCGGCCCTTGCAGATCACCAATGTGGCCGCGCAGGCTTCTGCTTCTGTGAGTCTGACGTCCTGCACGTACGTCAGACTCACAGAAACAGAAGCCTGCGCAGCCTTCTACATGGCATGTTGCTAGTGGAATAGCAACATGCCATGTAGAACCTCAAATAGTAGCAACATTCCATGTGGAATCTCCAATAGTATCTATTTTATTTTTGTTACATTTGTACCCTGTGCTTTCCCACTCATGGCAGGCTCAATGCGGCTTACATGGGGCAATTGAGGGTTAAGTGACTTGCCCAGAGTCACAAGGAGCTGCCTGTGCCTGAAGTGGGAATCGAACTCAGTTCCTCAGGACCAAAGTCCACCACCCTAACCACTAGGCCACTCCTCCACTCCTTGTCGCCGGTGTGATATTACAGTGGCATCTATCAAACCCCTCCCCCCCCCCCCCCCCGAAAGAGCCTTTAGCATTAGCTTGTCCACTGTTAATAAAGTGGGATTGCAGACAGTACTGCTTCTAAGGATCATGAACACGCAGTTTTGTGTGTGATCGTAGCCAAGGCCTATGGGAAAATATTCTCTGGTATACTCTAGATAAAGGGGTCTGAGCTTTCCAGGTGTCTTAATTGTGTAACTAGGGCCTGCATCATTAAAAACAACTCTACAGTGGCTCCTGTGTCAATACTCCCTCTGCCTTTCTCCCTGCAGCAGAGGGCACGGGACTCTGCTGGGGCTGTCTTTGTTTCTTCTTCTTTCTCTGCACACCTCCATCTTTAGCCACCAGAGCACCTGGCTCTGCTCCCCCCCTTCTCAGACAGCCCTAGTCCCAGGTTTCTTTCTTCCTCTGAACAAACACCCTATCCTTTCTTTCTCCCTCCCTCTAAACACACACCCCAAGACAGCTTGTCCCCTTTTTCCTGTACTAAGTGCTGTGAGCCAATACATATATGCAAATAGAATATACTTTATATATCCAAATCTGTGTGGATTGCGTATTCTTTGGGAACCCACTGCCTCTGTGAAGTGGACCCCGGGACCAACCCTAGACAACGATAGCTGACATCTTACTTCATTTTGAATAAGAGGCTGTTACTGCTGTGGGTATCTATTTTGTGCCAAGAGCAGGGCCATCAGCCAGCTGCCAGTTTTAGTTGAGGAGGTGGCATGATGCTGCAGTGGAAACCACTCGTACCCATTGCATGGTGAACAGCCATCTCCATGCACACAACCTGTGCAATAGACTTGCGTGGGCACAGGCCCACCAAGCCCTGCTAGCTGAAGACTCCTGCTGCTCTGGCATTTCTTAACTTCGTTCCCCCAACCCCTCTGCTACCTTTTAAATCTACTCATCCAACCTCTCTGGTATCTTTTAAATCCTTCAGTGCTGGGCTGGCAGTGAGCAGGCGACGCATGCTGACTGCTCTTCCCGGCCCTGAGTGAGCCTTCCCTCTGCCGCAACTTCATGCCCAGGCCGGCATGAGCAGCCAGTATGAGTTGCTGCTGGTCTAGATTTAAAAGGTACCGGAGTTGGGGGGGGGGGGGGGGGAGTGAAGTTATGAGATGCCAGATCATCTTGGGGGAAGGGGAAGAGTTCCCATGCCCACCCTCTTGGGGCTCAAGCCTGGCCAAAATTGGGTGTCTGGCTGTACCCCTGCATGCAGCATGAGGCTGGCACAGGCAGCTCTTCAAGTGTGATCTAAGCCCCCTCCCCTTTTCTTGTCCAACTTTGTATTGCAGAGGGACAGGAACCAGAGGTAAGAGAGCTGTCAGTGTGCAGTGATTAGCATGGTTTAGCTCATAGCATCTATACGAGTTTGTTTTTTTAGTATTTTTCATGCCAGTCTCTGTAATGGCATTTGCTCTTTTATTATAGAAGTTGATGCAGACTGCATAGAGGAAGGATACCTACAAGTATGGTAGAAATGACAACTAACCTTGCAAATGAAAGGCCAATAGGGCAGAGAATCTATTGAGTTTATTATAAAACTAGTAAAAAAAGCCCCGTTTCTGACGCAAATGAAACGGGGGCTAGCAAGGTTTTCTTCTGTGTGCATGTGGGAGTGTGTGTGTCCCTGCCCTCTGGCCTCTCTCCCCTCCCCCCTCTGAGTCCTTCACTGTTACAGAGCCAGCGATTTGATTTCGTGCTCTGCTGTTTTCCTTCACTGACTGTGTTACAGAGAGGGCGGGGCAGACACTCATAGGGAAACCGGATATCTCGCCCCCTTCACACTTCCGGCTGGAGGCTTCATAGAACGTTGGTGTTGCCTTTTATATAGAGAGATTGGTGTTGCCTTTTATATAGAGAGATAGTAAAAAAGCCCCGTTTCTGATGCAAATGAAACGGGGGCTAGCAATGTTTTCTTCTGTGTGCATGTGGGAGTGTGTGTGTCCCTGCCCTCTGGCCTCTCTCCCCTCCCCCCTCTGAGTCCTTCACTGTTACAGAGCCAGCAATTTGATTTCGTGCTCTGCTGTTTTCCTTCACTGACTGTGTTACACAGAGGGCGGGGCAGACACTCATAGGGAAACCGGATATCTCGCCCCCTTCACACTTCCGGTTGGAGGCTTCATAGAACGTTGATGTTGCTTTTTATATAGAGAGACTAGTAAAAAAGCCCCCTTTCTGATGCAAATGAAACGGGGGCTAGCAAGGTTTTCTTCTGTGTGCATGTGGGAGTGTGTGTGTCCCTGCCCTCTGGCCTCTCTCCCCTCCCCCCTCTGAGTCCTTCACTGTTACAGAGCCAGCGATTTCCTTCACTGACTGTGTTACAGAGAGGGCGGGGCAGACACTCATAGGGAAACCGGATATCTCGCCCCCTTCACACTTCCGGCTGGAGGCTTCATAGAACGTTGGTGTTGCCTTTTATATAGAGAGATGCCCTTTTAGAGAAGTACTTTACGCGCTGCTATTGAAGAGGGGGAAGGGTCAGGTGGGCACATGCTAATTGAGGGGACAGCCTAACTAGAGCCTGCAGTGAAAAGTGGCAGCTACGGCTATGGTTAACCTCCTAGGGCCAGTGGCTGCAATTGGGGGAGGGGGGGGCAGGTGTTTTCTACCCTAACCAGAACTGATTTCTCTCTCTGGCTGCTTTTCAGCTGTGATCTGCTGCTGGACAGAATGTCAAACCAGCTGTGGAAAGCCCAAGCTGAGACTTAACAGAGGCAAAGGCCAAGCTCCTGCCCCCCCCTTTTCAGAATAGTTGCAGCGCAGCCTTCAGCAATGCATCAGCAAGCTCCCTTCCCCCCCACTGCGGTCCTAACACACTACTCCCTTGGCAAAGGAGAAACAGGCTGCCAAGGAGAAAGATAACAAAGATCTGTGTGCCAATCCCTGCAGACTTCCCAGCCAATAGCAGGCACAGCTGCCTACTGCTTGGCCAATGGTCAGCCTGTTGCTAGGGCTGTGGTAAAACGCAGGAGCACAGATCAGACACAGAAGCGATAAGAAAACAAGTCATTTCTGAGCAGAAATCTTAGCTACTTCTGCAGAAGACCAACAGCAGCTGTGGAAGCAGTATACATCAAATGCGTCAGTTTTAAAAACTGCATGGGAAGGCTTCAGCAGCGACAGGGCTCTATAATTAGATGGAAACGTTTTCTTGAAGTGAGCTAATCAGTCACGTTCTCCAGAGTGGCTTATAGCAGATTTAACATTAAGTAGACAAACCTGCCTGGGGGTTGGGCCCAAGATCAAGCAGTAGCCCTGTGCTGCAGCAGTCTTGCATAGGAAAATATTTATTTATTAGGATTTATTTACCATCTTTTTGAAAGAATTCACTCAAGGCAGTGTACAGTAAGAATAAATCAAACATGAGCAATAGACAATTACAGCAGTAAAAATATTCTAGCAACAATACAAAGTATGGCGTGGAGTAGCATAGTATACTGCTTGTAATGTAATTTTAATTGACAGTGTAGGGTTTAAGCAAAGATGGAACATATAGATAGGTACGAGAGTAAGAGGAGTGAAAAAATAACGTGACTGAAGAAAGTTGCACATGAGGTTAGGGAAATGGCTAACGTATCCTCCTATATAATTGCACCTCCAACGTTCTACGTCTGGATGCCTGGGTTCGTAACACACTATCCATTGGTTCAGCCTTGCAATGATGTCAGAGGGAAGGGAAGCCAGCACCAGCCACCCAAGCGCTGTCCCCACCGATCCGTTAATTCCTATTTCCTCCCCCGCAGCCAACTCCGTCTGCCACAAAATGCCAAACTTTCCCTTAAGAAGCGCCATGTCGGCAGATTTCAGGGGACAAATAGAAAGAGTTCCCAGCCACACCCCCCCTCCTGGAACTACTTCACCGGGTTAACAAGTTTGCTGAAAGAGTGGGGGAAAGGTGAAAAGAAGCTCGAGACGCCGTTACTCTTCGGGAACAGTGAAAGCAAGAGACGAGACACACTTTACCTGTCTGGAGGACCATCTCGGACCCGGGGCTCTTTTCACATGTGCGGCTGCAGCGCAGGCAACAGTCAGTCAGTGAACGTGCGGAGGCTGGATGGACGCGTCGCATAGCCCTCTGCCGAATGAGGCGGCTGCTGCGGCAGTAAGCTATTCCCAGAACACAGGGGTGGGCACAGCGCGGTGGCGGCTGAAACATCATGACGCACGTTGGCAAACAGGTAGGTTTAAAAAGTGTGGTTTCTTTTAGCACGGCGTAAACTAATATAAGTAAAAACATAAAGAACAAACGCCTTATATAAGAGAGAACATAAGCATGGTCAAACAGTCAGACGGATTTTATACTGCTTATCCTAGACACAAATCAATTGTTTACTCTCCCAAAAAGTACAAACACAGAATAGTTAAGTTCTGGAACTCATTGCTGCACACAAACACTCTCTCTCTAACACACACTGTCTCTCTCTCACACACACACACTCCGTCAGAGAGACACTCTGTAAACCCCCTAGTCGTGGAGCAGGTAAATTACAATAATTAAGGAAATAAATATATATGAATGTCACAGTTTCAAATAGGGTTCTCAAATAAACTCCACACAACTAAGGGATTTAACAAGAAAAGAAATATTAAAGATTTTATTAAAGGGTAAAGTAAATAGAAACACTGGGATATGTTCCTTAAAGTTGGTACCAATTTTTAAAGTTTGATGGTATTAAATAAAACTAGTGCAAGGTGTTAAATGCTTTGTGATAAGTTACAAAAGACATAAAGGCAATAACATATTTAAAACTACAATTACAGTTACCAAGACCCCAACCCCACATCTGCAATAGCACAAAACATCCCAAACACGTACACAGCTCTAATTAGTGTACTCAGATCTGATATATATATTTTTCAGTTTGTGTGCACACAATAATGTTACCGGTGTATCAAATCTTCGCTATCTTCGCTAGCATTGCAGCTCTCTTGCGTTGGGTACCTTGGTCTTCTCCACATCCACGTCTCCTCGGTTGGCGAGGTCAGCTCACCGGCTCAGGAACTTCAGGATACCTACTGCTCTGTCTCAAAAAAAACTAAAAAAAGGAAAACCCTGACTTCATGTGCTCGGTGTGTGTGCTGACCTCAATCAGTATTTTCTTTGGCAAAGGACCTTCTGGGCTAACTAAATTCAAATAAAAAGATAAGCAGGGAAAATTCCTATCTAACCCTCCCAAAACATGCCCCCTTTTTTTTGGTTCTGCTATACAACCACCATCTAATCACACTGATGGACTGCTAAACTAAATCTCCTAAAGGCAGGCACTCGCAGGACTCGAGGCTTAGGCTGGGCAGCTTTTCCCCAGGGCAGGCTTCTGTCTGGATTTCTCCTGAGGCAGACACTTGCTGGCAGGTACTAAAAAAAAAAAGTTCCTTTGGAGTCTGGGCATTCAGTGCAGGGGGGGTGTCTCTCTGTCTCTCTCCTTGTTGGACTTCTTCCCTCTCCGGATAAGCCTCTTCTTTACAGGACAGACAGTCACATGGCCGGCTCTCTCTCCTCTCTGGACAGGCAAGCACACACACATGGATGTACTGGGTGGACTTCTCTGGGATTCTATTCAGTTCTGCACTGCTCCCAACACGTCTCAGCTTCCCAGTGTGTTCCCTTCTTCCTCCTCTGCTTCTCTCTCTCTGTCTGAAGAATGGCCTCTGTGGGTCCTGCTATGGTTCCTCTTTTGCCCCGGCTCACTCCAGACCCCCTTCTCCTCCTCTTCTGTTCCTGTCTGCTTCAGTCTCCGGCCCCTTTACAGGACTCGCCAGTCTTCTCCCTCTTCATCAGCCTGCAGCATGCCTCCTCTGTCCCTGAGCTTGCACACTCCTGCCTGGATCCGATTTTTTCCTCTCAGACCATGCTTGCAGTCTCCATTCTTTTCCTGGGATTGTCTTCCTTCTTCCCAGGCTGCCTCTGGACTGCAAAACTTTTTCTTTGTTCCACCCCTCCTGTCCCCTGGATTGGCTTGAAATTCGCGCCAATCTATGGGTCAGACTGCCTCCTGCCACCTCATTGGTCCAAATTTGTGCCCTTTAGCAGATCCTGGCTCCTATTGGCTGTCTTCCACACTGTCCCTCCTCTAGCTCCCAGCTTGCTCTGGGGCCTCAGACAGCAAACTGGGAGCCTTGTAACAGATTTCACTGCCCATCCTCCCACAGTTACAAGCTCGTGAAGTTTTAAACACACCTCTAGCATCTATGGGCACCTGAGTCCTTTGTTTTATAGCAGTGCTGGAGCATTTTAACCACTTTAAACATTTTAACTAAAAGGTGTCAGTGCTGTTGCTGGGCTGTCCTGAGACCTCTGCACCTCCCTGTCTTCTGCAAGATGCCCCTCTCCCAGGAAAATAAGGGGGGGGGGGGGACAAGGTAAAGGCTTCTTTTTTTCTATATTTACAACTCTAACACAATCTCTCACACACACTTGCACAGAGTCTCTCTATCACACACACTCTGTCTCACACACACACACACTGTCTTTCTCTCTGTCTCACATACACACTTGCACACAGTCTAATTCTCACACACACACTCTCACACACTCACTCTCTGAGAGGAGAGGGAGCGGAGCCTGGAACTCGGATGAGAGGGGGGAGGGAGGGAGCCAAGCTGGAACTCTGAGGATAACATTGCTAGTGCCCGTTTCATTTCTGTGAGAAACGGGCGTGTTTTACTAGTACATAGATATGAGAGTAAGAGAAGTTAGAAAATAAGGTGACTTAATTTAAAGAAAAGGTGCACATGAGGTCAGAGAGATGGTTAAATAATATCTCATCTAGGGTAGGAGTAGATAAACATGTCCTGCTGCAGTATGTGTGGCCTGTGTTACTCCTTGTATATTTATTTATTTATTTATTTATTGCATTTGTATCCCACATTTTCCCACCTTTTTGCAGGCTCAATGTGGCTTACAATACATCATGAGTTGTGGAAATCTGTCTGAAAAAATACATTTAGTATAGCAAAAGGATCTAAGGGTAAGGTGATGTGTTTATGTGTGTGTATGAGACTAAGAAGTTAGTTACTTCTTCCATTCGCCTGGTTGAAGAGCCAAGTTAACCTGCTTCCTGAAGTAGAGATAGTCCTGTGTTAAGTGGAGCCTTTTAGGGAGTGCATTCCAGAGTGTGGAGGCTACTCCGGAGAAGGCTCACTTGTGGGTATCACATCGTCTTTTGCAGAGGGTGTGGTTAGTGATAGTCCTTGTGAGGACCTTAGTGTCTTTGGAGGTGTGTAGAGGATCATCCTATTCACGTACTCGGGGCCATTTCCTTTAAGGGCCTTGAAGATCAGACATAGAGTTTTAAATTTAGCCCTGTATTGTACTGGTAGCCAAAGACGTTTTTGCAAAAATGGTGTGATGTGGTCATCTCGCTTGCAACCTTCTATTAGTTTTGCTTTAGCATTCTGAATTAATTGGAGCTGGTGCAGACCCTTTGTAGTCAGACCATTGTAGAGTGCATTACAGTAATCCAGTCTTGATGCTATCATGACAAGCATAACTGGGATTAGATTTTCCTTCTCGATGTAAGGAGAGAAGCAGCGTAGTTGTAAGGAGAGAAGCAGCGTAGTTGTTGCAAATAGTAGAAGCAGTTCTTGAAAGTTGCTTGGATTTGGGGACTCGGAGTTAGTGTTGAATCTAACTGTATTCCAAGGTTCCTGACGTGATTTGAGGAGGAGTTTGTACTTTCCAAAAGAGATTTTGATGTCCGGTACATGTCCATTTGTGTAGAAGCTCGGTTTTACTTGGGTTCAGGCAAAGTTTGTTGTGCTTAGCTCATTCTTGAAAAGATGTTAGGTAATCAGTTTATTCAGGGCTGTAGGTAAGTCAGGTTCAATGAGTATGAGTAGCTGCACATCATCTGCGTAGATGAAGAACTGAGTATCTACTGACCGAATCAGCTCAGTTAGTCACTTAAGGTAGATGTTGAACAGAATGGGTAATAGTATTGATCCTTGTGGTACCCCATAGGTCAGTGGCCATGGTGGCAATGAGGTGCTGCCAGACATTATGGATTGTTGCCTGTCTGATAGATAGGATCTGAACCACATAAGTACTGTTCCATTGATACCTGTTTCTGCCAATTTTGCTAGCATGGCATCATGAACCACAGTGTCAAAAGCTGCTGAGAAATCTAGCAGTACTAACACCGATGCAAATCCCCTGTCTCGGTTTCTGTGAAGATTATCTAGTAGAGATATGAGGACCGTTTTTGTTCCATAACTTGGTCTGAATCCAGATTGACATGGATCTAGCCAGTTTCTCTCTTCTAGCCAATCACTGAGCTGAACACAGACTGTTCTAAAAGTTTCCCTAGAACTGGGATGTTGGATACTGGCCGGTAACTTCGTCATGGTCAAGGTAGTTTTTCTTTAGCAAAGGGTGAACCACTGCCCTTTTTAATGCTGTTGGTAGTTGCCCATTAGAAAGAGAGGAGGTTACAATTTTAGTAGCACCGTCTACGAGGCCCATACTTGCCTGCTGCATTATCTTTGATGGGCAGGGGTCAAGGGAGCAAGTAGTTGGTTGAAGGCCTCTTAGGATTTTGTCAAGGCTCTCCTCTGTTATTGGGTTAAAAGTGTCCTATATATATGTCTCTGTCAGGAGGGGGCAAGTTTGTGCACTCCTGGTTAACTGATTGGAGGCTGGGTGGGATTGCCTGTAAATCCTGGTGGAGACTTTTAATTTTGATGGCAAAGTATGCAGCAAAATCATTGCAGTTCAGTTTAGTCTGGGGAAGCTGGTTCTGTTGTGGGGGTTGCAGTAGGCTGTTTACTATACTGAACAGCTGCTTGGTTGAATTGGCAGCCTGTGCAATGCATTGAGATAAGTATTGGTTTTTGGTTGCTGTTAAGGATTGGCAGTACTTTGTCGTGTGCTTCCCACTGTTTAGCCTGTGTTTATCCAGGTGACATTTATGCCATCTCCTTTTCAGTTTCTCTCCTTCGCATTTAAGGATCCGAAGCTCTGGAGAAACCAAGGTGAGCTTTTGTGAGTGAGGCATAAGACCTTTTTTAGTGGTGCCATTTTCTCTAAGGTCTTGGCGAAGTGTATTCCAATGTCAACCTCTTCTGACACTGTAGTTGTTTTTCCATTCACGTGTGGATAGTCCAAGGCCCCTAGGAAATTCTCAATGGTCAGCTTTTTTTTTTTTTTTTTTGTCTCTGATCTCCTTTCAAACTCTGGGGGGTGCCATTTCTTTCAATTGGTCACTTAGGAATCTTAGTGCTGGCATTGTGTCCAGAAAGGCAGCTGTGGTGGTATCTGGGGATTCGATATGTAGATTGAAATCTCCAATGATCACCATCCCAGGGTAATTCAGGGTCACTTGAGTAATTAGGTCTAGGCATTCTTGCACAGATAATGTGTTGTTAGGAGGTGCTCAGTATACTATGAATAGCCAGCTTGGTTTCTCGCCTTCAAGCTGGATTAAAAGAGATTTTGATTCATTTAGCTGGGGGATGGAGATTCTGTGCAATTTGATTGTATACTGAATCAAGACTCCTACCCCTCCACCCCATCTTCTTGGTCTTGGTTGTTGATAGATATTGAAACCTGTTGGGCATAGTTCAGCCACTTTCATCTAGCCAGGTTTCACTTATTCCTAGGATGTAGAGATGCTGTTCATGTTTGACATCATGTTATCACTGAGGATTTCTTAGTCGGTTAGGGCTTGGCTTTGAATTTAAAAGGGTTTAGAAGGGTGATGAATGGCTTAACTGTGGCATGCTTATTCAGCTATGGTAGTCTCAACCCTTGGGCCAGCAAGAATTCCTGAATCACCTAAATATACTATTTACCATAGGGAACAATTAGGGATAAAAAGGAGATAAAATTATTATAAGAATGCCACTTCGATTCCCAGTTTGTCTGCTCTTTTGGCCTGATGAATTTGGAAGCATCAGGGTAATCAATAGAAATAAAACAAAATAAAACATGGAAAAGAAAATAAGATGATACCTTTTTTATTGGACATAACTTAATACATTTCTTGATTAGCTTTCGAAGGTTGCCCTTCTTCGTCAGATCGGGTTCTACATGGAACGTTGCTACTCTTTGAGATTCTGCTGTGGAATCTTGTCACTCTTTAGCATTCCGGAATCTTGCTATTCTTTGGGGTTCTACATGTAGAGAGGTGTGGTAGCCGTGTTAGTCCACTCTTAAAGGTTATCAATAGAAATCAAACAAAATAAAACATGGAAAAGAAAATAAGATGATACCTTTTTTATTGGACATAACTTAATACATTCCTTGATTAGCTTTCGAAGGTTGCCCTTCTTTGTCAGATCGGAAATAAGCAAGTGTTGGTAAACATCCCAACCTACACTGTAATATAGCATTACGCAACAGAAAAGGTAGTTCAACCTTCTGAACTTGGCACAGTATTGGACTGTGCAAGGGGTATGGTTTCGCTATTTCCATCTCCAATTGCAACCATCTTGGCACCTCCACATCACCACTATCTGCATATCATTTTGCAGCAGTGGCCATTAAATAAGCATAATATGTCTTGAAATCAGGGAAATTTACATCACCATCTCTTTAGTCAGCTTTAACTTATGGCGTGCAATTCAGAAACATTTAGCAATTCTACTACTGCTACAACTGGTACTTTCTCTGTCCCTAGTGTGTTCAGTCAAAGCAGTGATTCCCAAACCTGGTTCTAGAGGCACCTCAGCTAGTCAGGTTTTTGGAATATCCACAGTGAATATTCATGAGATAGATTTGCATGCAGTGGATGCAGTGCATGTAGATCTCTCTCATGAATATTCATTGTAGGTATCCTGAAAACCTGACTGGGGTGCTTCCAGGACCAGGTTTTGGAACCACTGAGTTAAGGTGTTTTTGCACCTTGGGAATGGAAGGTTAAGGGGTTCTTTAATTGAGCTGTGTACACATCCCCAATGCGCGCCAATTCGGAACTACCACCTGGCTACCGTGTGGCCTGAGTGGTAATTTTATTTTTTACGCATGCCCACAACACGCCCCGGAAAATTTCTGGCATGTGGCGCCAACCAGGACGTAACCGGCATTGTACATGATATTACTGCCGATTAACGCGTGAGGCCTTACCGCTAAGTCAATTAGGTGGTAAGGTCTAAATTTATTTATTTATTTATTTGCTGCATTTGTACCCCACATTTTCCTACCTATTTGCAGGCTCAATGTGGCTTACACTACTTTGCAAAAGGTATAATCATAAACAGAGTAAGAGGTATGGTCTAATTTAACATATTACTGTGTAAGAAATGAGGTAGATAGGTCAGTAGAATTATTTACATAACTAAATTTATCCCTACAATGGCGAAAAAAGGGCTCAAACCAAATACAAGAACACTCAACCTACACCACAAGGGCCCAAATAGACCCGGAAACATTCTGGCAACCGATCTACAATAATGAATTGATCCCACAAACGGACTCGATATATTATTTCCTAGATTGGGACAAAAGATGCAGAAGCATATTAGACGAAATAGCACCACTACAAACAAGAACCAACTTGATACCGTGGTACAACAAAGAACTGAGAAAATTAAAACACAAACTAGAAAGCTCAAACGAGCGTGGGAAAAAAATAAAAGATGAGCACACACTCAACGCATGGAAACAGACACAAAGAAAATACAAATATGCAATAAGACAAACCAAAGGGACATACTACAAAACCAAAATAGGGGTAGACTACAAAGACACGAAGAAACTACATCAACTCGTGAACAAACTACTAGACACCACACTGGTCACCACAACCAACACAGACACCCCATCAGCCGACATACTTGCTAAATACTTCAAAGAAAAAATTGTAAACCTACGCAACACGCTACCTCAGAACACCACCGACTTCGAAAAATTCATTGAGTGTCTAGACCCAATCCTCGGTGAATACCCAGCATACAGAATCTGGACAAATTTCGCTCCCCTTACAACGGAAACAATCAACCAAGCGATCAACAAGTCCGCAAGAACTCATTGTAAATTGGATACCTGTCCCAATTACCTAATAAAATACGCTCCTCAATGTTTCATGACAGACCTCACATCCCACATCAACTACATGCTCCAACATGGACTCTTCCCCAAGGAAAATGGGAACATCCTACTCACCACGATATCAAAAGATACAAAGAAAAAAAATGTGCAAAATCACCAACAAAAATGAGAATGTTATAATGCCTTTGTATCGCTCCATGGTGCGACTGCACCTTGAATATTGTGTTCAATTCTGGTCACCGCATCTTAAAAAAGATATAGTGGAATTAGAAAAGGTACAGAGAAGGGCGACGAAAATGATAAAGGGGATGGGACGACTTCCCTATGAGGAAAGGCTAAAGTGGCTAAGGCTATTCAGCTTGGAGAAAAGACAGTTGAGGGGGGAGATATGATAGAGGCCTGTAAAATAATCAGTGGAGTGGAACGGGTAGACCTGAATCGCTTGTTTAATCTTTCCAAAAATACTAGGACTAGGGGGCACACAATGAAGCTGCAAAGTAGTAAATTTAAAACGAATCGGAAAAACATTTTCTTCACTCAATGTGTAATTAAACTCTGGAATTTGTAGCCAGAGAATGTGGTAAAAGCAATTAGCTTAGCAGGGTTTAAAAAAGGTTTGGCTGGTTTCCTAAAGGAGAAATCCATAGACCATTATTAAAATAGACTTGGGGAAAATCCACTGCTTATTTAGCAGTATAAAATGTATTGTACTGTTTTGGGATCTTGCCAGGTACTTGTGACCTGGATTGGCCACTGTTGGAAACAGGATGCTGGGCTTGATGGACCTTTGGTCTGTCCTAGTATGGCAATACTTATGTACTCAAGACCTCTATACTTGACCCCTCCCCCCCTTCCAATTGTATTAGCCATTCTGATTGCAATGGCCAAAGACTCCAAAGCCAAATTAAACAACAGAGGTACTTATATGACTCAGAACACTACTAAACAGTTATCCTCTGTACTCGTGTCTAGGGGGTGTACCTCTATAGCCCGTATGACAACTAGCTGTGTGAGGAAATGAACAATGCCACAGATGGAATATATATTACTAGTGAAAAAGGCCCATTTCTGACACAAATGAAACGGGCGCTAGCAAGGTTTTCCTCGGAGTGTGTATGTTTGAGAGAGTGTATGAGAGAGAGAGTGAATGTGTGAGAAAGAGACAGTGAGTCTGGGTGCAAGTGTGTCTGAGAGAGAGAGTGTGTGTGTGAGAATGAGAGTGTGTGCAAGTGCGTATGTGAGACACAGTGTGAGAGAGAAGTGTGTTTTACACAGATAGTGTGTGCGAGAGAGAGAGAGAGAGTGAGTGTGTGTGTGAGACACAGACTCTCTGTGAGTCTGAGTGTATGAGACCAAGAGAGTGTGTGAGTGACTGTGTGACACATAGAGAGTGAATGTGATACAGTGTGAGACATACAGTGTGTGTGAGAGAGAGAGAGTGTGTGTGTGTGTGTGTGTGTGACAGAGATACCTACCCCCCTCTGGTGTCAGGCCCCCCTCTCTCTCTCTCTGGTGTCTGAGTGTTACTGTGCAAGACGCTGAGCTCTGGCTGTGCTTCAAGGAACTGACCAATCCTATTTAAGCCGAGAAACCTCATGTGGTTGGTCACTTCTGCTTGTGACGAACCCGGAAGTACGTGATGTCAATTCAGGAGATGGAGACAGAGAGCAGGAATGCCTCAGCCATGCAGTCAGCTTCAGAATGTTGGAGGTGTCTTTTATTATATAGGATTTATTATGTAAAGAATATATATATATATATATAAATAGTTCTGAAGCAAAGTGCCAAGCAAAATACAAAAATAACTTGTTATAAAATTAGATTATAACCAAAATATATTACCATCTGCTTATCCTAATGCACTAACTAAAGGAGTGATTACACAACCCAGTACAATCATGAATTCCTAATGATTGTTATAAGAACTTATCACACGCCTTATGCAAAACACAGTGATCAGCTGACTACACAGACCAGAAGTCCTGACGTAACCTATCTGTCTCAGACAAACTAAGGACTAATTATCCCCGACTATAGGTAATAAATCCTGCTACCTCACCTTGCCGTCTGACACAGACTCCCAATGGTAGAGAAGTGGATTTTTCCTCTGACTCACTGAAGTCTCAGCGAGTCTCAGTCCAGGAATAAGGTCCAAGAATTGTATCTCTGAATGTAGATTACCCAGTCTTTAGTAGGGCCTTGTGGTGGCTGAGCTAACCTTGCGTTGGTTACAAGGCATGCAGTTCACTGGTATTAGGAAAACAGTCTTTTGCTCTCTTTAGCGCTTTCTATCCACCTGCAAGTCCTTCCTGCCTTTAAATATTGTATTTTTCCTCAAGTTGCAGCACCGGCATTGAAAGCAGCAGGCTCGGCTTGCCTTTCCTTCCGTTGCATGGTTCCTCCCTCTTCTGATGTATTTCCTGTTTCCGCGAGGGCGGAACACTGCGAGGGAAGGGAAGGCTGGAGGCAAGCCGAGCCTGCTGCTTTCAATGCCGGCGCTGCGACTCGAGGAAAAATACAATATTTTTAAAGGCAGGGCGGCGGCAGGAAGGAAACGAGGGCTATCGGGGAGCTGAGGGCAGACAGGAGATGATGGACGACCTGTGGAGCAGGGGAGCCTGCAGCTCGCGGGGTGGGGGAGGAGAGGCAAGCCGGCTCGCAACAACCGGCTCACAAGATGCCAATAAATATAACAACTGGCTCTTGTGAGCCGGTGCGAGCTGCCTCCAGCACACCACTGAATGTCCCCCATGTGCCATACATAAGAACATAAGAGTAGCCATATTGAGTCAGACCAATGGTCCATCTAGCCCAGTATCCTGTTTCTAACAGTGGCCAAGCAAGGTCACGAGGACCTGGCAGAAACCCAAATCGTGGCAACACTCCATGCTACCAACGTCTGTTTCAATAGCAGACTATGGTCCTTTCCTCCAGGAACTTGAACAAACTTTTTTTAAACCCAGACACGCTAACCACTGTTACTACACCCTCAGGCAAAGAGTTCAGAGCTTTAATATTCATTGAGTGGAAAAATATTTCTTCCTATTTGTTTTAAAAGTACTTCCATGTAACTTCCTTGAGTATCCTCTAGTCTTTATACTTTTGGAACGAGTAAAAAATAGATTTACTTCTACTCATTCTACACCACTCAGGATTTTATAGACCTCAATCAAATCTCCCCTCATCTGTCTCTTTTCCAAGCTGAAGAGCCCTAACCTCTTTAGCCTTTCCTCATATGAGAGGAAATGACATCATTATCCTGATGGGGCTATTTGTGATTTTTTTGAACAAGCAGCAAGCATTGCCAGATTCCCAGAGGTCTTACACTTTCAACTGACACACTCCAGCAGGGTTGCCAGGTGGAAAATTTTTTTCCCACCCAAACCAGCCTAAATCCAGCCCAAAACCCGCCCAAACTCAAACCCCGCCCCTGACACCCCCACCCCCGCATCATCACCCCCGCCCCCGCTGTCATCACCCCGCCCCCGCCGTCATCGGCTCCGCCTCCCCCGTCATCGGCCCCCGCCCAGAACGTCACTAACCCCGCCCCCCGCGGCCGAAAAAACCGCCTGAAAACCGCGGAAAAGAAAAAAAAGAAGCCCAAAAAACCGCGACCCGCCGCGGGCAAAAATTTCCCGCGGCGGGTCGCGGAAAACCGCCCAATTGGGCGGTAAAACCGCCCACCTGGCAACACTGCACTCCAGTTGCATTATTTACAACTAAGAGTTCAAAACATCCCTGAGTTAACCCTGTCATTGCTGGTAGCGGCAGAGTAAGTACAGACAATTCCTGTGAATTCCCCTGGCAATACTCCAGGTAAATCCACTCCAGTTTATGTCATTAGCAGCCTATAGGTTACGCTTGATACCCATAGCAGGCAGCACTGCTTCTGTTTCTAGTTTAACTCCATAGAAATCAAACAAAATAAAACATGGAAAAGAAAATAAGATGATACCTTTTTTATTGGACATAACCAGGGGTGTGCTGGTAAATTTTTAACAGGCTCTTTCTCCGGACATAGCCAGCTCTGCAGTTGGAAGGGCCAGGGGAGGCCGGGGGGGTGGGGTGGGGGTGGGGGGAGCCTCCCTCCCTCCCTTTGTGCAGGCATGCTAGGCATACCTTTGCTGGCAGCCAATAAATGGACTGCCACCACTCCCAACGTCTTGCTCTGAGCAGCATGCTGGAACTTCTCTCACATGCTCCAGAAGTCCCAGTCTGCTGTCCAGAGCTGGAAACAAGGAGCGGGGAGCAGCAGTAGTCTATTTACTTGGCTGGCAGGGCTCAGCATCCCCACCAGCAAAGTAAAAGATAATTCAGCAGGGGGCCCAAGCCCACATTTTGGGAGCCAGTTGTTAAAGTAGCCATGGAGGGCCCTACTTTAACAACCGGCTCCCAAAATTCTTAAAATCTTAACAACCGGCTCTTGCGAGCCTGTGAGAGCCTGCTCCAGCACACCACTGGACATAACTTAATACATTTCTTGATTAGCTTTCGGCTACCACACTCCTCTAGTTTAACTCCAGAAAGCTCCAGAACTTGATAAGATTAATCATTTGGACTTTAACCTCCTTTTATTGTCCTTCAAATGTGAATTCAAAATCTTCATCAGTGATGTCATGTTATGCTCAAGAAGAAAAGAGAATGGAAATAGAACTGCTTGCTATGGGATGGGATCACCTTACCTTGAAAGCTGAGCCGTCATACACATAGAAAGTACAGGGGTAACGGGGAAAAAGTAAAGAAAGAAATCCAGGAACGCCACTTTACAGTTACCTACAGAGCTCACTAGGTGTCACTGTTCTGTATGATCATCATCAAGTGCTGTATGTGTCCAAAGGCAGACAACAGGGCTATTGGATGGAGTTGGCAAGACGGGTGCCACCCTGGCTGCTAGCATACCATAAACGAAATAACGCTTTGCTCCTGAAATTGAGAAAATAGCGTTACAACTGAGTATTTTAACGTTAAATAATGTGAACCTCAACTGCCCCAGGACAAGGCATACACTTTTACAACATACAGCCTTACGGGACCACTTATCATTGGTGCAATAGTAGACTGAAAAACTGGAGTGGGAAACAACTTCTAATTAAAGGAGAAAAAACTGCTACCATTTACTAACTCAAGCTTTAACACTACCGACTGGTAGGTTTCTCCTCCTGACGCAGTTCCGCGAAACAAGAGGGCCCTTGTTGAGTTTCTAGACTTTGAGCAAGCTGCCTGGATGTCACTGCTATGAAGCTGGAATGATCCTTTGGATATGGATCTGTATAACACTTGAAGCTTCTTCTGGCGACGTTCTTTCAGGTAAGCCCTAGAAACGTTTTCTTTTTCAGTGTGATTAAAATTGAGTAAGGGGCCCTTTTACTAAGCCGTGTAAGCATCTACGTATCAGATGCGCACCAAGTGGCATTTGATGCGCGTAGGTCATTACTGTCCGGTTACCGCATGAGACTTTACTGCTAGGTCAATGGCTGGCGGTAAGGTCGCAGACCCAAAATGGACGAGCGGCAATTTTGATCTTGCCACACGTCCATTTTCAGCAAAAATGTTAAAAAAGGCCTTTTTTTACAGGTGTGCCGAAAAATGGATCGGTGCGTGCCCAAACCTGCGACTACATTATCGCAAGCCATTTTTCAGTGAACCTTAGTAAAAGGACCCCTAAATTTGGTGTTACACCTTGAGTTAGTAAATGGTAGCAGTTTTTTTTCTCTTTTAGGAGTTGTTTACCACTCCAGTTTTTCCAGTCTACCATTGAACCAAGAGGTCCCGTAAGGTTGTATGTTGTAAAAGTCTATGACTTGTCCTGGGGCAGTTGAGGTTCACGTTATTTAACTTTAAAATACTCGGTTGTAACGCTATTTTCTCAATTTGAGGAGCAAAGCATTATTTAGTTTTTGGTAGAAGTATGTTCTGCTGCAGTATGGAAAGGCAACTAGTAGACTAGCAACACCATTAGCGTAAGACCCCTATTGACTTCCTGGGACACCATTAGGTCTGTGATTTTATGGTTGGAAACTCTGGTGCACCAGTTCTTTCCTCGGCTTTCCTCTTTGTTACAGCCATTTTTTGTGTGATTGCCCTGGACTATCTCCCTTTTCGTCTCAATTGTTCTAAATATATTATACAAGTGCATATTTTTACACTGGTCCATTTTCCCTTTCAACATGGTGGGAAAGGTCAGTCTGGTTTGCTTCTACCTACTTATTACCCGTAGCCGAATACCTCAAGCCTGCAGTTCACCTCTGAGCTCGGAGACAAACTAACCTCGCCTCCGAAGTCCTAGACCATGGAGGGGAAAGAAAACTAAAAGGATTTTAGGACCCAGTAACCAGACAGATGGTAAGTACAAGTTACTAGTTGTTTATTTAAACCCAATTTGGGGTATGGAAAAGTGATGATCTTAACACATTAGGTTCTTTTGTAACATAAAAATACATTTATACATAAACTAATAACATACATTTTTCTAACAGGTGCAGTAGTAGAACAACAGTGAAACCAACAGACAAGTATTAACCAAAGTATCTTAATTGTTCTCTCTACAACAGGTAAGTCAGATTAAACGGTGACCTTTCAGTGTCCTTTTGCATAGGAGTGAAGACTTATCTTTGGCTCTTCTTGGAGCTTTTTCATTCTTCCCCTTGCTTGTATATTGGAGCTCAGGATCTTCTCTTTCAGTACAGGAACCTACTGCCTCACCCTTTAAATGAAATCAACAAAAAAAAACCTTCCTTCCTGACTAACAGCTGGAACAGCACAAGCTGGGATTCAGGGATAACTGTGGCTTGCTAACAAAATAAATAATAATTGTATAACCTTAAATAGTTTCTCTGTTCTTGTACTGAGTTCCCTAACTAAGGAAGGGCACTCTTCATTGGATCTTGTAGTCACACTGCTCACAGCAACTTTGTCTCTCCAAACTCGTGCAATCTTCCACTCTAGTGCACCAGCATGTGAACACACATACTGCAAGCCTGACCTTAAGCTTGGAGACCAGTTTTCCTAGTGGCTTAACTGGGATTAATCCATTTACATAAACCTGTCTTACACAACCTTGCACAGGGTCTCTCCACCACAGTCTTAACTATAAAACTTTTAAACAGCACACAAACAAAAAACAGTTTAGTTCTTTCTTTCTCTTGTTCAAATCCAACACCTTTCACCTTCAGCACACTTCACTTGCATTCAGTGTTTCATCACTAAACACTGGCAGAGAAATTTCCTTTCAGTACACAAAACAGTACACAAAAAAACCCATCAGTTTTAGAACTTTCTTTCTCTGCTCAAATCCAACACTTTTCACCTTCAACTCTCTTTACCTGCATTCAGGAATTACTTACTTTCACACATTTTTCTGCCTGGAAATCCTGTCATGCACTCAGAGCTCTCCCAAACACATCTTTCCTCTTCAGTGTCTTCAGCTCTCCTCCACTTCCTGGCAAGCTATTGCCAAGGGACGCTGGTCTCTGAGTCACCAGCTGACCTCTGCTGGCCAATAAGGTGTCAGAATACAGGGTGTTTTCCTCATGGACACTAATTAACATTTTGTCACAATCTCCATTTTGGAAAATAACTTTCCATAGGAAATAATAGAAACGTTATATTTTTAGACAAAACCCATAAAATTTCTATACAATCACATCAAAATATCTTACAATCACTGGTGCCATCAAATTATACATACAGTGTATTTTTTATATGTTTAAACACACATTTAAATATATTTACAGACTTTTATCATAAATCTGTCAAAACTCTTATAAAACTAGAAATGTTCACTCAAAAAAACAAATCCAACACTCAGAGCATTGGGGTAAGCCGCAGACAGCGCAGCTCCGTGCAGGAAGTCCAGAACTGCTTCTGGAGTCACAGCACTGGCCACCAACAATCTCTGGGAGCCCAGAGCCTCCCCCGGACACCAGGTAAAAAAAAAAATATATATATAACCCACCGGGTTACATAAACATTCTCTGTCTTCCCCACCAAGGCCTTTTTAGGATTAGGATAAGTAAATTAATAATTTAATCCCAGTCTTCTGCATATAGGCTCCTGGGGTGAAGAGGTAAGTCCATAATTGCACTTCTTGAAAGTCTCGCTGATTTCTTGGTCTTGTATTGAGAGATATAAGCTGGGATATTGAATTGATCCAGGCTGAGTGTTTTCTAAGGTTCTGGGAACTGCAAACACATTGCTAAGCAACTAGCTGGCTAATTGCAAACTCACTCTGCTGTCCACCTGCAGTGATGAAATAAAACCAGCTCTGAAACCAGCAACCAGACAAAAGCTTTTCCCCATTCTCCTTTGGTTGTAGGCTGATGCTTGGTGCTTTATTTTCTCTTTGTGTACCACCCTCAGAACTGAACCTGCTGGCTTGAAAAGGGCCCCATGAATGGATTACTATGTGCAATTCTGGTCACTGCATTTAAAAAAAAGATATAGTGGGTACAGAGAAGGGTGATGAAAATGCTAAAAGGGATGGGACGACTTCCCTATGAGGAAAGGCTAAAGCGACTAGGGCTCTTCAGCTTGGAGAACAGACGGCTGAGGGGAGATATGATAGAGATACATAAAATAATGATTGGAATGGAACGGGTAGATGTGAATCGCTTGTTGACTCTTTTCAAAAATACTAGGACTAGGGGGAACAAAATGAAGCTACACAGTAGTAAATTTAAAACAAATCTGAGAAAATATTTCTTCACTCAATGTGTAATTAAACTCTGAAATTCATTGCTAGAGAATGTGGTAAAAGCAGTTAGCTTAGTGGGGTTTAAAAAAGGCTTGGATATCTTCCTAAAAGAAAAGTTCATAAGCCATTATTAAAATGAACTTGGGGAAAATCCACTGCTTTTTTCTAGGATAAGCAGCATAAAATGTATTGTGCTGTTTTGAGATCTTGCCAGGGACTTGTTACCTGGATTGGCCACTGTTGGAAACAGGATGCTGGGCTTGATGGACCTTCGGTCTGTCCCAGTATGGGACATCTGCTTGCTAGAGTACCATCAGCGGATGTGTAAGGCAGTGGTTCCCAAACCTAGTCCCGGAGGCACCCCAGCCAGTCAGGTTTTCAAGATATCCACAATGAATGTACATGAGAGATATTTGCATGTACTGCCTCCACTGCTTGCAAATCTCTCTCGTGAATATTCATTATGGATACCCTAAAAACCTGACTGGCTGCCTCCAGGACCAGGTTTGGGAACTCATATCCACTACTTTCACTATTTATCATTCCTAAAGCTCTACCAGGCATACATACACTGTACAGACATAAGAGTCCCTGCTTCACAGAGCTTATAATCTAGTTGACATTCATGATACACAATCGATTCTAAGAGAGTGTATTTATTATAGGGTAGTGGTCAAGATGTAAGAGCAGCGTCAAAATAGTGAGTTTTAAGTCTGGATATGAATATTGCCACAGAAGGAGCATGACACACCAACTCAGGAAGTCTGTTTTAGGCAAATGGCACTACAAGGTTGAAAGTAGATTTAGGAGTTAGCAATGGAGTGGAAGACACAGATAAGAATGACTTGCCAGATAAATAGAACTTGCTAAAAAGAGTGCAGGAAGAGAGAAGGTAAGCAGCAAGCAACACATTTTTGTTGTGTGCAAAGATTTTCGGTTCTGTTTCCTTGGAGCAATACTTACTTTTATGCAATATGGTAATTCATTACAGAAGTAATCAAGGTTATCAATAGAAATCAAACAAAATAAAACATGGAAAAGAAAATAAGATGATACCTTTTTTATTGGACATAACTTAATACATTTCTTGATTAGCTTTCGAAGGTTGCCCTTCTTCGTCAGATCGGAAATAAGCAAATGTGCTAGCTGACAGTGTATATAAGTGAAAACATTCAAGCATTACTATGACAGTCTGACAGGGTGGGAGGATGGGGGTGGGTCGGAGGTATGCATGGGGACATAAAGCATATCATTGATATTCTAACAGGATGGGTGTGGATAGGTGAGGGGTGGGGTGATCAACAGAGACATACAGCTTTATGGTTTATAATGGGCTTAGGAACCCCAGATCCTTGTTAAGTCCTTTCTGTTGGGTGTTAAAATATTCAATCATTCTGACTTCAAAGGTCTTATGTTCTTGTATGGTTTTAAAGTTACTTTTCAGGATTCTCACTGTGAAGTCACTGGTACAGTGTCCTGGTCCTGTAAAATGTTGACCAACAGGTGTGGGAGCCCTACTGGCTGTATTGTTCATGTGATGTCTATGTAAATTGAATCTTGTCTTAAGCATCTGGCCTGTTTCTCCAATATAGCATCCTTCGTTACATTTTTTACACTGAATGATATATACCACATTGGAAGATGAGCAAGTGAAAGATCCCTTTATGTTGAATATCTTTCCTTTGTGGATGACTGTGGGGTCCTGTGAAATGTTTTGGCATCGTTTGCAACTGGATAAATTACAGGGACGTGTGCCCTTCTGTTCCTTTTCAGTCTGTGATGGAAGTTTACTTCTGATTAGCTTGTGTTTTAAGTTGGGTGGCTGTCGGAAGGCCAGTACTGGTGGGGATGGGAATATCTCTTTCAGTAATTCATCCTCCTGGAGTATATTAGAATATACTAGAAATATATTAGTGTTACAAAAGAATGTTGGGTGACATGCTAGTAGTATAACAAGCAGATATTATAAGACAGTTCTGAATGTATGTGGAGGAGTGGTGTATGTTCACATTTGTTGATCTTTGTGGTACGCCTTATTAAAGAGATGGGTCTTCAGTAGTTTGTAGAAGTTTGTTAGTTCGTGAATCGTTCCTGAGTTGCGCGGCAGTGCGTTCCATAGCTGTGTGCTCAAGTAGGTAAAGTTCGACGCATGCATTAGTTTGTATTTTAGACCTTTGCAGTTGGGGAGTGCAGATTAAGGTATGTGCGGGATGATCTTTTAGCATTCCTGGGTGGTAAGTCTATCAGGTCTGACATGTAGGCTGGTGCCTCTCTGTGAATGATTTTGTGGACTAGGGAGCATATTTTGAACGTGATGCGTTCTTTAAGTGGGAGCCAGTGTAGCTTTTCTCGTAGGGGTTTAGCACTTTCATATTTTGTTTTACCGAATATGAGTCTGGCTGCAGTGTTCTGGGCTGTCTGAAGTTTCTTGATTTGCTCTTTACAGTCGGCGTAGAGTGCATTGCAATAGTCTAGATGGCTGAGCACCATTGATTGTACCAGGTTGCGGAAAACAGTCCTTGGGAAGAAAGGTCTTACTCTTTTTAATTTCCACATTGAGTGGAACATTTTCTTGGTTGTGTTTTTCGCATGGTTCTCAAGTGTTAGGTGTCGATCGATGGTAACTCCAAGAATTTTTAGGGTATCCGAAATTGGGAGGTTCAGATTTGGTGTGTTAATGGTGGTGAATTTGTTCATGTTATGTTATAAACCACATCGTCCATATCCTTAGTATCCTTCTTTGTTTATTCAACCCGACGGTCCCAGAATGTAGTGTCTTAGGTCGGAATTCACTTTCACTCCGACTTTTCCAACATGTAATGTAAATTCAGCATACAAATCCTATATTTCTCACTTCTCGACAGTTATAGGAATTCCACTGTTTCGCTACTTCATCAGGAGAAAAACAAGAACGGAAGAAACCAATTTTTCCTTCAACATTATAATATTAAGATGCAGACAGCAGTCCAGCAAGAAGAGGCGTGCTATCCAGTCTTTTGTACTGTCACATATTATGATTATCTTCCAGTTGGTAAGAGGTTATATGTGTGTGCTGAATACAAAGAGTTCCTAGATCTCAGAGAATGGGTCTGTTCTCTTGATGCTAGAATAGCAGATTTGAGGAGCTAAATGAGACACAGAGGTACATAGAGGAGGCCTACAGAGACATTGTAGAAAAGTCCCACTTCCAGTCTGGCAGCTGCCTTGGAGAAGGGAGGTCTCCTAGAAGGAGAGCATCACCCTGGTGAAATAAGAAGAAATCCTATATCCAGGACCTGCCCACCAGGAGATGCAATGTCCTCTTGCACTGAGGATGTGTCTCCAGGAGGGTAGGGTTAGGGCAGCTGTTGTAGTTGGTGATTTGATCATTAGGCATGTAGATAGCTGGGTGGCTGCCTGGTCACTTGGCTGCCTAGTGCAAAGGTGACTGACCTCGGGCATCACCTACATGAGATTTTAGATAGTGCTGGGGAGGAGTCTGCTGTCTTAGTTCTGTATAATTATAGTACAGCAAGAGGCCCTCACTGGATGCCCACCGGAAGGGTGGAAGGCCAGATTTTAGGACTCAGGCTGTAAAAATACCAGCTAGGTTTAAAAATCTATGACTGGCTGAACAAGGACTTGCTTTTCCTGCAAGTTAATAACCAGCTTATAATCGAACGAGAAAAACGCCCAAGTTCCGACCTAAATCGGGAGATGGACGTTTATCTCACAAAAACGAATAAAGCGGTATAATCGAAAGCCGATTTTTGGGCGTTTTCAACTGCACTCCGTCGCGGATGCGGACAAAGTTTATGGGGGCGTGTCAGAGGTGTGGCGAAGGCGGAACTGGGGCGTGGTTATCTGCCGAACAAAGATGGGCGCATTTCAGCGATAATGGGAAGAAAGTATGCGTTTTTAGCTAGAATTTAGGACACTTTTCCTGGACCCTGTTTTTTCACGAATAAGGCCCCAAAAAGTGCCCTAAATGACCAGATGACCACTGGAGGGAATCGGGGATGACCTCCCCTGACTCCCCCAGTGGTACCTAACCCCCTCCCACCACAATAAAATGATGTTTCACACATTTTTATTTTCACCCTCAATGTCATACCCAGCTCCCTGGCAGCAGTATGCAGGTCACTGGAGGAGTTGTTAGGGGGTGCAGTGGACTTCAGGCAGGTGGACCCAGGCCCATCCCCCCCTACCTGTTACAATTGTACTGCTTAATGCTTATTAGTCGTCCAACCCCCCCAAACCCACTGTACCCACATGTAGGTGCCCCCCTTCACCCCTTAGGGCTATAGTAATGGTGTAGACTTGTGGGCAGTGGGTTTTGAGGGGGATTTGGGGGGCTCAACACACAAGGGAAGGGTGCTATGCACCTGGGAGCTCTTTGACCTTTTTTTTTGTTTTTGTAAAAGTGCCCCCTAGGGTGCCCGGTTGATGTCCTGGCATGTGAGGGGGACCAGTGCACTACGAATCCTGGCCCCTCCCACGAATAAATGTCTTGGATTTATTCGTTTTTGAGCTGGGCGCTTTCATTTTCTATTATCGCTGAAAAACAAAAACGCCCAGCTCACACATTGTTGAATAAAACATGGGCGTCTATTTTTTTCGAAAATACGGTTCGGTCCGCCCCTTCACTGACCCGTTCTCGGAGATAAACGCCCATGGAGATAGGCGTTTTCGTTCAATTATGCCCCTCCACGTGTCCCAGCTTGGGATCCATCCACTGGAATAGTGGTGGGTCAATTTACATACCTTAAACAGCTTAAACTGCTAAAAGGCACTGGCTAGGCCTGAAAAACTTATGATGGCCTGGTTGCTGAGCCCCTGCAGTAGCAGGGTTGCTTGGTAAGCCTTATTAGAATTTAGTGTGACATTCAAAAGCAGTGCAAAAGCCAAGATCAAGGAATTGATGGCTAAAATCCTAAAAAGTTTGGTTCAGAACATGGAGTCTGTTGCAGTTAAAATGGCAGCCAGAGTCACAAGATATGGAACTGATCTCTTCATCATAGAAGAGATGGTTGCACAAGATTAGGAACAACAGTCCATATTAGGAGTTGACCATATTAGGAGTTTACAAGACAGGAAAAAGATTAAGAAACAGGTGGACACCTGACCTGTGGTTAAGATAAAAATGTCCCTCTCCATAGACTTGTATGGGGACCAAATACTATATAAGAAATGCAAATCTGAGCTAAAATCGGACTCTTTCCCCACCAAATCTCAGAAGGCGAAGCTCTGGCCGGTTGGACCCAGAATCTGTCTGATGTATGTACCAACTTGAAGTCCTGATTGGTGAGAATAAAAGACTATTTCTATCTCAATATTCTCTAGTCTCTGTGTTAATTTCCCTGTTTCATTTCACACCTTATATCACATAAATAGACTATCTTTTAAACTCTAGTACATCATGTGGGAGAATAGATGCCCTAGGATGTCCTTGGAAATTAGGAGCCAGAAAACAGAGGTTATATTTAGGAGACTTATTATGAGCCTTCTGAAACCCTCTCTCCATATCCGTGGGCAAGGGTCCTGCGGGGGTCTAGAGAGGGGTAATTAAAAAACAGTTCATGTGGGTACCAATGACATAAGAAAATGTAGGAGGGAGGTTCTGGAAGCCAAATATAGGCTCTTAGGTAGATACCTGAAATCTAGATCCTCCAGGGTAGCATTGTTAGAAATGCTCCCCGTTCCACAAGCAGGACCCAAGAAGCAGGCAGAACTCTGCAGTCTCAATGCATGGTTGAGACAAGCATATAAGAACGAGAGATTCAGATTTGTTAGGAACTGGACAACATTCTGGGGTAGGGGGAGTCTGTTCCAAAAGGATGGGCTCCACCTTAACTAGGATGGAACCAGGCTGCTGGCATCAATATTTAAAAAGGAGATCAAGCAGCTTTTAAACTAGAAATTGGGGGAAGGCCGACAGTCGCTCAAAACAAGGTATCTAAAAGATATCACCAAAACAGGGAAGGTAAGGCATCCTGATAGCGAGATTGCAATTAAAAACCACAGTGCATCGGGTGTCTTTAAATAAAGAGCAGTCAGATTTTCAAGATTGCAAATTGACACTGTCAACTGCTGAGCAAGATGTGAATAGAAACAACAAACATTGTTTAAAATGTTTATATGCAAATGCAAGAAGCCTAAAAAATAAGATGGGAGAGTTAGATTATATTGCACTAAATGAAAAGATAGATATTATAGGTATCTCTGAGACATAGTGGAAGGAAGATAATCAGTGGGGTATTGTCATACCAGAGTACAAATTATATTGCAGTAATAGGGTGGATCAAATTGGTGGAGGGGTAGCATTATATGTTAGAGGGCCTTTAATCAAATAGATTGAAAATTCTGCAGGACATGAAACACATCTTAGAATCCCTATGGATAGACATTCCATATGTAAAGGAGAAAAGGATAGTGATAGGAGTGTACTACCGTCCACCTGGCCAGGATGAACAGACAGATGTAGAAATGTTATCAGAAATTAGGGAGGCTGACAAACTGGGTAACACAATAATAATGGGTGATTTCAACAACCCTGATATTGACTGGGGAAATATAATATTTCAATTATGGAATGCCCTACCCAGATCCATTCGCTCAATCAACAATTACCTACCCTTTCGGAAATCGCTGAAACCCCATCTATTCAAGCAAGCATAGTAGCATACCCAAATGATGTAACCTAATCTTATGAACCCTTTACCCAACACCTAATCACTTGACAACAACTATGACTTAGACCACATCTTCCATCAACACCCCCTATGCTATCCCTCAAGCTATTCCCTCCTCCGGCCACTCCCACCCCCTTATCCCTTGCTCATTTCAACCTTCCCCCTTCTGCCTCTCCTACCCCCTTCTTACTTGCCCCTCCCACCTATCTGCATATCTCCATCATTATTCTGTTATACCACAGCTTGTACCTTGTAACCAGTGTTGCCAGATGGGTGGGTTTCCCACCCAATTGGGCAGGTTTTTAAGCAAGGATGCTGGAAATTTTCGAAGGCTGCGGGCTGCGGGAAATTGGGCTTCTTTTTCGTTGCAGCTGTGCGGGGTTTGTGCTCTTTTCCGGGGCTTCTATTGGTCCAATTTGGTCCAATAGAAGCTTTTCCGTGGCTTCTATTGGTCCAATTTGGTCCAATAGAAGCTTTTCCGGGGTAGGGTTGACATCAGGGGCGGGGTTAATGACATCAGAGATGTCAGGGGCGGGGCTAACAACGTCAGAGGTGATGTCAGGGGCGGGGGTCTGTGACGGGGGCGGGGTCGGTGATGTTGGAGGCGGGGTTTGACTTTGGGTGGGTTTTGGGCTGGTTTAGGGCCGATTTGGGGTGGGGAAAATTTTTCCCATCTGCCCACACTGCTTGTAACCCCTATTACTATGTAAGCCGCACTGAACCTGCCTTGAGTGGGAAAGCACGGGGTACAAATGTAACAAATAAATTAATAACATCAGTGCATGCTAGGGAGGTAAAATTTCTTGATGAAATCAACGACTGCTTTATGGAGCAGCTGGTTCAGGAACCAACAAAAGGGGGAAAAATTCTAGACCTAGTCCTTGGTGGAGCGCATGAGGTAATGATGCTGGGCCCACTTGATAACAGTGATCATAATAAGATCAGATTCGATAGTACACACAGGAAATACAATACATTAGCATTTAACTTTCAAAAAGGAGACTATGATAAGATGAGAAGAACAGTCAAAAAAAAAAAACTTAGAGGAGCAGCTGCAAAGATCAAACATTTACATCAGGCCAGACATATTCCATATATTAAAAAAGGAGGAAGGAAGGGCGAACAACAGCTGGCATGGTTGAAAAGTGAGGTGAAAGAAGCTATTAAAGCTAAGAAAACAAACAAACAAAAAACTCCTTCAGAAAATAGAAAAAGTATCCAAATTAAAATAATAGGAAACAGCATAAGGAATGGCAAGTCAAATGCAAAGCGCTGATAAGGACGACAAAGAGACTTTGAAAAGAAATAATGTGTTGGAGGCAAAAACACAGAATAATAACTTTTTAAGGTATATTAGAAACAAGAAGCCGGCAAAAGAATCAGAAGAGTTAAATCCCACATCCATGCGCAGCAAGTTCCTCTCTTTGTCCAGCTCTCTCTGTGACTTGAAATAATTTATATTCTTGTGGAGGAATAACCTATTGGTTAGTGCAGTGGACTTTGATCCTGGGGAACTGGGTTCAAGTCCCACTGCAACTCCTTGTGACTCTGGACAAGCCACTTAACCCTCCACTGCCCCAGGTACAAATAAGCACCTGTATATACTACATAAACCGCTTTGAATGTAGTTGCAAAAACCACAGAAAGGCAGTGTATCAGTTCCTTTCCCCTCTACAGTAAAGTTTAGGGACCCCTGTTTTACAGCAGATGTTGTCTCTGTACAACAAACAGGTGCAAAGCTATTTTATAGCCATCAGCTCCGCAAATGATGCAGAAAAGAGACAATATCAGAGCAGCTGAAATGCGGGGAACTTGGGGAAAGGAAGAAGCTTTATGGATCATCCTGGAAAGAGAAAATGGAACCTACATCCACACTACTACTACTACTTAACATTTCTAGAGCGCTACTAGGGTTACGCAGCGCTGTACAAAATAAACAAAGAAGGACGGTCCCTGCTCAAAGGAGCTTACAATCTAAAGAACGAAATGTCAAGTTGGGCAGTCTAGATTTCCTGGGTAGAGGTGTAGAGGTTAGGTGCCGAAGGCGACGTTGAAGAGGTGGGCTTTAAGCAGAGATTTGAAGATGGGCAGGGAGGGGGCCTGGCGTATGGCCTCGGGGAGTTTGTTCCACGCGTTGGGTGAGGCGAGACAAAGGGCAGAGCCTGGAGTTGGCGGTGGTGGAGAAGGGTACTGAAAGGAGGGATTTGTCTTGAGAGCGGAGGTTACGGGTAGGAACGTAAGGGGAGATGAGGGTTGAGAGGTAAGGAGGGGCTGCAGATCGAGTACATTTGTAGGTTAGTAGCAGAAGCTTGAATTGAATGCGGTACCTGATCGGAAGCCAATGAAGTGACTTGAGGAGAGGGGTGATATGAGTGTATCGGTTCAGGCGGAAGATAAGATGTGCAGCAGAGTTCTGAACGGACTGAAGGGGTGATAGGTGGCTAAGTGGGAGACCAGTGAGCAGTAGGTTGCAGTAGTCAAGGTGAGAGGTAACGAGAGCGTGGATGAGAGTTCGAGTGGTGTGCTCAGAGAGGAAAGGGCGGATTTTGCTAATGTTATAGAGGAAGAAGCGACAGGTCTTGGCTATCTGTTGGATATGCGCAGAGAAGAAGAGGGAGGAGTCGAAGATGACACAGAGGTTGCGGGCAGATGAGACGGGGACGATGAGGGTGTTATCAACCGAAATAGAGAGTGGAGGTAGAGGGGAAGTGGGTTTGGGTGGGAAGACAAGAAGTTCGGTCTTGGCCATGTTCAGTTTCAGGTGGCGGTTGGACATCCATGCAGCAATGTCGGATAAGCAGGCCGATACTTTGGCCTGGGTTTCTGTAGTGATGTCAGGTGTGGAGAGATAAAGCTGGGTGTCATCAGCATAGAGATGATACTGGAAGCCATGAGACGAGATCAGGGAGCCCAGGGAAGAGGTGTAGATAGAGAAAAGAAGGGGTCCAAGGACAGAACCCTGAGGGACTCCAACAGAGAGCGGGATAGGGGTGGAGGAAGAACCATGAGAGTGTACTCTGAAGGTACGATGGGAGAGATAAGAGGAGAACCAGGAGAGGACAGAGCCCTGGAACCCAAAAAAGGACAGTGTGTCAAGAAGTAAGTTGTGATTGACAGTGTCAAAAGCGGCGGATAGGTCGAGGAGAATGAGGATGGAGTAATGACCTTTGGATTTGGTGAGGAACAGGTCATTACAGACTTTGGATAATGCCGTTTCTGTCGAGTGAAGTGGGCGAAAGCCAGATTGAAGCGGATCGAGGATGGTATGAGAGGCGAGAAAATCAATGCAACGGCTGTGAACGGCGCGTTCAAGTATTTTGGAGAGGAAGGGTAGGAGGGAGATGGGGCGGTAGTTGGAGGGACAAGTAGGGTCAAGTGAAGGTTTTTTGAGGAGAGGTGTGACAACAGCATGCTTGAAGGTGTCAGGGACAGTTGCGGTGGAGAGAGAGAGGTTGAGGATATGACAGATGGGAGGGGTGATAGTGGGAGAGATGGTGGTAAGTAAGTTGGTGGGGATGGGGTCTGAGGAACAGGTGGTGCATTTCGAGGAGGAGAGAAGATCGGCGGTTTCCTCTTCGGTGATATCAGGAAAAGAGGAGAAGGAGGCCTGGGTTGATTGGTTGAGGGAGTGGGAGATAGGATGAAGGGGAGGTTTAGTGGTGAATTCGAGGTTGATCTTCTGGACCTTGTCGCGGAAGTAGTCAGCCAGTGATTGAGGAGAGAGTGAAGGGGGTGTGGGAGCGGAGGGCACTTTGAGGAGGGAGTTGAGGGTGGCGAAGAGACGACGAGGGTTAGAGCTGAGGGAATTAGTCAAGTGAGTGTAGTAGTCCTGTGTGGCGAGGAATAGGGAGGACTGGAAGGAGGATAGCATGAATTTGTAGTGAATGAAGTCAGTATGGGTGCGAGATTTCCTCCATAGGCGTTCAGCTGATCGGGAGCAGGAGCGAAGGTAACAGGTGCAAGGGTTAAGCCAGGGCTGGGGATTAGTGCACCTAGTGGGACGGGAAACAGACGGTGCAAGGGTGTCAAGGGCGGAGGAGAGAGTGGCATTGTAGTTGGAGACAGCCTTGTCGACAGACTCGGAGGACGTGATGGACGGGAGGAAGCCAGAGATACTAGCGGATAAGGTGGGGGGGTCAACTGCCTGGAGATTCCTGGAGGTAGTAGTTAGGGTTGGGCAGGACTGAGGGGGAGGGTGATGAAGTGTGAATGTGATCAGGTGATGGTCAGAAATGGGAAGAGCGGAGACGCAGAGATTAGAGGGCGTGCAGGTAGGACAAGATCAAGACAGTGACCAGATTTGTGAGTAGGGGTGGTGGAGCTCAGTTGGAGGTTGAAGGAGGAGGTTAGGGTGAGGAATTGAGAAGCGTATGAGTCAGATGGGTTATCAGTGTGTTTGTTGAAGTCACCAAGAATGAGGGATGGGGATGAGGGCTCGAGGAAAACGGAGAGCAAGGCATCGAAGTCAGTCAGGAAGGAAGGGAGGGACTTATCAGGGTGACGGTAGATGACTGCAACACGGAGTGGCAGCGGGTAGAATAGACGAATGGAATGGACTTCAAAGGATGAGAAGCAGTGAGACTGTGGTAGGAGGAGGGGTTGAAAACTGCAGGAGGGCGAAAGTAGTAGGCCAACGCTGCCGCCGCGGCTAGCTGTGTGGGGCGAATGGGAGAAAAGGTAGCCTCCGTGGCAAAGGGCTGCGACTGAGGCAGAGTTGTCGGGGGTGAGCCAGGTTTCGGTTAGGGCGAGCAGATGGAGGGAATGGGGGTTATCTACAGACCTCTGGCACAAATGGAGAAGCTAGACAAGGATCTGATAGAAGATATTCAAAAGATTGGTATGAAAGGGGAGGTGCTACTGTTGGGAGATTTCAACATGTCTGATGTGGATTGGAACGTCCAATCTGCAAGAAGTAGGGAGATTGTGGACCCCTGTCAAAGTGCCTTGCTCAGACAAATGGTGATGGAATCCATGATGGAAGGGTCAATTCTGGATCTAATGCACACGGTATCCAATATCCGGATGGGTGCCCACCTAATTAATAGTGATCATCACATCATATGCTTTGATATAAGGGCAAAGGTGAAGTGTGGACGCACAAAACTCAAAGTACTGGATTTCAGATGTACTGATTTTGATAAAATGGGGTAATACCTGAAGAAGGAGCTGTTCACATGGGAAGGCATAGGAGAAGTGGAAAATCAGTGGTCAAAGCTAAAGGTTGCTATAAATATGGGAACTGATCTTTATGCAAGGAAAGTAAACAAAAATGAGAAACAGGAAGCCTATATGGTTTTCCAAACAAGTAACTGAAAAAATAAGAGCAAAAGAGGCTTTGTTCAAGAAATACAAAAGAACGCAACGAGAGGATCACGGAAAAGATTATCGGATTAAACTCAAAGAAGCGAAGAGAGAAATACGGCTAGCGAAGACACAAGCAGAAGAAAAAATGGCTAAAATGTAAAGAGAGGCGACAACACCATTTTCCCGGAGATCCGGGAAATTATAGACTGGTGAGTCTGACGTCGGTGCCGGGGAAAATGGTAGAGGCTATTATCAAAAACAAAATTACAGAGCACATCCGAGGACATGGATTACTGAGACCAAGTCAGCATGGCTTTTGTGTGGGGAAATCTTGCCTGACCAATTTACTTCAATTCTTTGAAGGAGTGAACAAACATGTGGACAAAGGGGAGTCGGTTGATATTGTGTATCTGGATTTTCAAAAGGCGTTTGACAAGGTACCTCATGAAAGGCTACAGAGGAAATTGGAGGGTCATGGGATAGGAGGAAATGTCCTATTGTGGATTAAAAACTGGTTGAAGGATAGGAAACAGAGAGTGGGGTTAAATGGGCAGTATTCACAATGGAGAAGGGTAGTTAGTGGGGTTCCTCAGGGGTCCGTGCTAGGACCGCTGCTTTTTAATATATTTATAAATGATTTAGAGATGGGAGTAACTAGCGAGGTAATTAAATTTGCTGATGACACAAAGTTATTCAAAGTCGTTAAATCGCGACAGGATTGTGAAAAATTACAAGAGGACCTTACGAGACTGGGAGACTGGGCAGCTAAATGGCAGATGATGTTTAATGTGAGCAAGTGCAAGGTGATGCATGTGGGAAAAAAGAACTCGAATTATAGCTACGTCATGCAAGGTTCCACGTTAGGAGTTACGGACCAAGAAAGGGATCTGGGTGTCGTCGTCGATAACACACTGAAACCTTCTGCTCAGTGTGCTGCTGCGGCTAAGAAAGCGAATAGAATGTTGGGTATTATCAGGAAAGGTATGGAAAACAGGTTTGAGGATGTTATAATGCCGTTGTATCGCTCCATGGTGCGACCGCACCTTGAGTATTGTGTTCAATTCTGGTCGCCGCATCTCAAGAAAGATATAGTAGAATTGGAAAAGGTGCAGCGAAGGGCGACTAAAATGATAGCGGGGATGGAACGACTTCCCTATGAAGAAAGACTAAGGAGGCTAGGGCTATACAGCTTGGAGAAGAGACGGCTGAGGGGAGACATGATAGAGGTATATAAAATAATGAGTGGAGTGGAACAGGTGGATGTGAAGCGTCTGTTCACACTTTCCAAAAATACTAGGACTAGGGGGCATGCGATGAAACTACAGTGTAGTAAATTTAAAACAAATCAGAGAAAATTTTTCTTCACCCAACGTGTAATTAAACTCTGGAATTCGTTGCCGGAGAAAGTGGTGAAGGCAGTTAGCTTAGCAGAGTTTAAAAAGGGGTTGGACGGTTTCCTAAAGGACAAGTCCATAAACCGCTACTAAACGGACTTGGAAAACTCCACAATTCCAGGAATAACATGTATAGAATGTTTGTACGTTTGGGAAGCTTGCCAGGTGCCCTTGGCCTGGATTGGCCGCTGTCGTGGACAGGATGCTGGGCTCGATGGACCCTTGGTCTTTTCCCAGTATGGCATTACTTATGTACTTATGTACTAGATATATTGGAGAAAGGAGAAAAGATAGGAATGGAATTGCAAGACTGAAAGATAATGAGATTGGCTATGTGGAGAGTGATGAGGATAAAGCAAACGTGCTAAACAATTACTTCTCTTCGGTGTTCACGGAGGAAAATCCTGGAGAAGGATCATCTGGGAATGGAGTGGATACTTCACTGTTTATGGAAGAAAGAGTTTATAAACAGCTTGAGAATCTGAAGGTGGACAAATCTAGGTGTCCGGATGGGATACATCCCAGGATCATGAGGGAGCTCAGAGGGGTCCTGGCAGGACCTCTTAAATATTTATTTAATAGAGCTTTAGAGACGGGAAAGGTTCCGCGAGATTGGAGATGAACAGATGTGGTCCCTCTTCACAAAAGTGGAGACAGGGATGAAGTGGGAAGCTACAGACTGGTAAGTCTCACGTCAGTAGTAGGAAAAATAATGGAGTCACTGCTGAAAGAAAGGATAGTTAACTTTCTAGAAATCATCGGAGTACAGGACCTGAGGCAGGCAACATGGCTTTACCAAAGGAAAATCCTGCCAAATGAAACTTATTGACTTCTTTGACTAAGTGACCAAAGAACTGAATGAAGGACACGCACTAGATGTAATCTACTTGGATTTCAGCAAACCCTTTGACATGTTCCCCCACAGAACACTCGCGAATAAGCTGAAAGGGCTGAACTTAGGTCCAAAAGTGGTGAACTGGATAGGAAACTGGTTGACCGACAGATGACAGAGGGTGGTGGTAAATGGAATCCGCTCGGAGGAAAAGAAGGTGAGCAGTGGAGTTCCTCAGGGGTCTGTGCTGGGGCCAATTCTGTTTAATATATTTGTGGGAGATATTGCTGAAGGGATGGAAGGAAAGGTTTGCCTTTTTGCAGATGACATTAGAAGAATGGTCGAGGGTCTGGCAGTTAAAATTTAGAATGAGGTGTGGGAGTACAAGGAGAGTGTTCACAAAATCATGGGAGACATCTCTAAGGGAAGTAAGGTCTAATATTATTATCATTTACAATTGAGACTGTGGCTACAGCTTTTGTCTGTCGTAACATCTGATGTATACTGGTATGCGGGGGTCTGATGTAAGGGGTTATATGAGTTTGTAATAAGCCATCATAAGCTAACAGCGCTAGTAGCATTTAGGCATTGAGTAGTTCACTATTAGATACTGGAAGAACGTTGTACAACTGTAACGTTTTGTGAATAAATAGTTGTATGGAAGATATTGAGGAAATGTTCTGTTACAAACTTTACAAAAATGTTATAGTGTAATAGTAGGATGTGAGTGTGAATGCAGACACAGTTGGTATCCTGCCACTTGAGTGTATGTACATACCTGGTAAGGGATCTGGAACGTCTAATGTGCAATGATGGTTCCATCTATGACTCTGCCACATGTTCCCTTGGGGATGTAATGGTAGGAATGGGTATGAACTGAGCACATTATTATCACTAAATATTTAGGTTACATTTATATGTTTATAGATTTAATACTATGGATTGTTTGGAGGTCAGTTAAAATTTAATGCCAAGAAGTGCAGAGTGATGTACTTGGGCTGCAGAAACCCAAAGGAGAGATACCGAATAGGAGGGGAGAAATTAGTAAGCTCATCTCAGGAGAGAGACCTTGAGGTGTTGGTGTCCGAAGATCTGAAGGTGAAGAAACAATGTGACAAGGCCAGAAGGATGCTAGGGTGCATAGAGAGGGGTATACTCAGCAGAAGAAAGAAGGTGTTGATGCCCCTCTACGAGTCGTTGGTGAGGCCCCACTTAGACCATTGTGTTCAGTTTTGGAGGCCGTATCTTGCTAGAAGCAGTGCAAAGAAACGCTACAAAAATGGTATGAGATTTGCGTTGCAAACCGTACGAGGAGAGACTTGTCGACCTGAACATGTCTAGCTTGGAGGAAAGGAGAAACAGGGGTGACATGATACAGACGTTCAAATATTTGAAAGACATGAATCCACAAACAAATCTTTTCTGGAGACGGGAAGGTGGTAGTACTAGAGGACATGAATTGAGGTTGAAAAGGGGGGCAGACTCTGTAAGGAAGTATTTTTTCACAGAAAGGGTGGTGGATATGTGGAATGCCCTCCCGCATGAGGTGGTGGAGATGAAAACGGTAATGAAATTCAAACATGCGTGGGATAAACACAAAGGAATCCTGTTTAGAAGGAATGGATCCATGGAATCTTAGTGGAGATTGGGTGGCAACACCAGTAATTGGGAAGCAAAACCAGTGCTGGGCAGACTGGACAGAGTTCTACGGTCTATGCCCTGATCATTACTGAATAGATATGGATGGGCTAGAGTGTGAATTTTTAAGGGGCTTCAATGTTAGCTTCAGAACTTTTAGTATAGGAACAGTGCTGGGCAGAGTTATGTGCCCTGAGAATGACAAGGACAAATCAAACTCGGGCATACATATAAAGTATCGCATACCATGTAAAATGAGTTTATCTTCATGGGCAGACTGGATGGACCATACAGGTCTTTATCTGCTGCCATTTACTATGCTACTATGTAAAAGGGTTTTGCACAGAAGCTAACCCTGCAGAAAGCCTTGGCACCAGCGCACTACACAGTAAAATCTGTGATAATTAGCTATTTCCCCCCCCAATGCAAAGAACAGTACAGAAACTATTAAACTGAGCACAACATGAGAGAACAAATGCCAAGTCTGAGGAGTTGTAAGGGGGGGGGTGGGGTTTGGCTCATCTTTCTTCTGCAATAGTGGCATATTTTGCCTTTTTTTTTTTTTTTTTGCAGTGATCCAATCCCCAGCTCTATCATCTCTGACCTGGAAGCATCTACCCTCCTTGAAGATAGTCTCCCTCTTTATCATACTAGTAAATGCATAACTTTCAGTAGTATCTTCCTTGAATGGCACTTCCATAAACTAGAATATCTGCTTCTGTCACAATCGGTTCTTAAAGAGATGGAGAGGCTTGGTCAAAACCGAGCTCCTCGTCTTTCCACCCAAACCCACCTCTCCTCTTCCTCCACTCTCTATCTCAGTTGATAACACCCTCATCCTCCCCGTCCCATCTGCCCGCAACCTCGGAGTCATCTTCGACTCCTCCCTCTCCTTCTCTGCCCATATCCAACAGACTGCCAAGACCTGTCGCTTCTTCCTCTTCAACATCAGCAAAATTCGCCCTTTCCTATCTGAGCACACCACACGAACTCTCGTCCACGCTCTCATTACCTCTCGCCTTGTCTACTGCAACTTGCTCCTCACCGGCCTCCCACTTAGCCATCTATCCCCCCTTCAATTCGTCCAGAACGCTGCCGCACGTCTTATATTCCGCCAGAACCGATATACTCACATCACCCCTCTCCTCAAGTCACTTCACTGGCTTCCGATCAGATACCGCATTCAATTCAAGATTCTCCTCCTTACCTACAAATGCACCCGGTCTACTGCTCCTCACTACCTCTCTACCCTCATCTCCCCCTATGTTCCCGCCCGTAACCTCCGCTCCCAGGACAAATCCCTCCTTTCAGTTCCCTTCTCCACCACTGTCAACTCCAGGCTCCGCTCATTCTGCCTTGCCTCACCCTATGCCTGGAACAATCTTCCTCAACCCCTACGCCAAGCCCCCTCCCTACCCATCTTCAAATCTCTGCTTAAAGCTCACCTCTTCAATGCTGCTTTCGGCACCTAACCTTCCGTGAAATATAGCATGCCCTATTAGTCGGACTCTACACTTGTCTTTGACTGGACACTTGTCTCTAGATTGTACACCTGTCTTTTAGATTGTAAGCTCCTTGAGCAGGGACTGTCCTTCTATGTTTGAATTGTACAGCGCTGCGTAACCCTGGTAGCGCTTTAGAAATGTTAAATAGTAGTAGTAGTAGTAGTAGGTATTTACATCTGGATAGGAGGAGCTGTTTAAATTGCTTGATGTATATGTATTTTGCTGGATTTTTTTTGTTTGTTACATTTGTACCCCGCGCTCTCCCACTCATGGCATTAATATTTTAATTGTATGACTTTGTTTATGGATTGTGCTTTGCTTTGTAGCTTTGGATAGACTGAAAAGGCAGACTAGAAGTGCTGCAATTAAATTAGCCTTTCTGAAGAAAGCTCTTCAAGTATGAAAGTAACTACAGCATTGTAAATATCTCATTTACTGGGGTCTTTAGTGGGTTCCTGCCAGGTACTTATGACCTGGACAGACACTGTTGGAAACAGGATACTGAACTTGACGAACCTTCGGTCTATCCCTTTACGACAATGATTATATACTTATATCAGTGCATTTTTTCTAGCAAAAAAGGTGCCGGTACTCAAATGCCAGGCCACTCTTCAGGGGTGGGGTGATCACTGAGAGACCCACCCCACAATAGCCAGGTCCCCTGCAACCAAAGAGTCTATGACAAGGCAGAATTGGTGTGTAGAGCATGAGCTCTTTCATTAAAACTTGAGGTCCAATAGGTCAATCTTAGCAGACAATGGAAAAGGTGCCGGTACTCAGTACCCCCAAGTACCCCCTCAAAAAAAGCCATGACTTATGTACTTTTAGTAAGTGACAGCATATAAAGACCGGTCACAAACAGAAGGAAAAAGCTCCACAGATAGGATGTGCCAGGCGAAAAACAGTGGAGGAACAGAAAGGAAAACCTCTCACAGATGGTGCCCAAAAACCTTCTTTATTTCAGTAAACTTCAAGATCAATATAAAGACCAACCTGGCCAATCTAGTCTGATATAGTGTAGGGCTCATTTTCAAAACAGAAAAATGTCAAAAAAGTGTCATAAAGCCACAGATGGACTTTTTCTCAAAAACATCCATATTTTTATTTTCGAAACTCATTTTTAAGATGGTTTTCTATGCAATTTGTCTAAATCTCAAAGGGGCATGTTGGAGGCATGTTTTGGGCAGTACTAGTGCAGAAGATGTACCAGAAATGGTTTTCAAGGATGATGATGCGGAGGAACTGAAAGAAATCTCTGTGAACCTAGAAGACATACTGAGCCAAATCAACAAATTAAAGAGTAGTATATCACCTGGACCGGATGGCATCCTTCCAAGGGCATACAAAGAACTCAAGTATGAAATTGCTGATCTGCTGTTAGTAATATGTAACATGTCACTAAAATCGTCCAATGAACCTGAAGATTGGAGCGTGTCTGATGTAACGCTTTTTAAAAAAGGATTCTAGGAGTGATCCAAGTAATTACAGACCGGTAAGCCTGATGTCAGTGCCGGATAAAATAGTAGAAACTATTATAAAGAATAAAATTATAGAACACACAAATATGATTTAATGGGGCAGAGTCAGCCAAGAGAAGTCTTGTATCACCAATTTGCTTCATTTCTTTTAAGGCATGAATAAACATGTGGATAAAGGTGAGCCAGTTGATGCAGTGTATCCAGATTTTCAGACAATATCTGACAAAGTTCCTCATGAGAGACTCCTGAGAAAATTAAAGAGTTATGGGATAGGAGGCAGTGTTCTGGTGTGGGTTAGGAATTGGTTATAGGACAGAAAACAGAGGGTAGAGTTCAATGGTCACTTCTCTCAATGGAGGAAGGTGAACAGTGGAGTGCCACAGGGATCAGTACTGGGACCGGTGCTATTTAACTTATTTATAAATGATCTGGAAATTGATGAGTGAGGTGATTAAATTTGCAAATTATACAAAACTATTTAAGGTTGTTAAAACCCATTAGGACTGTGAAAAATTGCACGAAGACCCTAGAAAATTAGAAGACTGGGCATCAAAATGGCAAAGTGATGCACACTGGAAAGAATAATCCGAATCATAGTTACCTAATGTTAGGGTCCACTTCGGGGGCCAACACCCAAGAAAAAGATCTAGGTGTCATCGTAGATAATATGTGGAAATATTCTGCTCGGTGTGCAGTGGCAGCCAAAAAATCAAACAGAATGCAAGGAAGGAAAGGGATGGTAAATAAGACCAAAACTACTATAATGTTTCTATTTCGCTCCATGGTGCGACCTCAGCTTGAGTATTGCATTCACTTCTGGTAGCCGTATCTCAAAAAAGATATAGTGGAATTAGAAAAGGTTCAAAGAAGAGTGACCAAAATGTTAAAGGGGATGGAACACCTCTCATATGAGGAAAGGCCAAAGAGGTTAGGGTCTTCAGCTTGGAAAAGAGATGGCTGAGGAGAGTGGGGATATGATTGAGGTCTACAAAATCCTGAGCGGTGTAGACCGAGTAGAAGTGAATCAATTTTTTTTTTGTACTCGTTCCAAAAGTACAAAGACTAGTGTACGCTCAAGGAAGTTGCATGGAAATACTTTTAAAACAAATAGGAGTAAATATTTTTTCACTCAATGAATAGAGCTCTACAACCCTTTGCCAGAGGATGTAGTAACAGCTGTTAGCATATCTGGGTTTAAAAAAGGTTTGGGCAAGTTCCTGGAGGAAAAGTCCATAGGCTGCTATTGAGACAGACATGGGGACGCCACTGCTTGCCTTGGGATTGGTAGCATGGAATGGTGCCACTATTTGGGTTTCTGCCAGGTACTTGTGACCTGGCTTGGCCATTCTTGGAAACAGGATACTGGGTAGATAGAACATTGGTCTGACCCAGTATGACTATTCTTATGTTCTTACGCTCACCATAAGGTGATTATGATGTGATGTGTACCTGGGACCTTTTATTTGACTCCCTAGGCTGCCCCACTGCTCCGCTGGAATATCTGTGTGGCCAGTCTAGTAAGACTGCTGGCACCAGAAGTCCCAATGGCTTGTTTTTGTGTGTTTTTCCATTAGATATTTTTGTTTGAACATAGTCCTGAAATAAAGATGCACTGAGCACAAAATTGTCTAAAATAGGGTGATTTTTGAACCAAAAAGATAAGAGAATTGGATTTAGACGTTGTATTGAAAATGTACCTCTGTACGTACCAAAGAAACTACAGACAGTCAACAGGGACAGTCCTACTCATTTTTTTACTGAAAGCACTGTTTTCTCTTATGAACTGCAAACTTTTCATCCAGTCTAATGGCCCACACTCTCGAATGCTCTTCCTAATATGCTTTGCTTAAAAACCTTCTTATTTAACCCTTGATCCTACCGTTTATGCACCCACCACCTGGTCAGCTTCACACAATGCTACTCTGCACTATCTCTTTCTAACTCTCCTTCCTATGATATGATGTATTTCTCTTCATGCTGTATTATATATATTCTTTAAACTTCTCTGAAAAGCAGTCTATATAAGAACATAAGAATAGCCATACTAGGTCAGACCAATGGTTCATCTAGCCCAGTACCTGGCAGAAACCCAGTTAATAGTAACACTCCATGCTACCAATCCTGGGGCAAGCAGTGGTTTCCCCCATGTTCATCTCAATAACAGACTGTAGACTTTTCCTCCAGGAACTTGTCCAAACCTTTTTTTAATGCCAGACATGCTGACCGCCATTACCACATCCTCCGGCAATGAGTTCCGTCTCTTCAGCTTGGAATTAAGAGACAGATGAGGGGAGATATAGTTGAGGTCTACAAAATCCTGAATGATGTAGAATGAGTAGAAGTAAATCAATTTTTTTACTTGTTCCAAAAGTACAAAGACTAGGGGACGCTCGAGGAAGTTACATGGAAATACTTTTAAAACAAATAGGAGGGAATATTTTTTCACTCTATGAATAGTTAAGCTCTGGAACTCTTTGCCGGAGGATGTGGTAACAGCGGTTAGTGTATCTGGGTTTAAAAAAGGTTTGGACAAATTCCTGGAGGAAAAGTTCATAGTCTGCTATTGAGACAGACCTTGGAAGCAACTGCTTCCCCTGGGATTTGTAGTATGGAGTGTTGCCATTATTTGGGTTTCTGCCAGGTACTTGTGACCTGGCTTGGCCACTATTTGGAAAACAGGATACTGGGCTAGATGGACAATTGGTCTTTCCCCATTATGGCTACTCTTATGGAGTGAAGGAATAGGCTAGTGATTCATACAGCAGTCATTGATCCTGGGGAACTGGGTTCAATTCCCACTACAGCTTCTTGTGACTCTGGCCAAGTCACTTAACCCTCCATTGCCCCAGGTACAAATAAGAAAGGCAGTATATCAAATCCCATTCCCTTTCTCTTCTCTTCCCTTCTTATGTTCCAGAGTTCAACTGTTCTTTAAGTTCAAAAATATTTCCTCTTATTTGTTTTAAAAGTATTTCCATGCAATTTCATTGAGTGTCCCCTGGTCTTTATACTTTTTGAATGAGTGAAAAATTGATTTACCTCCTCCCGCTTCACACCACTCAGGATTTTATAGACCTCAGTCATATCCCCCTCAGCTGTCTCGTTTCCAAACTGAAGAGCACTAACCTCTTTATCCTAAGGGCGGTATATCAAATACCATTAAACCTGAAACTTGATTTCCATCACCACTATCTCATTGATTCCAAAATGCCTCAAAAATCTTTAAACTTGTTTAGTCAAAAAAAAAAAAAACTGGATATTTGAATGTGTTTTTCTTTTACAGGATGGTAGAATTTTAGTGCATTGATGAGCATCTGAACACTGCAGTGTATGTGATTTACTTGTTTCTTCAGATAACCAACAAATAGTCTTTGGTGGATTAGTTAACCGTCTCCACATCTGCTCATTCGGAGGAACCTGAGCCCCCTCCTTCAAATCAAGATAAGCTCAATATGATGGAGGGAAAATGAATAGATAATATTCCTAAGGTTTCAGACTTTGAGGACCTCTCCTCTTAAATGCAGGATATCCTTAGGGAAGGAATTTATTGCAGGAGAGAGAAGGACTAGGCCGGCCTTCTGAACAGACGTTTCTAGAAACAGAATGTTCTTGACAGGAATTATTTTGCCAAGGAAGGACGTGCTAGGACTTTGAAAGAGATCTGTATTTTTTTTTAAAGCAGAATGTTCTTCTGGTGGTGGGGAGGAACAGATTGCGACTTTGAAAGAATATTTTTGTTTTGTCTGGGTAGAAAGGTTCTTTCTCCCGTGGGTCCTGAGGAATGGCTTTGCTCTAGTCAGCAGGGTGTCCTCCTGAAGTCCTCACCTACATTTAGCAGTATCGGTCTACTCCATGGCTTCCGTACCCCAGCCCCACCGCCCATATCTGAGAGGCGGAACTGTAAAGCTTTTTCTGCCTCGGCTGATATTACATGGCGGCATTAGCAAAAGCAAGGGAGAGACGCACTTAACGAGTTGATGGAGATCCTTTGCCTTTCTTGGTTGCCATGGAGACCAAATTCGTGTCCCTGAGGTGTGCTTGGGGAACTGGCAGATTCTGCAGGCTGCAGTGACAGATAGATATTCTCTGAAACGGCCTGAGCCTCTATGACTTAACTTTTCAGATTATTGATTTCGCTGTTCTTATCTTTCTCTCTCATTTCTTAACAGGCCGGGGCACCAGAGAGATTGGCGGAGGAAAGCTCTGATGAGGGAGGAGTGCAGAAACATGTGCATTCATTCCCCTGTCCTCTCTCCATCCCAGGAATGTCCCTTTTTTTCAGCAGTTAACGGGGTCTTCTAATACAATACCTATTGAGGAGGTGCTAAGTGACGCCACGATAACTACGCAACAGTTAGGGATCAGGAACTAGGCAAGGCATGGGCCAGTGGCGTAGCTACGTGGGGCCTGAGGGGGCCCAGGCCCCCGTAGATTTGGCCCCTGGCCCCCTCCCGACGATCCCCTTGAACCTCCTTCCCGCCACCAACCCTCCCCTGCCGTCGCCGCCCGCCCCGCCACTTCAAGTACCTTGTTGTTTGCTGGCCCCGCCAGCCGAGAATCTAGTTCACGTATGGCATCAGAAACAGCTGATCACGCCAGGAACTGCATTGAATGAAGGCGCTACTCCAGCGCCGAAGAACTAGATTCTCTTTGGCGGGGCCAGCAAACAAGGTATTTGAAGCGGCGGGGTGGGCGGCGACGGCGGGGGAGGCTAAACAGTGCCCCCCCACCTAGGGCTGTGGCCCCCGCTCCCAGCGAGGTCTGGCTACGCCCCTGGCATGGGCAGAGAATGGGCATGGTCAGCCTAGAGCAGTGCACGAATTAGCACAACAAACTGCGAACCCACCATGGTCACAGTTGGCGTACTTGTGCGATAGCGGTTAACTTGTGCTAATTCATTCATCGAGGGCCCCTTTTACCAAGCTCCTGCAAAAGGGGGGGCCTGTGTTGGCATCAGCGTGTGTTTTTGACGCACACCGAGGCCCCCTTTTACCGCAGTGGGTAAAAGGTAGACCTTTCTCTTTTTAAAGAAATGGCCGTGCGGCAAGTGAAGCACTTGCTGCACGGCCATTATGGAGGGGGGGGGGGGAGCCCTTACCGCCACCCATTACTGAGGTGGCGGTAAGGGCTCCCGCGCTAACCCAGTGCTGAAATTTTCTGCCATTAGTGATTTTGCGTGCTTATCCCAGGACCTTAGAATTCCATTACTGACTTTGTTTCCACCAGTTCCACTGGGAGTCCATGCCACGTATGCCATCAGAATTATATTCTGAGGTTGCTTTTGAGTTTGTCCACTGGCGCCTCATACTAGTACAGGGAGTTCAGATCTTGAGTGCTGCAAACAGACCAGGTTTTTAGGATATCCCTCATGAATATGAATGAATTAGATTTGCATACAATAGAGGTAGAATTCATACAGATCTATCTCATGCATTTTCATTAGGAATATCCTGAAAACTTGGCCTGTTTTCAACACTTCAGGCTTGAACTCTTGCATCCCTGTACTACATCCTCAGGCCACACCCAGCCAGTCAGGTTTTTAGGATAGTCACAATGCACATGTATGAGGTAAATCTATATACAGAGGAGTTAGTGCATGGAAATTTATCTCAGGGATATTCATTGTGGAAATGCTGAAAACCTAACAGGGCAGGTCCCGAGGACTGGGTTGAGAAGCACAGTTCATTTTTTCCCTGAAAAAGGTTTGCTTCTTTATGTCTGATTTATACCTTTAAGGTAGTTAATGTCTCTATCATGTACATCTCTCCTCTCTTCTGCAATATGCAAATTTAGTACTTTCATCTTATTTTGTATGGCTTTAGGTGTGGAAGCTGCATCATTTTGGTAGCCTCTGGCCTAGTCTATTTTTTGGAGTTATGGCCCCAGGATTAGATACAATATTTAAGTGAGGTCTCACCAAGGTTGCCAGGTGGAAAATTTTTTTCCCACCCAAACCAGCCTAAATCCAGCCCAAAACCCGGCCAAACTCAAACCCCGCCCCTGACACCCCCACCCCCACGTCATCACCCCCGCCCCCGCCGTCACCAACCCCGCCCCGCCATCATCGGCCCCGCCTCTCCCGTCATCGGACCTGCCTCCCACGTCATCGGCCCCACCTCCCCCGTCATCGACCCCGCCCAAAACGTCACTAACCCTGCCCAAAACGTCACTAACCCCGCCCCCCGCGGCCGAAAAAACGCCAAAAAAACCGCCCAAAACAGAAAAAAGAAGCCCAAAAAACCGCAACCCGCCGCGGGCAAAACTTTCCCGCGGCGGGTTGCGGAAAACCGCCCAATTGGGCGGTAAAACCGCCCACCTGGCAACACTGGGTCTCACCAACGATCTGTTCAGGAGTGTTACCACCCACTTTCTGTGCCTGGGCATCTGGGCTGGCTTTGGCAGGCCAAAGCCTGATCAAACAGTTTCACAACCTTGAGATCCTCAAGAAGCTGTGGGATCAGGACCCTGACTCGCAGATCTGTTTCAAAGGCTGGGTTTGCTGCCAGATGAATAGGCGCACATAAGAACATAAGTATTGCCATACTGGGACAGACCAAAGGTCCATCAAGCCCAGTATCCTCTTTCCAGCAGTGGCCAATCCAGGTTAGAAGCACCTGGCAAGATCCCAGAACAGTAAAATAGACTTTATGCTGCTTATCCTAAAAATAAGCAGTGGATTTTCCCCAAGTCCATCTGAATAATGGCTTATGGACTTTTCATTTAGGAAGTTATCCAAACCTTTTTTTAAGCCCTTCTAAGCTAACTCCTACACTGGGTAAGAAGAGAAAAGGGTTGAATTAAACTTACTTCTTCTAAGAAAACATTTGGTAAAATGCATGTGTCAAAATCTGGTTGGATTTTCAGAGCTGTTAAGTTACACAGTTTCAGAAGAGAGATTTTAGGCTAGTCCTGGATTTTTGACAATCCCATCTTGATGCATTATGAGACCTGCAGCACTGATTTCAATGGGTAAAATCAGGGTCTACAAACACCACATTGCATGGTTCTGTATCTTGAACTTAGAGGCCCACCAAATTTCCGTTTTGAGTTTTGGATTCAGCACCGAAACCGACCCAAACTCTGGGTTTGGGATTTGTCCGAAAATGCCTGTGCCTTTTCAGAGGAAACCATGGCTCTGCCACCCACTGTCACTGCTGCTGCAAGCCCATTCCCCCCCCTCCCGGCGACTGGGGATTGCTCCTGCCCTTGCTGGTTTCAGTCTGATACATGCTCTTACACGTTAAACAGTCAGATGTTGCTCTCTTTGGCTGCAAGTTCACTTAAATGTATCTCAATTAACATAGGCAGTGCAAGCAGAGTCACTGATTTCTTTAAACACAGTGCAGATGGCTGTTTTAATTCTGGTTTTTTACTTTGCTTACTGGCAAGCCAGATGAGAAGGGGTCCCTTCTGTGCAGGAGAGGGTATTTAAATTAATCACTATCAAGAATGCAGGCAGACACTGGATTCAGTTTAAACCTCCACGATTTTCTGCTTCTTTCACAAGCTCCACTTATCTAGTAAATGTATTTTAACTTTAACAGATCATCCAACATTGCTTTCCTTATGGCTTCACTAGAATGCAGATCAATTAACATCCAGACAATGCGCAGTTACTGATTTTCCTTTTCTTTTCCACACACATGACCCTTCTGTTCTCTTAAAGGCACAGTTGTCCTGCTCCAAACTTCCTCACAGTCTCAAAATGGCAGCCAGAATCTCAAGCGGCAGTTTCACAAGGCCTGTTTTGTTCGGCCTCTACTTGAATTGTTCATAGAAGTTGGCCACTCTGGTTAACGTGGTACCTAGTGAACATCCAGAAACCACCAATTCAGAGACAGCTGCACCCTATTCTACTAAAGGAGGTGAGGTCTGAACTGGCAATAATGGATTCCAGCAAAATGGAAAGGGGTAAGGAGAAATGTCATATTCGATTACTTCCTGATAAAAACAAGGGGTAAGATGAAGTACCCTGTCCACAGTGACTCCCTGATGAGAGCCAGAGGAAAGAATAATGGCAGAACCTAAAGGGAAACAAATGCAATACAAAACGACTTGAAACATAAGACAGAAAATAAAAGCAGACAAGCAGAGTTGTTTTCCACTTTATCTTAGAAACACGGTTAACACACTAGTGTAAAAAGAGAGAATCCCTGGCAGCCTGCTACAGAGATGCAGTCCTTGTAGTGGGATGCATGTCATTTCTTGGTGGCCTCCTCTGGCTTCTTCACCTCAGCCGGCCCAATCTCAGCACGGCTCTCAAAAGTTACTGGAATAGTAATCTCTGCAGACTGAACAGCCGGCTTTGGGAGCGGAGCTTCCACTGTCAGTGTGCCATCAGGTGACAGGGACGAGACCACCATGCCTGCATCCACACCTGGGGGCAGACTGGAAAGAGATAAGAATAACAGCAGTGAATCGCATGCAGTAACACATCTTAGTGGGCTTCCAATAAAGCAGAGCCTTTTGGGGGGGGATGTAGGTAGGTATTTTGATTCACTCATGGACAGAGGAATTATGTCAGACATTTCAGGTTCACTATTCCACAGGAAGCACAGGGCAAAACTGTCTCTCCTACAAAAGCCACCTTGTTATCAGAAAAAAAAAACTGGAGTGTATCCTGAGCAAGGGATTAAGACTGTATTAAGAAGCAGATTGTGGAGTGAATACAGTGCCCCATCAGTACTGAAAAGTGGCTGATTTACCCAAGCAATATACACTGCATTGATAACCATGCAAAAGGTCTGATTTATGAAAAGGAGTGTGTACTGCTCTTATAACACTGAAAAGGGACTGGTTTACCTAAACATTCCCTCCCTGTGTCCCACCCTCGTCTGATGTAACTTCTGCGAGGGCGGAACACAGGGAGGGAAGGCCCGAAGGGAGGCGATCTGCACTGCTGCGCTTTCACACGGAGGTGAGGCACTGTGATTTGCATGCAGGGGGCCCAGCCCAGTGGCGGACGGAGGGGGGCTGATGGGGCCGGGGGTGGGTAGGTGGCAAATGGGGACTGCGGTGGCCTCGGGGGCGGAGCCCCAGGGCAGCCTTGCCCCGGCCCAGTCTCTCAGCAGCCCTGCTACTCACAGGCACTGTAGTGTCCCTTCCTCTTTAGGTTTCTGGACTGAAGGTGAGGCCTGTGAGCATGGTCACGGGCCAGGTGTTCTCAACCCAAGTTGGGACACACCTAACCAGATAGATTTTCAGGATATCCACAGTGAATTTGCATTGCTATTTAAGGAGGCTTTTAATATTGATTGTGGAGATAGCAAACACGTTTACTGATGTCTTGGTGAAGGATAAGGCCCATACACTGGGATGAATAATGTGTCTGCTCTTTGTGTGAATGAGTAGAGGTCTTTGCTATTACTATTATGGAGTTCCGTTTGTCTTTGCATATTTTATTGTATAAAATTGTGAACCACTTTGGTCTACTCATGTTAAGCGGTATACTAAATTTTTAATAAACATAAAATAGATTTGCATACAATGGAGGCAGTGCATGCAAATTTCTGTCATGCATATTCATTGACTGGCTAGATGTATCCCGAGGACTGGATTGAGAACCCCTGGCATGGGATAATAACAACATTGTGGGATTGGGAAGGAGCATGAGCCTCAGAATCAGTAGTGGCAAGATGGTAAAGAGCCTAGAAGGGGGGAAGGGGGAGAGAAGGAAGTGGAAAAAAATCCAAATTTTAGTTCGGGGGAGAGAAGGGAAGGGGATTGGAGTTCTGCTGTGTTTCTTTCTCTATAACATCAGCAAAATCCGTCCCTTCCTCTCTAAGCACTCTACCAGAACCCACCTCTCGCCTAGACTATTGCAACCTGCTTCTCACCGGCCTCCCACTTAGCCATCTCTCTCCTCTTCACTCAGTCCAAAACTCTGCTGCGCGACTCATTTTCCGCCAGAGTCGCTATGCTCACATTAGCCCTCTCCTCAAGTCACTTCACTGGCTCCCTATCCATTTCCACATTCAATTCAAACTTCTCTTACTCACCTATAAGTGCATTCACTCTACCGCTCCCCAGTACCTCTCCACTCTTGTCTCTCCCTACGTCCCCCCTCGGGCACTCCATTCTGTGGATAAATCTCTCTTGTCTGCCCCCTTCTCCCCTACTGCTAATTCCAGACTCCATTCCTTTTATCTTGCTGCACCTCCCGCCTGGGATAGACTTCCTGAGCTTGTACGTCTAGCCCCATCTTTGGCTGTTTTCAAATCCAGGCTAAAAGCCCACCTCTTTAACGCTGCTTTTGACTCCTAACCAGTGGCGTACCAAGGGGGGGGGGGCGGTGGGGGCGGTCCGCCCCGGGTGTCAGCGGGTGGGGGGTGCTCCACGAGAGCCGACAGCTTTTTTTTTTTTTTTTTTAATTCGTGCACTGTGCAGCGATCGCCGATGCAGGCAGCGCCTCGCGTCTGCCCTGCATGAACTGAAAAGAGGAAATCGCTTTGCTGACGTCGGGCCTTCCCTCACTTGTTGTCCCGCCCTCGAGGAAATAGGAAGTTACCTCAAAAGAGGGCGGGACAACAAGCGAGGGAAGGCCCGACGTCAGCAAAGCGATTTCCTCTTTTCAGTTCATGCAGGGCAGATGCGAGGCGCTGCCTGCATCGCTGCACGGATTTAAAAAAAAAAAAGCAGGGTGGTGGCTTTAGGGGGGGCTTAGATGGGAGAGGGGGGCTCAGAGGGAAGAAGGGGATTGGGGAGGGTGCTCAGAGGGGAGAAGGGGATTGGAGAGGGTGGGGGTGCTCATACCGTAGGGGAGAAGGGGATTGGAGAGGGTGGGGGTGCTCATAGGGGAGAAGGGGATTGGGGAGGGTGGTCATAGGGGAGAAGGGGATTGGGGAGGGTGGGGGTGCTCATAGGGGAGAAGGGGATTGGGGAGGGTGCTCAGAGGGGAGAAGGGGATTGGAGAGGGTGGGGTGCTCATACCGTAGGGGAGAAGGGGATTGGGTAGGGTGCTCATAGGGGAGAAGGGGATTGGAGAGGGTGGGGGTGTTCATAGGGGAGAAGGGGATTGGGGAGGGTGCTCAGAGGGGAGAAGGGGATTGGAGAGGGTGGGGTGCTCATACCGTAGGGGAGAAGGGGATTGGGTAGGGTGCTCATAGGGGAGAAGGGGATTGGAGAGGGTGGGGGTGCTCATAGGGGAGAAGGGGATTGGGTAGGGTGGTCATAGGGGAGAAGGGGATTGGGGAGGGTGGGGGTGCTCATAGGGGAGAAGGGGATTGGGGAGGGTGCTCAGAGGGGAGAAGGGGATTGGAGAGGGTGGGGTGCTCATACCGTAGGGGAGAAGGGGATAGGGTGCTCATAGGGGAGAAGGGGATTGGAGAGGGTGGGGGTGCTCATAGGGGAGAAGGGGATTGGGGAGGGTGGTCATAGGGGAGAAGGGGATTGGGGAGGGTGGGGGTGCTCATAGGGGAGAAGGGGATTGGGGAGGGTGCTCAGAGGGGAGAAGGGGATTGGAGAGGGTGGGGTGCTCATACCGTAGGGGAGAAGGGGATTGGGTAGGGTGCTCATAGGGGAGAAGGGGATTGGAGAGGGTGGGGGTGCTCATAGGGGAGAAGGGGATTGGGGAGGGTGGTCATAGGGGAGAAGGGGATTGGGGAGGGTGGGGGTGCTCATAGGGGAGAAGGGGATTGGGAGGGTGCTCAGAGGGGAGAAGGGGATTGGAGAGGGTGGGGGTGCTCATACCGTAGGGGAGAAGGGGATTGGGGAGGGTGCTCATAGGGGAGAAGGGGATTGGGGAGGGTGGGGGTGCTCATAGGGGAGAAGGGGATTGGGGAGGGTGCTTAGAGGGGAGAAGGGGATTGGGGAGCTCAGAGGGGAGAAGGGGATTGGGGAGGGTGAGGGTGCTCAGAGGGAAGAAGGGGATTGGGGAGGGTGGGGGTGGTCATAGGGGAGAAGGGGATTGGGGAGGGGAGTGCTCAGATGGGAGAAGGGGTCTGGGGGTCTGACAAGGGGGCAGGAGGGAAAATGGGTCCATGCCTGGGGCAGGTGGGAGAATGGGTCTGGGGCTGAAAAGGGGGGATGCAAGGCATGTGGTGGATGAAGGGGGCTGGAACTGGGGGCTGAAAAGGAGGGTATTTGGGATAAGGGGGCTAGTACTGGAACTGGGGGCTGAAACGGGGCAGGGGCTGAAACTGGGGGCTTTAAAGGGGACAGGGAGAACTGGCTGGGGCTGAAGCTCGGGACTGATGGGAGAAAAGGGCTGGGGACTGGTGGGATAGTGGGGCTGAAAAGGGGGGCAGGTGGGAGATGTGGGCTGGGGCTGGAACTAGGGGCAGGTGGAATAAGGGGGCTGAAAAGAGGGGGCAGAGAGAGAGGGGACAGACCCTGGATGGAAGTGGGGAGCGTGAGGGAGGGCAGAGCTTGGATGGATGGGAGAGGGAGGGCAGACGGATTGAAGGGGCAGAGAGAAAGGGCAGATGGTGGGTGGAAGGGGGAGAGAGAAAGAGGCAGACGGGTAAATGGTGGATGGAAGGGGCAGAGAGAGAGGGCAAATGTGGATGGAAGGAAGAGAGAGGGCAGACAGTGGATGGAAGGGGCAGAGAGAGAGGGCAGACACTGGATGGAAGGGACATTAGAGAGGGCACACACTGGATGGCAGAGAGTGAGCGAAGACATGCTGGATGGAAGGAAGACAGTGAAAAGAAGATGAGGAAAGCAGAAACCAGAGACAACAAACTGTAAATATATATTTTAATTATTTTGCTTTAGGATATAGTATTGTAGCTGTGTTAATAAATGTTTATAAGTAGAACATGTAAATAAGGTCATCTTTTTATTGGACTAATTTTAATACATTTTGACTTAACTTTCAGAGAACAAAACCCCCTTCCTCAGGTCAGGATAGGACACTGTAACACACTATACTGTATTGACCTGAGGAAGGAGATTTTGGTCTCTGAAAGCTAAATGTATTAGTCCAATAAAATGATATTATTTGTTTTATTTCTATTTGTTAATTTGTAAAGTGGTGATTGGTATTTGTTAGTTTTTTCAAATTTACATCTGCTGTCTTTATATTTTGCACAGTACTAGGGGACAGTTTCTGTTTCTGTGGTGTTGCATTGTATGCAGAGTCTGGCATCTTGGGGGTTCAGTTTAATTTTTGTCTAAATAGAAAGTTTAAATATTACTACTTATTCTATAGTGGATGAGGGTGTTTCTGTGTTTGTGAAAAAGACATGGCTTTCAGTTGGCATTGACTGTGCAGGATCTACGATCTGTACTATTCTGTCTGGTTTCGTTTTACAATAGGTGAATTGATGTTCTAGTGCTCACTGTAGTGTTTAAGATGCTTTCCTTTTCCTTGTGTGACTCATAGAAATGACTGCTTATGGTATGGTAGAATTGCTCTATAGGTCCTGATGTTTTGTATTCTCGGTATGCCTAGTACTGGATTTGGGGGGGGGGGGGGGGGGTGTTAAAAAATGACCGGCCCCGGGTGTCAACTACCCTAGGTACGCCACTGCTCCTAACCACTACTCACTTGCCCTGTACCCTTTTATCCCCACCTCTTTAATTCCCTTACCTCTTAGTTGTTCTGTCTGTTTGTCTGTCCTATTTAGATTGTGAGTTCTTTGAGCAGGGACTGTCTTTTCATGTATGGTGTACAGCGTTGCGCATGCCTTGTAGTGCTATAGAAGTGATAAGTAGTAGTAGAAGGGATGTGGGAGTCAATCAGCAGGGTCAGCCCTAGGCTTCTGCCTAGGATGGCTGCATTTAGGGGACAGTGGTGTGGCAGGAGCGCATCATGGAAGCTTTCCTTCCTTCCGTCACGCCAGCTGTTGCATGGCTTCCCAAGCTGCTTTGAAAGTACTCCATGTAGGGCATGGGGCCCTGTAGTAGAGGCCTGCATTCAAACTCTGCCACCTCCAACAAGAAATCCTTTATTAGTGGGAGAGAGGGAGGTTGCAGCGGGCCTCTACTGCAAGGCTGTGCACTGGCTTGGAGTACTTTTAAGTGGTGGTGGGGTTGGCAACAGCAGGGAGAGCATGCAGGACACAGGACTGAGATAAGGAAGGGGAGATGCTGAGATGCTGTACCCAGAAGGGGAGTGGGTAGAGAGGAAAAAGAGAGATGAAATAATGGACTGGGGGGGGGGGGGGGGTTGGGAAGGGGATAATATGGACATGAGGGGGGATAGGGAGGGGAGGAGATGCTGGCTATCTGAGGACAGTAGGGAGGGGAAGAGGAAATGCTGGACTTCAGGAAGTAGGGTCTTGAGCCACCCCAACTACTACTACTAATAGCATTTGTATAGCGCTACCAGACGCACGCAGCGCTGAACACTTGACATAGAGAGTCAGTCCCTACTACTACTACTTAACATTTCTAGAGCGCTACTAGGGTTACGCAGCGCTGTACAAATTAACAATTAAGGACGGTCCCTGCTCGGAAGAGCTTACAATCTAAAGGACGAAATGTCAAGTTGGGGTAGTTAAGTTTTCCTGATTAGGTGCCGAAGGCGACATTGAAGAGGTGGGCTTTGAGCATTGATTTGAAGATGGGTAAGGAGGGGGCACGGCGTATAGGCTCAGGGAGTTTGTTCCAGGCATGGGGTGAGGCGAGACAGAAGGGAATTAAAGGGTAAAGAGGAGGAGGGCAAATGAGTAGTGGTTAGGAGCCAAAGGCAGTAGTGAAAAGGTGGGCTTTCAGTGGTGTCAGATACTCTAGGGCTGGCTCTGCTGATCAGAAGTCCATGGGTAGGAATTTGAAATCCAAAGTGGGAGGAGAGGAGAAAAGCAGCATGATACCCACACTGACAACAGCAAAACACAAACTCTGTCGTGGGTGCTGAAAACAGCTTGTCATGTTACTCATACTCACGTGTATTTTCTGGTGAAACACCTGGAGATGAAGCCGTGCTCATCCTGCTTCTCTTCATGTTTACCTGTAAAATAAAAGGCCACTTCCCTGTTTATTCTTTGAATTGCTAGAACAGGTACCACAGATGACGTGACTAAAGACCTTAAACATGTATTTATGATTTTGATTCTGGAAGACAGGTTTCACTGAGGCCACAAACGAGCCTGGTTTTCTGGTAAATCAAAATACGCACACCAAAATTGTTCTTGAGCTAACTATATATAAATACTGTATGTCTCATAGACAGCACAATGGCCCAACACAACTTGAGAGAGTTTGGAGATGGGGCTGGAGATTGGTTTGTTTGTCTCCTCCTTTGAAAAACGTTGTTCTGTTGCTTTTGATATATCTTATGAATGATCATTGTGGCTCTTCTGAAAATCAGATCTCCATGTAGAGCTTCAGAACTAGAGTAATAGAGCTTTACCATAAGATCTCAGATGGGGTCTACTCAGCAACTAGCTCACAAATATCAAAGAAACACCAGGTACAGTAAGCGATGTTGGTGGCTTAGCACAGGGAACATTTCCATATGAATCGAGTGGGTACCAGTGTCCCAGCATGGTTTCAAGGGTGCCCATCTCTGTGAGCCAGCCCTGATCCAATGTACTTGCCAGTTCACAGGCCCCGTGCTGGCTTGAAATGGGTGAGGGGAGGTCCACTGGGACCCATGCTGAGTCTGTTCTTCTTTCTCCTCCTGCTTTCAGGGCTTCACCATTGCACTGTTCATCTACCTGCCTTCTGGGACTCTACTCAACTGCTTTATGGCTCTGTTCACCTCTGTGAGCCACATGAGAGCCTGTACCCATGATATTCCCATGACAAAAAGAACTGTGTGGGACTGCCCGCACCATGCTGCTCAAGCTCATTAAGAACCAGAGAAACAGATAGACATGGGCAGAGAGTCTCAAGTACAGAGTTGGATAGTGAGCTCAGTGTGCTTCTTTTATGTTTGCAGAAAAAGCCAAAGGTTGCCGCATTTGAGAAACATTTGTGTGGGAGGGACGTTTCCCTTTGAGTCGGTACTGAGACTACCATCCTTCACATGAAATATTAAAATGAGCTGTTTTCCCACTCTGCATATATTGCAGATCCCAGGGCACTTTCAGAAAATGAAGAGTGCTAATCCTGACATTGCAAATACATTTAGTACTAGCTGCACAATGTAACACTTACTGGAACTCGCCTGTTGCAAGATGGTAGAAAAATCTCTATCTTCTGATTTACAGATCAGTTCTTAGATAATAGTACAGTGCTTTGGTTAAAAGTGCTATTAAAAAAAATATTATTGCTCTAACAAATATGCATGAATATAAGAGAAGAGCCTGGCGTTTTCTGATTACCCTACAGGAGTGTAGCTACCTTTTAAAAAACTGTTCAGCCTGCTATATTACCTCAGAGTCTGTCTGATGACTTTCAATAATTATAATGAGGGCATGTTTGCTATTAAAAGGGGAAATATTACTTAAATCTATAAAACCCTAATGGGTGGTTTAATAAACTGTAAAACAGGATGATATAAGCCAAACACGGTGGTGGTGGGTGTGAGGAAGAACTGCCACTGAAGTATCTGGAAGTGAAAGAGGCAAGGAAGAGCAATTTTAGGGGATGATGGTTTTGGCATCTATGGAGAAGACTGATGTGGGGAAAAGACATGTGGAAGGCTTATGTCATTGAAGAGTGTGGAGGAGAGAGAGATGAGGGAAAGGTGTGATGCCATCAAAGCTATGGCACTTAATAACCTATTTAAGGAAATGATGCCATTGAATTCTCTGGTGGTTAAGGAGGAAGGGCTATTTGAAGGGTGATACCATTAAACCTGTGGTGATGTAAGGAGATGATGTCATTGAAGAGGTTAAGTAGAGGAACAAATATTGAAGGGGTGATGTCATTGAAGTCTATGGCACTTAATAACTTATTTAAGGAAATGATGCCATTGAATTCTCTGGTGGTTAAGAAGAGGAAGAGCTATTTGAAGGGTGATACCATTAAATCTGTGGTGATGTAAGGAGATGATGTCATTGAAGAGGTTAAGTAGAGGAACAAATATTGAAGGGGTGATGTCATCGAAGTCTATGGCCTCAGCTGAAAAGAACAGCTGCTGGTAAGGGCTTCACCATTGCACTGTTCATCTACCTGCCTTCTGGGACTCTACGCAACTGCTTTGTGGCTTTGTTCACCTCTGTAAGTTTGAGCTGCCTGTACCTACGATGTTCCCATAACAAGAGGCAAAAATAATTAAGAGGTGATACCATTGAAGTCTATGGTGATTTGAAAAGATATTCAAAGGAGTGGGGGAGTGGCCTAATGGTTAGTGGAGCAGGTTGCGGACCTGGGGAACTGGGCTCAGTTCCTGCTGCTGCCTGATGGTTGGCAGTGGGTTGAGGTCCTGGGGAACTCTGTTCAATTCCCTTTGCAGCTCCATGTGACCTTGGGCAAGTCACTTAACCCTCCATTTCCCCAGGTACAATGCACTACTTAGACTGTGAGCCCACTAGGGACAAACCCAGTACCTGTAAAATGAAACTGTAAACCGCTTAGGTCTAAGCGGTATATAAATACTGAAATGAATGAATATCATTGAACAATATGGTGGTTAGAAAAGGAAGCGATATTTAGGGAAGTCTCTGGTGGTTTGGAGGAGGAATGAGAGGGCATAGGATGAAGGTGAAAGAGGATAGACTCGGAAATAACCTGAGGAAATGTTGCTTCATGGTGGCAAATTTATAGAACAGCCTCCCAGTGGAGACAAAAACCGTATCTGATTCCAAGAGAGCTTTGGGCAAGTAGATAGGATCTCTAAGGGAGTGAGAGGGAGAGTAGATGGCAAGGATGGGCAGATGGGAAAGGCCATATGTTAAGAGATATTTAAGGGATATTTAAGGGATGATGTCACTGATGTATGTAGAGGTGAGGAAGATAGTGTGGGAGTGTCTTCCCTTTCAGTGAAATGCATGTATGGCCTTTGTCCCACTTTTGTGAATAGGGTGAGGATTCCTCATCGGCCTCCTTCTTAAACTTAAAGGAGAAGGTTTTTATTCCACATGAGAAGGGGCTCTTAATCCTGCAAGGTCAACCACCCCTAATTCCCAGCTTTGTTCTTGGTGCTCAGAGGCCTTATTATCTCTTTGACAGCTCTTGAGGTCTCTTTCTGCATCTCTGTGTAGCGCATGTCTCTCCCTGTATAGTGCATGTGTCTCACTCTCCTTGTTTCTCTTTACTTGTGTATCTTCCTTTCTTTCTGCCTTTCTCTTGTACACCTGATACTCCTCAGTGGCCCCAGATAGTTTTCCGACAGTAACAAAATATTTTCCTTTCAGACATGCCCCCTGCTCCTCCCTTTCCCCTTTCTGTCCACCTAGGAGAAAATCCAGGCATATATACAATAACAAAGTACGATAGTACTGTTAATAATTACTACTTTTATACGTAGAAATTAATTTATAAAACTTAAATTGTTTGCAATGTGTGAATATTGTCATTAGACAATGAATAGAGATGCTACTACAGCAATAACACATCCTGATCTCTGAAATCTATTTTCACTCTGCAGTGATAAGACCACTGCTACCTCTCCTGGTTTAAGAGGGAGGCCCTTCCTTATTTCTCTCTCCTGGAAGTTCCCAATCATATTTAAGAGTGCACCAGGCATCTCCTTCTGTTCCTCTAATCTCACTCTTCAGATCCATAAAATGTTATCCTACACGTAACAGCAAATAAAAGAAGCTGAAGGGACTTGACCTGAATGTCACAGAACAGGGTAGTCCACAGTTTTATTTTATTAAGGTGACCTTGTTTGGTCCCTCGTAGGCGAGGCCTTACCTGTGATTTCTACAATGCCATCCTTGGTTTTGACCAGCAGCTCCTCTGGGGCAAAATGGTTTACATCCAGACTGATTTTCCAGCGGTTGGCGGTCTGTTGGATCTCAGAGATGCCACTGCTCAGCTGGCGGCTCAGTGCTCTGTTGTAGCTGGGTGTGGCGGTGGCCACTGTGGCTGGGGAGGTAGAGGGTATCACTTCAGTAGCCAGGTTGGGCAGCGGACGGATGTAGCCTGGCCAGCTGGTGCTTGGCCAGTGCTGCCAGTCCTGTGGAATTTGGGGGAGCCCAAATGACTGGTCAAAGAGGCGACTGCCCTGGTACCAGTCACGGAATGGATCCCAGCTCGGGCTGCGCAGGAAGGTGAAGGGCACCCGTCGTTCGGACATGGCGGCTCTGCAGATGAAGGCTGGGGAGTCTTTGTGAACTTGGTGTGTGCTGTGTGTGGTTCTGGAAAGAGCAGCTGCCTGGGGACGGCTTTTATGAAGAGGCATCCAGTTATATTTAGAGGTTGTATCAGCTCACTATTAATAGAAGTGGCACAAGAGCTGTAAAGCTGACAAGGGACCTTCCCTCCCCAGGCCTGACAATACAATGATAACCAGGCTCTGCTGACAAAACTTTAATGTGTGACTCTTTCTATTCCTTGCCAGGCAACAGCTTTCATAATGAATGACAAACAAACTCATAGTATCCAGATATGAACTAGAAAAATGAATATCTAAAGAAAATGAATACAGGTTTTTCAATTTATTTAAGCCACTGCCAATAAAGTGGTCCTTTATTTCTTTTATTCGCTTTTGTTGTGTTATTTCTGTATGTTTTGGGGCATTTTGCCTCACCCTCCTTTCCCTATGGATGTTTTATGCTTCCCGATAAATGGCATTTTAACACATAGGCCCAGGGCTTTTTTTGAGGGGGTACTCGAGGGGTACTGAGTACCGGCACCGTTTCCATTGTCTGCTAAAATTGACCCATGGACCCCAAGTTTTAATGAAAGAGCTCAGGCTCTACACACCAATTCTGCCTTGTCATAGGTTCTGTGACTGGTTGCAGGGGGCCTGGCTATTGTGGGGTGGGTTCCTCCGTGATCACCCCACTCCTGAGTACCGGCACCTTTTTTACTAGAAAAACACACTGCATAGGTCTAATTTGTTAATTTGGGGGGATTGTACAGTTTGTCCACCACCCCTACTCATATGTTGTGCTACTCCTTAGAATATACAGTTTGGTCTCCCCGCTTTCTTGGACGAACCGCTGCTTGGTTTCTTTCCTTCTTATAACTACCTCTTCCATAACAAAGAAAACCACCAAATGTTTGAAGGGCTAGAGACTTGATCAATTAACTCTGAAACGTTGAGAATTTCCAAACTATTTTGCTTATCTTCCTTTGAAGGATCAAACAACTCTTCTGGATTTATACTTTTCAAAGGTAATTTTATAACGGGGTACAATGGGTAGGACCTACAGAGGTACTCAAATAAGCACTATTTTATTAAGACAAGTAGGCCCCTACTAGACTCTGTACATAAGTATTGCCACACTGGGACAGATCAAAGGTCCATCAAGCCCAGCATCCTGTTTCCAACAGTGGCCAATCCAGCTCACAAATACCTGGCAAGATCACAAAAAAGTTCAATACATTTTATGCTGCTTATCCCAGAAGTAAGCAGTGGATTTCCCCCAAGTCATTTTAATAATGGTCTATGGACTTTTCCTTTAGGAAGCTGGCCAAATCTTTTTTTAAACCCCGCTAAGCTAACTGCCTTTACCACATTCTCTGGCAATGAATTTTATAAAATACTAGTGTTTGTTTATGTTTATTCCGCACTTGATATACTTTCTGTAGATACAGGCAAAGCGGTTTACATCTACTACTTTTGTGGGTATTTTTCTGCGGCACAGAACACACCTTGAATGTAGGTATGATCACTTTCACCTACTTGGGGGACTGGTGTAAATGAAGGTATGCAGTTTACACATTTAATTTAGTTTAAAAAGTACTTGTACTCAGCATGAGCTAAACAATTCTCAGTGGATCACAAGCATAACATTCATAATTGCAGAACAGATAAAACAGTATACATAACAATGCAAAATACATAAAACATCAATCCTAATTTAAAATATTAAGTTTCTCCAGACTCTTATTCTATAAAAATCTTACAGACTTCAAACTGCGTCATAAAAAGAAAATTTCTATTGTTTTCAGACTCCCTCAGGATACGTTCAGATGTGGGGGGGGGGGGGGGGAAGCATCTCAGGCTTTAAACCCTTTCTTGAATATACTTGGCCTTAGTTCTCAGGATGGGTACAGAACCCACAGGAGGGTAGAAAACTTAGCATGTCCCTGGGAAGGAATTGAAGCTCAACCTGTACGGCCTGCCTGGAAGGGAAGGTGTCAGTCCTTAGGAAGAGGGTGGGTTTCAGATAAGGCCCAATTCCACTGGTTAACCAAACAGTACATCATGGAGCTAAAGAGAGGCAGGGGAGGGGAAGAGAGGAGCTGCCCAATCCATTCCTCCTTGGAAGAAGGCTGATAGAGGAAAGGGGGAGAAAGGGGCTGAACTCCAGCCTGCTGAAAACATGGAATTTATTGGGAACAGTATCCTGAACAACAAATAGAAGTCACTACAGAATAAGCCAGAGCTTTGGGGGCAGCATTTGGAAACTTATTAGAGTGGACGAGTAGCCTACTGGCTAGTTCAGTAGATTTTGATCTTGGGGAACTGGGTTCAATTGCCAATGCAGCTCCTTGTGAATCTGGGCAAGTCACTTAACCCTGCATTGGCCCAGGTACAAATAAGTATCTGTATATAGTATGTAAACTGTTTTGAATGTAGTGGAAAAACCCACAGCAAGGCGGTATATCAAGCAGGGCCACCAAGAGACTGGGCCGGGCCTGGGGCAAGGCCCCCCCCCCGAGGTCGTCGTCATCGCCGCCGCCCCCCTCCGTCCACCACCGGGCCAGGCCCCCCTGAATTCAAATCATAGCGCCTCACCTCGACCTTGCTCCATGTGAAAGAAGCGCAGCCGCGACAGTCTGCAGATTGCCTCCCTTCGGGCCTTCCCTCCCTGTGTCCCGCCCTCGTCTGACATAACTTGCGATCTGCAGACTGCCACGGCTGCGCTTCTTTCACATGGAGCAAGGTTGAGGTGAGGCGCTATGATTTGAATTCAGGGGGGCCCGGCCCGCTGGTGGACGGAGGGGGGCGGATGGAGGGGACTGCGGCGCTGGGCCTCCCTTGGAGGCCTTGGCCCGGGGAATTTTGTCCCCCCTGCCCCCCACCTCTCGGCGGCCCTGATATCAAGCCCATTCCCTTTCCTCTTCCTTTATTCCTGAAGTTTACAGCCCAATGGGTGGATATTGGGTAAGCTAAAGAATCTGATAAAAGGGAGGTGGGCAGGGGACACTGCCCTTTAAGCTGTGTCCTACAGATACTGATGATAAAAGAAGGAAGTAAATGGAAACTTAAAGATTGGGAAGGAGGGAACTTTAAACCCTTTCTGCATTGCTTTGAGAAAATACTTCTGCTGAACACTGACTGTGAATGCCATGAATAGCTGAGCCTACAACTTTGAGACTGATTACAGGAATGCTTATTCCTTATTGTTTTTTATTTTGTATTATTATTTTGGCTCTGTGTATGTTTGCTTTCTGGAGACTGTTCTTTTCTGCTGAAAAAATCATAGATAACTCCTGAAGAGCAGAAGCTGAGCTGTGGTGGGGGAGTTCAGGTGAAAGAAAAGGCAACCGAGATTGAACTGCATCACTCCTCCTCCAAGGATTTAAAATGTGAAAATATTACTTACCAGGATTTTGGAGCCCTTCTGTCTTGAATCTTCTGGTTGGAAACCTGCAAATCCAGGATCGAATTAGGATTTGTTTTTTGTTTTTTTTTGTGAACTTTTGAGAAAGGGTGACTTCAGACTTCACCACACCTGTGCGCTTGTGAACAATGGTGACAAGGATGGAATCCTTTAAACTGCTGTGGCTAACCCTCTCAAGAGGGAGTTTGTTATAAGCTTTCTGAAAATCTACATGGACTGGATCACTTTTATCCACTTGTGCATTCACACCTGTCCCATTAAATCATAGACAAACATGATTTAATGGGACATGGACTTAACCAAGAAAAGTCTTGCCTCACCAATCTGCTAGACTTCTCTTGCTTAAATCCGTGTCAACTCTGTCCCATTAAATCATGTTTGTCTATGTGTTCGGTAATTCTGTTTGTTATAATAATTTCTATCGCTTTGCCTGGCACTTATGTCAGGTTCACCTTTCTGTAGTTTCCCAGATCACCCCTAGAACTTAAAAACTGGTATTATTGCACTGGCTTCTTTCAAATCTTTAAGAACTGTGGACTCTTCAGTTTCATTTTTGAGTTTTTCAGTACTCTGGGGTGTATAATGTCCAGTCTAGATGATTTACTGAACATAAGAACATCCATACTGGGTCAGACCGATGATCCATCTAGCCCAATATTCTGTTTCCAACAGTGGCCAACCCAAGTCACAAATACCTGGCAGAAACTTGCTAATTTGGTTTATTGCATCGTCCATATTACATTTTCCATCTACATATTTCTATTTTTAGTTTATTCTGTAGTTGGATAGGGCATGTGTGACTAAGGCCAACTCTTCTGTTATTGTGTCGTTTCTCCTGGGGCAGTGCCTCCAAATGGATATATTTTGTGCACACCATGACACCACTCCTAAACCAGGGCATGTGGAGCGTAATCTCAGTCTCTTTAATTTATTGCTAACACTCGCTATAGAATGTGCATCATGCCAAAAAGAACTTCCTTCTAGGGCGCATAAAAATTCCTTTTAATCAGGCCTTTAGCATCAAATACAATGGGGAATATTTCTATATCTTTCTGCCATGTTTTCTGGGTCTCAGACTACATTTGTTAATATTTGAAGATCTCTCTCTCCACATTATTCATAGAATAATCACTTGACATTAACACCTCTGTTATTTTTATTACATTTGTACCCTGTATTTTCCCACTCATAGCAGGTTCAATGTGGCTTACGTATTATATGCAGGTACTTATTTGTACCTGGGGCAATGGAGGGTTAAGTGACTTGCCCAGAGTCACAAGGAGCTGCCTGTGCCTGAAGTGGGAATCGAACTCAGTTCCTCAGGACCAAAGTCCACCACCCTAACCACTAGGCCACTCCTCCACTGTTGCTACTATTTGAGATTCTACATGGAATGTTGCAACATTCCATGTAGAAGTCGGCCCTTGCAGATCACCAATGTGGCCGTGCAGGCTTCTGCTTCTGTGAGTCTGACGTCCTGCACGTACGTGCAGGACGTCAGACTCACAGAAGCAGAAGCCTGCGCAGCCTTCTACATGGAATGTTGCTAGTGGAATAGCAACATTCCATGTAGAATCTCCAATAGTAGCAACATTCCATGTAGAAGTCGGCCCTTGCAGATCACCAATGTGGCTGCGCAGGCTTCTGCTTCTGTGAGTCTGACGTCCTGCACGTACGTGCAGGACGTCAGACTCACAGAAACCGAAGCCTGCGCAGCCTTCTACATGGAATGTTGCTAGTGGAATAGCAACATTCCATGTAGAATCTCCAATAGTAGCAACGTTCCAAGTAGAATCTCCAATAGTAGCAACATTCCATGTAGAAGTCGGCCCTTGCAGATCACCAATGTGGCCGCGCAGGCTTCTGCTTCTGCTTCTGTGAGTCTGACGTCCTGCACGTGCAGGACGTCAGACTCACAGAAACAGAAGCCTGCGCAGCCTTCTACATGGAATGTTGCTAGTGGAATAACAACATTCCATGTAGAATCTCCAATAGTAGCAACATTCCATGTAGAATCTCCAATAGTATCTATTTTATTTTTGTTACATTTGTACCCTGCGCTTTCCCACTCATGGCAGGCTCAATGCGGCTTACATGGGGCAATGGAGGGTTAAGTGACTTGGCCAGAGTCACAAGGAGCTGCTTGTGCCTGAAGTGGGAATCGAACTCAGTTCCCCAGGACCAAAGTCCACCACCCTAACCACTAGGCCACTCCTCCACTGTTATCAATTCAGCTCTTGTGTTTTTCTCCTTCACGGCTCTATCTGGTTGTCTTGCATTCAGCTTTTGATCGGTTAGAATGGGAATGTCCCAAGCGATCATAATCTCTTCATTCTCCACAATTCTCTTTGGGTTGTGTTCCCAGTGCTTTACTGGTACAGCAAAGTCTGGCTCATGCTGTAATGGTCTTTGAGAGACACTATGAGAGCAGTCCGATACGGCAGTTTTATTCTATTATTGAAATAACCTTGTGTTTGACACTGGGATTTGCCATACCACGGTACCCCTTGATGCAGCTGAGGATGAAACGTGGGACGAAAGGGAAATGCTGGAGCGAGGGGGAAGGGAACAGAGGGAGCAGAGCTAGATGGGCAAGGTTGGGAGAGTCAGGAAGAGAAGCTTGACAGAGAGGAGAGGGGATGATAGAATACGAAGGAAGGGAAGAGATGGGGATTCTAAACACGAAGTGGGAAACAGGAAGAGATGCTGGATATGGGGGATCGAAGAAAGAAAGAAAGAGAGGAAATGCTGTGCTGCCCTTTTACATTTCCGTCTGCTGCAAAGTCTGTGGAAGTGCAGACCCAGAAAAAGGTGCCAGAACTGCATGCAGGCTAAAAAAAAAGACCTATAGTCAGTGTCTGGGTGGTCTGAAGAGTATTGATGAAGGGCCACTATTGTCCTAGAGGTTTGTGGGGGCCGCCATTGGCTCATGGGTCTTGATTGAAGAAGAGTGTGCGAAAGTGACACCTGTCAGCAGATGACATGTTAATCTGGTAGGTTTGGTACACAAGAAATGGAAAGAATGAATAAGCAGGCATGAGTCCAGCTCACAGAAATCTGTGAAGGTATTGTCTTCAAAAGCTAATTAAAAAAAAGGTATCATTGCCTTTTTTGGTTGTTGTTCTGTTTTATTTGTATTTATTAACTCTATAGATGTAAGAGGGCAAAACTGGGCCTTGAACAGCCTGCCTGGCTTGACTTGGGTGGGGTGGCAGCCCTCTTCAGCTTATCTATAAGCACAGAAGCAGCTGGAATTCCTGAATGGATGTGAGCATTCCAGCATATGGAAATCAGAAACAACACCAACACACAAGCAGCCTCAAGATGGACTCAGTGTTCCTTTTTACCACTGTATGTTAATTGGCAAAGCCATGCTGTCTGCTGCCATGTCATACCTATGTGCTGCAGGATCCATCCCGTGCTTTGCTGTACAAAAGTCATGAACTGTTGGGGCACAGTACGGAGCTGTGGGATGCTCTGGATTCCCATGGGTAACCCCAGGACATTCCATGACTTTATATGGTGCTACCAGCAGAAGAACCCCTGATCCTGGCAGCTGGTTAGTGGTGCTGGGGGGGAGGGGGTGGATTTTGCTGCTCCGGGGGACTGCCGCACTGAATGTTGGATGTTTGGAAAGCTTCCTAGCTCTTTCTGCTTAAATGTAATTACTTCCTTAGATGAGAAAGCAGAGTTGAGAGGTCCAAACGAATAGAATATATTGTAATACCTGGCATGTGCAGCAGGAGCAGCCATTTCACAGATGTACATGTTGAAATAATGAGCAGCATGAATCTGGCAGCTTCTGCATAGAAGTGGAGATTTCACAAATGTCATGTGTGTCAGTACTTTCATCTAGAGATGTCCCGTGTTACAAACCTATATGTGTACGAGCCACCAATTAAGTAACGAGGCTACAATTTTAAAGTGGTTTCACGCTGAAAGTGGACAAAAACTTTACTGAATTTGCCAGAATGACCCCCTTAATCCTTCATGTAAAGCCCTTGATGAAATGATCACTTTTTAAAACCTATGGGGCTCATTTTCAAAAGTGAAAAATGACCAAAAAGTGTCCTAAAGCACCATTTGGACGGATTTCGTCTCAAAACATCCAAATCAGTATTTTTGAAACCTATTTTGCAGATGTTAATCTATGCATTTCATATGCAGTGCATCCAGATCACAAGGAGGCGTGTTGGGGGTGTTGCAGAGATGGGATTAGGTAGGCTTAGGGCACTTGAATGTTTCACATCCATAATGGAACAAAACAAAATGTCTAGGCCTGTTTTTTAGAATGAACAAGGCACAAAATGGTACCCTAAATGACCAGAAAACCACTGGAGGGAATCAGGGATGACCCTCCTGACTCCCTCAGTGGTCACTGACCCCCTCCTACCCACCCAAAATGTGAATAAAAAGAGTGTTCACCAGCGTCTATGACAGCCTCAGATGTTATAGCCAGGTCCATTAGAGCAGTGCACTGTAGACAGGTGGACCCAGGCCCATACCTCCCCCTACCTGTTACCGCCCAAACTCACCAGAAACCCACTGTATCCACATCTAGGTGCCCCCATCACCCATAAGGGCTATCGTAGTGGTCCACAGTCGAGGATAGTGGGGTTTGGGTGGGTTTTGGAGGGTTCAGCCCAGGGGCGTAGCCACGGGCGGGCCCGGGTGGGCCTGGGCCCACCCAATTTCGGGTCAGGCCCGCCCAGCAGCAAAGTTCCTGACGGCGATTCCAGTCGCAGCGATTCCCACACGCTGCCTGCCGGCTGCCGCTCAATCTCCTTGCTCTACTAAGCGCTAACCCGGAAGTCTTTCCTCTGGAGGAGATACTTCCGGGTTAGCGCTTAGTAGCGCGAGGAGATTGTTGAGCGGCAGCCGGCAGGCAGCGTGTGGGAATCGCTGCGACTGGAATCGCCGTCAGGAACTTTGCTGCTGGGCGGGCCTGCAAGGAGGGTGAGATGCTGCAGCTGCACAGGGGAGAGGGAAGATGGAAAGATGAGGCTTGGTTGGCGGGTGAGGGAGATGCAGCAAAGGGGTGGAGGGGTGAGGAAGGGAGAAGTCTTGGCTGTGTATGAGGTGGAGGGGAGGGACACATGCTGCATACAGAGGGGATAGGTGGGGAGGGGGAGAAATGGTGGGTATAGTGGAGGGAGGGAGGGCGGAGCAGAGAAAATTTTGTGCCCACCCACTTTGGGCTCAGGCCCACCCAAAACTGGCTGTCTGGCTACACCACTGGTTCAGCAAAGAAGATAAGAGAGCAGTAGTGAGATGAGTGCCTGGGAGCATTTATATGACGTCCACAGCAGTGTCCCCTATTAGCTATGGTTCTAGATTTTAAACTTCTGCCTAAACAATTGCAATATACAAAATGTATTTGACGTTTTTGCCATTTTCGAAAACAAACAAACTACACACTAAACTCAAAAACCTATTGAGATGAAACTTACAGAATCAGGCTGTAGCTTTTACACTTTCCCAGTGGCGTAGCTAGGGTAGTTGACACCCGGGGCCGGTCATTTTTTAACACCCCCCCCCCCCCCCCCAAATCTAGTACTAGGCATACCGAGAATACAAAACACTCAGGACCTATAGAGCAATTCTACCATACCATAAGCAGTCATTTGTACGAGTCACACAAGGAAAAGGAAAGCATCTTAAACACTACAGTGAGCACCAGAACATCAATTCACCTATTGTAAAACGAAACCAGACAGAATAGTACAGATCGTCGATCCTGCACAGTCAATGCCAACTGAAAGCCATGTCTTTTTCACAAACATAGATACACCCTAATCCACTATAGCAGTGATGGCGAACCTATGGCACGCAGAGCCCTCGCTGTTGGCACGCGCGCCGCCGGTCGCCTCACCCGAAACTTAGCCCTCCCACCCATCGGCGTCAAGCGTTCCTCCCTCCCTCCCTCCCACCCGGCACCAGCCCGCCCGGCCTCCATCCCTCCCTCCGAACCCGAAGAAATTTAAAAGTCTTCCCTGGTTCGAGTAGGCGGCGTCAGCATCAGCAGTAACAGCGAAAAGCGTGCTTCTGGTTCGTCGCGTCTTCAGCCTTCCGTCTCTCAAGCTCTCTGGTCCCGCCCTAACAGGAAATGAGGGCGGGACCAGAGAGCTTGAGAGACGGAAGGCTGAAGATGCGCCAAACCAGCAGCACGCTTTTCGCTGCTACTGCTGATGCTGACGCCGCCTACTCGAACCAGGGAAGACTTTTAAATTTCTTGGGGTTCAGAGGAAGGGAGGGATGGTGGGCTGGTGCCGGTGGGAGGGAGGGAGGGAGGGAGGAACGCTTGACGCCAGGTGGGTGGGTGCCTTGGTGCACGCTGGGTGGGAGGGAGGGAGCAAGGCCTGGTGCTTGGGTGGGAGGGTGGGTGGCCTGCCTGCTTGCTGCTGCTGCTTGGGTGGGTGGGAGGGAAGGGAGCCTTGGTGCACGCTGGGTGGGAGGGAGGGAGCGAGGCCTGGTGCTTGGGTGGGAGGGTGGGTGGCCTGCCTGCTTGCTGCTACTGCTGCTGCTGCTTGGGTGGGTGGGTGGGTAGGAGGGAGCCTTGGTGCACGCTGGGTGGGAGGGAGGGAGCGAGGCCTGGTGCTTGGGTGGGAGGGTGGGTGGCCTGCCTGCTTGCTGCTGCTGCTGCTTGGGTGGGTGGGAGGGAAGGGAGCCTTGGTGCATGCTGGGTGGGAGGGAGGGAGCGAGGCCTGGTGCTTGGGTGGATGGCCTGGTGCTGGGTGGGTGGGAGGGAGGCAGGCCTGGGTGCTTGGGTGGGAGGCCTGGTGCTTGGGTGGGAGTGCTGGGTGGGTGCATTGCCTGGTGCTGGGTGGGAGGGAGGCCTGCCGCTGGGAGGGCAGGGGGAGAGGAGGGTGGCTGGAGGGGAGGGTGGCTGGACATGGGCGGCTGGAGGGGAGAGGAGGGTGGCTGGAGGGGAGGGCAGGGGGAGAGGAGGGTGGCTGGAGGGGAGGGTGGCTGGACATGGGCGGCTGGAGGGGAGAGGAGGGTGGCTGGACATTTGTGGCTGGAGGGGAGAGGAGGGTTGCTGGACATGGATGGAGGGCAAGAAATGAAGAAGAAAGGAGGAAAGTAAAGAAATAAATGGAAAGGAAGCCCTGGAAACAGAGTTAAGAGAACAGATAGCAGCAGAATCAGCGACTAGGACCAATATGGATAGAAAAACAAAATCACCAGACAACAAAGGTAGAAAAAAATCATTTTATTTTCATTTTAGTGTTTGGAATATGTCCAATTTGAGAATTTACATCTGCTGTCTTATTTTGCACTGGGTATACTGGAGCTGTAACAGCTTACAGAAATGATTTATAATGAAAAAAAATCATATTTTTCTCTCCTGTACTAGTATAATATTTTCAATGATGTTTGTTTATATACGCCAAGGCTGGTGTAAGGGAGTGTGGCTATCATGGGGTGGAGTCATATGTGGTGACCCCGCCCATAATGAGTACCGGCACTTCGCGATGAGTAATTAGATTTTGGGTTGCTGTTTGGGCACTCGGCCTCTGAAAGGTTCGCCATCACTGCACTATAGGATAAGTAATCATAAACTTTCTATTTATTTATTTATTGCATTTGTATCCCACATTTTCCTACCTTTTTGCGGGCTCAGTGTGGCTTACAATAGGATATGAATAATAGAAATACATTTGTTACAACTTGGTTATGGATTACATTGTGCAGAGTTGTGCGAGACATTCGAATATCATTAGGAATATAACAATGGGACATCAACATAGAAACATTGGAAGGAGACAATGGGACGCTAAAAGGGCAGTGTTAGACACAAAGACATATGGTGTACATAGTTCCGTGAATAAGTGTATGATTGACTGGATTACGGGATGAGGGATCAGAAGTGGATGTATGTTGCATTGATGAACAGTGAGTATGGACTCTATGTGTTTTGGCTCTTTCCGTAAGTTTGTTCAAACAGGTGAGTCTTCAGTAATTTACGGAAGGAAGCTTGTTCGTTAATCACTCTTAGGTTGCGCGGTAGTGTATTCCAAGACTGCATGCTCATGTGGGAAAAGGTTAACGCGTGTAGTGTCTTGTATTTCAGGCCCTTGCAAGTAGGGAAGTGGAGGTTGAGGTGTGTTCGGGATGATCTTTTAGCGTTTCTGGGTGGTAGGTCTATTAAATCAGACATGTACGCTGGGGCTTCGCCGTAAATGATCTTATGGACTAGTGTGCAAACTTTAAAAGTAACGCGTTCCTTAAGTGGAAGCCAATGTAATTTCTCTCGTAGTGGTTTTGCCCTTTCATATCTTGGTTTTCCGAAGATGAACCTGGCTGCTGTGTTCTGGGCTGTTTGAAGTTTCCTCAGTATTTGCTCTTTGCAGCCTGCGTATAGTGAGTTGCAGTAATTCAGATGGCTGAGGACGAGGAATTGCACTAGGCTGCGGAAGACGAATCTTGGGAAGAATGGTCTTATCCTTTTCAATTTCCACATGCAGTAAAACATCTTCTTGGTTGTGTTGTTTGCGTGGGTTTCGAGTGTTAGGTGGCGGTCGATAGTGACTCCAAGGATTTTTAGCGTTTCTGAGACTGGGAGTTTTAGGTTTGGTGTGTTTATCGCGTTGAATTCATTTGTGTTGTATTGGGAGGTGAGTATCAGGCATTGGGTTTTTTCTGCGTTTAATTTCAGGCGAAATACATCTGCCCATGTGTTCATGATGTGTAGACTTTGATTGATTTCGTTGGAGATTTCTTTGGTGTCTTGTTTGAATGGGATGTATATTGTCACATCATCGGCGTATATATATGGATTGAGGTTATGGTTTGATAGGAGTTTTGCTAAAGGGATCATCATTAGGTTGAATATAGTTGGTGAGAGAGGTGATCCTTGTGGGACTCCACATTCAGGTGTCCATGCCTTGGATGTGGTTGAATTTGATGTGACAAAAATTAAACTGAACCCCCAATGCCAGACTCTGCATACAATGCAACACCACAGAAACAGAAACTGCCCCCTAGTACTGTGCAAAATATAAAGACAGCAGATGTAAATTTGGAAAAAAACTAACAAATACCAATCACCACTTTACAAATTAACAAATAGAAATAAAACAAATATAGAAAGTAAAATAATACCATTTTATTGGACTAATACATTTAGCTTTCAGAGGCCAAAACCTCCGTCCTCGGGTCAGTACAGTATAGTGCTGTTACAGTATCTTATCCTGACCTGAGGAAGGGGGTTTTGTTCTCCGAAGGTTAGTCAAAATGTATTAAAATTAGTCCAATAAAAAGATTACCTTGTTTACATGTTCTATTATAAACATTTATTAACACAGCTACAATACTACTTTATCCTAAAGCAAAAAACAAAAATATATATTTTATTTACAGTTTGTTGTCTCTGGTTTCTGCTTTCCTCATCTTCTTTTCACCATCTTCCTTCCATCCAGCATCTGTCTTCGTTCTCTGCCATCCAGTGTCAGCCCTCTCTGCTGTCCCCTCCATCCAATGTCTGCCCTCTCTCCCTGCCCCTTCCATCCACATCTGCCCTCTATCTCTGCCCCTTCCATTCACTGTCTGCCCTTTCCCTTCCATCCACTCCACTGTCTGCCCTTTCTCTCTGCCCCTTCAATCCACCATTTGCCCTCCCTCTCCCATCCATCCAGGGTCTGCCCTCCCTCTCGCTCCCCCTTCCATCTAGGATCTGTCCCCTCTCTCTCTCTGCCCCTTTTTTCAGCCCCCAGTTCCAGCCCCCTTCTCCCCTCTGAACACCCCCACCCCAGTCCTTCTCCCCTCCCCTTTTCCCCTCTGAACACCCCCACCCTAGTCCCCTTCTCCCCTCCCCTTCCCTTCTCCCGTCTGAGATCCCCACTCCAGTCCCCTTCTCCCCTCCCCTGTCTGAGACCCCCACCCCAGTCCCCTTCTCCCCTCCCCGTCTCCCATCAGAGACCCCCACCCCAGTCCCCTTCTCCCCTCCCCCTCCCCTGTCTGAGACCCCCACCCCAGTCCCCTTCTCTCCTCCCCTTTTCCCCTCTGAACACCCCCACCCGAGTCCCTTTTGCCCCTCTCCTTCCCCACCTCGGTCCCGTTCTCACTACTGTCTGAATCGGCGAAGCAGCATCGCAGGCAGCGCCTCGTCTGCCCTGCTTGTAAAAATCAAATCTCCTTCTCCTCGTCTTGAAGTCGACTCGGGCCTTCCAATCAATCACTATGTCCCGCCCGCCCTCGCGGAATTTACCTTAGAGGAGGGCGGAACACAGTGATTGATTGGAAGGCCCGAGTCGACGTCAAGACGAGGAGAAGGAGAGATTTGATTTTTTCACAAGCAGGGCAGGCGAGGCGCTGCCTGCGACGCTGCTTCGCCGATTTTTGTTTAAAGGAGGCGGCGGGAGCGGAGCACCCCCCACCCACTGGCACCCGGGGCGAACCGCCCCCCCCCCTTGGTACGCCACTGCACTTTCCATAGGTGAAACTCTCACTCATTCTTCCCATTGCTGACCTCTAGGAACAGGCCATCATTTGCAACGACATGGGAAACATGAACAACATATTGCATATTGTTGACAAACAAAAACAAGCACATTTTGGGTCAATTCTATAACTGGAACCGAAAATTAGGTGCCGGGAAAGATCCATACTCGGCACTATTCAATAAAGGGCATTCCAGGATGAATAGCACTTAGCACGGATTTCCATGCCCAACTTTGAGTGCGGACACTTATGCCTGCTGACATCTGTTGTAAATCCCGGCACCCAAGTTGGGCACGGATCTCCGCTATTTTATAACACTGAGCCTAAACCTTGTGAATGCCCCTCCCATGGCCACGCCCCTTTTGAACTGCTCGTGTTCTAATTTAGGTACCCATTTTTATAGAATAGCACGCGGTCACATGAACGCAAATCATAATTAGTGCCAATTAAGTGCTTGTTAACTTCACTAACTAAATTATTGGAGCTTATTAACTAATTATTTTGTAAGTGGCTCTGGGATTCGTTCCCAATTTTGAACACCCAAATTTTGGCGAACTTTATAGAATCTGGGGGTTTGTGTTTTTTTCATTTACCAATAATACTGTGCACTCTTTGCAGGGCTTGTTTCAGGCAGTACACACCAATAGGCAGTACCAGCACCTTTTTCACTGCCTTCCAAAAATGCCCACGCCCTGCTGCTCATGCACAACTGGAGACCATGTGTTGGGAAGGACTCGGAGCATGCTAGTGGGTGCTTGAACACCTGTTTTTACCTGCAGTTCTGTCCACCTGTGCTAGTGACCTGTGATTTTTTTTAAGGGTCAGATCACTAATGCACCACCAACCTCACTCTTCATTACTGCTGCGCTGCTACAGGCCACCTGTGGCCTTGCTTCGGCACTGGGTCCTCCTGGCCCCCCCAGCTAGGAGGGAGGAAAGAAGAGTAATGGGGAAGATACTGCTGGACTAGAGGGAGGTGATGAGAGAGTTGTGGGGAGATGGTGAGGAAAATGGAGATATTGGATCGTGTGAGGAGAAGCTCAAGAGAGAGAGGAAGACATGTAGGGGGGGAGACATGAGGAGATGCTTGACTATGTACAAGGGAGGGGGAAAGAAAGGAGGACATGCTAACCATATGGATAGAAGTGAGAAGATGCTGCACACCTGGGGGAGGGGTTAGGGAAAGGAAAAGGAAATGTCACACACATGGGGGGGGGGGGGGTAATGAAAGGAAGGTAATATGTTGAACACCTGTAGGCGTAGAGAAAGTACAGGCAGACACTGGAAACCTGGGGGGGGGGGGGGAGATAGGGGAGATGCTGGACTGCTGGGGAACGAGAAAAGGAGGTGCTGGACTGTGGGAGAACTTGGGAAGAGAAGGGGAGATGATGGATGGTTGTGATGGAAGAAGAGAGAAAGGGGAAATGCTGAGTATGCTGGAACCATGTGGGAGAGGCTATGGGGGATGAAGGAGTTGTAAAGTAGAAGAGTGAAATGAGCATGTTAATAGAGCTGGGAAGGTGGTAAAAGGGAATAGCCAGAGACAATTATCTCCTCCCTGCCTTCAGTCTCTTTCTTCTAAGGCAGGGAGGAGATAATTGACATAGAAGAAACTGGGGATGGTGAGGGGATGAGAGGCCATGGACAGTAGATGAGGGCTGTAGAGAGATTGGAGTACAGAGGATAGAAATGGGGAGTCAAAAGCAGAAAAGAATAAGAGGCTGGGGAAGGAGTAGGAAAGGATACGAGTGGAGAGATGGACTAGAAAGAAGGCAAGAGAAGAAGTAGATAGAAAGCTGATCGGTGGATCTAGGTAAAGATAAAAAGCAGGGAACTGAAATTGGAGGGTGAAAAGAAGTAGTGAAATTAGAGTGGATAGTGAAGCAGAAAAGAGAGAAATGGAGAGAAGGGTTGAAAGGGCAAAGTCAATGTTAGACAAAGATGTAGGGGAGGTGAGTAAGAAGACTCAAGGAGAAAGGAGAAATGGCAAATGGAAAGCAGACATTGAAGTTAGGAGAAGACAGAGGAAAGCAGAAAAGAGTGAGTGGACCAACAGCGCTGGAAAAATAAAATGCTCAGTCAAAGGTACTACTACTTATCATTTCTAAAGCGCTACTAGACATACGCAGCGCTGTACACTTGAACATGAAGAGACAGTCCCTGCTCGACAGAGCTTACAATCTAATCAAGACAGACACATAAGGCAAATAAGGGACAAGGACAAAGAGTCGTAAGATTCTAGAATCTCAAAGACTACTACTAGTATTACTACTTATCATTTCTAAAGCGCTACTAGACGTACGCAGTGCTGTACACTTGAACATGAAGAGACAGTCCCTGCTCGACAGAGCTTACAATCTAATCAAGACAGACACATAAGGCAAATAAGGGACAAGGACAAAGAGTCGTAAGATTCTAGAATCTCAAAGACTACTACTAGTATTACTACTTATCATTTCTAAAGCGCTACTAGACGTACGCAGTACTGTACACTTGAACATGAAGAGACAGTCCCTGCTCGACAGAGCTTACAATCTAATCAAGACAGACACATAAGGCAAATAAGGGACAAGGACAAAGAGTCGTAAGATTCTAGAATCTCAAAGACTACTACTAGTATTACTACTTATCATTTCTAAAGCGCTACTAGACGTACGCAGTGCTGTACACTTGAACACGAAGAGACAGTCCCTGCTCGACAGAGTTTACAATCTAATTAGGACAGACAAACAGAACAAATAAGGGATAAGGACAAAGAGTAGCAAGATTCCAGAATCTCAATGACTACTACTACTACTTATTTCTATAGCGCTACTAGACGTACGCAGTGCTGTACACTTGAACACGAAGAGACAGTCCCTGCTCGACAGAGTTTACAATCTAATTAGGACAGACAAACAGGTCGTTTTTAGTTGGAATATGACAGCTTTAGGAAATGTGCATCTCTGATGTCTTTGGCTCATTAGAAGATGAAATACATTTCTGGGGCTGATATTCAAAGTGATTTAAGTGGGCAGGAGCCTCCTGTCCTTTTAAACCATTCCTGGCTGCCTAAGTGGGGATATACAGTGGCATTTAACTGGAGAGTGCTGCCGAATATTTCCACAGACTGCCCAAAGAAAAACTGGGCAGATCAGGGGTGGCACTGAGGAGGAGTCCAAAGTTATGCAGTTACCAGCAATATTCAGTGCCTGCTCCTGCATAGCTAAGTGGCTTAATTTAGGACAAGTTAAAAGCTGTCTGAAATAAGGCTGCTTATCTATGCAGATGCTGGCTCTCAATATTGGGCCGACACACACATAACTTGTTTTTTTCTTTTAAAAAAAAAAAAGCCCTCGTGCTCCCCCTCCCCTCAGCCCCTCCCCCAGTCATGTAATAAATGTGAGGATCTTCACTGCGTTAGTTGAGCTGTGTCTGATCTTGTCTGAGTGGATCTGACCTATTTTTAATGGAGTTCCTTTCTGGATTGCTTTTAATGTTTATTGTAAACCACCGTGATCTTATTTTTAAGCCTGGTAGTAAAGCAAATGGAATAAACTATAACTATTCCTTCTGGTTCAGCAGGGTAATTGGGGGCAGGAGCGAAGCCCCTTCACTCCTGCCCTTTGTGAGAGGTCATGGCAGCCATTTTAGAGAGGTGCCTGAAGGGGCAGGAGTGAGGGGGCTGCATTCCTGCCCCCAACGACCCAACTGGACACCAGGGATACAGGTAGGCCCAGGGGGAGGGAGTCTTCCGGGGGGGGGGGGGGGGGAAGGAAAGAGGGGACATTGTCGGGGGGAGACTCGGAGGCTTTTTTTTTTTTACCAGAAACTAAATTATGCAGGCCCAGCCTGATATTCAGCCACAGCTGTATAGCTCTTATGTGGGCCCAGCTGAATATCGGCCGGTTCCACAAAAGTGTCGGAGCCCACCCATCCAAAATTATCCTGCAATAATCAGTGCAAATGCCTGGACATGAAGGTATTGTACCCTGCACTACCATTTATGTTATGGGTTTCTGAGGCCATCTCAGTGCCATCAGTTGGGGTTTACAGTATGGTTTGTGTATACACAGTTCCCTGTTATTCATTTACCTAAACCATGGTTTGATTATTTAAATTTAATTTGGCCACAATATTTTGTACATTTTCTGCTAATGTGAAGCATTTCTGTATTGTATTGTACTCATAGTTTGTTATTACTGGCATTGGCGTGTGTTTTTCACATGCGCCGAGGCCTCTTTTCACCGTAGCGGGTAAAAGGGAAGTATCTCTTTCCTGTATGAAATGGCCGCGCAGTAAGTAAAGCACTTGCTGCTCGGCTATTTCGGGGGGAAGCCCTTACCGCCACCCATTGAGGTGGCGGTAAGAACTCCTGCACGAACCTGGTGGTAACCGGGCAGCACTGCCTGATTACCGCCGGGTACACTATGTTGGGCTTACCTCCGCTTAGTAAACAGGGCCATTAGGGTGGTATAAGTTAAGTATCTGATTTTCTGCTTTTATGTAATTACTAGTAAAAAAGGCCCGTTTCTGACACAAATGAAACGGGCGCTAGCAAGGTTTTCCTTGGAGAGTGTATGTGAGAGTGACTGTGTGTGAGAGAGATAGTGAGTGTGTGTGTGAGAGAGAGAGTGAGTCTGGGTGCGAGTGTGTGTGTAAGAGAGAGAGTGAGTCTGGGTGCGAGTGTGTGTGTGAGAGAGTGTGTGTGTGAGAATGAGAGTGAGTGCAAGTGCGTATGTGAGACAGTGTGTGAGAGAGAGTGTGTTTCACACAGATACAGTGTGTGAAAGAGAGACAGTGTGTGTGAGACACAGACTCTCTGTGAGACTGAGTGTATGAGACCAAGAGAGTGTGTGAGTGACTGTGTGACATATAGAGAGTGAATGTGATACAGTGTGAGACATGAGAGAGAAAGACATTGACTGTGTGAGAGAGAGAGTGTGTGTGTGTGTGTGACAGAGATACCTCCCCCCCCTCTCTGGTGTCAGGCCCTCCCCTCTCTCTCTGGTGTCTGAGCGTTACTGTGCAGGACGCTGAGCTCTGGCTGTGCTTCAAGGAACTGACCAATCCTATTTAATAGAATGCACCTCCAACATTCTGAAGCCGAGAAACCTCGTGTGGTTGGTCACTTCTGCTTGTGACGAACCCGGAAGTACGTGATGTCAATTCAGGAGATGGATACAGAGAGCAGGAATGCCTCAGCCATGCAGTCAGCGTCAGAATGTTGGAGGTGCCTTTTATTATATAGGATCATATGTCATTGCATGTAATTGTTTATATGTATTTTTTTTTACAGTATGCAGTTTTGCTACTACCGTGTCTGTATATTCTCTAAAGAGATTACCACAGCTTTGATATGGATTGTGCATGGTATATGTGACATGCATTTTCAAAAGTTTTACTTTAATTTATTTTGATTTGTTTTTAATATTATTTATTTACGTCTGTTTGTATTATTATTATTATTTGTTTGTGTGTGTGTGTGTGTAGACCCTTGATGCAGGCATTTGCTTCCTGTGCAGTTTGGCTCCGTTTGTTTGTTCCACCTGAGGCCTTCTACACTGTTCCTGTTCCTCGATCGTTTATGTTGTTCTTTCCCTCTGATTTGCTGGTCTTACTTCATAATGTACCAGGCAGCACTAAAGGGAAGTTGTATAGCTGTTACTGAGTCGATACTAAAATTTAATTTTAAATAAATATTTTAAATGTATAAGTGATTAGTTTAGAACCACTATTTTATTTATTGGGATTTCTTATCCACCTTTATGAACAGATTCACCCACGGTGGTGTACATCAGCTACAGTTTAACATAAAATGTACAGTTTTGTTAACAGCATAACTTAGTTCCATTGCTTTCATGACGTTTTCTGACCAAGCTCCCTGTTGGGTGGGTTTGCTGGTCTTACAAACTGAATTGAGGGAATTGATGAAAACGGTAACGGAATTCAAACATGCGTGGGATAAACATAAAGGAATCCTGTTCAGAAGAACTGGATCCTCAGGAGCTTAGACGAGATTGGATAACAGAGCCGCGGAGCTGGTGGTTGGGAGGCGGGGATAGTGCCGGGCAGACTTATACGGTCTGTGCCAGAGCCAATGGTGGGAGATGGGGATAGTGCTGGGCAGCCTTGTACAGTCTGTGCCCTGAAAAAGACAAGTACAAATCAAGGTAAGGTATACACAAAAAAGTGGCACATTTCTTGGGCAGACTGGATGGACCGTGCAGGTCTTTTTCTGCCGTCGTCTACTATGTTAAGTCTTCATTAAAATGAGCAGGCCCTTGCTGAGCATAGAACTCTTATTAAGGATTATTCGCAGGCTTAGATTCTGGGCCACGGCTTCATGTTATTTGGGATGCCTTCAAGGCTGTTTCTCGAGGAGTTTTTCTGGGAAGAGCTGCTAGACTTAAGTGGGAGAGGGAATCCCAGCGCGAACAGATTTTAGCTACCATCGCAGTCCTGGAAGCAAGGCATAAACAGACTGGCTTTGGTTAATCCTTTGGGCTGTCTGATTGTGTCCTCTATGGGCTCTTTACTAGAACCACTGTCTATCTATGTAGACACTTTCTTAAGACCTTTAGTTAGTACAATTTTGTCTTATATAAGGGATTCATCGTATTTTTATTGAAATTATGTGAGGTCAAAGATGTGAATTTGGTTACCTTTTTGGCCACATTCGATGTTAAATCGTTATATACATCAATACCGCAGTCTAAAGCTCTCCAAGTCCTATATAAGTTCCTACTAAGAGAAGAGCCAAACCATAAGATCCCTACCTCATTCATGATATCTTTGATAAACATTGCTATGAAGAAGAACTTTTTTAAGTATCACAAGGAATTTTTTCAACAGGTATGTGGAGTGGCCAAGGGTGCCACCTTTACCCCTTTGATGGCAAATTTGTTCATGCAAGATGTTGAGGATAAATGGATTCAGCATAATGCCTTTGAGAAAGTTATCAAGATATGGGTCCGCTACATAGATGACATTTTTGTACTCTGGACACGCACAGAGGAACTGATAACATTCTATGCTTGGTTGAATACTTGTCACTCAAAAATTCAATTTACTTGGAAATATCATGCAATACAGATTTCCTTTTTGGATATCCTAGTCTGTAAACAAGATGACACCTTGGTTACTACTGTATATAAAAAAGAAACAGACTGGCAAGATGGCGTCCTGAAGAGAACGCTGTAAAGCGGCTCTCCACCCGATTTCCCTTAAACTCAAAATAATTACCTGAACTCATGCCGAAACGGAGGGGCAAGCAGCGAGTGATTCCCTCCACAGCTGCGAGATCTTCAGGTCCGATGGACCGCTTTACTATGCCTGGAGGAAGTTCGGGGTCAAGTTCCTCGCTGCTGGTAGGGGTGACAGGAGGTTCCTCGCTCCCCCAGCCTGAGGCAGAGACCACCAATAGCCCCGAAGAACAGAGGCCTCTGACAATGCTGGCGTGGGGACGGCAGCAGGGGCAGGAAACACCCAGTGTCTTTGACCTAGGAGTACTTCCTGCAGAGGGGTCGGTTGCCAGCCTAGAATCGCCGAATACCGTCGTCGGAGAGAAGATAATGGAGAGAGCCAGCGTTTTGGCAGACTCAACTGCAATAGGAAGAGAACAACCACTTGAAGGGAACTTATCTGAATTAACAGTGACCAGTAAGTCATTTTTGCCTGTAAAACCTTCAATAATAACTCTTGATTCAATATGGGAGGCCCTTGTGGGGCTAGAAAATTATTTTCCCAGAAATTGCTTTTGGTGTCCCAAGCTACTAAACTACCTTTGGAAAAGATTGCAAACTTAGAAATAAGAACAAGTAATATTGAGAAAACTATATTGTCAAATAATGAAACTATAAAATCTTGTCAGCAGACACAATATAATTTGATAAAAGAAAATGTTTTATTACATCAAAAAACTGAAAACTTGGGAAATCAACTAAGAGCTAAGACTCTTAGGTTGATTAATTTTCCTAAAATTTCATCATTGGCTCCACTAATAATGTTCAAGAAATATTTGTCAGAAATTTTAAAAATTCCTGAACAAGCTTATCCACCTGTGTCAAAAATGTACACAGGAAAACAAAAAGAAAGAGTGGACCAAATTGAACAAGGTGCAGAAGTTTCATTTGACATATTGAATTTAACACAAATAATTCAAGAAGATGAGAAGGGGACACCAGCTACACTAATTGTCTCTTTTGTTTTGGAACCTGACCAGGATTGGGTCCTTAAACAATTTTTTCGTCATAGAGATGAACTCTTTATGAACAGTAAAATTAGAATATTTCCTGATATTGCTTGAGCAACACAAAAGAGACGTCAAGCATTTCTAAAGCTCCGTCCAAGGGTCCTACAGTTGGGAGGTTTATTTTGGTTAAATTTTCCATGTAAATGTGTGTTAAAAATGAATTCAGTCAAATATATTTTCTATGATTCAACTCAGTTGAGTATTTTTCTAGATTCTAAGTTGGTTGCCACTCCTAATCAACAACTGGCAGCTTTATCTACATCTACTCCATAATGGGAAAGTCAGGCATATTTTGTGTCTCTTCTATTACCTAAGCTAATTTAGTGAAAAATTATTTCATGAAATTGTACCTTGTCTCCTCTCTATAATTGTAGACTTGAAACGGATGAGAGAGAAACGTATTACCTTGTATTTGAATTGAATGAAAACGATGTTTAATCTCCTCCATTTTTTCATGTCAAGAGATTTCTTGTAACTATTGTTAATACTTTCCTTCATTTTTCAAGTGATCATCCACTTCCCTTGAAAAGAAGCCTCCCTTTCTCCTAGTTCTTAAGATTTCGGAGAGTCTGCACTGAGATCACAGAGTTTAAAATTCAATCATCAGATTTCAAGACCCATCGAAAGCAAAGGGGTTATCCCAAACAAGTTGTTCATGAAGCGTATACATGCGTAAGATTTTCTGATCGGGATTTACTTTTTCTTAAATGGGAGAGTCAAGATTCTGATGACTGCATGACTGCAAGACTTGTATACTTAAATATACCCCTGGCATTGAGAAGATCTGTAGAATTCTTTAAAAACACTGGAATATTCTTTCTATTTTACCTGCCTTCTCTGAGATGCGACTGAGCTTCACTTTTACTAGGAATTCCAATTTGAAAGAGTTAGTCAGTCCATCTGATATTTCTAGAATGACACGAAAGGTGATTTCTGTGGGTAAACATCTGAAATGCTTTCAATGCTAAGTCTGTCAGAATACTCTTAAATTGATGGATAATTCCATACATCCTGTCACTAAGAAAAAATTTCCCATAAAATGTATGACTTCCTGTTCCTCAGATCATGTAATTTATTTAATTATATGCCCTTTTTTTAAGATCTGTGTGGTCGAAACTACCCGACCTCTGCGTGTACATATGATTGAACATAAAAGCTGTCTTAAGAGACTAAGGAGAGAGGCATCGATTGTTGAACATTGCCTAGAACATGGACACACTTTTGCATCACTTCAAGTATGTGTCATCATAGATCACGTACCAGAGAGTGTTTCAGATAGATTGAAAAGATTACTACAAAGAGAACAGTATTGAATTTTTACTTTGAAAACTGAGGAACCATTTGGACTGAATCTCATAATACACTGGAAGAGTTTCTTCTGATTGGTTTTTTTTTCTATTATCGTATTATCTGACTGTCCCAGGTTTACTATAAACATAGATTTTTTTCTCTTCGATTTTTCAATAAATTACATCTTTTAATGAGGTACGGTTCTACCGAGACATTTAGATACCGGACGTGACATAAGTTTCTACTGAGGTAATGGGATATGTTTCTACTGAGACATTTAAATACTGGAAGTGTCGTAGGGGCTGACATCAACTGTGAAAGTCATTGTTGAGATGCCGCAGCCATGTTTGTAGGGATCCTGGTGGATTGAGGATGAGTTGTGCTCAGCGTTACTGGCAAGTACTTGGTTTTTAACTATATTGTTTCACAGCTAATTTTTGGATCTTGTTTTGCACATTTTGTCACTAGAGTTTTTTTGTTTGTTTGTACTTTTTTTTAAATGTTTTAAAAAATATTTTTACAGATTGGTCATACACGCCTTGAAACAGCCCATGGTAGCGAAACTTTGGCTACAGTCGGTGTGACTGACTCTTTTTGCACGTTTGCGCTGTGAAGGAGAGGACCTGGGGGTAGATAAGATGGAAGTGGAAGAGGAAGAAGGGGGGAAGCTCATGAGCAGACGTAGGCAGAACAGAGCCTTGCCTCCATTCCATCCCCAGAGAGTGAGAAAAGTAGTAATGCCCCCTAGAAAAGGGTGGAGAGAAAAGGACTACATTACCCAGCATTCCCCGAGAGAGAGCAGAGAAAGGGTCGTGACCCCTGTAAAATGGAGGAGAGGAAGAGACTACATTTCCCAGCAACCTCGGGGCAAAGCCTGGAACAGAGATTACCTTCCCCAGCAGGAACAGGGGGAGAACTCTAACAAGGAAAGGGTGGTGCCCCTGCAGGGTAATCAAGGGAAAGAGGAACAGCTGCAAAGTGGGTGGGACGGGGAGCCCATGGAGTATCAAGAAGCTGGACAGAGAGAAAGAGAGGAGAGCGAGGAAGAGCCTATGGACCTCTCAGCCTGGGCTCACTCCTTAGGTAACAAAATAAGGGACCAGGTAACTTCATGGTATGGTAACTGGGCTAAGAGAGGAAAGAGGAAAGGTCATGTGGGAGAATGGGTCAGTGCTTAGAGAGAGTGACCCAGATGGGTGGGGCCTTTTCATTTTCCAGAGCTCAGGCTGTGATTGAACTGTGAGGTTAAAGAGTTCTGGTTGAAGAGGGATGAGAGATTTTCTCGGAGTGGACTGCGCCCAGCAGGAAGAAGGTGGAGTGTGAACTGTGGCTAAAAAGCCTAAAAGAAGCTGAAGGGGTTTGAGCTGTGTGCTGAAGCCTCAAGAACTGTGGTTTTTTTTGTTGGAACTGCTTGCAGTGTGTTGCCCCCTTCCAAGGGAGAGGGGGAGAGAAAGAAGACCCAGGGCTATAAAACTGTCTGAAAGGAACCCAGCTGGGCGCTGGAAGCCTGGGAGTTAAAAGTTGTTTTTTTTTTCTTGCTGTGTTTGTAACCCTGAGAGGAGCAACCGGGGGAATTGTGAGGTTTTTTGGTTGATTCAAGTATTGTGTCTTTTTGCACTGCTGGACTGTTGGATCCCAAGCAAAATAAAGAACTTGTTAGTTTTGCTTTGAAGTTGATTTCTTTGAGCCCTGCCCTGTGGACTGCAGTGAACCAGGAGGTTTGGCAGCAAGGGTGAAGGGGAGATCCCGAGGACCCTCAGGCGGAGGGGAGGATCTTCACAGCGCCTATCACTAACCTAAAAGCTAAGTGTCTTTTTTTCATGTTTTTGGGATTGATCCATTAAAAATTAGAATTTCCTGTGGAGTGTTTAGCAAGATTTAAGAGTAAAGGGTTTTTTATGCCGATGAAGAAAGTTGGACCCATTCATTTCCTCTTTACCCTATTAACATATGTAGGGTGGAGGCTGGGGCACAGAGGCTTTTTCCTTTTCTCATATTTTGCACTCCACAGGAATATAATAGCATATTAAGTATCTTTCAGTTTATATAAAAGAGGGAATTGAGTCATAAAAAGTAAACATTTTATATGTAACAGCAGCATAGAATCCTTATGGATAGAAATTCCATGTGTGAAGGGAAGGAGACTACTGGTAGGGTTACTAGGACCAGTGGCATTCCTAGGGGGGCTGACACCCAGGGCGGATCGCCAATGCGCCCCCCCCCCCGGGTGCAGCACCCCCGCCCCCGGGTGCAATGCAAACTCCCCGATGAAACTCGACTATCCCCCCTCCCCTTACTCTGCTATCCCTGGTGGTCTAGAGGTACCTCTTCGTCTTCGGGGCATGAAAGAGCCCCCTCTTTCCTGCCCGGAGCGCTGCTGCTAGCTGCCCTGCATCCTGTCCTGTGGTGAGTCCGGCTCTCGGCGTTTCAAAGTGGCCGCCGAGAGTTGAAGCAGCCTCGCGAGACTTCAACTCTCGGCGGCCATTTTGAAACGCCGAGAGCTGGACTCACCACAGGACAGGATGCAGGGCACCTAGCAGCTCTGGGCAGGAAAGAGGGGGCTCTTTCCTGCCCTGAAGAGGTACCTCTAGACCACCAGGGATAGCAGAGTAAGGGGAGGGGAGGGGGGAGGAGAGAGATGACAGGGGGGAGGTGAGGGCGTGGAAGGGACGGGACGTGAAAGGGGCAGCTCCCCCCAGCGAAATCACACCCCCCCTGGTGCATCTTTACCTGCTGGGGGTGTAGTGTGCGTCTGTCAGCAACGCTCGTTCCCTGCTCTCTCTGCCCTGTTACAGGAAATAACCCGTTCCGGGGCCAGAGGGAGCAGAGAACGAGCATTGCCGACAGATGCGCAGCACCCCCCCCAGTGGCGTGCACCCAGGGCGGACCGCCCCCACCGCCCCCCCCTTAGTACGCCACTGACTAGGACAGAATGAACAGACAGATGAAGATATGTTTACAGAAATTAGGAAAGCTGGCAAATTGGGCAACAGTATAATAATGGGTAATTCCAATTACCTTCTACCAAGATTGCAGACTGTTGGCAAGCAACCCAAGTTAATATCAAACCATGCAATAAATGCGGAGCTCTCCATGGGAGCTGCTTGTTCTCCCACCATCGCCAACCTCTTTATGGAATATTTTGAGATAAGATGGATTTATACATCTACTTTATTTGAACATGCTATTTGTTGGTATAGATATACAGTATAGACGACATTTTTATGGTCTGGGGAGGAACAGTAGACCAACTGGACCAATTTGTCGCTGAATTAAATCTATGTCATGATACGATAAAGTTTGAAGCAAAACAGAGTACTACATCTATTGCCTTTTTGGATATTTGGGTCACTTTACAAGAGCAAGGTATGGCCACTTCTGTATACATTAAACCTACAGATCGCAACACGACTTTACAGTTCACGAGCATGCATCCTCATCATTGTACTACTAACATTCCATTTGCCCAATTTCTCCGATACAGGAGAATTTGTTCTTCCACTGCGGGGTATCAACAACAGGCTAAACAACTAGAATCAAAATTGATTAACAGAGGCTATCCTAGAAAATTGGTATCTACAGCCAAGAAGAGGGCTAGGAACAACCATAGAGCGTGGTTGTTACATCCTGATTCGAAAACACAGAAGTCAGAAGAAGTGTTAACTTTTGTAACACGATATAATGTTCATTCCGAGAGAATATCTAACATAGTGAGAAGACATTTAGCAATGTTGAAAGTGCACCCATGCTTTCGCGATTTGAGAGTGGTATTTGCTTACCAACGCAATAATAACTTGAATGACTCTTTATGTCCAGCGGAAGTCTGGAACTTAGAGCGAAACAAAAGACATGAGGATGGGTCCCATAGAGCTTGTGGACATTGTTCCGTTTGTCAGATCATGTTAAGTTCAAATCAATTTGTGCATCCTGTTTCTGGTAAGAGATATAGGCTGCACTTTAACACAGATTGCATTTCCATGAATGTAATCTATATCATAATATGCCCTTGCACATTATGCTATGTAGGTCAGACCTCCCGTGCTTTAAAGACCCGATTGATAGAGCACCGGCACTGCATTCAAGCGGAGAAAACACATGAACCTATGGTGTCTCATTGCATGCAATATCGTCATCAATTTTCTGAATTACGATGTATAGTGATCGATCAGATAAGAATTTCGGAAAGGAAAGGGGATATTAGACGCCTTTTACGACAGAGAGAACAACGATGGATCTTTGAATTAAAGACTGTCATACCCGGTGGGTTGAACATAGCGCTGGAATGGAAGGCGTTTCTTTAATTGGAGGATTTTTGAAGTGACGTCAGACGCTGAGTATATAAAGGCATTATTGGAACAGAGAGACCGTCCGCCATGTTTTGATCTTGTGATTTATGGAGATGGTGAGAGATTCAGAAGCTTGGATTTTTTGAACATTCCCCTGAAGCAGCTTATTGTTGGCGAAATAGGGTTTCCCTGTCGGGACTTTATTCATATGTGGAGTACAAACAGATGAAATCGGAGTTAATTAATCAAAAGATTTTCCGGTGAAGATAAGTACTCTTTCCAAGTTCTTCTTGAAATTTAAAGTAGGAGTTGAATCTCCTTTGCAGTTGTTGTCAAGCAAGCTATGCGGTGTAACCATTATAAAGATAGCAGTAGTTAAATACAATGTAATTGTGGAGTTTTTTTAAAGACACGTGATTGAGACAGTCTCCCCGTTATACTAAAGGCTTGTCCTTTGACAAAGAGGTAGACTGTCACACCTGATGTCTTTTTTTCTCCGCATTTATTGCATGGTTTGATATTAACTTGGGTTGCTTGCCAACAGTCTGCAATCTTGGTAGAAAGTGATATTGATTGATTTGATATTCTACCTTCCGGTTTCGATATTAAGTAATTCCAATTACCCCAATATTGACTGGATAAATGTCAAATCAGGGGGCGCCAGGGAGGTAAAATTCTTAGATGTAATAAATGACTGCTTCTTGGAGCAACTGGTCCAAGAACTGACAAGAGGGGGAGCTATGTAGGGCATCATACGAGAAGTAACAGTGTTGGGTCTGCTGGTAATCAGTTATCATAATATGATCAAATTTGAGCTGATATCTGGAGTGAAGTCATTAAGGAAATGTATTGTAGCAGCATTTAATTTTTGAAAGGGCAACTATGATAAAATGAGGAAAATGGTTAAAAAGAAGCTAAAAGGATCGGCTGCAAAGGTTTGGACTTTAAATCAGGCATAGGAGTTATTTAAAAATACCATCATAGAAGCTCAGACCAGATGTATTCCACAGGATCAGGCGACCCTCAAGGGGAGGAATGCTGGCTTCGGCCTAACCCCTGGTAAGCCTTTCCTCGGCTGAGAGGTGCCCAGCTCTACCACCGGCTGCCTTTCAGGTGCTGTGGAGGACTTGCAGCTCATCTGCATATCCTTTACAGCCTTCTCCAGGGTGACTCCCAGGTCCACTCCGATCCACTCAGGGATGGCGTGCAGGGCATTTTTCTCTTTACATTTATTTTTCTCCCAGTTACTCCCAGTACACGTTTTCTTCTTGGTACTGTCCCTTCCTAATTTGTTTCTCCATCTTAAACCACTGTACACTGCAGGAACACATTGTCCACCCTCTGTATTCATCATCTCAACATCTCTTTTTTTCTTCTTCCTTTTTCTCAGCTCTCAACCTTCAACATTTCCTTCCTTCCTTCCATTCATCCATCTCCTTTCTATCTGAGTACATCTCACCTTCGTCGCTGTCATTGTAACTCTCCTACTCTTCTCCGTACTCTCTTGCTCCTTCTCCTGCTCTCCGCTGGGGACATTTATCCCAATCCTGGTCCTCCACATCCGCTCTCATCCTATTTGTGCAGGTCACACCGGGATATCTCCAATCTAATGTCTGTTCCTCTCCTCCCCCCTCTTTCCCTGCCTTTCTCTTGCTCTCTGTGGAATGCCCGCTCTGTCTGTAACAAACTTTCCTACATCCATGACCTCTTTATCTCTTGTACTCTCCATCTCCTTGCCCTAACTGAAACTTGGCTTTGCCCTGAAGACTCTGCTTCAATCGCGGCCCTATGCCATGGAGGTTATCTTTTCTCCCATTCTCCTTGCCCGGTTGGCCGCAGAGGTGGTGTCGGGCTACTACTTTCACCCTCTTGTAGATTTCAACCTCTTCTTCTACCTCAGCCTCACTGTTTTTCTTCCTTCTTTTTTCCTTTTTGTGTGTGTGCTATTACCTATCAAAATAGTGCTACAACTTTGTTATGATTGGGGTCAGAACCCCTCTCAAACTTACCTCTTTCCTGGGGGTCAGCTTCTTAGTTGGCTTCTGTTTCTTTTCTCTGTCCTTTCTGAGCTGGCTCTGTCTCTCTGTGCTGGCAGCTTCCAGCAGCATGGGGTTAATTGTTTTACTTTACTACAACTGTGTGGGTGGACTGAGTTAGCTCTACCTCTCTTTGGGTCTACTGGCTTCAAGTGCTTCACGGTGTTGCAATGGTGTGGGTTGGGCCTCTCTGGGTCAGTGTGCTTTTGCCTAGGTCTAGGGAGTGTGACATCATCAGGGAGGGCCTTGATAAGGAAGTGGTGTTGTTTCCTTCAGAGCCTTTGCAACGGTGGTGTTTGCTTTAGGTAGGGTGGTGCAGTGTGCACTTCTGACTTTGTATCTAGTTTCCCTGCTTGCTTTTGCTAAGGTCCAGGTTAGTGTTAGTGCAGTGTGCACTGGTGACTGTGTGTTTAGCTTTCCTGCTTTTCCCTTATGGTTCCCCTGCTTTTCCCTCTTGGTTTTGGAAGCATTGCTATGTGTAGGGCTTTGGAAGCTCTGTTGCTGATAGAAGTACGTCAGGGTTTGGTGTTGTTAGGAACACTGCAGAGTTTGCTGTTAGAAGTACTTCTGGTGTTTGTGCTATTAGGATCATTGTAGTCTTTGCTGTTGGTGTTTGGTGATTTAGAATCACTTTTGGCTTATGTGTTAGCTTCCCTGCTTTTTCCTTGTGGCTCCCCTGTCTTCCCTTTTAGTGCTAGGAGCTCTTCTGGTTGCTTGCCAGAGTAGTGCTTAGGAAGCTCCTTGTTAGTTTTGTATCTAGCTTGCTAGAGCAGTGCTTAGGTAGCTTGTTAGTTTTGTGTTTAGCTTGTTAGTGTAGAGCTCTGCTTGTAGCTTGGTGCTTAGTAGCACCTGTGTTAGCTTTGTGTTTAGTTCCCTGCTCTGTTAGTTTAGGGCTTAGGAAGTCCCTTTCTTGAGCAGGGCTTAGGAGCTCCTGTTTAGTATAGGGCTTAGGAAGTCCTTTTGTCAGTTTACTGTTAGGAACACTCCTGCTGGTTTAGGGCTTGGGAGCACGTAGATCAGTTTAGGAGCACTTCTGTTTCCAGTCCTGGTCCCTGTGTCATCCGGTATCCAGTAAGTCCTGCCGGCTACTCGAACCCAGGAGCTCCTGGGGGGCTTAGTAGCTAAGTGCAGGTGAAGCTGTGTGGACCAGTCCGGTGTCCCAGTCCTGTGTCCTCCAGTCCGGGGGATTCCAGTCCATGTGTTCCGGTTCGCTGGGCAGTGCCTGCAGTCCCTGCTGGTGTGCTTGCCCAGTGTTGGTTGGTACTACTACTACTACTACTATTTAGCATTTCTATAGCGCTACAAGGCATACGCAGCGCTGCACAAACATAGAAGAAAGACAGTCCCTGCTCAAAGAGCTTACAATCTAATAGACAAAAAATAAAGTAATCAAATCAATTAATGTGAACGGGAAGGAAGAGAGGAGGGTAGGTGGAGGCGAGTGGTTACGAGTCAAAAGCAATGTTAAAGAGGTGGGCTTTCAGTCTAGATTTAAAGGTGGCCAAGGATGGGGCAAGACGTAGGGGCTCAGGAAGTTTATTCCAGGCGTAGGGTGCAGCGAGACAGAAGGCGCGAAGTCTGGAGTTGGCAGTAGTGGAGAAGGGAACAGATAAGGATTTATCCATGGAGCGGAGTGCACGGGAAGGGGTGTAGGGAAGGACGAGTGTGGAGAGATACTGGGGAGCAGCAGAGTGAGTACATTTATAGGTTAGTAGAAGAAGTTTGAACAGGATGCGAAAACGGATAGGGAGCCAGTGAAGGGTCTTGAGGAGAGGGGTAGTATGAGTAAAGCGACCCTGGCGGAAGACGAGACGGGCAGCAGAGTTTTGAACCGACTGGAGAGGGGAGAGGTGACTAAGTGGGAGGCCAGCAAAAAGCAGATTGCAGTAGTCTAAACGAGAGGTGACAAGGGTGTGGATGAGGGTTTTGGTAGAGTGCTCGGAAAGAAAGAGGCGGATTTTACGGATGTTGTAAAGAAAGAAACGACAGGTCTTGGCGGTCTGCTGGATATGAGCAGAGAAGGAGAGAGAAGAGTCAAAGATGACCCCAAGGTTTCGAGCTGAGGAGACAGGGAGAATGAGAGAGCCATCAACAGAAATAGAAAACGGGGGGAGCGGGGAGGTGGGTTTGGGGGGGAAAATGAGAAGCTCGGTTTTGGTGGGTTTGCTCCAGAGCCCGGCCCCGCGGGCTCTGAACCTGAGAACCTGACAAACTTAGAATAATAAATAAAAATTCAAAAGATGTGGCTGTGGTACCTGGAGAGAGTTAAGCGAGGACTCAGTGTGAATGCTGAAAAAAAACGTTTAGAGAGAAGTTCATGTTTTTTTGAATTTTTTTGATTTATTATTCTAAGTTGTAGCACTATTTTGATAGGCAATAGCACACACACAAAAAGAAAAAAAGAGTAGCCTGATGAAAGAAGTGCTACCGTGTTTCCCCGAAAATAAGACCTAGTGCATCTTTGACTTTGGGAGCAAAAATTAATATAAGACACTGTCTTATTTTCAGGGGATGTCTTATTTTCGGCGAAACACGGTACAAGCCATACCCAAATGCACCACACTAGAGAACCAAACGATTACATATCCAAAAAGAAAAATCCCAACGATGGCCCCCGATAGAGGAAGAACGAGGAAAAGAATGCGTTGCTTTGTGTTATAGACGTCCGGCTCTCACAAGGACACAAAAAAACAAACAACCTCCCCTAATAAACCACAACACAGTACCGTATCGCCATCACTACCTCCACACTAATGGGAACTGGGCTGGGTGGCTAGTTGCCAAATAGTGAGCTTCTGGGGGGGAGAGAGTGGGCACCCATCGGGGCCAAACAAAAACTTTGCTAGGTCTTACTTTCGGGGGAGGCCTTATATTTAGCAATTCAGCAAAACCTCTACTAGGTCTTATTTTTGGGGAAACAGGGTATGCCAATTGGCAAAAGAAATGCAATTGCCTGAAATGAGTGTTTTTTTGCTGAGGGCAGTCTTAAGAAAAAATAAAGCCCTGTGATTGTTGGCATGGAATATTGCTACTATTTGGGTTTCTGCCAGGTATTGTGACCTGGACTAGATGGACCATTGGTCTGACCTATTATGGCTATTCTTATGATCTTAAGAGAGAACTGGAGAGAACGAAGGGGCATCCCTACTGGTGGACAGGCAGGCAGTAGTTAGACGTAGAATGAGTTGCAGTGGGATTGTGGGGGTGGGGAGAGGGAGGAACGCTGTTGCCCTGGCCCAGCTTTTGCTGCTGCTTAAGTGCAAAATTATCTGCCTAGAACTCGGACACACCCATACATACTCCCCAAAATATTAAGAGGAAGCTTTTGTGAGTTCCAGATTTCAGGCATTTGCTAAGTCAGCCTCTTTGTAGGTCTTTCTAATAGACCTAATGGACAATTTCCTACCCTAGGGGCAGCTTCTCAGCAGTGTTGCCAGGTGGGCGGTTTTATCGCCCAATTGGGCGGTTTTCCGCGACCCGCCGCGGGAAATTTTTGCCCGCGGCGGGTTGCGGTTTTTTGGGCTTCTTTTTTGGTTTTTGGGCGGTTTTTTTGGCGGTTTTTTCGGCCGCGGGGGGCGGGGGTTAGTGACGTTCTGGGCGGGGCCGATGATGGGGGAGGCGGGGCTGATGACGCGGGGGTGGGGGTGTCGGGGGCGGGGTTTGAGTTTGGGCGGGTTTTGGGCTGGATTTAGGCTGTTTTGGGTGGGAAAAAAATTTTCCACCTGGCAACCTTGCTTCTCAGACACTGAAACTCCATTCTGTCACCAGTGGTGATGCTGCTGCTGCACAGTAGAATGGAGCAAAATGACATCAGGGGAGACATCCCCCCCCCCCCCCCGCTCAGGGTCTATAGTAATATGCTTTTTTATAGGGGGAACCTCTCCAGCTGGCCATATTTCAAAGGCACTACCATCAGCAAGGGAGGGGGACGGGGGAGGAGGAGGGGAACAGCCAGAGGGTTAAATCTGTGCTTGTAAAGATGATTGATACAGTTTACTCGTTCAGTCTAAGTGACATGGATGCCAATTGAAACTGAAAATTTGAAAGGGCGCCAGACAGCCGCAGAAGCTGTTTCCCACTGATTCCAGAGATGCAACAGTGAGTAGAGAGGAGCTTTGTGCTGGAGAGTCAGCTCAGTGGCGCTTTAAGTCTGCCCTGCTCATCTGTAGCACTGGCACAGCAGAACTATTACCTTGGGGAGCTCAAATTGTAGGTAGCAAGTGCAGGAGACTGACAGGACCCATCTGCCTCTCAGCATGCTGTTGAGCCACAGATGCAGGAATAGCACATGAGGCCAACTGTGAGTGAGTCAGTGCGTGTGTGTGCCAGGGCCAGACGCCTAGCAGGGCTGAGAATTCTCTTCTCATAGACAACAAGCAGCCAGAACCTTCTAGCTGGGCTTTCATCTCTAGTCTTAACCTCTGCTCCCCCAAGTGGTCAAATAGGTGCATAGCAGAGGCTCTGCTGGTCTGCAGTAGTCACAGACAGTGTGGACACCTTTGAAGCCCTTTACTGTGTGACTCTGGTGCAGCTACACCAGCTGCCGCCTCCCTAGTACTGATGGTAATAATATGCACAGTGAATACACTCCAGGGAAATATGTGTCAAAAAAATCAACATTATGCACCAGCATGTTAAACAGAACAGTGTTTGCAGTATTCTAGAGTGGAGTGTGATGTGGTAGCTGTGTTAGCCCACTTTTAAAGGTAATCAGTAGAAATAAAATGAAAGAGAGAAAAGAAAATAAGATGATACCTTTTTCATTGGACTAACTTAATACATTTTTTGATTAGCTTTCGAAGGTAACCCTTCTTCTTCAGATCATAAATAAAGCAAAAAGCAAGGCGCAGTGCCACGCCAGGGTGCACGGGGCAAATGATAACATGGTGCCGTGCCCTGACAGGCATGCGCGCCGAGGGCTGCGGGGAGCGATGGAGGCGCAAAGGGGGGGGGGGACGGGAGCCCTTCGCGAGGCACCCTGCTGGCCAAAGGCGGGGCTAACAAAGGGATTAAAAGATGCCCGAAAGAGCCTGGACGACCTCTTCCGGCGTCCAGGGCAGGCAGACTACACCCAGCCCCCCCTCCCCAATATAAGTATGAAGTACACATGTACATATTGTCGCAGCTTTGTGGGGTACCCAAGCCTGATGGTATTAGCTAGGCAGCTGGTAGCTGCGCTTACGGTACGGCCCCCTTGCTGTGCGGCGGGGAGCTCAGTTCACAATTGGCCAGTCTTGCTGAGGTGGCGGACTCGGCACAGGGGAAATGAGCCATAGGCTGAAACGGCTTGGGTATGCTCAGATTGTATAGATGTTTGTATCGCAGAATAAAAGCTGCGGCCAAAATATTGTGCCACATTTACAAAATACCGTGTGTGGTGTATTTGTTGGTATGGTGAAATAATGTAATTGCTATGCCCGAGGGGTCTCGGCTGCCTATGTTATGTTGATATCTAACAGTATTCATAAATGAAACATCAAAGCATTCCAATGATAGTCTCATGTGAAGAGGGTGGGGTGGGTTAGGTGAGAAACAGGGAGAACTGGGTGGATGAGAGACAGGGAGAGATGGATGGTAGATAAGAGGGTGACAAAGCAGTTGAATTGTCTGGTTTATAGCGGAATAGAAAACCCAGATCTTTGTTAAGTCCTGTCTGGTGGGTGTCAAAATATTTAATCATTCTGACTTCAAAGATCTTACATTCCTAGATTGTCTAAAAGTTTCCTGTTAGGATTCTAACCATAAAATCATTGCTACAGTGTTTTGGTTTTGTAAAGTGCCGTCCCACAGAGGTGACATCCTGATTGGCAGTGACGTTTTTCATATGATGTCTATATAAATTAAATCTTTTCTTTAGCATCTGGCTTGCTTCTCCAATATAGCATCCTTCATCACACTTTTTACATTGAATGATATATATCACATTGGAAGATGAGCTTGTGAAGGGAGCTTGTGTAGGGAGTTCAATTCCCACTTCAGGCACAGGCAGCTCCTTGTGACTCTGGGCAAGTCACTTAACCCTCCATTGCCCCACGTAAGCTGCATTGAGTCTGCCATGAGTGGGAAAGCACGGGGTACAAATGTAACAAAAAAAAAATATATATATATATATGCAGATATTTTAACACTTGGATCCCAGATGTGAACAGTGGTGTTCAGCAGCACAGTATCAGAAATCCTGTGGTTACTGGCAAGCATAAATGTATTTGCCTATCAGGGTTTTGGTAGGTTGCTGGACTTTAAAATATTGTTCAGTTGCCAACAGGGGCGTAGCCAGACAACAGATTGTGAGTGGGCCTAGGCAAGAAGTGGGTGGGCACCAAGTGTTCTCTCCCCCCCCCCCCCCCCCCACCACCCAAAAAAATATCTAAGCTGGTAGGAAAACGCTTTTTTCCACCTTGGTAGTCTGCAAAGGCATGCGCTGAAAACTGAGCATGCGCAGGTTTTGGTATCGTTGACAGTAGCGTTCTTGTTACCATTAGGCAGAAGTCTTCAGCTGGCGGAGCTTGGCATCTCCACCAGCTACCGCTAAACTTGTGCTACTGTTGGGTGGGCCTAAGTCCTAAGTAGGAATTAAACTCAGTTCCTGAGCATCTCAGCTCACTGCATTAACCATTAGGTTACTCCTTCAGCTCTAAGGGCGGCTACTCCTCCTGAGAGACTGCTAATCAGTGGTGTCACTGCTCCCACCTGCAGCCAACCATTCACTTCTTGGTGTGAGCACCCATTCCCCCACCCCAGCTGACTTCTGCTGAGTTAGAACCCATGCGTACTTTAGGTTTGTCTATGTGATGCTCTCAGCAGCCTTTCAGCAGCCAACACTGTTCTGCAGATCTCCAAAGCAGTCTGGTCTCCTGCTCAATATCCAGGAGCACCTCTTTTTCTTGTTGTTACAATCCCCATGATGAGATCAGTCTGAGACTACCTGACTGCCACTTCTTTGCCCTTCTGTTGGTTCCGAGGTTGGCTGGCTATAGGTAAGACCCTAATATGTCTAAATTGGGGGGGGGGGGAGGGAGGAGTCTTAACAGGTAAGTGGAGGCTTGATTATGGAAATAGATGTTAATGGAAAAGAAAGAGAAGGCAAACAAAGGATGCCTAATGGGGGAAAGAGCCCTACATGAGGAAGAGGTTACTTTGATGGGAAAGGGTGTGTTTGACAGAGAAGGAAAGTGAGCCTTGAGATAGAGAGAGAGAGGGAGAGTAGGGGAAGAGAGTGCTTTGAGGGGAAGGGGGATGGGAAAATGGGGATGCTTTGGGAGGTTGCTTGGGAAGAAGGGGGCCATAATAGCATGGACAGAGGAAGGAAAATAGAGGTGCCTGATGAGGAATTTACGGAGAGAAGGTCCTGAGGGGTCAGCAGGAGATCAGGTTATTAGAATGATGGGGTAGCAGTGGGAGGGAGAGAGCCACAGGGGAGGCAAAGGGAAAGAGGCGACAGGGTGAGGAGAAAAGAATGAGGTTGTGACTGCAGAGAAATAAACACCAGAAGCATTTAACACAAAACAATGTTTATTTTATGTTATTTAACCTTAATTTGATGCAAAATGTTCAGTTATTGCAACACAAGATTTTAGTCTTGCATTGTATTGAGAATAGGGAATGACATCATGCTTCACTGTATCCATGTGTTCGCATCTACATGGGAGAGATGAAAAGCAAGAAAGTACCTGGAGTCTTTGGTCCCCAGTGCGTATGTTGTTCCTTAAGATTGATATTAGCATCATTATTCTGATACAGTATGCTAAAGCAGTTTTTCCCAACTTCTTCAAGCCAAATACCCCCTAAGTCTAACAAGTATCAACCAAGTACCCCCAACCAATGATTTGTCTGATCAGCAGAGATTTTGAAATAGACAATTTATTATTAAACAGTGAACTAACTTGACAACATATATAACACGTACAGATAATTGGAAATGGTATTCAGACAGGGGCGTAGCCAGACTTCGGCGGGAGTGGAGTCCAAAGCCCGTGAGAGGGCACATTTTAGCCCCCCCCTCGACCCCCCCCCCTCCTGCCGCCAACCCTCCCCTGCCGCTGCCGTCACCGTGGGCTACATTTGCTGGTGGGAAACCCCAATCCCCGCCAGCCGAGGTCCTCTTCTTCCCGCGAAGGCTTCGTTCTGTTTCTGACGTCCTGCACATTGTACGTGCAGGATGTCAGACTCACAGAAACAGAACGAAGCCTTGCAAGATGGCTTCGTTCTGTTTCTGTGAGTCTGATGTCCTGCACGTACAACGTGCCGGACGTCAGAAACAGAATGAAGCCTTCACAGGAAGAGGACTTCGGCTGGCGGGGATTGGGGTCCCCCGCCAGCAAAGGCAGCGCACGGCGACGAAGGCGGCGGCAGGGGAGGGTTGGCGGCGGGAGGGGGGTTGAGAGGATCGGCGGCGGGAGGGGGGTGGAGAGGGTCGTCGGCAGGGGGGTCCAGGGCCTAATCTATGGGAGCCCAGGCCCCCGTGGCCCCACGTAGCTACACCACTGATTCAGAACAATGCACATTTATGTTTCACTCCCATATAAACTCTCTTGTCCCTTGACGGCTGGTATGTTGTTCTTACAGTCTGAGTAAAAATGAGCAATGAGCCTTACAGATGGGTCTATTTATAAAAACAGGAGAAAAAGAAAGTTCTCCACAAAAGTGAGGAACTTCTCCGTAGTGACCAGTCAGATTCCTTGTTTCATTTTCCCAGAGAATAAAAGATGAATCTTGATTGATCAGTATAGGCAACTTCTCCACTTTTGTGAAGAGGGAGGGAGGGAGGGATGCCATCGCGCATTAGAGGAGCAAAATGGAGAGAAATCCGACAGCGAAAAGAGGGACCAAGAGGGGGCAATTGAGCTTTTTTTGGGGGGGCCGGGAGCCACACACCGCGTAACCCCTGGGGAGGTCTCACATACTGCGTGTTGGGAAGCTCTGATTTAGGGCACCTTTTTGTGCCTTATCCATTATAAAACCAGGTCTAGACCAAAATGTTGACATTTTCGCCCTACATGTTTCTGTTTTGTTCCATTATGGCTGTAAAATGTCCAAGTGTTAGGTACACCCTAAGCCCGCCCCAGTCCCACCGTCAAAACACCCTTGACACACCCCCTTGTAATTTGGATGCATTACAGACGAAATGCATAAAAAACCGTCTGCAAAATTGGTATCGAAAATAACGATATGGATGTTTTGAGAAGAAGTCCATCCACTTGGTGCTTTATATAATTTTTGGACATTTTTCTCTTTAGAAAATGAGCCCCGTGAGTAACCTATGGAACCTTGTAAGTCTAAGTGCTTTGAAAATATGTTTTCACGTGATGCAGAAATTTATGGATAAACTAGTAAAAAAGGCCCGTTTCCAAAACCAATGAAACGGGCGCTAGCATGTGTTTTTTTTTTTTGTGTGTGTGTGTGTCACAGAGTTATTTTTTGTGTGTGTGTGTGTGTGTGTGTGTGTGAGTGTGTGAGGGTGCGGTGTGTGTGCAGGTTGTTGATGTGTTTCTTTTTTTGTTTTGTTTTGTTTTTTTGCTTGGGGGTTGGGGGATGTGCTGTGCTGTGCTGGCAAAGTGGGTTGGATTGGTGTGTGGCTTTGAGGGTGTGTTTCTGTTGCATTGTGTGTGTGTGGTTTTGTCTGTCAAGGAGGTTTGTGGAGGGGGGGTCTTTCTGTTGGTGAAATGTAAATGTAAATTTTTGCACATACCCACAGCAGGAATATTCTTCTCTCGTTCCAGCGGTGGTTCTGTGCTCTCCGTGCTGCACAGATAATGAGCCATTCTGCTGGGGAATGCTCCTCCCTTATTGTCACGTAGTTTCCTCTGATTGGTCCGTCGTACGTTGCCTAGTGTTGCCTGGGAACGGTGTTGTGATGGTCCTTTGTATTTCAGAATGTTGAGGGTGTTTTTTCTGATTGGTCCGTCATGCGAGGGCGGGGCAGAGAGACATGGTCAGTGTTGTGGCTTCACCACCATGAATCCATGAACCCTTCAGGGAGTGACTGAGTGACTTCAGAATGTTGTCTTCAGAACGTTGAGGGTGAGTTTTATTATAGTAGATAAGATTTTTAAAAATCAACACATTTCTTAAGGATACTGTTACTGGATGCCTCTTTCCTCTTGTATTCAGTTCGAACTTTTGACCCTCACCTTCAAAGGACGCTTTCCCTATGCCTCTGTTGAAATTGCAGTTCAGATTCTCCTTCCACTTCTTAGCAAATCCTGCAGGAACAGGGTCTGCAACCTGGAAGATTTTTCAAATGGCCATTTTGCGGCTTGGGGAGCTCAGTCAGAGAATTTGCTGGCACTGGCCCTTTTAAAACTGCCCAAAGGAATTTCTCATGAGGCTCCTTCTCTGTGATGACTATCTACCTCAGTGACACGACTTCTGATTACGTCTCACTACATCTATGATTCTATACATATAGGAGTAAACATTCACCTGACGGCAGTCAGCATCTTCTGGGCAACCACCAGTGATGGCACCAGCACTGAAAATCTGGGTTAGTACAACCAGTTATCCCTTATCTGGATAAGTACGATATTCAAATTCCTATTCATCTGAAGGATACCCTTCTTTCATTAGATGCTCTATTCGATCACTCTTTTTGTTTCCAACCTCAGATCTCCAGAATGGTTCAGAAATCCTTTGAGGCACTCCGGAAGTTAGGTCTTCACTTTCATGCATTCATTTTGACCCGTTTAGATTTTTGTAATTTGCTACTTACTGGCTTACCACAATGTTAAATTAGATGTCTACAATTGATACAGATCACTGCTGTCAGACTTCGTTATAAGGTGACCCGATACGATCATGGTGGTGTTAAGGTTTGCTACATAGGCTCTAAAAAGCTTTTAATGTTACTTCACAAATAATCTGGCAGGGAAGGGATTTTGACAATGTTAAGATTACTGAGGTCCTACCAGAATTTGAATTCACTTTTTTTCAATGGGAAAACTGGAAGAGGAAACATCTTAGCTGTGGCCTATGACAGATCTGCCAAATATTTTTAGGCTGGTGTCCAGTTTGCCATTTTTATCTAAAGTTTTAGAAAAGGTGGTTTTAACACAGTTTGATGGATATGTGCCATTGCTATAATTATTTTGCAGGATACTGAGATGTTTGTCATTATAGTAGACTTGCGTCTGGTCAAGTTTAAGTGCTGTTTGTCTAGTAATTGCCTAGAATTGTGGGCTAGTGCAGGATAGAAATGTTTAAAATAAATTTAAAATGGTGGTGTTCCATTAAGTATATACGCAGTTTATGTTGACACAGGACAACTGTTGGGCAGGTTATTTACTTATCCTTCATCAAGTGCACTCTAAGGCATTATTTTGTAATATCCCATGAAACACTACTCATACCTGCATACATAGTGCCCACCCATATTAGCTCTGGGCCCACCCAAAATGTCAGGTCTGGCTACGCCACTGCTGTGAGTGCTGAGCCCCCCCCCCCCCCCAAACCCCCTACCCACAAATGTGCACCCACTAAAAGTGCTCCAGGGACATGCACACACTCAAGCCTCTAGGACTTGTTGAGCTGTATAACCTTGACACAGCAGTTGACACCTGAAGACTAATGTCTTTGAAAAAGTGCTTTATTTGAATAAGCACCTTTACTCACAGTTAACTGCAGATCAGAGGTTGTGCCCCACTGGCAAACAGTCTCCCTGATACTGAGATTATCAGTAGGTCCAAGCTGGCAGAATGCTGTACAATGCCCTCTTTCAGCAACATTCAAGGTAATAACGTTTTCTAACGTGGGTAACACATGAAAGGGATCGAAAACTGGCTTACAAAAATGGCCACTACCTCATGGACTACCGGAAACAAAACAGGGCACACTCTGACCCAGTTAGCAGGGGGGAAAGCACCATGGGAGTAGAGCCCACTACCTTACACCCTCCACAATGCATTGCTGATGTGACTCTGCAGTGCACCTAACAGAAAAAGTGTCACACTTACCCGAGAGCCACATCGCAACCATGGAAAGGCTGTCAGACGATGCTGTCATGGAGGTGAGTACGGGATTTGAGGCTGGCATACAGGCTGGCAAAAAAGGTTTTCAGTTTAACTTTTGTAGTCTGGGAGGGGGTTGGTGACCACTGGGGGAGTAAGGGGAGGTCATCCCTCATTCCGTCCGGTGGTCATCTGGTCAGTTGGGGCACCTTTTTGAGACTTAGTCGTGAAAATAAAAGGACCAAGTAAACCCGGCCAAATACCGCTTAACGCCACTTTGTTTTCCATTATCGCTGAAAGCCGGCCATCTTGTAGCCACGCCCATGCCTGCCCATGCCCCGCCTTCGCTTCGCCGGCGACACACCCCCTTGAACTTTCGCCGGCGAGGCGACAGGAAAGCGGCGATGCTGTTAAAAAGCCAGCTTTCGATTATATGCTTTTAGCCACTTTTGCGAAATCGCCGGCGATCTCCCGATTTGTGTCGGAAGATTGCCGGCGAAAAGTTTCGATTATAAGCTGGATAGTAACATAGTAGATGACGGCAGAAAAAGACCTGCACGGTCCACCCAGTCTGCCCAACAAGATAAACTCACATGTGCCATTTTTTGTATATACCTTACCTTGATTTGTACCTGTCTTTTTCAGGGCCCTTATGTACTTATGTAAGAGCATTCCAACTCCCCGTTTTATAAAGCTGCGCGGAATGGAAAAAGGGGTGGAGGTGGGCTTGAATCATTTTTACTCCATGCCTAAATCACACAAAATATTTCTTGCCTTCCCTGCCATGCTGTCATTTTAAAACCCTCTGTCCTTTAATGCATCCTAGAAAATGGAGTTTAATTGAAAAGAAAATATTTTGTCTTTTATAAAAATGAGATTATTTTGTATGAGGTTTTGCCCCGCAAATAACAAACACAAAGACGGCTGCACAAGAAACCATTATGATACATCCTGTAGACTTTTATTGAAGAACAACTCACACAATCTACAGTTTTACTCACAATCTCCCCATCCCATTCCACCCCTCCCCCACCCCCCCCCCAAATCTAAGTATTTATTTTCTATAGAGTTCTGCATTTGTTCCAGTTAAATTCCCTTCGTGAAGTGGGAGAGAGTTTAAAAAAAAAATTAAAAAAAAGAAACAACTGGAGGAAGACGGAAATTTGCCCCTTCGCTCTTCTCCTTCTGGGATTTTGTTGCGATCTTGATTTTTTTAAAGCAGAGCAAGAAAGCATAAGGGGGAGACCCTGGATATCTTACTAAAAACACTAGATACAACTCAGCTACTAAGTTTCTACAGAGAGACTTCTGGGTCAGACCTGGCTTTTGATCTGTCATGGCAGCAAATGCTGGAATTTGTAGGCCATTTTTTTTTTATTTTAGTTGCATTTTTACCCCGTGCTTTCCCACTCATGGAAGGCTCAATGCGGCTTACATGGGGCAATGGAGGGTTAAGTGACTTGACCAGAGTCACAAGGAGCTGCCTGTGCCTGAAGTGGGAATCGAACTCAGTTCCTCAGTTCCCCAGGACCAAAGTCCACCACCCTAACCACTAGGTCACTCCTCCACTGTTGCTACTATTTGAGATTCTACATGGAATGTTGCTATTCCACTAGCAACATTCCATGTAGAGGTCGGCCCTTGCAAATCACCAATGTGGCCGCACAGGCTTCTGCTTCTGTGAGTCTGACGTCCTGCACGTATGTGCAGGACGTCAGACTCACAGAAACAGAAGCCTGCGCAGCCTTCTACATGGAATGTTGCTAGTGGAATAGCAACATTCCATGTAGAATCTCCAATATTCCATGTAGAATCTCCAATAGTAGCAACGTTCCATGTAGAATCTCCAATAGTATCTATTTTATTTTTGTTATATTTGTACCCTGCGCTTTCCCACTCATGGCAGGCTCAATGCGGCTTACATGGGGCAATGGAGGGTTAAGTGACTTGCCCAGAGTCACAAGGAGCTGCCTGTGCCTGAAGTGGGAATCGAACTCAGTTCCTCAGTTCCCCCGGACCAAAGTCCACCACCCTAACCACTAGGCCACTCCTCCACTGCTGCTACTATTTGAGATTCTACATGAAATGTTGCTATTCCACTAGCAACATTCCATGCGGCCCTTGCAGATCACCAATGTGGCCGCGCAGGCTTCTACATGGAATGTTGCTAGTGGAATAGCAACATTCCATGTAGAATCTCCAATAGTAGCAACAGAACCTCAAATAGTAGCAACATTCCATGTAGAATCTCCAATAGTAGCAACGTTCCAAGTAGAATCTCCAATAGTATCTCTTTTATTTTTTACATTTGTACCCTGCCCTTTCCCTCTCATGGCAGGCTCAATGCGGCTTACATATTATATACAGGTACTTATTTGTACCTGGGGCAATGGAGAGTTAAGTGACTTGCCCACAGTCACAAGGAGCTGCCTGTGCCTGAAGTGGGAATCGAATTTGTAGGCCATTTCTGTCAAATCAAGGATATAGATACCCAAATGCAGCTGGAGGTGGTGGCAGGGGAGTAGATCACAAAGCCAGGAACTGGGTCATTTGCAATGAAAAATAAGACAGAAGAAAACAAAAGCTCTGCACTGGAAAGAAATGTGATTGGTCAGGCACTGAAATTCACATCATTCTGGTTGTTTTGCTTCCCACACCAGAAAAGCTTATCATTTTAAGAAGAGTTACATGTTTCTATGTGGGACGCCCACTAAAGCTCTTATGTGCTCACTTACCTTGTAATATCATATTCATGTGAGTGAAGTATAGCTTCCCAAACCTGCCTCACTGATCCCACTACCACTTAGGGTTTCACGATACCCACAGACTATACATGAGATACATTTCCATGTACCGGGCCTGAAGTGTGCAGCGAAGGGCGACTAAAATGATAGCGGGGATGGGACGACTTCCCTATGAAGAAAGACTAAGGAGGCTAGGGCTATTCAGCTTGGAGAAGAGACGGCTGAGGGGAGACATGATAGAGGTATATAAAATAATGAGTGGAGTGGAACAGGTGGATGTGAAGCGTCTGTTCACGCTTTCCAAAAATACCAGGACTAGGGGGCATGCGATGAAACTACAGTGTAGTAAGTTTAAAACAAATCGGAGAAACTTTTTCTTCACCCAACGTGTAATTAAACTCTGGAATTCGTTGCCGGAGAAAGTGGTGAAGGCGGTTAGCTTAGCAGAGTTTAAAAAGGGGTTGGACGGTTTCCTAAAGGACAAGTCCATAAACCGCTACTAAACGGACTTGGAAAAATCCAAAATCCCAGGAATAACATGTATAGAATGTTTGTTCCCTATGAAGAAAGACTAAGGAGGCTGGGGCTATTCAGCTTGGAGAAGAGACGGCTGAGGGGAGACATGATAGAGATATATAAAATAATGAGTGGAGTGGAACAGGTGGATGTGAAGCGTCTGTTCACGCTTTCCAAAAATACCAGGACTAGGGGGCATGCGATGAAACTACAGTGTAGTAAATTTAAAACAAATCGGAGAAACTTTTTCTTCACCCAACGTGTAATTAAACTCTGGAATTCGTTGCCGGAGAAAGTGGTGAAGGCGGTTAGCTTAGCAGAGTTTAAAAAGGGGTTGGACGGTTTCCTAAAGGACAAGTCCATAAACCGCTACTAAACGGACTTGGAAAAATCCAAAATTCCAGGAATAACATGTATAGAATGTTTGTACGTTTGGGAAGCTTGCCAGGTGCCCTTGGCCTGGATTGGCCGCTGTCGTGGACAGGATGCTGGGCTCGATGGACCCTTGGTCTTTTCCCAGTATGGCATTACTTATGTACTTATGACTATTTTGCATCTTTATTGTGGATATCCTGGAAACTGAGGGGTCCTTTTACTAAGGTGTGCTGAAAAATGGCCTGCGCTGTTGTAAACGCATGTATTGGATGTGCACAGGTCCATTTTTCAGCGCAGTTGCAAAAAAGGCCTTTTTTTTGGGGGGGGGGCAAAAATGGACATGCGGCAAAATTAAAATTGGCGCACATCTATTTTGGGCATGACACCTTACCGCCACCCATTGACTTAGTGGTAAGGTCTCACGCATTAACTGGGCGGCCCGGTTTTCACCACATACTGGAATATAAAAATTATTTTCCAGCATGCCTAGTGGACACGCATAAAACTCAAAATTACCAACTGGGCCACGCGGTAGCCGAGCATTAGCTCCGAAATGACATGTGTTGGGCGTGCATAGGCTCCTATGTGGCTTAGTAAAAGGGCCCCTCAACTGACTGCAGGACTTACCAGAGTTAGGATGCTTTGGCTTAAGAGCCTTGGCATGGTGCTTGACTGCATAGGTGTCTAGTGATATTGCCTGCATTTTGTCACGATCTAAGTTGCTATGTGTAATTAGGTATGCAAATGAATGCTGCTCCATCATGGTTATAAGCCATCTCCACACTAGTAGATGTGAAATAAGAAAAATGAATTGCAAGACTAGGGTATGTGAAAGTGCTGACCTGCAAAAACCCTCCTGCTTCTCCCTTTGATGCTCGTTGTGACCTCTGGCAAGTCACTTCACTCTGGTTGCTTCAGGAGAAAGATAAACTTAGAGGTTGATACTTAAAATGATTTAAGTGGGAGAAAGAGGCCCCCGCCTGGTTAAATTACACTGGCCAGCCCTACAGCTGATATTCTGTGGCTCTTAACCAGATATCTGCTCTGCTACATTATGAGGTCCTTTTACTAAAGCACGCCTAAAAATGGCCTGCGCTGGTGTAGGCGAGTGTTTAGGACGTGCGCTGGTCCATTTCCTCAGCGTGTCTGGGGGAAAATGGCATTATTTTTGTACCTGAAAATAGAAATGCAGCAAAATTAAAACCAGCGCGCGCCCATTTTCGGCCTGAGACCTGACTGCCATCCACTGACTTAGTGGTAAGGTCTCACGCACTAACCGGGCGGTAAGGGTTCAGCGCACGTAAACTGCCGATAACCGCCGGGTAAGCACCATGCAGTAGGAAATACAAAATATTTTCTACCGTGTGTTTTGGGTGCGCACCAAAAATGGAATTACCTCCCGAGGCATGCAGTATCTGGGCGGTAGTGCCGATCTGATGCGCATTGGACGCCCTAGTAAAAGGGCCCCTACATGATTAGACCTGGGCAGTCCGGGGGTGGAGTCGGGGCAGGGCACAGAGTTACCTAGGCACTGCCGATATTCAGCTCGGATTAACTGTCCAGTTAACATAGGACAGAAAAAAGGCCGGCCTAGTTTAACCAGGTAATTATTTGGGTAGACCACGGAATATCAGTGGCACAAATGTAACTCCCAGACCCAGAGAGTCCGTCGCTACCCAGCAGAAATATTGGCTGCTGCCAGCTGAATTTAAGCCCTCTAGGGATAGGGAAATATTTATTGTACCTGAATTTGTACTCAGAACCATCTACATTTCAGGAAATTACTGAAGACCACCCTGTTCAAGAAGGCCTACTTTCCTGACTCGACCTAATTTACCTCTTCTTTGTTATAGCAAAATCAATGGACCTTATCATTTTTTATTCACTCTTATCTCTGTTTTTCTACACGTTACCTATACGTTCACTATTTTACTATTACACTGTTTAATTGTATTTTACTGAACTGTAGTTTGCCCTACGGTCTTGTGTAAGCCACACTGAGCCTACTACTAGGCTACTACTAGGTATAAATGTGTTTAAATAAATAAATAAATAAATTTGTAATATGTCCTTGGCTACCACTGAAAAGATGTGAGCAAAATTAAAGAAAGCCAGCTGAGTATTAATGTATTATAAGCAGTCTTGTTTGTCCCCCCCCAAATTTCAGTCAGTTTTAGGATGTTATATACCAGGGGCGTATCTGCGTGGGGCCACAGGGGCCTGGGCCCCCGCAGATTTCGCCCTGGACCCCCCTACCACAGACCCTCTCCACCTCCCCCTCCCGCCCGCCACCAACCCGTCGCCGATCTTTGCTGGCGGGGGACCCCAAGCCCCCCGCCAGCCGAGGTCCTCTCTTCCATGCAGGCTGCGCCGCTGCAAGTTTCAACGCTTCCTGTTCTTCTGAGTCTGACGTCCTGCACGTACAACGTGCAGAACGTCAGACTCAGAATTTGGAATTCAGTCTGACGTCCTGCGCGTTGTACGTGCAGGACGTCAGACTCAGAAGAACAGGAAGCGTTGAAACTTGCAGCGGCGCAGCCTGCATGGAAGAGAGGACCTCGGCTGGCGGGGGGTTGGGGTCCCCCGCCAGCAAGGTAAGTGACAGCAGCGGGGGAGGGTGTCATTGGTGGCGAGGGGGGCGGTCCGGAAATGGCGGGGGGGGGGGGGGGCTAAAATGTGCCCCCTCCCTCTGGCTCTGGCCCCCCCTACCGCCCGAGTCCAGATACGCCCCTGTTATCTACTCATATCGATTGCTTTACAGGTGATTCTGGGCAACTGAAAAAAAAATACTCATTTCCTTCGTTCTTGTGGTCTGAGGGATCTTTAAAAAGGTTTGGGATGCTGTTGAAGGCGACTTTTCTTGCAATGGCCTTTGGGACCCCCTCCCCCCCCTCCCCCAGTAGGAGTTGACAGTACTTCTTGGGGACTTGGAATACTGGAACTTACTGTTATGAGTGTGAATTCTGTTTGAGTGTACTTTCTATCACAGTATTGCGTTCTTTCTGACTTTGTATTTATTCACATTGTACAGTTCTTTGTTCATATCTGAGGCTAATCAGTACAGCAAATCTAATCAACGGTAACAGCATATTCTGGTGGAATACAGCTTGCATGATACAGCAGAGAAATCCAATAAATTTCAAACCACGCTTCATATTTGGAAACCATTACAAAGTTATCTGAAAAAATATTACTCCTTAACCTTGACATTCGGGTTCTTACCTTATTATATATAATGGGTAACTATTATACATAATATGTTTCATATAATTTATTGTTATCTGTAATACCTCACTCAAACTGAATTGTACAGCATCCTTTTCTCATCATTTTTAGTTATACTAGTAAAAAAGGCCCGTTTCGGAAACAAATGAAACGGGCGCTAGCCAGGTTTTTCTCGTAGTGTGTATGTTAGAGTGAGTGACTGTGTGTGAGAGAGAGAGAGATTGAGTGCTTGTGTATCTGTGTTTGAGTGTGTGTGTTTCAGAATGACTGTGTGCGAGCGCGTATGTTGGACACAGTGAGTGACAGAGACAGAGTTTTCCGAGAGCTACAGTGTGTTTGACAGAGCGTCTGGTTACTTACCCCCCCCCCCCCCATTCGTACTTTTCCCTTTTGTTGGGCCCCCTCCGTTTCCTCCCTCTTTTCCCCTCTCTTGCCTTCCCCCTCCCCATCTCTACTGAGTGAGTGTGTGCCCCTCCCTCCCCACCTGCTTTTCCTTCTGTTAAGCAGTTCTGACTTCCTTCCCTGATTTCCTCCTCCTCCATGCCAGCATACCCTCCCAGGCAGAGTTGACCCTGTTGCTATGAGATTAGGTTGTGTGTGTTGATGTCGGTTACCGAGAGTGGCTCCAGGATCTCGGTGCAAGTTGTGTTTGTGTGATGCTCTCTTTACCGCCCCGCCGTCGACGTCATCGCTTACCGAGGGGGGCTCGGGATCTCCGTCCAAGTTGTGTATGTGCGACGCTGTTTGTTCCGCCCTGCCGTCGACGTAATCGCGTGGTGACGTGAGGGCGGAGCTACACGTCCCTCTTCGTCGTTCCGCCCTCTCTCCTGCTTTCGGCTACTGATTGGCTCCTTGAATGTGCTCCGCCCTCAACGTCATTACGTTTGACGCGAGGGCGGGGCCCACAGACTGTGTTTCTGCTGCTTCAGAGCTTCGAACAAACGAACTGGCTTCGTTGACGTCAGTGGTCAATGGAACGTTGAGAGTGCTTTTTATGTCCAGATGGGGCGTGGCCTAGGGCGCAGATGGGCATGGCTGAGTGCGGGAGTCCAAATAGCCTAGGTCAGGAGCCACAGTTGGAGTAAGGTGAGCTTCAGAACATCTGAGGGGGATTCAGAATGTCTGAGGGGGATTTTATTTATATAGATGTATTCTTTTAATGACTTTTTATTGTTTAACGATAATTTTATTGACCTCTGTAATTTTGGTGAAACTTTTTAAATAAAATGTTTGAACCAAAGTATATTATCTTTAGATAGCTAAGGGGGTCTTTTCTAAGCCATGGTAGTGTTTTTAGCTTGTGGTAGAAATCAGATAGCAGTAAACACCGAGATGCCCAGAGGAATATAATGGGCATTTTGGCGTTTACCACCTTGATTTTTACGATGAGTTAAAAACGCTACCATGGGGTTAGTAAAAAAAACCCTAATTTTTTCTCCTCATTCTTTTTTCAGTTATTTTCACGGGAAATTTTTTTTAACAAAGGTGTATATGGAGATTTTATCAAATGTTGTGCCCTGCTATTGGATAACTCTAAATATCAAATTTAAGACTTGGATTATCATCACTATCTGTCCACACTAAAGCATACAAAGGTATCCAATTACTGTGTGTACGTGGTGTATTGTGTTATATTTAAACGAGGAAAAGCCTCAAGTGCTAAGGAAAGCTTTCCTTAGCATTTCAGGCTTTTCCTCATTTAAATATATTTAAACACAATACACCACGTACACACAGCAATTGGATATCTTTGTCTGCTATTGGATAACACATTTCTGCATGGGAAGTGTGTGGATGGGTGGTCACGTGAGGCTCTCCAAAAGGAAGTGGCTTCACGCCAGACAATGGACCAAGCACACTCCCACTATCTCCTGTTAATTAAACCTCCTTGGTGGCACCTGACCCAGGTGAACCCTGACGGCTTGATTCAGCTCTGGTTTTTCCTACTACATCTGTGGGCTTGTGATCCTATCGTTCCTAGAAAAAGTGAAACTACAAGTTCATAGAGGCAATGGGGAAACCCAGAACTGAACCAGCCTATCAAAGTTGATATTAATTAGCTGGTATCTAAAGTTGAGTGTGGTATATTTAACAATGTTGGGAAGTTATATGTAGACTATTAAAAACACACAGTTGCCACTTTAGTCAAAAATGATAGCCATCCATCCGTAATATTTTTGTATCACCTTTTACTGTTGAGGGTAATAGTATCAAGGGGTTGAGATTTCAATTTCACTCAGCAGTTCATGATCTGTGTTCAGGTTCGAGCCTAGGATTGCCAACTGGCTCTAGATTTGCCTAACAAGTTGAGCCAATCCTGGATTTACCCCACAGCAGAGCTGCAAGCCCCTGCATGCAATGACAGAAGCACTGAACTGGATCAACCTATCAGGCAAATCTGGAGCCAGTTGGCAAGTCTAAAGCCCTGGCCCAGGGTCACCGAGCGACTGAGCCGGGCCCGGGGCAAGGCCGGACCCGGGACCCCCCCCCCCCCGTCGCCCCCCCCCAATCGCTACCACTGTTGCCTCCCTCGCCTGCTCTCAGGCCTCCGGCGCTGCAGTCCCCAGTCTCCACCTGCCCACCCTTAGCCCCGTCGACAGCCCCCCTCCGTCCGCCACTGGGCCCCCTGCATTCAAATCGGCAGCGCCTCACCTTCGTGTGAACGCGGCAGATCGCCTCCCTTCGGGCCTTCCCTCACTGTGCCCCGGCCTCGCGGAAACAGGAAGTTACATCAGACGAGGGCGGGACACAGTGAGGGAAGGCCCGAAGGGAGGCGATCTGCCGCTTTCACACAGAGGTGAGGCGCTGTCGATTTGAATGCAGGGGGCCCTGTGGCGGACGGAGGGGGGCCGTCGACGGAGCCGAGGGCAGGTGGGTGAGACCGTGGACCTGGGATCAGGAGGAGAGAGACCCCGGCTCTGGCCCCCCCCCCCCCCCGGCAGCCCTGGCCTGGCCATGAATGCGAGAAAGAACAAGAGAGTACAAAGATAAGTGAATACATGAATAGTCTTGAAACATATTTGAATTATTCATGTTCACGAACAGCAACTACAGTTGACGCCTTTGCAGAGGCAGTTGTGCTTTTTGGATATCCACAGTGAATATGTATGAGATAAATTTGCATATGTGTATTCCCCAGTATATATAAATATGTTCTGTCTATGCATATTCATTGTGGATATCCTGAAAACTCAGCTGAATGTAGAATCACCAGGACAGGGGTTGGAGGCCTAGCCTTTGTGACAGGTCCTGCCGCACTCACATTTTAAACTCCATTGCCCAGTATGAGCCCCCATACATCCCATATATACAAATGTACTTTTCTGCATAATTAGGATTGCAACACTGCAATGGTAAGAACTTCCACCATGCTGAGTACCTACGCCCAAATTCACATCATCTACACTCCCGATTTCAAAATGAGAGGCCTTTAGATAAAATTAACAACGATACTTCTATGTGACTTGGAATTTTGTTATTTGAGTCATGATTTTTCCTGGACCATGATCGCCCGTTGGGAATGCTCAGTTTTACTCTTTTGGGTTCTTGCCAGGTACTTGTGACCTGGATCGGCCACTGTTGGGCTTGATGGACCTTCAGTCTGTCCCAGTATGGAAACGCTTATGTTCTTATGCTGTGTTTGGGTGAGGATTTGCCAAAAAGGCTGAAACAGTCCTGGGTTTGCCCCTGGCATGCTGGATTTCTGCCTTCATTAGGGAAATCAGTACTACAGCCTCTTTGTGATGGGGAGGGGGGAAACTCTTAGTTTTGCTCTAGCCTGTACCAACCTAGCAAACTGAACACATGGAAAAGGTAAAGCTTCATTTATTCTGGAAGTTGACTCCCAGCACTACCCGTTCAATAAAAGAAGGAAGCTGGATGTGGGGAGGATGTTCCAGACACGGATCAGTACAACAGAGGACATTATCACAAAAATAACCGAGATTGCCTGGTTGCAAAACATTAGAAGCAATGCAAGGAAAGGCTTCGGCCTTCTCGGTGCTGCATCGTTGCTCATCAGTGTACAGTTAACATCCATTTAGTATTGATTGCTAGAAATGACACAGGGAGAGGAATCAGCCCACACCAGGCCTTTCTGAGCCACAGAGCTGATGCAGGTACAGGGAAATAATTCCACAGGCGGGGGGGGGGGGGGGGGGGGGGGGGAGCCATGTTCGCAAAACTTTCACTAAGGACTTGCAAAATGTAAAAACTGGGCTAAAACCCCTTTTACAAAAGCAAAACCAAACCAGCAGTAGTGTGAGCATTTCAGCAGAGATTCTTTCCTGCTCACCTAGTTATCCCTGCTAGACAGTATGCTTTACATGCCTAGTTTCCCACAATGTACTGCAAAAGAAGTACCATTGGAATATGTATGCAGGGCTTTCCTACAGCCAACATGTTCTAAGTGAGGGACGCATATGGGGCTGGATTCCTTTCTGAGCATAATCAAGCATGAGTTAGTGTCTCTTCCTCAGACACCTTACCCTTGTAGTATACTAGCTCTTGGAGTGAGCAGACCAAGCTGCAAGGTGGGAAATGGTCTAGGATGCGGTTTCAAGTCTTTCTCCTGCCACTTACTCACTTTAAGACCTGTCAACATAGTCAGCTTTAATAGGGCAATAATCACATTGTTTCTTAAATCCACCCACCCTACTTTGGAAGCTCAAGAGCCAAGCAAGCACCAGAGTTGTGCAACCAGAATATTTACCCAAGAGATGGCCAAGGATATGTTTCAGATTTACTACAATAAAACCGTGAAACATGTTCTGTTAGGATGAAACATGCACTATAAATTCAAATTATTATTTTTATATCCTAGTTAGGGCTGTCAACTGCTGCTCCTTGTGATCTTGGGCAAGTCACTTAACCCTCCATTGCCTCAGGTACAAACTCAGATTGTGAGCCCTCCTGGAACACAGAAATATCCAGCGTACCTGAATGTAACTCACCTTGAGCTACTACTGAAAAAGGTGTGAGCAAAATCCAAATAAATAAAATAGATCTAGGTTTGCCTGACAGAATTGAGCAAGATGCTAGCTCAATGTAAAAGTTTCATACAAAGCATCCAGATTCGCCCAACAGGGTTCATCCGAGCCTGGGCTTACCCCATTGCATGCAGGGACTTGTGGTTCTGATCTCCCCATTGGATTCCCTAAGAACAGCAAGGCTACAAGTCCCTGCATGCATTGGGGTAAGCCACTGGATCAACCCTGTTGGGTGAATCTGGATGCTTTGTATGAAACTTTTACATTGAGCTAGCATCTCGTTCAATTGATGATTCACATCTTGATAAATGAGTCATTAAATTACTGAGTTTTTTTGCATAGCCATACGATAATAGGGAAACAAAGTTTTGCTCTCCTTCGCCATCATTTTGAAGGTAATATTAGAGGGAAGCATTAATGTTTTTAGGTTTGACCACCTCAAAACAATGGACACCGCCACTGAAATCTCCAGACAGTGATTAGAACATTTTCATCCTAACAATAACCAGTCTTATGAGCTGTCAAATGGGAGGTGTAAGGGGACTTGCATATGTACTGCTGTGGTATTATAGTTACCCCTGGTTTGAAGCACAACTCATTACAGTGGTTGTGGAACTGAGAAACCTTTTCAGGCTAGATTCTGACCATGAATGGAAAAGCAAAACTGATCCTTGTTATAGAACAAAACTTAACTATAACTCAGCCTCATTGCTATATTGTTTTAAAGTCGTCAGCGAGGAGGTCTACCAGTAGGGAAGGAAGAACTGTGAGATATCTGGGGTTGAAAGCTTTCCTAGCATGCTATACTGGAAAAAAAAGTTGAAATGTCAGATTCCTACAGAGATTTTTTGAGGATGACCAAAGTAAATGTGACCTATCCCTGTCTTACCATACCTTCATTCCATGCTCTCAATGACCATGGAACTATCTCTCCAAAGGTGAAAGGGCCACATATCAACACACCCTGGTATTTCTCGGCATCAAACATCCTACAAGATAGCAACACTACAATATCATGTTGGTTTAGCCAAAGCTCAAACCCATAGAGTTCTACGTTCCTCAAACACCAGTTTTACAAACCGTAGTTACCCCTGGGTTGCAGATCACCAGGAACAACTCTAGGTTCTCATCTGGCAGAATGGAAAGTCTTGAGACCATCTTTTGTCAGGATAATTGAGATTAAACATTGGTTAACACAGCCTAGCATTGATGACTTGGAGCCATCTGGTGACTTGTCAGGAAGGGCGGAGAATGCTATGCATGTGTCTCTTATATTATAGGTAGAATTTGTTATTATAAAGGTAATTGTGATGGAAGGAAAGCTTATTGCCCTGTTCAAATTGTTATAGTATGTAGTGGCTGATATTCAAAGTGTTTAACCAGACAGGAAACCTCACTAATTGGACAGTGCTGCTGAATATCCCCTCTTACCACCAAAGCACTAAACGGATAGATTAGAGGTGGTCTGGGGTGAAGCTGGGCAGAGCCAGCACTTAACTGGTTAGTGGCAATATTCAGTCTGCTAACCAGTTAAGTGAGTGGATAATGTTAGGACAGTCGAAAGTTTATTCTACCTTTACCTGCCAAGCTAACAATGCACCAAATATCATCTGGCATGCGGTTAGCTTCCAGATTTCCACACTAACTGGGATATTCAATGCCAGAGGTCGGACATGCCCTGATATTGAATTTCTGGGGTTAACCCAGCCCCTCGTCGTGAGCAGCTTACAAGCCACTTAATGCTGTGGGCTGAATGTTAACCCCTTAGTATTGATATCTTGAAATTCACTTTATCTCCTACTTGATCATTCTTTGCTTACAGAGCCAAATCATGCGGTGATTGGCTGTTTGCAACAAAATTAGATGGGGGTGTAAGTGGGGAATATGTCAGGAAGAGATGCAACACTACAAGGTAGCTATATAGTGCCTGACAGAAATCAGTGATTAGTTCAGAAAGTGGCCAGAACTGCCAAGCAAGAGGTTCTATGTACAAATCTCAATTGGATCGGTGTCAACGCCTTTTCTGTGTGTACTCCAAGGTAGGAGTCACCTATAAATGGTGCAGCAGTGCAATGTCCCCAAATCTGTAACCAATGAGAGAAATGGCACTAGAACCGAAGGGCCAAGCTCCCCAAGCTCCAGAAGGGAGAATTTGGTCCAGTCCTGGATTTCTGACAGTCCCATCTGGATGCCTTATGGAATGTGAAGCACTGATTTTGATGGGTAGAATTGGAAACTACAATGTAAGTTCAATACCGGGGACTGGCCAGAAAGTCTCCCTCCTGGAACTGAGTAACTTGGCAGCTCTGCAAGATGCTGACCTTGTTGATAACGGCAATGCGTTGCCTGCAGACTCTGGGCAATGTGTCTGCACTATATTGTAGGACCACAGAACCCAAGCTGGTGTGTTCAAGTGAATACTAGCACTTTGTTTCTTAGCGAGTAGGCCTTCAGCATCTTGGCTGAGTATCTCAGGCCTTTCAAACCTCTAAACAGCAGAACAATACCTGGAATAAGTCTCTGGTTTTCTCCATGTTGGCGGGGCACAGTGCATCTTCGGAGGTCCTTTGTTCACTGGAGGCTCATAGGCTGTTGGTTTTCTGGAAATAGCCCACACTGCAGGGTGGGAGGGAAAGGAAGAGGTGCTGCTATGTTGGCTTATGTCTTGATTTGAGGTTAGAAAGTGCCCACAAAGCAAATGGAACCCTGGGCAGGATGGTCTCTGTCTGCTTTTAGGTTTCTTCTGTTCCATAAGTAAAATAACACAATACTTTCTGGTGCATCTGGTTCCCTTCCCTGAACTATACTTCTACCACATCTGAACAGTCAAATCTAACTCTATCTCACAAACCGAGAATATACAAATAAATAAATAAAAAGGGGTTAGATAGATTCCTAAAGGACAAGTCCATAGACCGCTATTAAATGGACTTGGAAAAATTCCGCATTTTTAGGTATAACTTGTCTGGAATGTTTTTACGTTTGGGGAGCGTGCCAGGTGCCCTTGACCTGGATTGGCCACTGTCGGTGACAGGATGCTGGGCTAGATGGACCTTTGGTCTTTCCCAGTATGGCACTACTTATGTACTTATGTACTTATGCCAGAACACATTTTTGTGCTTAATGCAAACCAAATACCTCAAGTTAAAGGTCAAAGTGCAAGACCAGCTCCCTTTAGGATTCCAGGTGATACGATTAAGGATCACACCTTAAAACCCCCTGCGGACTTCTTAAGGGGCTTGTTAGTGACTTTCCAAATGCTTCTGAGCTTCCTGTGCAGCCCGTTCTCTTTCCTTGCTGCACGGATCTGGCTATGCCAAGGAATGGAAAGGAAGCAATATGCAAAGTCACACATCAAGTTTAGAAGAAACGTGATGGCAGTAGCCCTCACATGCTCCCACTGGTATTTCCATTCAGGATCAGCAATTGACTCCACTTTTAGTAGGGTGGCTTGAGCCCATCTTGGCTTTACTCCCATTACATGCATGGTGTTGTTCTTAAGGAAACAAGATTATAAGTCCAAGTATGCAATAAAGTAAAACCAGGATCATCCTGTCCTAAAACAGAAAAATGGATCCAGATGGTTGCCTGAGACCTAAATGCTAATGGTTCCTGCCAGTCCCCTGGATGTACCAAATACTCAGTTTGTCTTAGAAAGTAGGCAGCCATGGCCTGAGGAAAAGCAGATGTATTGGTGTGGCATGGCACTGGCTCACTCAGACCACAAAACTTGCCTCTGCCGTGGCTTTTCCTTTTAATATGCAGAAAGCTGTGACTGATCTGGGTCATGTGAAGGGTGCCCATTGTCAGCCTTTGACCTGATGGTTTGTCTTCAGCATCCTCAATCAATAAATAAAACTTTAGGCATACATCTTGTACTAAAAATAAATAAATAAATAAATAAATAAATAAATAAAGTATGTGTCACTTCCTTGGCTCTGTCTGACCTGTGAGCTTTGTCCTTGTCATATGTCCTTGACACTTGTCTTCAACCTTTCATCTTTGTTCATAGACTTAAGACCAGAATGATTCATTTATGTTCTTTTCGTCTTTGGAACCTCCAGCTCTTGAAGGAACTCATGGAAGGTGGTCAACGGGCTTACGGCAGTCAGAATAAATTAAGATCCCAAATTGAGAATGGGTTTGCTCTGGTGGAGTGCGCACAATATCTAGGGTTTGCTCATCTAGCACTAGCAAAATTCTTTGTATCTGTTTCTCTGGTGATGAACTGGAAAGTTCCTTTCAAAGAAAACCAGCCTTTGCCAGGTACAGCTGGAGTCTCTGTGTTTTTTTTGTAAAAGCTCAATTTGTGACCCTTCCTCTTTCCACTAAAAAATGACCTTCCTCATATCAGCACTTATTGAGGATGCGAAGAGAGACCCAGAGTCAGGATCGGCGTTTCAGCTCCCTACACATCCCAACCCAACCCAACCCATCCCTGTCTCATCTACAAACCCCTCTCTTGGAAGTGAGATAGTTGGTTGCATGATAGGAGGGACTGGAGGGAAGAAAGCACAAGGGCTGGAAGGGAAGGGAGTAGAGATGAGGAGGGGCACAAGTTCTCTGCTTATTGTGGTCCTTTGTAGGCTCAGAATCCGGCACTTTCTGAGCTGCTGCGGCTGTTGTAGCTGGGACTGTGGCTTGGGCTACGAGTCCGGCTCCGACTGTAGCTGCTGTAGCTGTCATAACTGCGGCTGCGGCTCCGGCTGTAGGAACAACTGCTCACGGAGCTGGAAGAGGAAGGGCTTGGTCTGTAGTATGGAATTGGGCGCTTGCGGGCACTGGAAAGAGAAAGGAAGGTAGTCAGTACAATATGATGCAATCATCAACCTCCTACCGCTTGTCACCTCCCACTTTCCTCCTTCCAGGATTGAGTACTCTTGGAAATGGCTGTGGAACAGCTCTGGTAAAACCATACTAAAATACAGAGAAAGCAACTGATCAACCAGCTCCAATAACAGGCTGATTTCTGCAGCAGTGCTGGCCTCCAGAATTCATGCAATGGATCAGTGGCAAATTTCTGATGCTACAGCGTTTCTACCAAGGAATCTATCACTTCCAGAGCATGCAGCACTGCAAAGCTATCAACTAATATGCAGTTAGTTTCCAATTGTTAGTAGCTGCTCCCTCTGCCTACTCTTTGTCCTCCCTGCACTATTCTCTTACACTGTAAACGTTTCTAATTTTTTTCTAACTATTTATGGTTCATTTATGGCAACTATTGTAAGCCACATTGTGCCTGTTATATTTGCGTGGGAGTTAGTGTTCATCCACTTAGGTGGATTACCTTCTCCTGCATGAGTGGGAAAATGTGGGATATAAATGAACCATAAATAAATAAATAAATTCTGTCCCCATATTCTCTCATCTGGATCTGGGTTCCCCAGGGTTCTCTCATATCACCCTCTCTTTTCAGCCTGTTTGTCAGTCCCTTAGCATTGCTTAGTCAGACATTTGGTATCAGTGCCTACACATACACTGATGATTTTCTCATAGTTCACTGCCTGCGAGAAGTCACTAACTGGTTGATGCAACACCATCTTGTCCTAAACCCTGAAAAAACATGGTCAGCTGGGGTTACAGGGTATTCTCCTCTTCCTACAACAGCTTGGCTCCTTTTTGATAGACAGACTACCCCCATCAGTTCATTTAAACATCTTGGAATTATTTGGGATTCAGAGTTGTCTTCCATCCCTTAAATTTTTCAGGTCATGAAAATGGGTTTCTACTTCCTCCGTCATCTTAGATCGGTACCCAGTAGGGTAGACTCAGCATCACTTTGCTCCCTTTTCTATGCCTACATTAAAGGGGCACGGGGAAAGCATCCTTTGAAGGTGAGGGTCTATAAAATAATGAGTGGAGTTGAATGGGTAGACGTGAAGTGTCTGTTTACGCTTTCCAAAAATACTAGGACTAGGGGGCATGCGATGAAGCTACAAAGTAGTAAATTTAAAACGAATCGGAGAAAATGTTTCTTCACTCAACGTGTAATTAACCTCTGGAATTCGTTGCCAGAGAATGTGGTAAAGGCGGTTAGCTTAGTGGGGTTTAAAAAAGGTTGGGACAACTTCCTCGAGGAAAAATCCATAGACAATTATTAAAATGGACTTGGGGAAAATCCACTGCTTATTTCTGGGCTAAGCAGCATAAAATGTTTTGTACTTTTTTGGGATCTCGCCAGGTATTTGTGACCTGGATTGGCCACTGTTGGAAACAGGATGCTGGGCTTGATGGACCTTTGGTCTGTCCTGGTATGGCAATACTTATGTAAAATCCTTTATTAAAAACTTCTACTTTGTTAGTTTGACGCCAGCACCGGTGCCTGATGTAGATTTGTGTGCTTATATTCTACATGGAACTTTGATTTTGTTCTGTTGGTGATTTTTAACGCAGGACTGTAAGTTGTTACATTTGATCTTTGGACTCTTGATGCAGGCCTTACGGCCGAAACATGGCCCGCATCGACTCTCTTCTGCTACAAGCCAATACATTTTAAATAAAGGACTTTTAAAATACTTAAATTTATTGTCGTGGTTGCTCTCCACTGCTACATTTGTGTAGTTATAGAATTTCCCTTTCTGTGCTACGGGCTTTATCACCTTTATAAACAGGGTTGACCTCAATCGTCACACTAGTGCAAAGTTCCATCACTGCATACGTCTACCAACAGGAAGAGTGGCAGTTTTCAAATAGTCCTCATTATGTGGATATACAGTATATTCATAAAATGAAGTTTAGTATTTAAATGCATTTATAGGATTGTTCTTGGAGTGGTGGCACTGTTGATTATAATTATCAAAATATGAAGGGGGGGGGGCATGGCGCTTGGAAGTTAATTGAGAGGTTGGGAGGGGCGCAAGGCACATGGTTTGTTTAGGATGCCTAATGCCCTTACATTGTCTCTCTCATAAATACCTTTGACCTTCAACAATTCCTGAGCAGAAGGAGACCCAACCATTGTGCAAAAGTTACACCTACTGGTTGACTCAAGAGGGCACTTTGCCAGTTCCTGGAGGTTTCTGTGTATCTCAATGATAATAGTGCTGCTGTCATAGCTAGATTAGACTGGAGGGGGGTGTGGGGTTGCTTCTGAAGTGACATCCAGTTGAGAACTTGATGGACTAATGGGTGACTGTAATGCTGCACTTTCTCAGACCCCCCAGTGAGACTGGAACCTCTCATTTTATTTTCTTCTCCAAGGTATTTTACTTATTGCTAAGCTGCACACCTAAGCGGACACATTTTCCTTTCACATTCTTTTGCTTTTGTTACTCTCAAAATTGTACCAAAGATCCTTAACAGCTTAATTTTAAGTTAGTAGAGAGGCAGTAAATCTACTCTGAAAGCTGACGGGTCAGAGCAGGTGACTAGATTATGCCAGTTTGTGAGGGTAGATTTACATCTCACTGGTTACTGCATCTGTGAATCAGGCAAAACCAGGATTCGCCAGATGACTTAGCAATCCAGTCTCCCTGGACTGAAATATTCTACCTTGATTTACCATACATAAGCCTAATCAAGCAAGAAATAAAAATGAAAAATAATGTGTTTTACCAGAGGCCATAACTATTTCTTCAGTACTCAAGCCACGACCAGGCCTACAGCCAAGGTTAGTTGTAAGTGATTTAGACTGGTAACGCAAAGCACAAAATAACTTCTTTTTCATTCATGATGTCAGAGAGCTACATGAATTGCTGAAAACAGAAATTAGAATTTAGTACATTACTGGATTAAATAAGCATTTAACAAGGTTCAGGGCTTGTTAACTGGTGTTGCTAAGGCTGTCAACTTTTTGTTTGTAATTTTAAGTCTAAAAAAACTATTTATTTATTGGGATTTATTAACTACCTTTATGAAGAAGATCAATATTTAATGAGGTGGCTGCTGCATAAAGTTATCTGGATATCTTTAAGTGAATTTCTTTAAGCAAATTTTCTGAAGACTTTTCCATTTAAGTCGCACTGTTGAGTTAGGTGGTCCTAACACAGAAACTAAAGGGTCCTTTTACAGAGCGGCGGTAAGCCCAACGCGGGCTGACCGCTTGCTCTTTCGGGACTACTGCCAGTCCAACGCGACCACTGGCGCTAGTCCCGCCCCCAAGTGCACGCCATTTCCAGGGGAAAAAGCAAATCCCCAGAAATGGCTTACCCAGTGGTAATCGGGCATTGCTGCGTGCTGTCTGGTTAGCGCGGGAGCCTTTATTGCCACCTCAATGGGTGACAGTAAGGGTTCCCCATCGCATGGCCATGCGGTAAGAGTTCTTTTACCGTATGGCCACGTGTGCCTGTGGTCTTTTTACCCACTGCAGTAAAAAGGGCCCTGGCGCGTGGGAAAAACGGCCTTTTTTCCCCACAGCTTGGTAACAAGGCCCCTAGGCTTGCTTTTCTGAAGTAGGCTGTGAAAACTGTAAGGTTGTTTATAGCTATTTTGCAGACTTTAATTTGTAATTTTTCAATTTGTATTTTGTATTTCTTAGCTTTTCACGACTTTTTATTCTTTAATTTTTTTTGTGGTGCTTCATTTTGATTAAAATTTGTAATTGCGATGAATCACGTGATTAAAGGTATGCTAATTAATTTTTTCCCCACTGCAGCTCCTTATGATTCTGGGCAATGGAGAGTTAGTTAAGTGACTTGTCCAGAGTCACAAGGAGCTGCGTTGGGGGGGGGGGATACAGAGGCATATTTTCAAAGCACTTAGCCTCCCAAAGTGCTTTGAAAATAAGCCTGACAGTATCTTTAATCATGCGATTAATTGTGATTACAATTTTTATTGAAATGCAGCCCTAATAGAAACATGGTTTATGGTTCATTGGTCACTGCCTTTCGAATAAACACCAAGGCAGTGTACAATATCAAAAATACAGAAAAAGGAAAGGAACTGCAAAATTCAAATAGGAAAACGAAGAATCAAGATAGAGAAAAGGGAAGAAAAAAAAATGAAGGCAGATAAAGACCATCCTCAAAACTATTTAACTGGCTAGTTAAACAGGGTTTAAGCCCCGGATTCTATATAGAGCACCTAGACATTTGCGCCAATTTCACGTGTAACTTAACAAGCTTAACAAGCTAATGAGTGCTGATAACAGCACTTAACAAGCACTAATTGGCACTGATTAGAATTTAGGCACACAACTCGCTAAGCATATTCTGTAATGATGTGTGCCAAATTTGTAACGCGCACAGAGAAAAAGGGGTGTTTCATGGGCGTTCTGAAATTTAAGTGCCTAGTTATAGAATATGGCCCAGTGCGCCTAAATCTATGCACTGGGGTTTACACCATGTTTTCATTGGTGTAAATGGATTCACGTGGATTTAGGTGCTCAAATAACAACTAAGTGTATTCTATAATTGGCTCCTAAATCTAGGCACCGATTATAGAATACGCTTAGTGATTTTTTTTAAGGCACCATATATAGAATTTCCCCATAAGTGCCTAACCTCGGATATTCAGCAGGAGATAACCGGTTAGTATCTCCACACTCGTCCTTCCCTACACCCCTTCCCGTGCACTCCGCTCCATGGATAAATCCTTCTTATCTGTTCCCTTCTCCACTACTGCCAACTCCAGACTTCGCGCCTTCTGTCTCGCTGCACCCTACGCCTGGAATAAACTTCCTGAGCCCCTACGTCTTGCCCCATCCTTGGCCACCTTTAAATCTAGACTGAAAGCCCACCTCTTTAACATTGCTTTTGACTCGTAACCACTCGCCTCCACCTACCCTCCTCTCTTCCTTCCCGTTCACATTAATTGATTTGATTTGCTTACTTTATTTATTTTTTGTCTATTAGATTGTAAGCTCTTTGAGCAGGGACTGTCTTTCTTCTATGTTTGTGCAGCGCTGCGTATGCCTTGTAGCGCTATAGAAATGCTAAATAGTAGTAGTAGTAGTAGTAGTAATATCCCAGTTAGAGGTTAGCTGCTAACTGGCTATATCGTGTAGCATAGCCAGTTAGGTACGGATATTCAGCGCCTAACCGGCTAAGTTGAGCGGTCAAAACAGACAGCTTAAATAACGCCGACTATTGGCACAGCCAGTTAACTCTTTAGCAGCCAAAATGAACCAGGATATTCAATGCCAGTTGCCAGACAAAATTTATCCATTTTTTGGCAGGAAATATTCAAAACAAAGGCACTTATGTGGCCAGCATTGATATTGACTGTATAAGTGCTTTTGAATATTGACCAGAATGTGCTCATTTTGATTTTGTTCAAATTGTTTTCACCTTTCTTTTTATCCCCAGTTGTTCAACCACAGCTTTCCATGTTATTTAGGGGTCCTTTTACGAAGCTGTGGTGTTGGTGTCAGCGGGTAAAAGGCAGGTCTTTTTTTTAAAGAAATGGCTGTGCGGCAGTTGAATAACTTGCCACGTGGCCATTTTGGGGAGGGGGCACTTACCGCCACCCATTGAGATGGCGGTAAGGGCTCCCACCTTAACCCAGCGGTAACCAGGCAGCATGCAGCACTGGCCCGATTACCTCCGGGTACACGCCGGAAATAGTGTGTGCTGGGGGAGGGAACTAATGCTGAGCTGCTGTGGTAGCATTGCGGCACTTCCCTTTTAGCGAGCGATAAGCATTGGGCTTACTGCTGCTTCGTAAAAGGGTTCCTTAAAAAATTAATTTATTTAAGGTCTCGATCTGATTGTATTTTTAGCCCTCTGTGTTAATATATGTCTGTGCTGCTTTTATACATTACATAGTAACATAGTAGATGACGGCAGAAAAAGACCTGCACGGTCCATCCAGTCTGCCCAACAAGACAACTCATGTGTGCTACTTTTGTGTATACCCTACTTTGATTTGTACCTGTGCTCTTCAGGGCACAGACCGTATAAGTCTGCCCAGCACTATCCCCGCCTCCCACCACCGGCTCTGGCACAGACCGTATAAGTCTGCCCAGCGTTATCCCTGCCTCCCAACCTCCAGTCCCGCCTCCCACCACTGGCTCTGGCACAGACCGTATAAGTCTGCCCCGCACTATCCCCGCCTCCCAACCTCCAGCCCCGCCTCCCACTACCGGCTCTGCTATCCAATCTCGGTTAAGCTCCTGAGGATCCTTTCCTTCTGAACAGGATTCCTTTATGTTTATCCCACGCATGTTTGAATTCCGTTACCGTTTTCCTCTCCACCACCTCCCATGCAGTGTGGTGATGGAAAGGAACATATAAAAAGACCTGGCTATATAGTTCATTGTAGAAACTACTTTCCACCACCACCAACTTTGACCCCCCCCCCCCTGCCGACGACCCTCTCAACCTCCCCTCCCGCAGCCAACCCTACCCCGCCGTCGCCTACCTTTGCTGACGGGGGACCCCAACCCCCGCCAGCCGAGGTCCTCTTCTTCCTTCGTTCTGTTTCCTGAGTCTGACATCCTGCAGGACGTCAGACTCCGAAACAGAACGAAGGAAGAAGAGGACCTCAGCTGGAGGGGGTTGGGGTCCCCCGCCAGCAAAGGTAGGCGATGGCGACGGTGGGTTGGCAGCGGGAGGGGGGGGGTCGAGAGGGTCGTCGGCAGGAGGGTCTAGGACCAAATCTATGGGGGCCCAGGCCCCTGTGGCCCCAAGTAGCTACGCCACTGTATTACTGGATGACCGTTCTCATATACTCCTTCTAGGATGATCCGCAATCTATGGTTGGTTCCGCAAATATTCTAAAAAGCGGTTTTGGAAAATAAATAAAAATAAAAAGAGAAATAAACAAAAAGAGAAACAAGCAAGCATTTCGGGTTTTTTTTGCCAATAAAGAGTCAGTTCAGTGAGTCTGTTAAAGTTGAGAGAGATTCAAGTCCACTGACATACAGAGGCATTTTCCCGCGCCAAGATTTCTCATCTCTTTAAAATCTTTAAAATCGTTCAAATTTCTTAAATCTGGATAAGAAATCCAAAGCCACTTTTTAGAAGATTTGCAGAACCATAGATTGCGGATCATCCTAGAAGGAGTATATGAGAACAGTCATACAGTAATATATTGTGTAACCACTGTGGATTGTGATGAAAATTTATATAGTTCATTGTCCCAACATTAGAAAGAACTGGAGAAAAAGTCATTTATCAATACTCAGACAGTAAAACAAACTAAAGTGTTACTACGGGGACCAGAATAGTTCCGAAGTTGGCGCGCGCAGTTTCTCGCGGTAGAAAATAATCTTCTATTTTCTACTGCAGGGGGCTTTCCTGGCGGTAATTGGCGGCGTGGCCACATTGTTGCACGCTGTCCAATTACCATGGGATAAGCGCGTGAACCCTTAGCACCAAATAAACAGAAGGCGATAAGGACTCACACGGTAAATGGCCAGGCGCTAATTTTGGACTTAGCGCCTGGCCTTTATTGCTGTAAATAGAAATTCAGCTTTTTGGCAGACGCACTAAGAGATGGCCAGAGCGTGCAGGAAAAATCACCCTCTAAAAGCAGTGCAGGCCACGTTTTAGTGCTTCTTTGTAAAAACGGCCCTGTATGAGTATTGATAACGACTTTTTCTCCAGTTCTTTATAACTTTGGGGCAACGAGCTGTACCCAAATCTTTTTATATGCTCTAGAAGAGTTGGTTGATTGGATCTGTGACCTGACACAGGCTCTGTTTGCTAAAACACGGCTGTGTCAGATCAATTTTATTAATAAACTGAATTTATGCTGCTTTTGATCTACATTTGTTACTCTGTGGATTTATTTCCTTCTGGTTTTGTTCCTAGTCTTTCAAAAAGTACAAAGACTAGGGGACACACCATGAAGTTACAAAGCGGCACACTTACTTAAAACAAATAGATTAAACTTTTTTTCTTTGAATTAAGTTCTGGAATTCATTACTGGAGGATGTTATAAAAGCAGTTTGTGTAACTATCCGCCTTATTTTCGAAAGTGATAGGCGCCCATCTCGTATAGGCGCCCAAATCGGTATAATCAAAAGCCGATTTTGGGCGTCTTCAACTGCACTCCGTCGAGGGAACAAACAAAGTTGACGGGGGCTTGTCGGAGGCGTGGTGAAGGCGGGACTGGGGCGTGTTTATCGGCTGAGGAGAGATGGGCTCCTTCGGCCGATAATCGAAAAAAGAAAGGCGTTTTTAGCGGAATTTAGGTCACTTTTTTGGACCCTTTTTTTTCACGAATAAGGCCCCAAAAGGTGCCCTAAATGACCAGATGACCACTGGAGGGAATCGGGGATGACCACCCCTGACTCCCCCAGTGGTCACTAACCCCCTCCCACCAAAAAACCCCCAACTTTAACAACTTTGTTTTCCAGCCTGTATGCCAGCCTCAAATGCCATACCCAGCTCCATCACAGCAGTATGCAGGTCCCTGGAGCAGTTGTTAGTGGGTGCAGTGGACTTCAGGCAGGCAGACCCAGGCCCATCCCCCCCTACCTATTACACTTGTGGTGGTAAATTGGAGCCCTCCCAACCGCCCCCAAAACCCACTGTACCCATACGTAGGTGCCCCCCTTCAGCCATTATCGCTGAAAAACGAAACCGCCCAGCTCAAATCCGCACAACTCCGATGCATTGTTGGGCACAAACCGTATTATCGAAAAAAAAGATGGGCGGCCATTTTTTTTGAAAATACGGTCTGTCCCGCCCCTTCACGTACCCGTTCTCGGACATAGACGCCCATGGAGATGGTGGTTCGCGTTCGATTATGCCCCTCTATGTTTAAAAAAAAGGTTTGGATAAGTTCCTGGAAGAAAAGTCCATAAATTGTTATTAAGGTAGACTTGGAGGTAAGTAGCATGGAATCTAGATATTTTTTTGGATCCTGAGAGGTACCTATGACCTGGATTAGAAACAGGATACTGAGCTTTGGTCTAACCCAGTACGGCAATTATTATGTTCTAAAAAAGTCAAGCAGGTACACGACAAATGTCATGACGTTTCTCATGACGTTTCTGAAATCAGTTGGTTACATTAGCAACAAAGGATTCATGTTCTTGGGGGTTTTAACAAATTTGAACTCAAATGGGATCACCGAAGTTCCTGTCTCAATTTGGGACATGGATTGCACTCATTGCCTCGCAGCCACTAGACAGTGTAAATTTACCATAGGAAACCTCCTCACCAGTGAACAGGCCTGACAAGGCACAGAAGAGACAGGTTAATTAAATGACTGACAGAAAAGACACGAATAAAGAAATCAAATTCTTCAGAAATCATACTTACTGGTAACACTCACCTCCCACAGCGAATCACCGCTGAGCTGCTGCCTTCATCCAAGGGACAGTAAGCCATCAGCCTATATTATGCTGCAAATAAACTCCTTTAAGGTAGTCTTATATACTTTTGTGTATAATCTGATTCCGTGTTCACTGTAGGGCAAGGGACTGTTAATGATTTTGATTACGTCTGCCTGACAAAAATCATAATTTCTGAGTGTACTATCTAGGAGTAGAGAGACTGATATTCAAAAAAATATCTGAGGGGCCCTTTTACTAAGCCACGTAAGCGTCTATGCGTGCCCAACATGCACCAAAATGGAGTTACCGCCCGGCAACCGCGTGGCTTTTGTGGTAATTTCATTTTGACGCAGGTCCCATTCATGTCCAGTATGCCTCCTCTCTCCCCTGCCCTCCCCTCCCATCCATGTCCAATGATTCTTCTCTGCCCCCTGTCCTCCCCTGTCATCCATGTCCAGCGATTCTCCTCTCTCCCCTGCCCTCCCCTCTGATCCATGTCCAGTAATTCTCATCTCTCCCCTCCCCTCCCATCCATGTCCAGTGATTCTCCTCTCTTCCCTGTCCTCCCCTCCCATCCATGTCCAGTGATTCTCATCTCTCCCCTCCCCTCCCATCCATGTCCAGTGATTCTCCTCTCTCCCCTGTCCTCCCCTCCCAACCATGTCCAGCGATTCTCCTCTCTCCCCTGCCCTCCCCTTCCATCCACCTATTGGACGTAAGCCAAGAGATATTTGACGTCATTACCGCCCGGTTACCGCATGACTCTTTTCCACTACGTCAATGGCTGGTGGTAAGGTCTCAGACCCAAAATGGACGTGCAGCAATTTTGATTTTGGTGCACGTCCGTTTTCGGCAAAATTTTTAAAAAGGCCCCAAACCCGCCTACACTAGCACAAGACATTTTTCAGCACACCTTAGTAAACAGACCCCTTAAGGAGTTAGGGGAATTGATCTGGCAAACTGAGATGCCAATGAAGTCGATGTGGTCATATTAGGGGAACAGAATTAGACACTCAGGGGCAGAAATTCGAAACTTAATTACCTGGTTGGTATTGGATGATGACTACATAACTGCTTATTTGGATTTGGATTGTGGCTTCATGGGTAGCTCAAGGTGAGTTACATTAAGTATTTTCCTGCCCCTGGAGGTCTTACAACCTTAGCTGGTACCTGAGGCAGTAGAGGGTTGTGACTTGTCCTGACTTCTCTGGTTCTCAATCTATTGCTTTAACCACTAGGCTACTCCTCCTCACCTCCACTCTATGGCCTGGGTATCGCATTAGCTTTGGCTGCATAAGTCTCAGTATAACCAAAGGTTATGTGGTTTAACTTGAACAGTATTTGGAGCAGGCCAGGGGAAGAGAAAAAAATGTATACTTTGGCAACACATATAAAATTGTCATGCCAGTAAGGTTATGTGAATTGCAATAGCAACGATATTCATCCATTGTCCATATAAATTAAGTATATCGGTTCCACTGCAGAAATAGGAGCTAAAACTTTATATACCGTGTTTCCCCGAAAATAAGACACTGTCTTATATTAATTTTTGCCCCCCAAAATGCGCTAGGTCTTATTTTCAGGGGCTGTCTTATTTTTCAGGGAAACATCGGGGTTGGATCGGGGTTGGCCCGCCCGCTCTCCGTCGCTCCCGGAACTAACCTTAAATGCCTCCTTTCACCTTTGCAGCAAGCAGCAGCAGGGCAGGCCACTCCTTCCTTCGGTGTCCCGCCCTCGCCTGACGTAACGTCCGCGAGGGCGGGGCACGGAAGGAAGGAGAGGTCTGCCCTGCTGCTGCTTGCTGCGAAGGTGAAAGGAGGTGTTTAAGGTTAGTTCCGGGAGCGATGGAGGGTGGGTGGGGGGAAGGGCGGCCTTGTCCGGCTCTCGGCGGCCCTGCTTTCAAACAAAAATTTGCTAGGTCTTACTTTTGGGGGAGGTCTTATATCTAGCAATTCAGGAAAACCTCTACTAGGTCTTATTTTCGGGGGATGTCTTACTTTCAGGGAAACAGGGTAGGTAAATGTTCCGATGAAGTTATACCAGTATTTTCAGTGGCAGCACATACATATTTATCACCTCTGATAAATATAATTTAAGATATCTTATCCAGATATGCTCAGGGCTTTTTTTAAAATGGGGTACTCAGCCTACTAAACCCAGGCTCTGTTCATCAATTTTGCCTTTTCATAGATTCTATGGCTGTTTGCAGGGGCTGGTCCTTTAGTGAACCCCCCACCCCTGAAAGAAGACCAGGCATTTGAGTACTGGCACTTTTTTTGTTAGGAAAAATGTCCTGAGGGGCCTTTTTACTAAGCCGCCTACGCATGCCCAACGCGCATCAAGTTTGAGTTACCGCCTGGCTACCAAGTGGCCCTTGTGGTAATTTCATTTTTGATGCACGTCTGCTATGCGTGCCGGAAAATATTTGTATTTTCTGGCGCGTAGGCAGTAATTGGCATTTTACGCGCGTAGACCATTACCACCCGGTTACCGCATGAGAATTTACCGCTAGATCAATGGTAAGGTCTCAGACCCAAAATGGATGCGCAGCAATTTTCATTTTCGGCAAAAATTTTAAAAAGGCATTTTTTTTACAGGTGCACTGAAAAATGATTCTGTGTGTGCCCATAACACGCGTCTACACTACCGCAAGCCATTTTTCAGCGTGCCTTTGTAAAACAGCCCCTGTATGTGGTTATATGCAGTGGCGTAGCTACGTGGGGCCAGGAGCCTGGGCCCCTGTAGATTTGGCCCTGGACCCCCCCCCCCGCCGCCAACCCGCCGTCGCCTGCCTTTGCTGGCAGGGGACCCCAATCTCCGCCAGCTGAGGTCCTCTTCTTCTCACAAAAGGCTTCGTTCTGTGAGTCTGCAGGACGTCAGAAACAGAAAGAAGCCTTTTGCAAGAAGAAGAGGACCTTGGCTGGCAGGGGTTGAGGTCCCCCGCCAGCAAAGGTAGGTGACGGCGGGTTGGCGGCGGCAGGGGGGGGGGTCGAGAGGGTCGGCGGCGGGAGGGGGGGCAAAGTCGGCAATGGCGGAGGGGGGATCAGCGGCACCGGGGGGGGGGGGGCTAAAATGTGCCCCCTCACCTCAGGCTCTGGACCCCCCTCCCGCCAAAGTCTGGCTACACCCCTGGTTATATGGATGGCCCCCCTGCTGAAAATGTATCTCTCATAGTTAATTTTCAGTGCTAGATGCTTAAATTAAGCACCTAAAATTAGGCAACACTGAATATCAGCAGAATTTCCTTTTGTTTTAGTATTATTATTAATGGAAAATTGCTTTTTTAAGCTGCGGTTGGTTAGGCGACTTAGGAAGTCTTTTTCCGCCCCAGAGGGAGTGAAGAGCTAGTATTTCTGAATAACATGAAATCTCTATTGCTTTTTGTGTACCCTCACAACTTTTAAAAAATGGACTGAGCTCAAAGATATGTATTTTTCACTTCATATTTTGTATTTTGTGATTGGGTTCAGAATGAAAATGTGTTTAATGGACAATGGTGTGCAATGACTGAAAACGTAGCTTTTATTGTGCAGTTATAAAGGCAAATGCTTTTTTCTGAGCATACCTTAATGTGCATTAAAAAAAAATTAAAATTGGTAACAACACTTAGAGGGGCATAATCGAACGAAAACGTCTATCTCCATGGGCGTTTATCTCCGCGAACGGGTCCGTGAAGGGGCGGACCGAACCGTATTTTGGGAAAAAATAGACGTCCATGTTTTATTCGACAATTTGTGAGCTGGGCGTTTTTGTTTTTCAGCGATAATGGAAAATGAAAGCGCCCAGCTCAAAAACGAATAAATCCAAGGCATTTGTTCGTGGGAGGGGCCAGGAGTCGTAGTGCACTGGTCCCCCTCACATGCCAGGACACCAACCGGGCACCCTAGGGGGCACTTTTACAAAAAAAACCAAAAAGGTAAAAGAGCTCCCAGGTGCATAGCACCCTTCCGTTGGGTGTTGAGCCTCCCAAATCCCCCTCAAAACCCACTGCCCACAAGTCTACACCATTACTGTAGCCCTAAGGGGTGAAGGGGGCACCTACATGTGGGTACAGTGGGTTTGGGGGGGTTGGACGACTAATAAGCATTAAGCAGCACAATTGTAACAGGTAGGGGAGGGATGGGCCTGGGTCCACCTGGCTGAAGTCCACTGCACCCCCTAACAACTGCTCCAGTGACCTGCATACTGCTGCCAGGGAGGTGGGTATGACATTTGAGGGTGAAAATAAAAAGTTGTGAAACGGCATATTTTGTGGTGGGAGGGGGTTTGTGACCACTGGGGGAGTCAGGGGAGGTCATCCCCGACTCCCTCCAGTGGTCATCTGGTCATTTAGGGCACTTTTTGGGGCCCTATTCGTGGAAAAACAGGGTCCAGGAAAAGTGCCCTAAATTCTCGCTAAAAACGCATATTTTTTTTCCATTATCGGCGAAAGGCGCCCATCTCTGATCGGCCGATAACCACGCCCCAGTTCCGCCTTCACCACGCCTTTGACACGCCCCCATCAACTTTGTCCGCATCCGCAACGGAGTGCAGTTGAAAACGTCCAAATTCGGCTTTCAATTATACCGCTTTATTCGTTTTTGTGAGATAAACGTCTATCTCCTGATTTGGGTCGCAATATAGGCGTTTTTCTTTTTCAATTATAAGCAGGTTAGTGTATCTAGGTTTAAAAAGGTTTGGACAAGTTCCTGGAGGACAAGTTCACAGCTTGTTATTGAGATGAACATGGGGCAAGCCACTGCTTACCCTGGGGTTGATAGCATGGAATTTTGCTACTCTTTGAGATTCTGAATGGAATCTTGTAACTCTTTAGGATTCCAGAATCTTACTATTCGTTAGGGTTCTACATGGAATGTTGCTACTAATTGGGTTTCTGCCAGGTACTTGTGACCTGATTGGACACTGTTGGAAGCAGGATACTGGGCTAGATGGATCACTGGTCTGACCCAGTATGACCCCCCCCCCCCCCCATCATTAATTATAGAAGGGAGTACATGCTTTGTTTTTGGGGGGGGGGGGGGGTCTCGGTCCTGATACAGTATGAGGACTCTCTTCAAAGTAAACGTTAATATAAAATTGTACTTTTTCAATTTTTAAAAAAATGTTGCATTAAAGTGTGCTCAGAAAAATTTGCCTTTAGAACTGCACAATAAAGGCTACTTTATCAATCATTGCACACTATTGTCCATCAAACACATTTTCATTCCAAACCCAATCACAAATGATATGATATAGTACTTGTATTCTGCCAACTCCCAAAATATGGTTCAAAGTGGATTCCAAACATAAATGTGAAAACAGACAGAGAAATTACAAGAGTTATGAAACAAAATAGTCTTCAAATTCTTCCGCTCCCCCCGTTTTCTATTTCTGTTGATGGCTCTCTCATTCTCCCTGTCTCCTCAGCTCGAAACCTTGGGGTCATCTTTGACTCTTCTCTCTCCTTCTCTGATCATATCCAGCAGACCGCCAAGACCTGTCGTTTCTTTCTTTACAACATCCGTAAAATCCGCCCCTTTCTTTCCGAGCACTCTACCAAAACCCTCATCCACACCCTTGTCACCTCTCGTTTAGACTACTGCAATCTGCTTCTTGCTGGCCTCCCACTTAGTCACCTCTCCCCTCTCCAGTCGGTTCAAAACTCTGCTGCCCGTCTCATCTTCCGCCAGGGTCGCTTTACTCATACTACCCCTCTCCTCAAGACCCTTCACTGGCTCCCTATCCGTTTTCGCATCCTGTTCAAACTTCTTCTACTAACCTATAAATGTATTCACTCTGCTGCTCCCCAGTATCTCTCCACACTCGTCCTTCCCTACACCCCTTCCCGTGCACTCGGCTCCACGGATAAATCCTTCTTATCTGTTCCCTTCTCCACTACTGCCAACTCCAGACTTCGCGCCTTCTGTCTCGCTGCACCCTACGCCTGGAATAAACTTCCTGAGCCCCTACGTCTTGCCCCATCCTTGGCCACCTTTAAATCTAGACTGAAAGCCCACCTCTTTAACATTGCTTTTGACTCGTAACCACTTGTAACCACTCGCCTCCACCTACCCTCCTCTCTTCCTTCCCGTTCACATTAATTGATTTGATTTGCTTACTTTATTTATTTTTTGTCTATTAGATTGTAAGCTCTTTGAGCTTTCTTCTATGTTTGTGCAGCGCTGCATATGCCTTGTAGCGCTATAGAAATGCTAAATAGTAGTAGTAGTAGTAGTAGATATCCTCATTGAAATGGGCAAAGAGTTCCAGATTTGAGCGGCTTGTTAGGAACAATATTATTGCAATGATTTTTTGTATTTAACACTAGAAAATGATGGAAAATGTAAAAGACAATGGTTACCTGCTCTACAGAGAGAGTGGGGGGGGGGGGGGGGGCTCAAAGGAAAAGAGAAAAATATGATCAAATACTCAGGACAAGAACTATCAAAGGAAAAGAGAAAAGTGTGATCAAATATTCAGGACAAGAACCATCAAATATTTTACGAACCCAACAGGCCAATTTAAAAGAGATACGTGCATCAATAGGAAGCCAGTGAAGCCTAACCAAATAAGGGGTAGCATGATCAAATCATTTCTTTTTGAACACCATCTTAGCAGCAGTATTCTACAAAAGTTGTAGTTTTGAAATTAAATGAGCGGGTAGAAGACAGTGCGAACGGTGCAGGCAGCGATTGAGAGAGGCTGGCAGTGTCGGAGCTTCCCTCTGCGAGTCCCGCCTATGCGGAAACAGGAAGTTGAAACAACGTAGGCGGGACTCGCAGAGGGAAGCTCTGATGCTGCCAGCCTCTCTCAATCACTGCCTGCACCGTTCGCGTTGCCGAGTCCGACGCTGGCAGCCTTTCTTTATTCCTTTGTAGCAGACAGGCAGGCGGGCAGTGGAGAAGGAGGACGGGCTGGGGAAAGAAGAATCGATAGAAGGGGAAGGCAGGGAAGAGAGGAGAATCGCTGGACATCGATGTAAGGGGAGGGCAGAGGAGAGAGGAGAACCGCTGGACATCAATGGGAGGAGAGGGCAGGGGAGAGAGGAGACATGCTGGACATGGATGGGAGGGGAGGGCAGGAAAGAGAGAATTGCTGGACATGGATGGGAGGGGAGAGAGCAGAATCGCTGGACATGGATGGGAGGGGAGGGCAGGGGAGAGAGGAGAATCGCTGGACATGGATGGGAGGGGAGGACAGGGGAGAGAGGAGAATCGCTGGACATGGATGGGAGGGGAGGACAGGGGAGAGAGGAGAATCGCTGGACATGGATGGGAGGGGAGGGGAGAGATGAGAATCACTTGGCATGGATGGGAGGGCAGGGGAGAGATGAGAATCGCTGGACATGGATCAGAGGGGAGGGCAGGGGAGAGAGGAGAATCGCTGGACATGGATGACAGGGGAGGACAGGGGGCAGAGAAGAATCATTGAACATGGATGGGAGGGGAGGGCAGGGGAGAGAGGAGGCATACTGGACATGAATGGGAGGGGAGGTCAGGGAAAAATTCACTGGAAATGGATGGAAGGGGAGGGCAGGGGAGAGGAGAATTGCTGGACATGGAAGAAAGGGGAGGGAAGGGGAGAGAGGAGAATCGGTGGACATGGATGGCAGGGGAGGGCAGGGGAGAGAGGAGACATGCTGGACATGGATGGAGGGGAGGGAAGACAGGAAGGAGATGCACATGGATGGAGGGGAGGGCAGGGAAGAGAGGAGAAATGCTGGAAATGGATGGAGAGGAGAGCAGGAGATAGAGGAGAATTGCTGGACATGGATGGATCGAGGGGTTTGGGGGGAGAGAGGAGAAACACTGGACTTGGATGGAGGAGAGGGGAGAGAGAATTATTGCTTTATATGAATACATGGAAGGGAAGAGAAGAGAAATGCTGGACATGGATGGAGGGGAGGAAAGAAAAAAAAAAGAAAAAGATGAACATGGATGAAGATGAAGGAAAAAGAAGAGAGGAGAAAAACTGCACATGGATCTCCATCCATGTGCAAATGGGGAAGAGAGGAGAAAAACTGCACATGGATGGAGAAAATAGGCAAAAGCTGGATCCACGTTATACCTCCTCCAGTCAATTCCACGGAGAAGGACACAGCTTTTACTTATGGATGTAGGGCAAGAAATGAAGAAGAAAGGAGGAAAGTAAAGAAATATATGTAAAGGAAGCCCTGGAAACGGAGTTAAGAGAACAAATAGAGAGCAGCAGAATCAGAGACTGGGACCAATATGGATAGAAAAACAAAGTCACCAGACAACAAAGGTAGAAAAAATCATTTTATTTTCATTTTAGTGTTTGGAATATGTCCAATTTGAGAATTTACATCTGCTGTCTTATTTTGCACTGGGTATACTGGAGCTGTAACAGCTTACAGAAATGATTTAAATTTTTTAAAAATCACGTTATTTTTTTCTCCTATACTAGTATAATATTTTCAATGATGTCTGTTTATATGCGCCATGGCTGGTGTAAGGGGTGTGGCTAATGTGGGTGTGGCTATCATAGGGGTGGAGTCACCTGTGGTGACCCCGCCCATAATGAGTACCGGCACCTTTTTTTCTACAAAAAAAGCACTGGTTATGATACAAGAGGTAGAACTCTGTGAGTGGAAGCGGAAGGGGTGAAGAGAAACACTTCCATAGCTCTCTCCTGACAGCCTTCATTCTGGAGTGGATGATCATAGATTTGTCACATGCAATCTTAATATAATAATTTGTACCTCAACGTTCTATGGCTGGCTGGCTGGCTGGCTGGCTATCTGGGTTCATAACATCCTGACGTCAGTAAGCCTCCAGCATTCCCTTCCCTATCACTGTCCTGCCCTCTCGTAAAGATGAAATGATGTCAGAGGAGGGCGGAACAGTGAGAGGGAAGGGAACGCTGGAGGCAAACTGACGTCAGGATGTTACAAACACAAGCAAGTGAAGGCAACGGAACGCTGGAGGGGAGAGGACGTGAGCCCAACCTGCCTGCAAGGAATGCTGGATGGGAGGGCAGGGCAGAGGAGAATCGCTGGGGAGTGCAGAATCGCGGGACACGGATGGGAGGGCAGGGCACAGGACAATCGCAGTACATGGAGGGGAGGACAGAATCGCGGGACATCGAGATGAGGGGAAGGCAGGGCAGAGGAGAATCGATGGACATGGATGGGAGGAGAGGAGAGAATCGCGGGACGCGGATGGGAGGGCAGGGCAGAGGAGAATCGCTGAGGAGGGCAGAATCGCGGGACAAAGATTGGAAGGGCAGGGCACAGGACAATCAGTGGACATGGAGGGGAGGACAGAATTGCGGGACATCGAGGGGAGGGGAGGGCAGAGGAGAATCGATGGACATGCATGGGATGGGAGGAGAGGAGAGAATCGTGGGACACGAATGGGAGATCAGAGCAGAGGAGAATCACTGGACATGGAGGGGGTGGGAAGAGAGGGGAGAATCGCAGGACATGGATAGGAGGGCAGGGCAGAGGAGAATCACTGGACGTGGAGGGGAGGGCAGAATCACTGGACACGGAGGGGAGGGCAGAATCGCGGGACACGGAGAGGAGGGTAGGGCAGATGTGAATCGCTGCACATGCATGGGATGGGAGGAGAGGAGAGAATCGCGGGACACGATTGCAAGGTTCCGCGTTAGGAGTTACGGATCAAGAAAGGGATCTGGGTGTCGTCGTCGATGATACGCTGAAACCTTCTGCTCAGTGTGCTGCTGCGGCTAGGAAAGCGAATAGAATGTTGGGTGTTATTAGGAAGGGTATGGAGTCCAGGTGTGCGGATGTTATAATGCCGTTGTATCGCTCCATGGTGCGACCGCACCTGGAGTATTGTGTTCAGTACTGGTCTCCGTATCTCAAAAAAGATATAGTAGAATTGGAAAAGGTACAGCGAAGGGCGACGAAAATGATAGTGGGGATGGGACGACTTTCCTATGAAGAGAGGCTGAGAAGGCTAGGGCTTTTCAGCTTGGAGAAGAGACGGCTGAGGGGAGATATGATAGAAGTGTATAAAATAATGAGTGGAATGGATCGGGTGGATGTGAAGCGACTGTTCACGCTATCCAAAAATACTAGGACTAGAGGGCATGAGTTGAAGCTACAGTGTGGTAAATTTAAAACGAATCGGAGAAAATTTTTCTTCACCCAACGTGTAATTAGACTCTGGAATTCGTTGCCGGAGAACGTGGTACGGGCGGTTAGCTTGACGGAGTTTAAAAAGGGGTTAGATAGATTCCTAAAGGACAAGTCCATAGACCGCTATTAAATGGACTTGGAAAAATTCCGCATTTTTAGGTATAACTTGTCTGGAATGTTTTTACGTTTGGGGAGCGTGCCAGGTGCCCTTGACCTGGATTGGCCACTGTCGGTGACAGGATGCTGGGCTAGATGGACCTTTGGTCTTTCCCAGTATGGCACTACTTATGTACTTATGTACGAATGGGAGATCAAGGCAGAGGAGAATCACTGAACATGGAGGGGGTGGGAGGAGAGGGGAGAATCGCGGGACACAGATGGGAGGGCAGGGCAGAGGAGAATCGCTGGACATGGAGGGGAGGGCAGAATCACTGGACACGGAGGGGAGGGCAGGGCGAGGAGAATCGCTGGACATGGAGGTGGGGCCAGAATTGCGGGACACGGATGGAGGGCAGGGCAGAGGAGAATCGCTGGAAACGGAGGGGAGGCCAGAATCGCGGGACACAGAGGGGACAGCAGGGCACAGGTGAATCGCTGCACATGGAGGGAAGGGAGGGTGCGGAGGGAAGAATCGGTGGACATGGAGAGGAGGGCAGGGGAGAAAGGAGAAATCGCTTCGACGAGAGCCTTAAAAACATAATCGTCATTACATGATAGCCTTGCTAGTGCCCGTTTCATTTTTTTTTGAGAAACGGGCCTTTTTTTACTAGTTTTATTATAAATTTGACCTGACTCGGCCAGGTTTCAACACAACGCCTTCATTAGGGTTCAACAGGTTCTTGAGTTGGCAGATATGGACATACTCCTTTTGAATCCACTTACTACGAAAACTTCCACCAATGTCTCAACAACGTTGGGACTGGGGGTGGGGGAGTGTTCGTTCTTGTTTATATTGCAACTGGGGCTGAAGTTGGGGAGCAGGGGCAGGGAAGAGAGGGAGACAGAGGTGATGGGGCCAGACCGGGAGATGTTACTTAGGGGAGTGAATGAGTTTTTATTTATTTACTTTTAGCACTTGATATACCGCAAGTGATCCGTGAGGCGACTATGCGGTTTACAATTCCTATTACACTGTCCCTAATGGGCTCACAATCTAAGATATATAGAGGCGTACTTTCAAAAGTTCCATAGGTTACAATGGAGTTCATTTTCAAAAGAGGAAAACTTCCAAAAAGTGGCATAAATCTGCATTTGGATATTTTTCTCACAAAAACGTCCAAACCAGGGGCGTATCTGGACTCGGGCGGTAGGGGGGGCCAGAGCCAGAGGGAGGGGGCACATTTTAGCCCCCCCCCCCGCCATTTCCGGACCCCCCCCCGCCATTTCCGGACCCCCCCCCTCGCCACCAATGACACCCTCCCCCGCTGCTGTCACTTACCTTTGCTGGCGGGGGACCTCAACCCCCCGCCAGCCGAGGTCCTCTCTTCCATGCAGGCTGCGCCGCTGCAAGTTGCAACGCTTCCTGTTCTTCTGAGTCTAACGTCCTGCACGTACAACGCGCAGGACGTCAGACTGAATTCCAAATTCTGAGTCTGACGTTCTGCACGTTGTACGTGCAGGACGTTAGACTCAGAAGAACAGGAAGCGTTGAAACTTGCATCCTGCACGGAAGAGAGGACTTTGGCTGGCGGGGGCTTGGGGTCCCCCGCCAGCAAAGATCGGCGACGGGTTGGTGGCGGGCGGGAGGGGGAGGTGGAGAGGGTCTGTTGTAGGGGGGTCCAGCCATAATGGAACGAAACAAAAGTGTCCAGGACTAAAACTAAGACGTTTTGAGCTAGGCCTGCTTTTATAATGAATAAGCACAAAAGGGTGCCCTAAATGACCTGATGAACACTGGAAGGAATCAGGGGTGACCCCCCCCCCCCAGTGGTCACTGACCCCCTCCCACCCACCACAAATGTGAATACAAATATGAAGCAGTCTCTATGACAGCCTCAGATGCTAGAGCCAGGTCTGTTAGAGCAGCATGCAGCTCCCTGCAGTAGTGTAGTGGTCAGTGCAGTGCAGCATGGAGTGGAGGACTCTGGTTCCTATCTCCCTCTACCTGTCACATTTGTGGGGGAAACTGTGAGCCCTCCAAAACTCACCAGAAACCCACTGTACCCACATATAGGTGCCCCCTTCACCTCTAAGGGTTATTGTAGTGGTGTACAGTTGTGGGCACTGGGCTTTGGGTGGGTTTTGAGGGGCTCAGCAGACAAGATACAGGAGCAACGGTGAGATGTGCACCTAGGAGCATGCTTTTGAAGTCCTCTACCGTGCCCCCTAGGGTGCCCCATTTATCTCCTGGGATGTCTGGGAGACCAGTCTACTAAAAATGCTGGTCTCTCCTACATCCCAATGGCTTGATTTTCTACGTTTTCACTTGGACGTTTTTTTTTTGTTTTTTTTTTTTAATGGACCAAAAAACGTCCAAAGCACAAAATCATGTTAGAAACAGTAGTTTTGAAAACAAAAGATAGACATTTTTCTTTTTTGAAAATGACCTTCTTTCCTATTCAGATTTTGGACGTTTTTTGAAAAACGTCTGAAGTCGCACTTGGACGTCATATCGAAAATGCTCCTCCTCATAACTTTGTAAGTCTAAGTGCTTTGAAAACGAGCCCCCTATTGTACCTGGGGCAATGGCAGGCTAAATGACTTGCCAGGGCCACACACAGCTGCAGAGGGAATTGAACCTGGTTCCCCAAGATCTCAACCCACTGCTGACTGTCAGGCTGCAGTGAGAATCGAATCCGTTTCCCCAGGTCCACAACACACAAATTTCACTGGGTGTTACCAGGCATATGTATCTTCACTACAAATATCCTGAACTTTAGAATTGCTGTGAGGCTAGAGGGTTTAACCAGGCTTTATTGTACTGGACTGGATCAAGAAAGACCAGTCTGAACTGAAATTTAAAACCCCGAGCTAGTCTGGCAAAACTGGGAGTGTGGATGACATGTGAAGACAAATAAACCTTTCAAATGCCTCATACAGGAGAGAAAAATCAGGCTCCTGATGGAAGAGAAAAGGGTTACCATGGTAACCAAGCAGATCTACACTATGCCCTTCATTGAACGAACCCCGAAAGAAGCCTTGAAATGGGATGAAGAAAAGACCTGCGTTAAAAATAAACACCCCGATAGTCAAAGAGAGGTATGTGTTGGCCGCTGAGCGGCCAACTCACAATTCTCCAACCTGTAGGTTTTCAGAAATTATACAGATAGAATAGGGACATGCAAATTGCTACAAGGCCCAATATTATCCATTTAATTGTGGGCTCAGTTAGGGGAGGAGCAAAGGTGACCACACAGATTTGCATTTAGTGGGGATATTCAGCAGGAGACTACTGTATTTAGCAGGCCTAAACTCGATAGAGGGCAATTCTAAAAAGGGCCACCTATTTTTAGGTGACAAGAAGGTGCCTGTCTACAGAGTATTTTATAAAGGAAAGTTCCGTGCCTACTTTTCTTTATAGAATACAAGCGTAGCAGCTGATGTAAACGCCTACGCCTAAATTTCTAAAAAATGTATGCAAATTATAGTATTCTATGATTTACATGTGTAATTATGTGCCCCATCTACACTCTGCCTACTTCAGCCTTCAAATCACAAACCATCACATCTAAGCATTATGTTATGAAACAGCACCGTAGCCAGAATATTGGCATTATGTATGTACATATGTTTATATATGAGTACATAAACATGTGTACATGCCACTATAATTCTGCTCATTTATATGTGTTCTTGACAGGGCCGCCAAGAGGTGGGGGGCAGGGGGGGGACAAAATTCCCCAGGCCTGGGCCTCCAAGGGGGGCCCAGCACCGCAGTCCCACCCGCCCTCCATCGTCGACCGTCTGCCACCGGGCCAGGCTCCCTGCATTGAAATCACAGTGCCTCTCACCTCCGTGTGAAAGCACTGCAAGCAGCAGCAGATCGCCTCCCTTCCAGCCTCCTTCCCTCCCTGTGTCCCGTCCTCGTCTGACGTAACTTCTATGAAGTCCGTCAGAAGTGCATTCAAATCACAAGGGGGCATGTCAGGGGCTTGTTAAGGGCGGGTTCTGGGCGTACCTAACACTTGGATGTTTTTCAGTCATAATGGAACAAACAAAAGGGTCCAGGACTAAAACTAAGACATTTTGAGCTAGACCTATTTTTTATAACAAATAAGGAACAAAAGGGTGCCCTAAATGACCAGATGACCACTGGAGGGTCACTGACCCCCTCCCACCCCCCACAAATGTGAATACAAATATGATTCCATATCATCATGCTGATCAATCCATAGACTGGTGGGTTGTGTCCATCTACCAGCAGGTGGAGATAGAGAGCAAACGTTTGCCTCCCTATATGTGGTCATGTGCTGCCGGAAACTCCTCAGTATGTTCTCTATCTCAGCAGGTGGTGGTCACACACAGCAGCAGCTCTGGCTAGGTCTCCAAGCCTAATTTTTAGGTTTTGTTGAGTACCTGGGGTTGAGGGCTCTTCTTGAGCAAGTGCAAACCTGGTGGCGCCAGGTCCCTCCTTTTCTCCCCCCTCCCGCTGGCTCCGTTAAAAAAAAAAAAGATTTTTGGACGTCCTTAAAGGCGTTTATTTCGACGTTTATTTAAACGTTTATTGCAGCTACTCACTGGGACACCAGGTCGTTACAGCTCGGAGCGAGAAGCAGGTACTTTTTACCTTTTTATAGCGGGCAGGGGGTTCCCCGATTGATCTCCACGTGGCCTATGGCGTCGGAGGGCGAGGGCGCGAAGAATCGCTCCCCGGACCGCGTGTGCGCTTCTAGCGGGGATGCGGGGGTCTTAAAATCTGATTCGCCCTTGTTGGGTGTCAGTTCGGATGCCGGTCAGTCTCCCGGGTCTTCCTCCGGTGCGGCGGTTTTTCCCGCCATAAACGCCCATCCCCCGCTGCTCGCCTCCGCCATCTTGGCCGGCCACTCTGCTCGGACGGCTTCTTCTTGGGCTGCCCTTCAGCTGGGAGACGTTAATGCCATGGCCGCCCTTGATTTGGGCGACGGCAAAAAAGTGGCTAAAGTTAAGCGCCGTTCTTCCCGCGCGGCTCCTTCGCGGAGTGTTGCGCCGGACGCCATCTTGGATGCACAGCATGTTTCTCCCCCGCTCTTGCGAGCGCCGGTTGAGGGTGCGTCTAGGGCTGTGGCCCAGGCTGCTGAAGTGCACAGTCTGGGGGGTTTCTCCCCCGAGTTTATTTTGCTGCTGCATCAGGCCTTCCTTATGCAAAACGCTGCCCCGTCTATTAGAGCAGCATGCAGGTCCCTGGAGTAGTGTAGTGGTTAGTGCATTGCACCATGGAGTGGGGGGACTCTGGTCCCTATCTCCCTCTACCTGTCACATTTGTGGGGGAAACTGTGAGCCCTCCAAAACTCACCAGAAACCCACTATAAGTGCCCCCTTCACCCATAAGGGCTATTGTAGTGGTGTACAGTTGTGGGCAGTGGATTTTGGGGGTCTCAGCAGACAAGATAAAGGAGCAACGGTGAGATGTGTACCTGGGACCGTGTTTTTGAAGTCCACTGCAGTACCTCCTAGGGTGCCCCATTTATCTCCTGGGATGTCTGGAAGACCAGTCCACTAAAAATGCTGGCCTCTCCTACATCCCAATGGCTTGGTTTTCTATGTTTTTCACGTGGACGTTTATTTTATTTTTTTTAATGGACCAAAAAAGAAAACACCCAAAGCACAAAACCTTGTTAGAAACAGTATTTTCAAAAACAACAGTATTTTCAAAAACAAAAGGTAGACATTTTTCTTTTTTGAAAATGACCTACTTTCCTATTCAGATTTTGGATGTTTTTTGCAAAACGTCTAATGTCAGACTTAGACGTCATATCGAACATACACCTCTGTATAGATTAAGTTAGCACTGGTGCAGTCAAACACACAGGCAAAGTATGAATACTTGGGTTATGGAGTGTACTACATCAGTTCTGTTGCATTTCCCAGGCAAACAGAAGCTTGGCACATGAGATCCCCATTCTCAAATATCTTACCCACTGCACAGATCCTACAGTGCAAGTTGGTATTTTCCCTCTGCTCTAGGTGGGAGGTGCCTCATATTCCTTCCCCACCCCATTCCAAGAGTGGAGCCAAAATCTGATGTAGGTTGGCATAAGAATCCAATCTGGAGAATTTTACTATCTGTTAAAAGATTCAAAAAAATTCTTTCCTCAACCCAGATTCCAAATTAGAAGAAATTTGCTGGCCAATTTTCAAAGCGAGTTAAGTGAGCAGGAGAGGCTCCAGCCCTCTTAAATCATCTGGGGCCACTCAACTGCTGATATTCAGCAGCACTTAACTGAGCAGTTCTGCTGAATATTGATTCCGACCAGCCACAAAAAAAAAAAAAGCAGGTCAAGGGAATTACAGAGGATGATATTGGGGAGTTGGCAACTCTGTAGGTGCCGGCAATGTTCAGTGCCAGGACCCACCTAGCTAACCTGGCCAAGTTAGGACAACTCAAAAGCTATCCTAATTCAGCCCACTTAGTGCCCCCTCCCCCCCCCCGGAACGTGCCCCCACTACACAACTACTGTGAGCTGCCGCAATAGGTCATGGCAACCATTTTCTTAAGGCAGCTGCAAGGGGCAGGAGTGAGTACGCTTTGCTCCTGCCCCCATTGCTCCCATTGGATCACCAGGGATAGGAGGTAGGCTGGGTGTTCTGGGGGGGGGGAGGGTGCCTGGAAGGAGGGAGGCTGCTTTGAGAGCTCAGGTGGGGGGGGGGGGGGGGGGAGGAAGAAAAAAAAGGTTTTGACAGCCCGGAACCATATGGCTAACCTGGCCAAATCAGACAGCTTTTGAGCTGTCCTAACTTGTCTGGGTTAGCTATGTGGGCCCTGGATGAATATTGGCTAAGACCCACAAAAGCTCTGGTGGCCAGCCCCACCCAAATTAGTCCCTGATCTTCAGTGCCGGTGCCAGGACAGACATGACCTGCAGTGGCGTACCAAGGGGGGGGGGGCGGTGGGGTGGTCCACCCCGGGTGCACGCCGCTGGGGGGTGCGGCGGCGCGCGCCTGGCTCCGAGTTCACTATCTTCGCTTGTTCGCTGCAGCTCCCTCTGCCCGGAACAGGTTACTTCCTGTTCCGGGGCAGAGGGAGCTGCAGCGAACGAGCGAAGTTAGCGAACTTTTCGGAGCCAACAGGCGCACGCCGCAGCACCCCCCCCAGCGGCGTGCACCCGGGGGGGTGTCATTTCGCCGGGGGGAGGTGTCATTTCGCCGGGGGGGGGGGGGGTGCATCGGCGATCCGCCCCGGGTGCCATCCAGGCTAGGAACGCCACTGATGACCTGGCACCGAATATGTGAGATTAATTCTGCCCACAGCTGTCAGGGTTTAAAAAAAACCCCACTGACTGCTACAGCTGAATATCTACCCGTTAGAGCATTAAGAATATCTTGGGAAACAATAAACAACAAAAGGAATCTGAAAAGAGCAGGAGTGGTAGAATGCTCTCATCGAGAACGAGAGGCCCAATGGGACCCAAGACCATAATCGGCCATTACCTTGTAATTCTTCTTGGCTCCATGAAGCTAGGAGAGTCCCGCCTCCTCTTCCGAATGGGTGAATAACTTCTTGAGCGACGCCTGGTTCGCGTAGCATCGGTTTCATTGTGACGTGTTCTCCCATCGCTGTCCTTCTCTCTGAATCAGAAACATAGATAAAGGAAGACGGGATATTTCCACTGATACAGGGCTTTCATCTTGGGGAAGCAACGGTGATGATGGGATGGTGTCATTCTCTAAAACCAGGGAAAGTTTGTTTATTGTTTATTTATGACTTGATGGATCGCTAAGTCCTGGGAAATCCCATATCTAAGCAATTTACAAAATTCACAAATTATATGTAAAAAAAAGAAAAGAACGCTATGAAAAGGTAGGATGGAACACAGGTACATAAGAGAACAGGCACGACCAAAATTATTGTTAAAACTACATGGGTAAAGGAAAGCGCGGGGTTAGCAGAGCATTGGAGCACCCAATGAACATGAAGACAATGACCAGAGATCCGCTTGGACACCCAGCAGATTCTGTGTCTAACAATGTCATTCCCTTGTGCCTAAGGTTTTCTTCCATGATAGTTCTGATCATTGGGCAATATAGGTACTATGCAGATACAAGACAATATAGTTATGGGGTAACGCGGAAAAGAGGAGAAGATCTAAAGCCATCAACTAGGAAATTAATTTAGAGTAAGGGCCCTGTTTACAAAGGATCCTTAGCGTTTTTAGCGCTCGCTAACCATGTAGATGCCCATAATATTCCCGTGGGTGTCTACATGGTTAGCACATGCTAAAACCGCTAGCGTGCCTTTATAAACAGGGCCCTTAGTGAGGCTACTATGGATTGTAAGGAGGACATTTTAGAAAGCATTTTCCACATGTAAAGCTTGTTTAATACCCAGAAAATGATCTTAGAAAATAATGCAGGTGTGTTGCACCTGTACAAGTCGGTTCACCATCAAGAGAATATGTACTTTTACATCTTCTGTATTTCCTGGGGACAAAGTCAAAGTTGAGGCACAGCAGGGATCAGATTTGTGATGTATGTACATACATAAGAAAATACGTGCATATACATAGACACAGACATTTACACCTGCCTAGGAGCTGCTGCAATTTTTTGTGAGATCATATATGCGCTATTGGGTGTTATAGTAGAACTCTTTTATAATATAAAAATCACAACAACATTCCACAATGTCTAAGGGGTAGAAATTACTGAATCATGCTCTGGAATATTCGGAGATACAAATTGCAATAAACTCCGTTGATCCCAGAGGTGTATAATCAATGGCGGACTGACAGTGATCTGGACCCCCGGGCAATATGGGTCATGGGTGCCCAGCCACTTATACAGAGCTGCCAAGGGGCCCAATTTTTGAGAAGAAGATTTTAGTACATGCCCCCAGCCCTGTCCCACTCTGTATTGGCCCCACCCACTCTACCTCATGGCTACTCCCCCTGACACACCTCAATCCCAGTAGTTCAACAGTTGAGAGTCACAAATGAGGCTTTCATGCCTGTGAAACTTTCCACCTCATCCTGAAGAAGAGCACAGCTCGAAACATGATTGTGTCTGTTCTGCCCCCATATTCATGGAGGCAGGATGCTTGTGTTTTTATGTGTTTTACTACTACTACTTATCATTTCTATAGAGCTACTAGACGTATGTAGCGCTGTACACTGGACATGAAGAGACAGTCCCTGCTCGACAGAGCTTACAATCTAATTAGGACAAACAGCACACATAAGGGATAAGGACAAAGAGTAGCAAGATTCCGGAATCCCAAAGAGTAGCAAGATTCCGGAATCCCAAAGAGTACGAAGATTCCGGAATTCTAAAGTCTACTACTACTTATCATTTCTAAAGTGCTACTAGACATACGCAGCGCTGTACATTTTAACATGAAGAGACAGTCCCTGCTCCACAGAGCTTACAATCTAATTAGGACAAATAGGACAAATAAGGGATAAAGGAATTACTAAGGTGGGAATGATAAAACATGGGTACTGAACAAGTGAGTAAGGGTTAAGAGTTAAAAGCAGCATTAAAAAGGAGAGCTCTTGAAGATGGCCAGAGATGGAGCTTGACATACTGGCTCAGGAAGTCTATTCCAGGCATATGTTGCAGCAAGATAAAAGTACATAAGTACATAAGTATTGCCATACTGGAAAAGACCAAAGGTCCATCAAGCCCAGCATCCTGTTTCCAACAGTGGCCAATCCAGGTCACATACCTGGCAAGATCCCAAAAAGTACAAAACATTCTATACTGCTTATCCCAGAAATAGTGTTTTTTTCCCCAAGTCCATTTAATAATGGTCTATGGACTTTTTCTTTAGGAAGCCGTCCAAACCTTTTTTAAACTCCGCTAAGCTAACTGCCTTTACCATATTCTCTGGCAACGAATTCCAGAGTTTAATTACACATTGAGTGAAGAAAAATTTTCTCTGATTCGTTTTAAATTTACTACTTTGTAACTTCATTGAATGCCCCCTAGTCCTAGTATTTTTGGAAAGTGTAAACAGACGCTTCACATCTACCCGTTCCACTCCACTCATTATTTTATAGACCTCTATCATATCTCCCCTCAGCCACCTTTTCCCCAAGCTGAACAGCCCTAGCTGCTTTAGCCTTTCCTCATAGGGAAGTCGTCCCATCGCCTTTATCATTTTCGTCGCTCTTCTCTGCACCTTTTCTAATTCCACTATATCTTTTTTGAGATACGGCGACCAGAATTGAACACAATATTTGAGGTGTGGTCGCATCATGGAGCGATACAAAGGCGTTATAACATCCTCATTTTTGTTTTCCATTCCTTTCCTAATAATACCTAACATTCTATTTGCTTTCTTAGCTGCAGCAGCACACTGAGCAGAAGGTTTCAACGTATCATCAACAACGACACCTAGATCCCTTTCTTGGTCTGTGACTCCTAGCGTGGAACCTTCCATGACCTAGCTATAATTCAGGTTCCTCTTTCCCACGTGCATCACTTTGCACTTGCTCACATTAAACGTCATCTGCCATTTAGATGCCCAGTCTTGTAAGGTCCTCTTGCAATTTTTCACAATCCTCCCGAGATTTAATGACTTTGAATAACTTTGTGTCATCAGCAAATTTAATTACCTCACTAGTTACTCCCATCTCTAGGTCATTTATAAATATGTTAAAAAGCAGCGGTCCCAGCACAGACCCCTGGGGAAGCCCACTAAGTAATCTTCTCCATTGAGAATACTGACCATTTAACCCTACTCTCTGTTTTCTTTTAACCAGTTTTTAATCCACAATAGGACACTACCTCCTATCCCATGACTCTCTAATTTCCTCTGGAGTCTTTCATGAGGTACTTTGTCAAACACCTTCTGAAAATCCAGATACACAATATTATTTAGGAAGTTTTAGATCTCAACATGTATTCCCCCTGTAAAACAGAGAATATGTATGTAGATTTTCATCCCGCCGAAACCATCCCTATCCACGCCTACATCGCACTCCCTTAAAATCTATCTGGTTGATAATCAGACTGTGGCAGTCAACTTTTTTTTTAATGGTGACCACTGCAGGCAGAATTAGCTCAAGATTTTCAACGATGAGCTGTATCTGGGCAATGGAATTGAATATCCACAGATAATTTGTTATGTCCTAGCTGCCAGAGCTTATTAAGGTCCTGGCCAATATTCAGCCAGGACCTGGATAAGACTCTTTTTTTTTTCCACTTAAATTTTTTTTTTTTATTATAACAATTTTGTAACAGTCAACGTTTTCAAAGAGCACATCCTGCTCACTCTTGCCCACGCAGGGGCTAACAGTTACTGAACTAATACACCATGCACAATCTTATCGTTTATTTCTTACATTTGTATCCCACATTTTCCCACCTGTTTGCAGGCTCAATGTGGGTTACATAGTACTGGAGAGGCGTTCGCCGACTCCGGTATGAACAAATAGAAAGTGATGTTGTGGAACAGACACATTTGGGAATCGTAGAGCGGAAGAGTTGTGTTATGTCCATTACGTACTTTGGTTTCGTTGTGTTACACAGTTCAGGCATTTAAGTTGGATCAGTAGGGTATGCCTTTTTAATTAGGTTGGTTTTTAATAATTTTCAGAAGTTTAAGTGGTCATAAGTTGTTTTCAAGGCTTTTGGTAATATGTTCCACAGTTGTGTACTTATGTAGGAAAAACTGGATGCGTAAGTTAATTTGTATTTTAGCCCTTTGCAGCTTGGGTAGTGGAGATTTAGATATGTTCATGCCAGTGGCGTAGCCAGAAGACAATTTTTGGGTGGGCCAGTGGGTTGGATGGGTGGGCACTACAACCCCAACCCCCCCCCCCCCACACACACACGCAGCGCACAGCACCTTTAAAGTTATCGACGCTGCCTCCACTCACCTTCTCCCACCGTGGCGCTGACTCGTCTCCTGCACTTCATGGTCTCCGTCTCCCACTGCCGCGGCAGCGCTCTATCGGCTCTGCCTGCCTGACAGCTGATAGACGCGGCGCGACGACGTCCTGCTCCGGGACCTTCCCTCTGCCGCATGCAATCCACCCTGCGTAAACAGGAAGTTGAATCAACGCGGCAGAGGGAAGGCCCCGGAGCAGGAGGACATCGCGTCGCGTCTGTCAGCTGTCAGGCAGGCAGCGCTGATAGCAAATTGAAAGTGCTGCCGTGAGGGTGGGAGACAGACACCGCGAAGTGCAGGAGAGGAGGCAGCGCTACGGCGGGGGTGGGAGAAGGTGAGGATGGGCCTGAGACGAAACTGGGTGGGCCTGGGCCCATCCAGGCCCACCCGTAGCTACGCCCCTGGTTCGTGCTAATTGAGATGAGTTTCTAGTTGGTAGGTCTATAAAATCTATCATGTATCCAGGGGCTTCACCAAAGATGATTTTATGAACCAGGGTGCAGATTTTGAAAGCAATACGTTCTTTGATTGGGAGCCAGTGTAGTTTTTCACGGAGGGGTTTTGCGCTTTCAAATCACGTTTTTCCAAATATAAGCCTGGCTGCCGTGTTTTGGGCTGTCTGAAGTTTCTTTAAGGTTTGTTCTTTGCATCCTGCTTCAGTTCCGTTGCAGTAGTCTACGTGGCTTAGTACCATTGATTGTATCAAGTTGCAAAATGTTTCCCTCGGGAAGAAAGGTTTCACGCGTTTGACTTTCCACGTTGAGTGGAACATTTTCTTAGTCGTGGATTTCACTTGGGTCTCTCTAGTGTAAGGTTACAGTCTATTGTAACGTCGAGGATTTTCAGGCTGTTGGAGATAGGGAGGATGTAATCCGGGGTGTATATATTTATGGGGTTGTCTGCGTTGTATTGGGATGAGAGGATGAGACAGTGTGTTTTTTTCTTTATTGAGTTTTAGTTGAAATGCGTTCGCCCATGAGTCCATGATGTTCAAGCTGATTTTGATTTCGTTGGTGATTTCTGTCAGATCATGTTTATAAGGAATGAATATTGTGACATCGCCTGCATAGATAAAAGGATTAAGGCCATCCATTTGAACTCCTCTGCATTATTTGTTTTAATAATAGTCTCAAAAACAACATCCGCACTCCAACTAGGCTGTGCGCCAATAATATGCACCCCCCCTGCCAACCCTCCAACCACTTTCAGCCCCTGCATAATTTGAGAGTACCCCTTGGTTCTTTGAGGCACGCTCTCTCACCCCCTCCCCCCTTGTCCCTCCCCCTCCAAGCCCATCTACATCCTCTAATTCTCCACCATCCTAAATGCGTAATAATCGCTGTTGCAGTTGAGCCCATCCACCCTTATGTCGCAGAAACCCCTCCCTGCAATAGGCCGTAAGACGCTCCATTTGTATTAACTGACCCAACTTGCACTTCCAATCACCCAATGTCAGGGGAGTCTACTTTCTTCCAATGCCGTGCTATAAGGCACTTAGCTGCTGCCAACCCCCATTGCATCCATTTGCTCTCCTCCCAAGTATCCCTCTCGTTATGTAAACCCAAGAGGCATACCACAGGACTGCACACCAAGGATGAGTCAATCAACATTACCAATGCTTTCATAACGGCCTGCCAGAAAGGAACCACTCTGGGACAGGTCCATCATACATGTAGAAAAGAACCCAGTTGTGATTTACACCTCTAGAACAAGTCTGATGCACCAGGGTATATCCGCTTCAACCTCTCAGGTGTGTAATACCATCTGGATAGGACTTTATATGCATTTTCCTGCACCAAAACTCATACCGAGGCTTTTTGAACCTCCCCACAAATAATTTCCCACTCCCGATCAGAAAAACGGCAATTTAAATCTGCCTCCCAGGCCCCCTGAAAACCAAATGGCCTGGGATCCCATCACCTAAGAAATTTATATATCACTGATATTGGTCCGGGCACCCTCCTCAACAAAAGCCACAGGTTTTCCAGACTTTCCGTCTCCTGAGGGTTCTCCCCCCTCCAATCTAATGTCCCCACAAAATGTTGAATCTGTATATAAGAAAAAAATATCCCCTCCAGGCAGGCCATACATGGAGCATAGCGTATCAAAACTCTTCCTCCTACCCCTCTGCAGCACAGCTCGGAAATTCAAAATACCCACTTGTTCCCACCGCACAAATATAGCATTTTCTCTCCCAGCCTCAAATTTAGGCTCCCACCGCAAACGCACCAGTCTGTCCCCATTTCCTCCGCACATCTCCCCACAATTCCACCAAATGCCTCACGTATGGATTTTGTATCCCAGCCAAGATCCCTCCCACACCTTCAGTAGTCCATAAGTAAGAACTCATTGGCCTATGCGGGCTATACGACTGCTCTAACTGACTAGCTGGCTTAGTTATCCCCCTCTCCCAGTGCATAATCATCCGAAGTTAGGTGGCAAAATAATACCACTCAATACTGGGCACCGCTCTACACCCTTCTCAGGAGCTCCCTACAATACTCGTCCCGCCAAACGGGGATGCCTACCCTCCCAAATAAACTGGGACAGAAAACCCTGCAATTGTTTAAGTGTCCATCTCGGAACCGCCACTGGTAGTGCCTGAAACAGAAATAACAATCTAGGCGGCACATTCATCTTTACTACTGCCATGCGCCCCCACTAAGAAAGCCATAACCCCTTCCATCAGGACAACGCCACCCTAATTTGGTCTACTATCAAACATATAAACGGCGAGTGACCGAACTCACTCGCAAATGCGCAGTAGAGACCCTTTCTGTCCCGCCCCGCATCAATACGTGATGACGGGGGCGGGACAGAGAGGGTCTCTACTGCGCAAGGGGAGGGACGAAACCGCCGTCGCTACCGCTTCCCCCCCCCCAAGGTCGCCGCCACCACTCTCCCCACCCGGGTGTCGCCGCCGCCACCCACCCTCCACCCGGGCCGGGCCCTCGCTCCGCTATAGAAACAGCGCGGGAACGCAGCACACAGCTCAGCTGAGCTGCCGTCAGCCTTCCTTCCCTGCCTGTGTCGGGACACAGGCAGAGAAGGACGGCAGCTCATCTGAGCTGTGTGCTGCATTCCCGCGCTTTTTCTATAGCGGAGCGAGGGCCCGGCCCGGGTGGAGGGGTGGCGGCGACTCCGGGGGGTGGGCCGTAGAGGTGACCTCGGAGGGGCAGCGGCGAGCTCGGCGGCGGGGGGGGGGGGGTCCTTGCAGCGGCAAGAAGGGGCCTTTCAAACCCCCCCCCCCGTCCTATACTAGCCCGTTTTTACGGGCTCAACGGCTAGTCTTCCCATAATTAAGACTATACACCCTTCCCCGGTCTTGTGGAATCTGAATCCCCAAATATCGAATGTGATGTTTGGCCCATTTGAAAGTAAACAATGCTCTTAATCTACTTTCCTCCCTATGGGTCATAGAAATCCCCAATAGCTCACTTTTATCCATGTTAACCCTTAGGCCAGCATATCGTTCAAATTCCCTAAGGATCTCCAACACCGTTGGCAGTGTCTGCTCAGGATCCACCACATAAAGTAGCACATCATCTGCAAACAGTGCAATACGATGTTCCATCCCCCCAACCCTAATCCCCCGAACATCTGGATGCTGACGTATCATTACTGCCAATGGCTCTATGTACAGTGCAAAGAGAAGGGGCGACAAGGGACAGCCCTTCCTAGTCCCTCTACCTATTGGGAAAAAAGATGTATATCCCCCATTAATATTCAGGCATGCCTTTGGGCTCCCAGCCAAGCACCAAAATTATCTCCAAGGCCCATACGATTCATCACTTCTCGCAAACCCCCCCAACTTACCCGGTGGTCAAAGGCCTTTTCTGCATCTATAGCCAACAGTGCTGTACTAGACCGGGTTCTTTGCGCCTCCCATATTAAATGTAGAATACACCTTATGTTATCCCCTACCTGCCTCTTTGAGATAAAACCCTGATTGATCCATATGAATCAATTTCGGCAACACCCTAGCCAACCTGTTAGCCAGGACCTTGGCCACTATCTTTGCATCCACATTCAAAAGTGAAATAGGCCTATAGGAACCACAATCAGTGGGATCTTTCCCAGGTTTAGGTAGGACCGTTACTCCAGCCTTGGACATGGATACGGGCAGCCCATTACCCTCCAAAACCCCATTACCCACTCGCTAAATCTCCAAGCTCATCTCCAAAGCACTTGTTAAACCTCACCGAGTATCCATCTAGTCTTGGCGCCTTACCATTAGGAAGCCGTTTTATCACTCCCTGCACCTCCCCTATTCTAATAGGTTCCCCAAGCTGAGTTCTTTCAACCTCATCCAAACATGAAAATGGAACTTGGTCCAAATAACGATCTATATCTGCAGCCAGAGTACCCCCAGTGGCTCTATATAAATCCTGGTAGTATTTCACAAAGCATTTTCCAATATCTGAATCAGCATAGTGCCAGCCTCCCCTGTCATCTTTCATCTTTTGGATAAAGGAACGTTACCCGTAAATAACGGGCCAACATTGCACTCGATTTGTTGGCAAACTCAAAATATTGCTGCTCTAGCTTGGTTCTCATATAATCAACGTCAGCCATCTGCAATTCTGCTATTTCCCCTCTCACTTGCTTAAGATCTTCCCAGATCTGTGGTGTAGGGTTTCACTTATGTCGCTTTTCTAAATACAATAACCTCATACGCAATGCTAGCAAGTGTTGCCCTTTTTACCTTTTCTTGCGCGACCCCACTTAATCAAAGCCCCTCTCACTACTACCTTCAACGCATCCCATAATATCCCATCAGTTACTTCTCCATTATCATTAAATCGTCGGAACTCTTGAATAGTAAGCTTAATATCATCCCGCACTTCCTCATCGCCTAGCAATGACTCATTAAGTCTCCAGACTCCTTGTCGCCTGCATTGGCCCAGCCCAATTAATTTAATCCACATTGGTGCATGATCAGAAATACATATTGTCTCTATCTCAGCTGCCTCCACCATAGGCCATCCATTGCGATGTTCCCACAACCCATCTATACCGGAATAAGTCTGCGCTGCATGTGAGTAAAAGGTGTAATTCCGCAGCACCCCATGTAGCAACCTCCAACAATCCACCACCTCCAACCTCTTCAAAAATTGTAACAATGCTTTCCGCCCAGGGCCACTCTGCTGCCCTCCTCCTGTCGAATGGTCTAGCCTTGCATCTGGGGCAATATTAAAATCCCCCTACCACAACCTGCCCTCCAACAAATCCCAAAATTTCTTCTTTTAATGTTTGAAAGAATTTCCTCTGCCCCACATTCGGAGCATAAATGTTAATCAATGTCAGCTCCTTGCCCTGCAACCACCCTCTAAGGGCCACACAATGCCCACTGGTATCTCAAAACACCTTTTTAATCACAAACCCACAAGTTTGTCTTATCAAAATGGCCACTCCCCCCATCCTTTTTGGTCCTATTCCCTGATGTACCACCACTTCCTGAAAAGGCCTACGACGCAGCATGTGAGTATCTCTCGGTCTTAAGTGTGTTTCTTGCAAAAACGTTATGTCCCACTTCAGCCTGCCCAACTCCTTAAATACTCTACTGTGCTTCCCCTGATTATTTAGCCCGTTTACATTCCATGTACCCACCAATAAGGTTTCTCCCCTCCCCATGTCCCCTCCCCTTCCCCACAAACGATCTCTGCCCTCTCCCCTGCTCCAAACCCACTCTCCTCTGCTCCAACATATCCCCAACCACTCCCCCATCCTCCCCTTCCCTCCCCCTCCCTTTAGCTGATCTCTCTATCAGTAGATCAGCCATCCCACAAGGAATCAACGCACTCTCCTGGGTATTTGACCTCTCAAAAGCTAATCCCTAACCCTCCCATCACCCTGCATTCTCCCACATTCACTGCATTCATTCAACCCATACACTTCTGCCAAGCAAACCCGCATAATTTTAATTTGCACACCCCAAATCCCTCCAGTTCAATCTCTCACCTCCCTCCTTACCATCTTCCAACATATTCCCATGATTCCCACACTCACCACTGTGCTTTGCATTAAGGTAGGTTTGGGGAGGGCCATGGGGCCCCTGGGAGATCAAGGACCCATGTGGCTGTCCTTGTCGCCCCTGCCTAAGACCGGCCCTGGAAGTAGTTCTGACCACTTCCAACCTCCCTCCCCCAATTCTGATCCCCCTCCCCGAAAATCAAGACCAACCCCCTCCCCTGCAGAATCCCCTCCCCCAGGATCATGGCAGGCTTACCTGACCAAATCTTGGTGGTCTAGTGGGGAAATGAGTAAGAGTGATGCCCATTCATTCCTGCCCAGTGCGGTTGCTAGAGGTCATAGCAACTATTTTAAGGAGACAGCCACACCAGAAAGGGGTAGTAGGCATCACTCCAGCATTCCCCCACTAGACAACCAGGAATCAGCTTTTCATGATCTTGGGAGGGGGTCTTGATGTTCGGGGGGGGAGGGGGGAGTGTTGGAGAATGGGAGAGAGGGGGGATCTTGATGTTCTTCTGGGGAGGAAGAGAGATCCTGAAGGGAGGTCTTGATATGTTTCCACTTATATTGACCTCTGTATGTTATGTGGATCTCCACATGTAAATAGTGGCTTTTGAAATATGCTATTTACATGTGTACACATGCTACCTCTCCACTCTCATCTCTCCCTACATTCCTCCCCAGGAACTCCATTCACTGGGTAAATCTCTCTTATCTGCACCCTTCTCCTCCACTGCTAACTCCAGACTCCGTTCCTTTTATCTTGCTGTACCATAAGCCTGGAATAGACTTCCTGAGCCGGTACGTCAAGCTCCATCTCTGGCCGTCTTCAAAACTAAGCTAAAAGCTCACCTTTTTGATGCTGCTTTTAACTCCTAACCCTTATTCAGTTGTTCAGAACCCTTATTTTATCATCCTCACTTTAATATTCCCTAATTAGATTGTAAACTCTGTCGAGCAGGGACTGTCTCTTCATGTTCAAGTGTACAGCGCTGCGTACGTCTAGTAGCGCTTTAGAAATGATAAGTAGTAGTAGTAGTAGTGGTAGTCATTGGGATTCCGGAATCTTGCTACTCTTTGGGATTCCGGAATCTTGCTACTCTTTGTCCTTATCCCTTATTTGTCCTGTTTGTCTGTCCTAATTAGATTGTAAGCTCTGTTGAGCAGGGACTGTCTCTTCATGTTCAAGTGTACAGCGCTGCGTATGTCTACTAGTGCTTTAGAAATGATAAGTCATTGGGATTCCGGAATCTTGCTACTCTTTGGGATTCCGGAATCTTGCTACTCTTTGTCCTTATCCCTTATTTGTCCTGTTTGTCTTTTCTAGTTAGATTGTAAGCTCTATCGAGCAGGGACTGTCTCTTCATGTTCAAGTGCACAGCGCTGCATACGTCTAGTAGCGCTTTAGAAATGATAAGTAGTAGTAGTAGTAGTCATTGGGATTCCGGAATCTTGCTACTCTTTGGGATTCCGGAATCTTGCTACTCTTTGTCCTTATTCCTTATTTGTCCTGTTTGTCTGTCCTAATTAGATTGTAAGCTCTGTCGAGCAGGGACTGTCTCTTCATGTTCAAGTGTACAGCGCTGCGTACGTCTACTAGCACTTTAGAAATGATAAGTCATTGGGATTCCGGAATCCCAAAGATTAGCAAGATTCCGGAATCTTGCTACTCTTTGGGATTCCGGAATCTTGCTACTCTTTGTCCTTATTCCTTATTTGTCCTGTTTGTCTGTCCTAATTAGATTGTAAGCTCTGTCGAGCAGGGACTGTCTCTTCATGTTCAAGTGTACAGTGCTGCGTATGTCTGGTAGCACTATAGAAATGATAAGTAGTAGTAAGTAGTCTTAGACAGTACAGACAACAAATTTTGCAGTTGCTGTGTGTATGGCGAAGACAAACTTACATCTAAGACCCCGACGAAGCCGTGTTTATCGGTGAAACGGGTCTCGTCAGTTTTTTACACAACAGACATTTTCTGTTGACGCCGTTTAATTCATCCATACTACGGGCGCTTTAAAAACTGATTTTGAATTGATTAATGTTCAAGTGATATGGAAGAAGTAAAAGTTGTATTTTCTTGCATTTTTCTATCTACAAGTGTGTGGAAGAGCATTCAATAAATCTGGACACTTTCTTTGTATTTGATTGGGAGAGTCTTTTGTCTACTGAGATTTGCGGTGGTCTCCTACTTTTCCTGTTTTTTTGTTGGTACAGATCTACCGTTCTCTTTAAGTACCATCTATGTACAAATGAGGGTCAATACTATCAGATATCAGGCCCAGATGCTTTCTTTAGGGCCACTACAGCACTTTGCTTCCCTCCTGGCTCTCCAGTCTTTGGGATCTCAGATAACCCTCCCCCCAACTCTCTGACGTCCACAGTCTGATCTCGCTTGTGGGTGCCAAAATCTTAAATTTGGCCCTGTTGGATACATATGGGTATTGTACTGCAGAGATATGTGTTTAGATCTACATTCTTGTCTGAGTACTGCCTGGACTCGACTTTACCTGTTTGAATTCTTCTTCTGTGACAGAGAACGTGTCCTGCTCCGTGCTGATCTTTTCTCGCGGGACCGTGATCTGGATGGGGAGTGGCTGCTGCTCCAAGAACTGCTTCTGTGGCCAGGACTTTGAGACAAACTCTTTTTTCTTTCAGAGTTGTGCCTGGAATGTTTGGCTGACGACTCCGAGCAGCTGTTCTGCCTTCCCCTACGATGCCTGTTCTTCACCCTACAAGGATGCACCACACAACTTTAATAAAGCAACTGAGGGTAACTTTTCAGTAGAATATAGTCAGTTTGCAGCCTGAACCTCTGAGTCTGTTGAGGCGTGCATATGTATTGTTCAGTTAACCAAGTTGTACCATATTGTATTTCCATTATTCATATCTTATTGTAAGCCACACTGAGCCCGCAAAGAGGTGGGAAAATGTGGGATACAAATGCAATAAATAAATTAATAAAATAAGGTGCTTATCTGGATCATTTCTCAGTCTGCACAAACCAACCTCATATTTATACCCCATATTTTCCCACTAGTTGTAGGCTCAATGTGGCTTACACAATACCGTAGTGCAGGCTACAGTTAGTAAAATACAATTAAACAATGTAATAATCGTTTATTGTATATTCATTTTACTATACCGTTTCAAATTGTGGTTACAAAACAAAAAACAGTTTACATGTTAAAATAGTATAATAAAACACACATAAAGAACTCCATCGAATAGATAGGAAAGCAAGACTAAAACAACCATTCTTAAAAGATGAAAACCAATTCTTACTGAACAGCCATTCATAAACAAGTACATAAATGACATATAATTGTTCTGCGTATTTAATACAACCTACCAACTAATGCCTTTTCTCGCAGATTATCTTCGAACGTATCCTGAAATAAGTATGTTTTCAATAATTTTCGAAACTGAATGTAGGACTCCTCCAGTCTAAGGTGTTTTGGAAGACAATTCCAAAGAGAAGGGGCTAGAAAAAAGAAAGCTGAATTTCTAGTAGACTCCCATCTGGCCTTCTGTGGCGATGGGATAATCAATCTGTTATCTGTGAGTGAACGAAGTGTTCGCCTAGGTGAATAAGGCAAAACAGGATTTGATAGATACGATGGAATTAGTAAATATAAAGCTTTATGAGTCAATGTAAGGATTTTAAATTTTATTCTGGCTTCCACTGGAAGCCAGTGAAGTTGGAACAAAAGTGGCGTAATTCCATCGTATTTTGAAGCCCTGCAGATGGCACGCGCTGCAGTATTCTGTATCATCTGTAAACGTTTTATGTTTGTCTTAGTTAACCCTGCATAGATGATATTACAATAATCCAGGCGTGTTATGATATATGCATGTGTTAGCATACGTGGAGGGGCATAATTGAACGAAAACGTCTATCTCCATGGGCGTTTATCTCCGAGAACGGGTCCGTGAAGGGGCGGACCGAACCATATTTTCGAAAAAAATAGACGTCCATGTTTTATTCGACAATTTGTGAGCTGGGCGTTTTTGTTTTTCAGTGATAATGGAAAATGAAAGCGCCCAGCTCAAAAACGAATAAATCCAAGGCATTTGTTCGTGGGAGGGGCCAGGATTCGTAGTGCACTGGTCCCCCTCACATGCCAGGACACCAACTGGGCACCCTAGGGGGCACTTTTACAAAAACAAAAAAAAAGGTAAAAGAGCTCCCAGGTGCATAGCACCCTTCCCTTGGGTGTTGAGCCCCCCAAATCCCCCTCAAAACCCACTGCCCACAAGTCTACACCATTACTATAGCCCTAAGGGGTGAAGGGGGGCACCTACATGTGGGTACAGTGGGTTTGGGGGGGGGGTTGGACGACTAATAAGCATTAAGCAGCACAATTGTAACAGGTAGGGGGGGATGGGGCTGGGTCCACCTGTCTGAAGTCCACTGCACCCCCTAATAACTGCTCCAGTGACCTGCATACTGCTGCCAGGGCGGTGGGTATGACATTTGAGGGTGAAAATAAAAAGTTATGAAACATCATTTTTTGTGGTGGGAGGGGGTTAGTGACCACTGGGGGAGTCAGGGGAGGTCATCCCCGATTCCCTCTGGGGGTAATCTGGTCATTTAGGGCACTTTTTGGGGCCTTATTCGTGAAAAAACAGGGTCCAAGAAAAGTGCCCTAAATTCTAGCTACAAACGCATACTTTTTTTCCATTATCGGCGAAAGGCGCCCATCTCTCCTCGGCCGATAACCACGCCCCAGTTCCACCTTCGCCACGCCTCCGACACGCCCCCGTCAACTTTGTACGCTTCCGCGATGGAGTGCAGTTGAAAACGTCCAAAATCGGCTTTCCATTATACCGATTTATTCGTTTTTGTGAGATAAACGTCTATCTCCCGATTTAGGTCGAAATCTAGGCGTTTTTCCCTTTCAATTATAAGGTGGATAGTGAAGCTTTATCAATTGAATTTCTAATTGAACGTAGTCTGCGAAGATGATAAAACAAATTTCTGACTGCCATAGATATGTGTTTATTAAAAGATAGTCACGCCAAGATATTTAAAAGATTGCACTGTTGGTATCGGTTTATCAAATAGAATAGGTATGACAGCAGGAACAGTATCACGTAATCCACGATGTAACGGTCTTGTCTGGATTCAAGACTAAGAGATGTCTTTTAAGCCAGCTAGCTACTTCTTTAACGCCATTCTGAATTAGTGTAAGGTCAGGATCTAACGGTTTTACATAATGAATCAAGATAAAATAATCAGGCATATGAATAAAAACTGATACCCAATGATTGAATAAGTAGAGCAAGAGGGCTGACGTATATGTTAAACAACAATGGTGATAGAACCGATCCTTGCGGAACCCCACAAGAAATGGGATACATTTTTGAGGAGGAACAGTTTTGTACTACTTTAAATGACTGATTAGCAAGAAAAGAGGCAAACCAGTCATAAATAGTACCTGTAATGCCGATTTCTTTTAGCTGATTTAATAATAGCTCATGATCTATGAGATCAAAAGCAGCTGATAGGTCCAGTGAAATAATTAAAGCAACGTAACCCTGCTCTAGCCTAGCATGTATCTCACTTAAAAAAGAGGTTATAACTGTTTCAGTACTGTGTCCTTTCCGAAACCCCGATTGTCCAGGGTGCAAATGTTTTTAGATTCTATATAGGATTGAAGTTGATTAAATACAACTGTTTCCAATAGTTTCGATAGAAATGGAAGATTGGAAACCGGACGATAATTTCCAGGAAGAGATGTGTCTAGGGAAGGTTTTTTTCAGAATAGGCTTTACCAATGCTTCTTTAAGTGGTATTGGAAGTCTTCCTTCTTTAAGGCTTGATTAGATATAGGTGAGCTTGTAATTTTACTGAAGTACTTTTCAACCAGTTAGATGGAATCGGATCTAATGCACTATATGTAGGTGAAATATGTGATAACAGTTTTTGAAATGATGTAAGTGATGGAATCTCAAATTGATGCCATGTTCCTGATAAAGATAAAAGTGAGTTTAGCGTAAATAAATAAGATAGTAATCGAATATGCAACGTATAAAACAACAGACATAATAAAAGATAATTAAAGATAATAGAGTCCATGAATTTTGCTGTAACAAAGAGGAAGTAAGTTAGGTTGAGTCTGGAAGGTAAGCCTTCTTGAACAGGGTGGTCTTCAGTAATTTCCTGAAATTTAGATGGTTCTGAATTGATGTTAAGATTTTGGGTAGTGCATTCCAAGGCTGTGTGCCTATGAAGGAGAAGCTGGATGCGTAGGTAGATTTGTATTTAAGGCCATTGCAATCAATATTCACAACCAAAGTATCTGCATAATTTGAATGTGTAGCTCAGGTCGTAATGAAGACAGAAATCCCATGTGTACCATATGTTCCCTCAAATGAAGGCGTAAAGTACTCACGTACATTTTAATAGACGAACAGCTCGATATTCAAAAAGGTGTCTTGAGTTTAGCAGCGGCCACTAAAGGGGCAATTCTGTAACTTGGCATTTTGCAGTTAGGCACGTTCGTGCTGCATGCTGAGCGCCAATTCTATAACATCTGCAACCTTATTGAATAGCACCCAATGCGCTTTCACACATACCCCCCGAATTGCTAAAAATCACGCACGCAAATTTGGGCACGCGCACAATTGAATAACATGCCAATTAGTGCCGATAATTGACATCTTAACAAGCAGTTATTGTCAGTAGCTGGATCCAATTAAAATGTGCGTATGTAACTTTTAAGCATGGGATCTGCGTGCAAGTTTTATGTGTGGGTCCCAAAAGGGGGCGTGGCCATGACAGGGTCATACGTAGATCGGGGTCTCCTTTAATTTACACATGTTTTTATAGAATGAGGAGGATCCATGTCAGTTCTCTAAATGTAAGCGCCATTTATAGACTAGCGCTAAGCCCTATTTTTTGGGCACTGATTTTTTTTGGGGGGCCATTTATAGAATTTAGTCCACAACTACTAATTTTGGCTCCTCTAATGTGCATGTGGTACAAAAGTGTAGGCACCAAGTTATAGAATTGTCCTTTATTTATTTATTACATTTGTATCCCACATTTTCCCACCTATTTGCAGGCTCAATGTGGCTTACATAATGCCAATAAGGTTCGATTTTTATTGTGACTTTCATCCCTACTTACTAGAAACCAGGCTCTCGACAACTGCTCAATTTCACAGATACCCCAAATGGCCACAAGATAGAACTCCGTGCCATCGTCATTCAACATGACTCCACAGAAGCTAATGAAAGACTATACCAATACACTGCAATATTAGGAAAGTGTGTGGTGATAAAAGGAGAAAGACTTAGACCACTTTAAATGTATGAACCCACTATCTGTGGATTTTCAGGAAAGGCAGAGTGTGAGTGGAGTTTTATTTTGCAGTATCACATGAGTGGATACTTCTTCTCTCTGGATTTAACACACCTACTTTCTATATCATTTTTGCTCATGAAATGACCAAATTACGTCTCAAATCCCTTAATGTTAAGGGAATCTCCCACCCCATCTAGAGCAAGAAAATTCTAGTATATCTCAAAAACTTTTGTTCAGACATTTGCTTCTATTTGGACTTAACTGAAGTCTCTAAACTTAATGGTGGCTGGTTTGATCAATGCTTTGTCTCTCCCGCCAAGGGAAGGAAAAACGGTGTCATAACTCCTTTCCATTCCAGCTTATTTCTGATACCTATGACTTGGAGGGCTGCTGGTCCCGATTGGAAGGATAAACAGAGGGAAAAACTGTTAATCTCATAAATGTTTATGCTTCAGATTTTGACAACCCTGCTTTTTTCCTTACTTTAAATTCATCTGAAAGTTCCACTTTAGCTTTGCACACAATTTTTAAATTTTCCTCTTGACCTGGTACTAGATAGATTATCTACCAGCAGATTGGGTAAATGGTTGGTTTGATCTTTGGCATCTTACGCATCCCGCCACCAGAGACTATTCCTTCTATTCTGACGCACTTCAAACATATTCAAGGTTGGACTACTTTTTTGGAACCAAAGACATTATTCCTTCGCTTACATTGGCCAAGCTACATTCAATTTCCATATCAGACCATCCAGCTTATAATCGAAAGTAATCGCCGGCTATTTCCCGACACAAATCGGGATATGGCCGGCGATTTCGCAAAAGCGGCGAAAAGCATATATTCGAAAGCTACATTTGTGATAGCTTCGCCGCTTTCCCTTCGCCTCGCCGGCGAAAGTTCAAAGGGGCGTGTTGGCGGCGAAGCGAAGGCGGGACATGGGCAGGCTTGGGCGTGGCTACCAGATGGCTGGCTTTCGCGGATAATGGAAAAATAAAACCCGGCGATAAGCAGTATTTCGCCGGGTTTACTTGGTCCTTTTATTTTCACGACCAAGCCTCAAAAAGGTGCCCCAACTGACCAGATGACCACCGGAGGGAATGGGGGATGACCTCCCCTTACTCCCCCAGTGGTCGCCAACCCCCTCCCACACTAAAATTATTAAAATACAAACCTTTTTTGCCAGCCTGTATGCCAGCCTCAAATGTCATACCCAGCACCCAGACAGCAGTATGCAGGTCCCTGGAACAGTTGTTGTTGGTTGCAGTGGACTGCAGAAAGGCAGAGCCAGGCCCACCCCCCCCCCCCCCTACCTGTTCCACTTGTGGTGGATAATGTTGAGCCCTCCCAAACCCCCCAAAACCCACTGTACCCACATGTAGGTGCCCCCCTTCAGCCCTTAGGGCTAGAGTAATGGTGCACACTTGTGGGCAGTGGGTTTTGGGGGGGGATTTGGGGGACTCAGCACACAAGGGAAGGGTGCTATGCACCTGGAAGCTAATTTAGTTGTTTATAAAAGATGTTTGAAGTGCCCCCTAGGGTGCCCGGTTGGTGTCCTGGCATGTGAGGGGGACCATTGCACTACAAATGCTGGCTCCTCCCACGGCCAAATGCCTTGGATTTCGCCGGGTTTGAGATCGCCGGCAGTTTTTTCCATTATTGCGGAAAAACAAAAGTGGCGATCTCAAACCCGGCGAAATCCAAGGCATTTTGCCAGCCCACACCGTATTATCGAAAAAAAAGATGGCCGGCCATCTTTTTTGAAAATACGGTTCCGGCCAGCTGTTGCGCCGCCGCCAAAATAGATCGCCGGCGACCTATTTCGCCGGCGACGTTCGATTATTCCCCTCCACATCTCAACTGGTACTTCTTTTTTGCCCAGGACCTTTTTTTCTGTTCCATTGTCGCTGAAAAATGTCCAGATATTAAGCCTGCCCAAGTCCCACCTAAAACACACCTCCAACACGTCCCCTTGCAATTTAGACAAACTGCAGAGTAAAATGTCCCAATTCTGAGCTTCGAAAACTGCGACTTAGATGTTTCTGTGAGAAAAACATCCATCTGCTGCTATGTGCCGCTTTTGAGATGTGTTTCTCTTTTGAAAATGAGCGTCATAAGGAGTAATTCTCAAAAGGTCACATAAAGTTAACCTAAAGGACTAAATTCTATATATTGCACCGAGATTTCCATGCGGAAGTCAAAGTGTATTCTATAGAGTACACAATATAGAATAAGCCTAAATTTCCTCACAGTTTATCGAATACACTGAGCGCTGGTCCACGTGACTAAATTTAGTTGTGGTCAATTAAGCCAAGTAAAGCCTGGTGTAAATCCCAACGCCTAAATTAGGCATGGAGCGGGTGTACGATATAACAATCCACACAGATTTTAGAACCGCCCGTGACCCACCCATTCTACGCCCATAACCACGCCCACTTTTCAACTATGTGCACCGTGTTACAGAATATGCTTAGCAAGTACAAAGACTAGGGACGCTCGAGGAAGTTACATGGAAATACTTTTAAAACAAAAAGGAGGAAATATTTTTTCACTCAGCGAATAGTTAAGCTCTTGAACTCTTTGCCGGAGAAGGTGGTAACAGCGGTTAGCGTATCTGGGTTTAAAAAAGGTTTGGACAAATTCCTGGAGGAAAAGTTCATAGTCTGCTATTGAGATAGACATGGGAAGCAACTGCTTGCCCTGGGATTTGTTGCCACGATTTGGGTTTCTGCCAAGTACTTGTGACCTCACTTGGCCACTGTTTGGAAAACAGGATACTGGGCTAGATGGACCACTGGTCTGACCCAGTATGGCTATTCTTATGTTCTAAGTAGTGCGCACAAATACTAATTAGTGCTGATAATTGGTTGTTAACATCTACTACTACTACTACTACTTAACATTTCTAAAGCGCTACTAGGGTTACGCAGCGCTGTACAATTTAACATGGAAGGACAGTCCCTGCTCAAGGAGCTTACAATCTAAAAAGACAGGTGTACAATCTAAAGACAAGTGTAGAGTCCGTCTGGTGGGTGATACTATATTTCATGAGAGGTTAGGTGCTGAACGCGGCATTGAAGAGGTGAGTTTTAAGCAGAGATTTGAAAATGGGTAGGGAGGGAGCTTGGCGTAGGGGTTGAGGAAGATTGTTCCAGGCAAAGGGTGAGGCAAGGCAGAATGAGTGGAGCCTGGAGTTGGCAGTGGTGGAGAAGGGAACTGACAGGAGGGATTTGTCCTGTGAGCGGAGGTTACGGGCGGGGACATAGGGGGAGATGAGGGTAGAGAGGTAGTGAGGAGCCGCAGATCGGGTGCATTTGTAGGTAAGGAGGAGAAGCTTGAATTGTATGCGGTATCTGATCGGAAGCCAGTGAAGTGACCTGAGGAGGGTGATATGAGTATATTGGTTCTGGCGGAATATAAGACGTGCGGCAGCGTTCTGAATGGATTGAAGGGGGGATAGATGGCTACGTGGGAGGCCGGTGAGGAGTAGGTTGCAGTAGTCGAGTCGAGAGGTAATGAGAGCATGGACGAGAGTTTGTGTGGTTTGCTCAGATAGGAAAGGGCGAATTTTGCTGATGTTGAAGAGGAAGAAGCGACAGGTCTTGGCAGTCTGTTGGATATGCGCAGAGAAGGAGAGGGAGGAGTCAAAGATGACTCCGAGGTTGCGGGCAGATGGGACGGGGAGGATGAGGGTGTTATCCAATTATCAGCGCTGATTAGCTTGTTAACTAAGTTATGCACATTGTTATGGAATATGCTTCAATTTCCACATGGAAATCTTGGCGCAATATATAGAATTCTGGGGAAAGTGAGTATGCTAAGCATGAAGTCTATAATAAATAGTGAGTGAGTGAGTGATGGCAGACAAAGACCTGTATGGTCCATCCAGTCTGCCCAACAAGATAAACTTATTTTACATGGTATATCATACTTTATATGTATACTCGTGTTGAATTTGTCCTTGCCATTCTCAGGGCACAGACCATAGAAGTCTGCCCACCACTGTTCTTGTACTAAAAGTTCTGAAGCTAACATCGAAGCCCCTTAAAATTTACACTCAAGCCCATCCCTATCTATTCAGTCACGATCAGGGCATAGACCGTAGAAGTCTGCCCAATTACCGGCGTCGCCACCCAATCTCCGCTAAGATTCCGTGGATCCATTCCTTCTAAACAGGTTACAGGCATAGTTGTCATTACAGAATACGCCACATAATGCTGGAGGGCAGATATATCACATACCACAAAAGAACCTTCCAGTTAAAAAAAAAAAATGCAAACCCCTCAAAATAACATTATAATTAAGACACAATATTGTTAGTGAACTTGGCGTTCACCATTACGGTATTTTGTAAGCCACATTGAGCCTGCTAATATGTGGGAAAGTGCGGGATACAAATGTTATAAATAAATAAATAAACATAAGAACGTAAGAGTAGCCATACTGGGTCAGACCAGTGGTCCATCTAGCCCAGTATCCTGTTTTCCAAACAGTGGCCAAGCCAGGTCACAAGTACCTGGCGGAAACCCAAATTGTGGCAACACTCCATACTACAAATCCCAGGGCAAGCAGTTGCTTCCCATGTCTGCCTCAAATAAGAACATAAGCGTAGCCATACTGGGTCAGACCAATGGTCCATCTAGCCCAGTATCCTGTTTTCCAAACAGTGGCCAAGCCAGGTCACAAGTACCTGGCGGAAACCCAAATTGTGGCAACACTCCATACTACAAATCCCAGGGCAAGCAGTTGCTTCCCATGTCTGCCTCAAATAAGAACATAAGCGTAGCCATACTAAGTTAGACCAATGGTCCATCTAGCCCAGTATCCTGCTTTCCAAACAGTGACCAAGCCAGGTCGCAAGTACCTGGCAGAAACCCAAATTGTGGCAACAGTCCATGTTACCAATCCCAGAGCAAGCAGTTGGAGGCAAATTTTTAAAAAAAGAAACGGATGTGCGGCAAGGGAAGCACTTGCTGCGCACCCATTTCAGGCGCGTATGTACGCAGCATGTGCGTGATATAGGGCCAGAATTAGTAAATGGCGGGTACCCTTGCGACTCATTCTCCTCTCTTTATAGGCGTGAGGTCGCATCTCTTACCTTTTCAATGCTGCGCCGTTGTTCTTTTCTGTATTTGCCGTCGCAGAGTGGGAATGTGAACAGGCTGACCCCTCGGAATCACTGCTGTAGCCCGTGTGGCTAACAGAGCGCACTGGAGACTCCTTGGTGGCCCCAGACTTTGGTTTGCCTCGTCCCCTGGACCGTCTTCGTTTGTGCAAGCTCTTGGTTCCCGCACAGCAGCTGCTGCCTTTCCCCGGAGAGTGGGATCTAGAACTCCTTGCGTCATGCTTGTTGCCCCTGCGGGGGGACAGGGGTTCCTTCTTGACATCAGACCTCGACGAAGGAGACCTCGAATTCGGTCTCTAATAGAGAAAAAAATGAAAACAAAAAACAAAGGAAGAGAAAAGGGAGAAAAAGACATTACTGAGAAGGTGCACTGAAAAGGCAGGATTGACAAGCATCAATTTACTGTTCATTGCATACCGAACTCTACACAGAGACACTACTATGCTGAAACTATCCTTCCTCTTAACCTTCTGACCCCACCAATGCAGCACATGCAAATTTCACATGCAAAACATAAAGAAAGTAACTGAAAAAAAATTATAAGGAAGGAGGTGAGGGGGTGGTAAATAAACAAAATTATTATTAAGTACCTAAAATGGTCAAAAGTGAATAAAGTTTTTTAAAAATACATATTCCAGGGGACAAAAAAAGGCAACGGATCATTGGAGAACTGAAAACAGATCAGGGATGGAAGGGAAGGAAGAGAATAAATACTGTAACATATCAAGAAGAGAATGAGACACCCAGACCAAACAACACAGAGACAGAAAGGCAGAGAGGGAGGGAGGTATAGGGAGGTGGGGGAACAAAGAAATCAAGAAAAAAAATAAAAAAACAAATTCACAAATGTAACAGTTACTGAAATAAAAAAAAATAATTCTGAACTTTTTCTGGGATACAGTTTTTTTTTTAATGTTATTTTTTTCGGTAGAGTACTGCTGAGCTCTCATCAGTATCCAAAGCTCATGTTTTTAAATTAAAAAAAAATCCCCCTCACGTTTTTACAAGTCTGATTTAAGTCTCTCTTGGTCAGCGTCCACTTACCAAAAAATTGGCATTTCCTCCTTTAGTAGGTAAGGTATGAAGAGAAGGGAAAAGTGGGGCAACATAAGTGCATCATTAGATTCACAAAAATGCAAGAGAGAGAGAGAGAGAAAAAGAGAGAGAGAGAGAGCGAAAAAATAAAATAATAACAAAAAAAATGACACAAACCCACTTCTCCTAAGATTCAGATTACAGAACTATGTACTAGCCAATTAGCTTGTGATTTCTAACCATACATTTGTTCTTTTGATGTTATCATTCCATCTGGTACTTGAATTTTGAGTTAGGTTTCCTAAATGGCTCTTGACCTCAAGGAGCAAGTGAGCTTCAGTTCCTACCTCTATGCCTTCTGGTACTTGAAGTCCCAAAACTACCAGACTGTATTGAAATGGAAGTTTTAAAAGAGGGGGTTCCAGTATGGGCTCAGATGTACTTTATGACTGGGGGGTTACCAAAATCCTTGTCTATGAGTTCCCGGAAAAGTAAATTATTGAAGATGAGAAAAGAATGGCTCTCACTTGCTCTGTTGTGTTTTATTCTGTTCTGTTTGGGTTCATGTATTCTAGCGTCCTTCTAGAAAAGCTAGAATTAACAGATAAGCTGAGGCCAAAAGGGAGATGGAACTGGTCCTGTTAGTTGTGTTGAATTGTACTTCTTATTCCCCTAAGAGCAGAACCCAGGTCCATGCAAATACCACCCCCCCCCCCCCCGATATTCAGTACTATTTAACCAGTCAGGAACAGCCGCCAACTAGTTGAGTAGCATACTGGTGCCAAACCGGCAATATTCAGTGGGAGATAACCTGTTATCTCCCACTAATTATTACCAGTTAGCACCTAGCGCATACCTGGCTATATCATGCGATTTATCAGGTTAGGTGCTGATATTCAGCGCCTAACGGGACAATTTTAGTAGTCAGATAGAACCACAAAAATAGCTGTCCTATCTTTGATCGGTAAAACGTTAACAGGTTAGCGCTGAATACTGACATAACTGGTTAACTTTTTAGCAGATAAAAGAAGCCCAGATATTTAATGTCGGTTGCCAGTGATGGTCCGGCATTGAATATCCAGGTTTAATGCCGTCGGTGGATTGCAAAAGTGCTACCTTCCGCCAGCTGAATATCAGGCCCTTAATGTCAAAATAAGACTGACTCAGTCCGTGCCTATGACCTGGTAAGTGGTTAACCAAAATGAGAGTGACATTTCCTTCCTTAGCTGCACCAACAGCTAACAGAATTCTAGATCTCTCAAAACGCTACAAGATACCCAACGAATTACCCCATAGCTCACCTGAAATCCAGTGTTACTTAGGCATTTTGCTTTCATTAGTGCACATTCAGTTCATTAGCATGCTTTTAAAACATTCAGAGGGGGGTTAGCAATGTGAGCTACCTTTAAGGCAAATTATTTTATCTTCACCCAGGTTCTTAGCAACTAGGTCTCATTGCATTAAACGGGACCTGTGCTAAAATAACCCATCTTAACGCTAGCCTGGCTTGATGATTTTCCCTTTTAAGAAGCTTCTGAGCTCTACAGCTGATTCCAATGAACCGCAGTTCATTGGAATCAGCTGTAGAACTCAGAAGCGTCTATTACGATCAACTGAAGAACGTCTACAAAGGACATTTTGAAATATCCGTTCTTTTCTAAGGCCATTGGCTTTTCAACCCTGAAGCAGGCATAGGTTGTGCCGAAACACGGCCTGTGTCGGGTCATTCTCATTAAAGATTGTACCATTGGTCCAACCGTGGAGGTCCTTTTGTGTTTTGTTTTTGTTGTTTGGATTTGTGTACTTTTGGACCCTCTCTTTTGTTACTTCTTTACTACCTTTAAGAAGGGAAGTTATCAACGTGGGCTGCTGTTAGGATGGGTTATTTTACCACCTGATTAAACAGTAGCTCACATTGATCACTTCCCCCTAAGATGGGTTATTTGACCCCAAATTATGCTATTTTAGCACAGGATCCCATTTTATGCAATGCGAGCTTGAGTTGTGGTAAAATAATCTGTCTTTACAGTAGCCAACTTTGATAACTCCCCCCACCCCCTTAAAATACAATAACCTACAAATGAATGCATGTGAAGTTGATAAGTATGTGCTAAAAAGTTCTAGCATGTGTGAAAAATTTGCTAGTAAAACAAATGTGTGAAACAAGTTGAAAGTGGAAGAGTGGCCTAGTGGTTAGGGTGCTGGACTTTGGTCCTGGGGAACTGAGGAACTGAGTTCAATTCCCACTTCAGGCACAGGCAGCTCCTTGTGACTCTGGGCAAGTCACTTAACCCTCCATTGTCCCATGTAAGCCGCATTGAGCCTGCCATGAGTGGGAAAGCACAGGGTACAAATGTACAGTGGCGTAGCAAGGGGGGGGGGGCGGGAGGGGCGGACCGCCCCAGGTGTCAGCTCGGGGGGGGGGGGGGGTGCTCCCCACCAGCTCCCTCCCCTCGGCGAATCAACACCCCCCCACCTTTAAAAAGAATATCGGGAGTCGCGCCTGCCCTGCACGTACAAGAAATGTGGACCGTCGAGTCTTCCCTCGCTCTGTCTGTCCCGCCCTCCGCTGACGCAACTTCCTATTTCCGCAAGGGCGGGACAGACAGAGTGAGAGAAGACCTGGTCCACATTTCTTGTATGTGCAGGGCAGGCGCGACTCCCGATATTCTTTTTAAAGGTAGGGTGCGGGAGCTGGTCGTCGGGGGGGGGGGGGGGGTGTCATCGTGCTGCACCCGGGGGGGGGGGGGTGCAACGGCGAACCGCCCCGCCCCGGGTGGCAGCCCCCCCCTGCTACGCAACTGCAAATGTAACAAAAAAAAAAAAAACAACAACATGCAAAAGTCGAGAAAAATGACCAAATGAAGCAAAAACAAATTGAAACCTTTTGCCCTCTACACATCCCTAAAGTTTATCTAGAGATGTGACCCTTTAAGCACTCGAGGAGGAGGGTGATTCTACAATTGGGTGCTTCCATTTAGGTACATGTGATAGGAGCCTATTCTATAATGACATCTGGGTCCCAGTATCAGAATGCCCCACTTGCATCAGCCATAGACTTAGCATAGCTGCAGGCATGTAAGTACAGACGGGATTCGGATAACTTATAGTATTCTGCAGGTTATGCAAGCCTCACTGTTGTCCTGCGCCCCATTTAAAGAACAGCTCTTAGGCACCAGGCTGGCACTTTTTCTAGGATAAGCAGCATAAAATGCATTGTATTGTTTTGGGATCTTGCCAGGTTCTTGTAACCAGGATAGGCCACTGTTGGAAACAGGATGCTGGGCTTGATGGACCTTCGGTCTGTCCCAGTATGGCAATACTTATGTACTTTCTTGGGAAAGTGTACACTTACATATGGAAGTTAACGTATTCTATACATTTACATTTTTACTTGTTCGAAAAGTACAAAGACTAGGGGACACTCGAGGAAGTTGCATGGAAATACTTTAAAAAAATAGGAGGAAATATTTTTTCACTCAACGAATAGTTAAGCTCTGGAACTCTTTGCCGGAGGATGTGGTAACAGCGGTTAGCATATCTGGGTTTAAAAAAGGTTGGACAAATTCCTGGAGGAAAAGTCCATAGTCTGCTTTTGAGACAGACATCGGAAGCAACTGCTTGCCCTGGGATTTGTAGTATGGAGTGTTGCCATGATTTGGGTTTCTACCAGATATTTGTGACCTTGGCCACTGTTTAGAAAACAGGGTACTGGTCTAGATGGACCATTGGTCTGACCTAGTATGGCTACTCTTATGTTCTTTAAAAAAAAAAAAATATATATATATATATTTATATTAATTACAACTCAAATGAGAAATAATACAGAAATTAGTAATCAGAATAATAAAAATATCAACATATGTCAACATTGACAACAAATGAAAATTATATAAACTTCGTCCACATATTAGGCAATCTGGATCCAAGATAATAAGAAAAGAAACAAGAAATCAAAGAAATATTAACTAAAAATCTAAATTATTGCAACCCATTAGACTCTTTCCAGCCTATCACTACAGTGTGCTCCTGGAACTTAAACAGTGATATTTACCTCCTCTTTAGCTACCAACAATTCTTACAGTTGCTTAGGATCGAAGAATTGAAATTGTTTAGTTTGAAGTAATACACAAATGAATTTTATGTGGGAAAACTGTCCCATGGATCCTCTCTGGCACCCGCCTACCGGAGAGATTTCCTAGAAGGCTGATTATGACCATCTGACTTTGGATCAATACTGAGGGATATAAACACTCTCTAATACCCATTCTAACTCAAGAGGTTAATCACCCCACTAAATGTTGTACAAGAAAGAAAGAGAGATGATAGATTGCAAGGATTTATGGATTTATTAATTTTACTCACCACAGTAGTACAACAGGATTAAATATACAAGCAGGTGTAGAGATCTAATGGACAGCATCTCTGGATGGCATCTGGGAGTTCTCCAACCCCACCCAATTTTGCTCAGTCTTTTATACCCTTCCTCTTATATTCAAATCAATGGGCTTCCATAGACTTCAATGTTAAACTTGTTTACTCCAAAGTTGCTTGACCACAAGATACTCCACCACATAGTAACATAGTAGATGACGGCAGAAAAAGACCTGCACGGTCCATCCAGTCTGCCCAACAAGATAACTCATATTTGCTGCTTTTTGTGTATACCCTACTTTGATTTGTACCTGTGCTCTTCAGGGCACAGACCGTATAAGTCTGCCCCGCACTATCCCCGCCTCCCAACCACCAGCCCCACCTCCCAACCACCGGCTCTGGCACAGGCACAGACCGTATAAGTCTGCCCAGCACTATCCTCACCTCCCCAGCCCTGCCTCCCAACCCCGGCTCTGGCACAGACCGTACAAGTCTGTCCAGCACTATCCCCGCCTCCCAACCACCAGTCCCGCTTCCCATCACCGGCTCTGGCACAGACCGTATAAGTCTGCCCAGCACTATCCCCGCCTCCCAACCACCTGTCCCACCTCCCGATCTTGACTAAGCTCCTGAGGATCCATTCCTTCGGCACAGGATTCCTTTATGCTTATCCCACGCATGTTTGAATTCCGTTACCGTTTTCATTTCCACCACCTCCCGCGGGAGGGCATTCCAAGCATCCACTACTCTCTCCGTGAAAAAATACTTCCTGACATTTTTCTTGAGTCTGCCGCCCTTCAATCTCATTTCATGTCCTCTCGTTCTACCGCCTTCCCATCTCCGGAAAAGGTTCGTTTGCGGATTAATACCTTTCAAATATTTGAACGTCTGTATCATATCACCCGTTTCTCCTTTCCTCCAGGGTATACATGTTCAGGTCAGCAAGTCTCTCCTCATACATCTTGTAACGCAAATCCCATACCATTCTTGTAGCTTTTCTTTGCACCGCTTCAATTCTTTTTACATCCTATCCTATCTTAGCTGTTACTTCCCTTTATTCTTGCACCTGGCATTATTTTCAGAAAAACAAGTTTTTTCTAACTCAGATACAGAAATAAGGGAATCCATCTTATAGCTAACAGTTTCCATTTTGTTTTCAGATTTCTTGACCATTCTTTTCCAATTTTAGGTCATTTAGGCCTCAAACTGGGCTAAAAGCTGTGTCCTGCTTTTCCAGCAAGCTTCCAGCCATACTAGCCATTACATTATTGACCTGGCCAGGGTTTCTATATGGCCTGAGCTCTAAGGCTTGGCCTTCCACCATTCCGGTGGGGGCTCCTGGCTGTACCATATTTCTACATTCCCCACTTGCTGGCTCCATAGACTGGAGGCAGCACAAACAGAAGGTGTCAGACTATTATGTGGGGGAGTATGTTTGGCTAGGAATGGTCGGTATGTATGGTGCAAGATAGGGAACGTCATTCTCAGGTATTGATATATTATTCGGGGCGTATGGAATTCCCTTTACACTAGCCAACCCTTGTGCGGTCCCAATCTTGATGTCACCCCTCTTGAGACTTGCTCAAATCTGTGGTAAGAAAGGTTTATGGGTCCATCTATAAAATCTACAAGGTTTATCAAGTACAAAATTGGCGCCCAAGCCCAGAGTCCTTAGACAAAAGGCCACTTACGCCTTTTCTCTGTTTCTCTAGAAAGATCAGGAAATATTCTAACTTTAGATCCCAGAAACTGTGTATCTAAATGTCGAAAGGAAAGTCTCAGTACCGCATTGCGATCCATCTCCAAAGCAAAGGATACTACCATAGTAGTTCTCTGTGTAATCACTTCTAGTGAAGACTCCAAAAAAGAAGTTAGGCTCATATCGTCTCCTACTTGGCCTTGAAAATTCTCACCATTTGATTTTTTAGACATCTGCAAATACTGTGCATGAGTTATTGGAGGCAGTGATTCACCCGACATTCCCAAAGTTTCAACCAAATATTTCTTTACCAAATCTATAGGTGCTATTAAAGCTGACCTATGGAAACTGGTTAGTCTCAAATTAAGCTTCCTAGCCTGGTTTTCCAAATATACCAATTTACGATAAGTGAAATTCTTCTCCTTAATTGAGACTTTTCCCAAAGTTTCCAAAGTCTGAATTTTTGTTTCCAGAAGTTTTACTTCAGTGGACTGTTGGGCAGTTGCCTGCGCTTGAAAAAGGACAGCTTCAGACAAAACCTTTATATCACTAGTATTTAAAAATGTCAATGTTTGTAAAGAAGAGTGCAAATCAAATATCAAGTCCCAGAGTGACTCCATTGTCACTACGGCAGGTTTTTTTTAAAACCCCCTAAAGGTGTACCCAGAGGGGGAGCATTAGAAGTCTGGTTAAGAGTACTCTCTATCCGTTGAGGCTGCATTGTGAACTTCCTCCAACCTGGTCGTCACATTCTCCTTCACTGTAGGGACGTTCCCTCCATGCACATTCGGTATCTCAGCATACAGAGCTCCAAAGGCAGGACTTCCCAGAACAGCGCTCTCTCCTGGTTGTGGGGTAGCCACACGCAGGACAGGGCTCAAGGAAACCCCATCGACACTGCTGGCTGACAGTGATGTGTCAGCTCCGATAGAGGGAGAGGAAGCCAGAATGGGTTCAGATGTTATCCCAAACCGCTCCAAAGTCGTCTGCTTTGAAAGCTGGGTCCCGGTGGGGGTCAAGGGAATCTCCTGCACCTTCCCTCTCCTTTTCCCCATAGTTAGGGGAATAAAGAGCTGCCTCAAATGGCGATTCAAAGGTACAGTTGGAGTGCGTCTGTTGCAGTAACGCACTACGACGCCATCTTGGATCCCTGCTACTCTTATGTTCTTATGTACACACACAAAGGAAATGTAAATGTGAGCACCTGCTGACCAATTTTCACTGCTATTTAACTGACCAGGAATGGCTCCTGGTCGGTTAAATAGCACTTAACTGGTTATCCACAAATATTTAGTGACTTGCCGGCCAAGTTAAATGACCAAATTGGGCCGCTGAAATAGCAGGCCTATCTTTGGCCACTATAAACTTAACTGACCAGTGCTGAATATTAACTTAGCAGGTTAAGTTTATAACGGTAAGAAAAACCCCCCCTGGATATTCAATGCTGGTTACTGGAAATGGCCCAGCATTGAATATCCAGGCTTAGCATTGCCCACTGGCTGAATATTGGTCCAGTAGTTTAGAGAATTGCCCTTCATATGCAAAACTGCTGGTTAAGTATAAATGTGAAATGACTTAATCATCCCAAGTTCTTTGGTCGTATCATTCTCGTTTACCTATCTATTGTGTCTCAGAGATTTCCACAGTAGTCAGCTCTTGCTGGTTAAGATCGTGATAGCATCTTACTTGAACAAAAAAAGACATCACTTTCTGGTGTTTTCTATCTACCCCCCCCCCCCCCCAACTTTCTCTAATAAACATTTAATAATAGATAAGTTTCCATAGTGGGTCAGACCAAAGGTCCATCTAGCCCAGTATCCTGTTTCTAGTAGTGGTCAACCCAGGTCATAAGTACCTGGCAGGATCCCAAAGCACCAAGATTCTATGTCAGTTACCCCCAGGAATAACAGTTGTTTTCCCCAGGTCTACTTTAATAATGGTTTGTGAATGTAAACCTTTTTTAAACCCAGCTATGCTAACTGCTTTTACCACATCTTCTGGCAACAAGTTCCAGAGCTCAACTATGTGTTGAGTGAACAAATGTTTTCTCCTATTTGTCTTAAATGTACTTCTATGTAATTTCATGTGATGTCCACTAGTCTTTTTACTTTTTGAAAAAATAAACAATCGATTCCACTCCACTCAAGATTTTACAGGCTTCTATCATATCTCCTCCTCAGCTATCTCTTCTCCACGTTAAACAGCCTCATTTTGGTAGTCCTTCTCCTTATCTTGTCTAATTTCACTATGGGATGGAAGTTATTAAGGCACAGTAAAAGGTGAACTTTTACAGCACCTTGATTTACCACTGCACTCAGTAACCTGCGGTATAACACTCCCTAACAAGTAGCGCTATTCCACAAGTACCATGAGCTGCTGAGAGGTTGTGGCATCCATTTGCAGAAGATAGATGCAAAGGGCAGAAGCAAGGAGGCTTTGTTCTTGCCCTCAACATCCCAACTAGGACCACCAGGGATACAGGTAGGCCCAGAGGGGGTGGGAGGAGGGCTTTGAGTCTGGCTGGCTGGGGAGAAGGTGTAGGAAGGAAGGGGGGCTTTTTGAAGGATCGAGAAAGGGATCGGGGATTCAAAGAAGTAAATCTAGTTATGTGGGTCCTGGCTGATATTCACAATATATGCAAATCAGAGGGAAAACAACACAAAATGTCATCAGGTGAAAGACGTGTATCAGGCCATATGTGAAACCAAACCACACAGCGGAATGAGTAGTGAAAAGGAAGCATTGTTTATTCAAAACCTGACACAGCTCGTGTTTCAGCTTTCGACTGCATCGGGGGTCAGTCAGAGGTCAAAACATGGACGTCAATCTGTGGAGTTCTTCTCAATAATGCCATGTGGAGAACTCCTTGAGAGTTCTCTTATACTGTTGTCATTGAGAAGAACTCCACAGATTGACGTCTATGTTTTTTTACTTCTGACCCATGATGCAGGCGATAGCCAAAATATGGGCCGTGTCAGGTTCCTCATAAACATTGCTTCCTTTCGACCTCTGGTCTACCATGTGATTTCATCTGTGGCCTGATACACTTCTGATATTCACAACATCCTGATACAGAATTTTGGATTTGGTTTTAACTTATACTTTCTCAGCAGTACCTCTGGGTGATTTACATTTGGGTACACTATATATTTTCCTGTCCCTGGAGGGCTTAAACTCTGTTTGTATTTGAGGCAATGGAGAGTTAAATGACTTGTCCAAGAGGCAGTTGGATTGAAACTCTAGCTTCCCCGGTTCTCAGCCAGCTAATATTCTAGACATTTTGGATAACTCAACAATAAACTAAAGGCTAGTAGATCTGAAGCCTGGTGATCATTTTGGCAACCTACCAAAAACAGTGATAGGCAAATCGTTGCCAAAGGATTTCTGTTACAGTGTTACTGAACATCACCGTTTACATGGCCAACAGGAAGCAACTGGACTGGGGGAGCTAGTGTTGCAAATATCGTTCTGTTTAATATGTTGCATTGTTTTGATTTTTTGGCATATAATTCCCTGGAGTGTATTCAGTGTGTATAACACCATTCGGAACACAGAAATTAGGGCTTGTGTATGTATCCAGACTTTTCCTTCTCAATGTTAATCAGTTCAACATGTTTCGGCATATAGTTGCTCTGGTTGGCTGCTCTGAACTTAGAAAGCTGCTTTTAAGTATCATCAATGTGGGCTCTCCATATAAAAATATTTTTGTAGAGCCGGAAATGGCGCCGGGCTGCTGTGGTAGGCTTACCGCCAATTAGTAGAAGACCCCCTAAATGTCCCATTGATTTAATTTTTTTAATCTCCACTTTTCATCTGTTGGCAAATCTAAGCAAATTGTATTTTCAAAACACAGGGTCTGAGTATGTCTCCAAGGGGCCCTTTTACTAAGCCGCGTGTCTACGCGCGCCCAATGCATGCCCAACTACCGCGTGGCTCTTGCGGTAATTTCATTTTTGGCGTGCGTCTGACATGCGCGTCTGAAAAATATTTGTTATTTTCAGGCGTGTGTAACGGACGTGTGCCAAGTGGCATTTGCCGCTCGCAGGTCATTACCACCCGGTTACTGCGTGAGTCTGTACCGCTAGGTCAATGACTGGCGTTAAGGTCTCAGACCCAAAATGGACGTGTGGCACACGAAAAATGGATCAGCGCACGCCCAAAACCCAAGCCTGCACTACTGCAAGCCATTTTTTAGCACACCTTTGTAAAAGGACCCCTAAGAATGCAACCTACACAATAAATAAGTAAAATGAAACTGTAAACCGCTTACGTCTAAGCAATATAGAAAACTGTGGCTCATCTCGTATGTAAAGCCCCTTGATCACCAAGTCAGCTCTTCTTTTAATCAAACTGCACTGGCTTTCAATAAATGCAAGTCAACTTACTGCTTGGATGTTTTTACCTATTATTGTTTTGCATTCTCGTTATTGTTCTCTTACTGTAATTTGCTTTAAAAGTTTGATGTAAGCCACATTGAACCCAAACTTGTTTGGGATAATGTGAGGTATAAATGCCATAAATAAAAATTCTTAATTAAATGAATAAATTGGCCTCATCCCTCATTGGATTTTATAGGTTAGCATCAATGTCTTAAACCAAATTCTTCACTCAGTCCAAAGCCAGTGAAGATCTGTCAAGGCTGGAGAAGCAGCCTAGCCGTCATTTTTTGCAATTTCTGTCATTTTTTCATCATGTTCATAGCAGTGGTGTAGCTACCTGGGGCCATGGGGGCCTGAGCCCCTGTAGATTTGGCCCTGGACTCCCCTGCAGACGACCCTCTCGACCCCCCTCCCGCCGCCAACCCGCCATCGCCTACCTTTGCTGGCGGGGACCCCAACCCCCACCAGCCAAGGTCCTCTTCTTCCAGCGCAAGGCTTCGTTCTGTTTCTGTGAGTCTGACGTCCTACACATACATGCAGGACGTCAGACTCACAGAAACAGAATGAAGCCTTGCGCCGGAAGAAGAGGACCTCAGCTGGCGGGGGTTGCCAGCAAAAGTAGGCGACGGCGGGTTGGCGGCGGGAGGGGGGGTCGAGAGGGTCATTGGCGGGGGGGGGGGGGTCAAAGTTGGTGGTGGTGGCGGGGGCGGTCGGCAATGGCGGGGGGGGGGGGGGTCTGCGGCGCTGGGGGAGGCTAAAATGTGCCCCCTCACCTCGGGCTCTGGACCCCCCTCCCGCCAAAGTCTGGCTATGCCCCTGGTTCATAGGGAGACCCAGATACAGAATGTTACAATAATCCAGGTGGAAACATAACAGTAGCATTGATTATAAAATCTCTTTCGAGAAGTATTTTGCTGTATGATTTCATTTTCCGGCTGTATGGCTGGGGACTCCTCTAGGAAATGTTGACAAGTATCACAACTGGAATTGTATTTTTACTTTCCTTCAAACTGTATTTGTAAGTACTCAGTATTCAAAGTGACAACTGGCCAGGAGAGGCTCCTAGCAGGTTGAGGGCTCCTTTTACCAAGCTCTGGCAATAGGGGTCCGGCGCTGCCATTGGCGCCTGTTTTGCACGCGCCGAGGCCCCCTTTTACTGCAGCTGGTAAAAGAGAAGTCTCACTTCCCTAAAGGAAATGGCCGGGTGGCAAGTAAAGCCGGGTACACTAAGGCGCTACAAAAATAAATACATTTTTGTAGCGCTGGAAATGATGGCACGCTAGGGGTGGGAAGTAACACAGGGCTGCTGCAGTAGCCCGGCGTTACTTCCTGTATAGCGAGCCCGTAGGGCTTACCGCCGCTTAGTAAAAGGAGCGCAGAGTCACTTGTGCAGGGCTATGAACTGATATTCAGCACTAACAGCTAAAGCTTTAGGGGCTCTTTTACTTTGTAAGTCTATGTGCTTTGAAAATGAGCACCTAATTGCCCACCCCTACCATGAACTACGCATTTCGGAGGTAATTCTATAACCTGGCGCCTCAAATTAGAGTCCACAATGGGACACAATGAGACACCAATGCTACAATAGTGCTTAGGCATGCCTAAGATATGATAGAATACTAGTGTAAATCCACTCTGGTGTACTCAACGTTGGACAAAAGGCAACCACCAAAGTGGAGAAACTGGGTCCGCTACGAGGAACAATGCAGAGACAAAGAAGTAGCGTGATCAACAGGACACTTCGAAAAACCAAGGAGACAAGAAATAAAATAATGTTCTTTAAAGGTAGATAAGACTCGACACGGCACCGTGTTTCGGCAAACAATGCCTGCCTCAGGAGTCTGTACTTGGTAAAAGCCAGTTGATGTAACTGAAGATAGAGTGAACCAAATAAAGCCTTTTTTTAAAAAAAAGGCTTGTAATTGGTAAGTATACAAGATACGTGGATCAAAAGCACAAACATAACTGCAGGAGAAGTGATTGCACAAGGTGCCAAGCGGGAGTATCGCTTTATTTGGTTCACTCTATCTTCAGTTACATCAACTGGCTTTTACCAAGTACAGACTCCCGAGGCAGGCGTTGTTCACCGAAACATGGTGCTGTGTCGAGTCTTATCTACCATTAAAGAACATTATTTTATTTCTCGTCTCCTTAGTTTTTGGAAGTGTCCTGTTGATCACGCTACTTCCTTGTCTCTGTACTAAATGTTAGGCAATGATCACTTACACTAGGTGAATGGTTGGTGTAAGTGGTAATGCTTAAGTGCCAAAACAGGTAACTGAACATAAAAAGTCCCATGGAAAATAGCCACAATCCAAGAAGTGGGAAATGAGGGAAGGCTAAACAAACCAAAGGTCCAACAAGCAAAATAAATTTATTACATAAAAACAAAATGTTTCGGCATACAAAATGCCCTGCCTCGTGAGTCTACAAATCAAAACAGAAATGCATAATAATATAACAAATGTAAAAAATACAGACTTGAAAAAGTAAAGAATAATAATGCAACATACCATAAACGAAGAGTATATAAATATGTAAAGACATGGGTATCGTAAAACAATATAACAGACATAGGTATTGTAAAAACCATGAACATGAATAAAAAAGATCAGTGGTTATGTATCAAAGATTAATGAATAATGCACTTGTAAAAATGAGAGTAAAGACTAAAACCATTATCAAGGGGTATTAAAACATTGGAATGCTAAATATTGTCTGTACTTTTTAAGGGCTAGGTTTACTAAGCGGCGCTATGGGCATGTTAGCGTTTTTAATGCGTGTAAATGGTTTACGTGCATTAAACACAAATGCACCCATAGAAATGTATAGGTGCGTTAGCGTTTGACGTGCCTTAAATTTACAGGTGCATTAAAAGCGCTAATGCATCTTAGTAAACATACCCCTAAATTTGTTATATTATTATCAGCCTTATTTTCGAAAGTGATGGGCGCCCATATTTTGACCCAAATCGAGAGATGGGCACCTTTCTCCGGTGGGCGCCCAAATCAGTATAACGGAAGGCCGATTTTGGGTGCCTTCAACCGCAATCTGTTGTGGGAACAAACAAAGTTGAAGGGGCATGTCGGAGGCGTGGTGAAGGCGGGACTGGGGCGTGTTTATCGGCCAAGCAGAGATGGGCGCCCTCGGCCGATAATGGAAAAAAGAAAAGCGTTTTTAGCGAGAAGTTGGGTCACTTTTTCTGGACCCTTTTTTTTCACGAACAAGCCCCCCAAAAGTGCCCCAACTGCCCAGATGACCACCGGAGGGAATCAGGGATGACCACCCCTGACTCCTCCAGTGGTCACTAACCCCCTCCCACACAAAAAAAGAACTTTAAAAACTTTTTTTGCCAGCCTGTATGCCAGTCTCAAATGTCATACCCACAGCAGTATGTAGGTCCCTGGCGCAGTTGTTAGTGGGTGCAGTGGACTTCAGCCAGGTGGATCCAGGCCCATCCCCCCCTACCTGTTACACTTGTGCTGGTAAATGGGAGCCCTCCAAACCCCCTGTACCCACATCTAGGTGCCCCCCTTCAGCCATAAGGGCTATGGTAATGGTGTAGAGTTGTGGGCAGTGGGTTTTGGGGGGGATTTGAGGGGCTCAGCACCCAAAGGAAGGGAGCTATGGACTTGGGAGGTATTTTACTTTTCATTGTAATTTGTTACAAGTGCCCCCTAGGGTGCCCGGTTGGTGTCCTGGCATGTGAGGGGGGCCAGTGCACTACGATTCCTGGCCCCTCCCACGACCCAATTCCTTGGATTTGTTCGTTTTTGAGCTGGGCGCCTTCGGTTTTCATTATCGCTGAAAAACGAAATCGCCCAGCTCAAATCCGCACACATCCGATGCATTTGGCCGGCACAAACCGTATTATCGAAAAAAAAAAAAGATGGGTGTCCATTTTTTTCGAAAATACGGTCTGTCCCGCCCCTTCACGTACCCGTTCTCGGACATAGATGCCCATGGAGATGGGCGTTCGCGTTCGATTATGCCCCTCCACGTATTTCTGTTTTGATTTGTAGATTCCTGATGCAGGCATTTTGTATGCCGAAACATGGTGCCGTGTCGAGTCTTGTATTTTGTTTTTTATGTAATAAATTTTACTTGTCGGACCTTTGGTTTGTTTAGCCTTCCCTCATTTCCCACTTCTTGGTTTGATGTTAAGTGCACCGTGCAACTGATAGTATTCACTGATGGCCCACCCATGCTCTGCCCATGTGTATGCCCCCACCTTGCTGTTACACATCATAGCACTTATGTGCATAGTGAATTTTGGTGCAAATCTTCCAGTTAAGATGGCACTTAAGTGCACAAGGTGTGCGTAACCATACATGTCCATTTATAGAACTGCCTCCTTTGCCCATGGACCCAAACTGGAAAAACCCCTTTTGGTACATTAGGGGGCCCTTTTACTAAGCCGTGTTGGTGCCTATGCCTGCCAAACGTGCACCAATTTGGAACTACTGCCTGGCTACTGCGAGGCCCGGGTGGTAATTTCACTGTTTACGCACGTCAACTCCGAGCGCCAGAAATTTTCCGGCGTGCGGCGCTAACCAGGCGGTAATCAGCAGTGTATGCATGCTGACAATTACTGCCCGGTTAACGCATAAGAATTTACCGCTAAGTCAATAGGTTGCGGTAAGGTCTCAGGTCCAAAATGGACACGCGATAATGTTTATTTTGCCGCATGTCCATTTTTGGCCAAATAAAAAAGGCCTTTTTTTTGGAAGTGCACTGAAAAATGGACCTGCACATCCAGTACACATGTCTACACCAGCACAGGCCATTTTTCAACACACCTTAGTTAAAGAACCCCTTGGTCCCTAAGGGGTCTTTTTACTAAGGAGCGCCGAAAAATGGCCTGCACTGTCGTGTATTGGATGCACGCAGGCAGTGCCGTAGCGAGGGTGCCCGACACCTGGGGCGGGTCGCCGCTGCGCACCCTCCCCCCGGGTGCAGGGCACGGCGCCCCCCCTCCGGAGCGCCCCCCCCCCCGAAACGCACCCTACCTTTCAGTGGGGGGCGCGCGGGAGGGCCGATCCGCCCCCAGTGCACGTCACTGGGAGCTGTGTCGGCTCTGCTGCTTCCCTGCTTTCTCTGCCCCGGAACAGGAAGTAACCTGCACCCCGGAACAGGAAGTAACCTGCACCCGCCCCACCGCCCCCCTTCCTACGCCACTGCACGCAGGTCCATTTTTCAGCGCGCCTGCAAAAAAGGCCTTTTTGTTGGCTAAAAATGGACGTGTGGCAAAATAAAAATTGGCACGCATCCATTTTGGGCCTGAGACTTTACCGTCACCCACTGACTTAGCAGTAAGGTCTCAAGCGTTAACCGGGCAGTAATCGTCAGCGCGCGTACACTGCCGATTACTGCCCGGTTAGCGCCACGTGGTTGAAAATAAAAAATATTTTCTGCCATGATTAAAAAATGAAATTACTGCCCTGGGCATGTGGTAGCCGGGCGATAGTTCCAAATTGACGCACACTGGACGTGCATAGGCGCCTACGCTACTACTACTACTTATGATTTCTATAGTGCGACAAGATGTACCCAGCGCTGTACACTTGAACATGAAGAGACAGTCCCTGCTCGACAGAGCTTACAATCTAATTAGAACTGACACGTCTTAGTAAAAGGGCCCCTAAATTCTCTAGAAAAATGTAAAAATTATGTTTAGAAATGCATAATGTAGATATATAACCTAGGAATCGTAGTGTAAATGTTCATTTGCAAAGTAACATTTATCTGTACTTAAAGAACAGATATTACCAGAGGTTAACAGAACCTGTAAATGCTCTTTCCTTTTCCTATTTATCACATGAGGAGACTTTAACCCTTGCTAAAGCAGAGGGACCCATTTCTATTAATGCCTTAAATGTCCTTGATCCTGAAAGTTGAAGTGCTTTAACTACTGGAAAATTAGTTGTTTTCTTTACAGATATCATAAATCAGCAAACCAACCCAAAATAATATTTTTTGTTAACAAGTTATCTCTAAAAAGTCAGAGAGGAAATCAAATTGATTTAGTATCATTTATAAAAAAAACAACATAAACTTGGAGACCTAAAATATACACATAAATGCATCTATCAAACAAACAAGAATTAATTTTTAAAAATACATAAAATAAAATCTCAAGAGATAAAAATAAAGTATTATGGTTTATTTTTGTTCTTTATTTTTTTGCTAATCAGGAAAAAAAAGTAAAAAAAAAAACAAAAACAACACAATTAGAGCCGCCAAATGAAAAGGAGAGAAAAGAAGGAACAAAATATCACAGAGAGAGAGAGAAAGAGAGAGCGAGAGAGAGAATAAAAAACACTTAAAGTAAGCTACGGTGCTTCAACAGGCTCATCCGCAGATGTGAACGTGCGTAGGCAAAAAAATACCTACCTTCTTAATTTTCAGTGACAGGAATGCATAATAAAAAGAAAACAATAATCTCCACATTTGGAGTGCAGAATGGGAAAAAGACAATGACTCTTTTAGTAATGTGCGTCAGACCCCTTTGCTAATAATGTTTGTTTTGCTTTGTCTAGTTTGGTCAAACAAGGCAGCCATTTTGTTTTATCATGACAAGGCTCTGAATAAGCACTCTTTTCTTGTTTGTCTATTTTCAGCACTCATTAACATAAAACTCCAAAGAGCATGCAGTGTACCAGGAAATGAAGACAGAACATATCAAAGTTTTGTGCTGGTATGGGCTATGAGAGGCCCAGAGAAAAAGTGAGTGTGTGTATATACATGGGGAAAAGGGAAGTGAAGGAAGCCAACCAGAATGACAACATGAAATGAAAATATTAGATATTTAATTTAAAAGGGAAGTCAACCAAGCTGTTATACATGGTTTCTGTAGTATCACTTAATGCTTATCCCAATAAGCTTCTCCGTTTTGATTTCAAGGAGGATTTACGTCTTTGTTTTACTCAAATACGTAAATGGAAATAACAAAACATTTAAAATCTTGCTTCCTTCAAGAAAATCAGGTTCTAATTTGCTTTCCGTTCTTATCATTCCCTGTCTCAGCATTTGTTAAACATTTCCCTCATTTCTGTATTTAGGTTCATGATGGAAGCTCAATCATTTTGGGAGTCGTATCCTTGACTGACCTATTACACAGCTTAGCTACACACTTCATAATAATCTGGGATGGCAGTTAGGGAAGTTTAGAAAATAAAATGGATAAAATATCACTGTGAATATGAAGTCATCTGGTAGGACTGACAGCAGGCTCCATTGTTTCTGACAGGCTTATTCCAGTCCTGGTTTTACCCCCAGTGCATTTATGCTCTTGTGCTTCATCACCTCCCCCACCCCAAAAAAGGGGGAGCACTGCAGTGCTGACCTCTTTTCTAGATTAGCTCTGCTGGCAGAGAAAGTGGGAGAGAATATGAGTGTGTGAGGGTGAGACTCAGATGTCACATTCCTCACAGTAAAGCCTGCCAATTTCATTTGGTAGATTGTACTGGTTATGGGTTCCACACACGGGAGGAGACAGAAACAAGATTCGCTGTGATAACCATCAGAGCCCTGAGACACACCGGTACACAAACATCCCCTGGCACGGAGAACACCTCAGTGTTTTGTTAACACGTGAATTCACACTGTACTGGAACATAGCTGAGAAGATCAGACAGTTCCAGATCATCAGTGCCCAGCTCAACTGCTCCTTGTTTTTAAATCCACATCCAACTAATGGTGGACACAGAAAGGGAAATGGGACTTGGTATTCTGCCTTTCTGAGGTTTTTGCAACTACATTCAAAGCGGTTTACATATATTCAGGTACTTATTTTGTACCAGGGGCAATGGAGGGTTAAGTGACTTGCCCAGAGTCACAAGGAGCTGCAGTGGGAATCGAACCCGGTTCCTGGAATCAGAGTCCGCTGCACTAACCACTAGGCTACTCCTCCACTCCGCTCCACAGAAGAAAATGTAGAATTATGCAGTCTGTCTTTGGATTCTGAATTCATCTGGTAATCTTGCACTGACGAGGCTGTATGACATGTAGCCTAGATGTGGCTGCGTTCTTATGTCTGAAGCAAAGCACTAGGCATGTTTCTTCTATTTAGTTTTCCCCTACCATATCTTCTTGGTCCTTGGTGGACTTCCAGTTCAAATGGAACTGATGTCTATTGGACAACGGTGCCTTCATGTGCAACAGTTTGGGTTTTGCCTTCCCATTTTTACATTTTTTCCTAATTCAGCCCGCTTATTGCAGTGATGGTTGTTAGCTGAGGGGAGCATATTCCCCAGATTCTATATAGCGTGCGTAAAGATTGGTGTCGAAATATGGTGTAGGAAGGTGGTGCGCCCCGGGTGCACGCTGCTGGAGGGTGCAGAGAGCAGCCGCGCGTCTGTCGGCTCCGGGGCAGAGGGAGCCAGTGGAGCCAACAGGTGCGCGGCTGCTCTCTGCACCCTCCAGCAGCCAAGAATGCACCCGGGGGGGGCTTGATGCGCCGGGGAGGGGGTGTCATTGCACGGGGGGGGGGGGGGGGGGGCTTGATGCGCTGGGGAAGGGGGTGTCATTGCGCTGGGGGGGGGGGTGTCGTGCTGCACCCTGGTGGGACGGTGCGCAGTGGCGATCTGTCCCGGGTGGCAGCCGACCTAGGATTGCTACTGGTTTCATGGGCATTCCAAAATTTACACGCCTAGGTATAGAATATGGCCCAGTGTGCCTAAATCTACATGCAGGGATCTATGCCAGGTTTTCGTTGGTGTAAATAGATGTCGTGTAAATAGATGTCGTGTAGATTTAGGCGCTGAAATATCAACTAAGCATATTCTATAATTGGCACCTAAATCTAGGCACTGATTATAGAATACAATTAGTCTGCCAATTGTTTTAGGCATCCTATATAGAATCTCCTCCATTATGGCTCCCTCTGGAACCTGAATCTGGCCAGTAGGTACTATTACTGAGCAATGATCGGGACCCTCTCCCTCTACAGCATCTATAGCTCCAAGACTAGAAAACTCCAAGCCTAGGAATGAAATGCAGGTTCTCAGCATGGCAGTGCATGACAATGACACTGAGCCACTGGCCTGGCCCTGCTGCTGTCTCTTATCACATATTATCATTTGCTGACTTTTTCATATGTTTCAGACCATCACCTTCCTTATGGCTGTGTTGTTGTCTATTGTTATTTGTTTTTTAAATCAATTTTGCTTTTGTAAACTGCCTTAATGTCCTTTGGACGATAAGATGGAATAACCCATGCTTAAATAAAATAAAATGTTCTAATGTGCTTACTGTAAGAACATAAGCAATGACTTTCAAAAGCAGCAAAGCACTGTGTTGTGCTGCAGATCGTTCATTCTGTTCTGGTATAATACTAGAGGACTGTATAATAGGTATTATAAATGCTGCAGTAGTGAGCAAGGTCATTCGAGTGGATGTTTGTGCAGCTCACGGGAATGGCATACTAACATCCAGAAAACCAGGGGTGTGCATTCGGTGTACACTTTTGGTTCAGGAAATGTTATGCCCATAAAGAATGGACACAATCAACTTTGTAGATAGATTAATGCACGTCAAACCACTTTTATGTGCTTTAATCAAGTTCCCCCAGATGATCCAAAATCGAAGCCAAATTTATTTCAATGCACATCCCTACATGATACCGCGAGTGTAACACATGGTCATGGAGCTCAGATGGCTTCTGTTCACAATGGTCCATCTCAGCCGGTCAGGCTGAATAGAAGGAGCCACTGGATGCATAGAGACATCAGACTGCTTTGTTTGATCTGGGTGAGGTGGCAATCTCATTAGGGACAGGCTGAGCCAGTCCTGGTTTTATTTCTTGCATTGCATGATTAACCCCTTACTCTACTTTGAGAACCCTACAATCCTCAACTCAACATCAACTAACTGTACCTTCTTTCCAAGGCATGCAATCTTCTCTGTCCAAGGTCCACTTCACTGGAACAAACTACCCCAATCACTCCACCACCTGACTTCATTATCTAGTCCCGAGATAAGTCTGAGCGATTTATCCCCCTCCCTTTCTATTCTATCCTATCAGCATTGTAGTTCATCCCTTTTCCCCCTTAGGTCATGTCTAGTCCCTCCTTTCCTTTCTTTCTTCTCTTTTTAGTCTGTAAGCTGCCTAGAAATCATGGCATGATGGGCAGAATAGTAAATTCATAGTAAACTTGAAACGTGATCTATGGATTTGTAATTTCAGTCTGGATGATATTCAGCCCACGGGAGGCAGGCAGGCTAAGTGCCGCGATTGGTGCTAACATAGTAACATAGTAGATGACGGCAGAAAAAGACCTGCAAGGTCCATCCAGTCTGCCCAACAAGATAACTCATATTTGCTGCTTTTTGTGTAGACCCTACTTTGATTTGTACCTGTGCTCTTCAGGGCACAGACCGTATAAGTCTGCCCCGCACTATCCCCGCCTCCCAACCACCAGCCCCACCTCCTAACCACCGGCTCTGGCACAGGCACAGACCGTATAAGTCTGCCCAGCACTATCCTCACCTCCCCAGCCCTGCCTCCCAACCTCGGCTCTGGCACAGACCGTACAAGTCTGTCCAGCACTATCCCCGCCTCCCAACCACCAGCCCCGCCTCCCGATCTTGACTAAGCTCCTGAAGATCCATTCCTTCGGCAAAGGATTCCTTTATGCTTATCCCATGCATGTTTGAATTCCGATACTGTTTTCATTTCCACCACCTCCCGCGGGAGGGCATTCCAAGCATCCACTACTCTCTCCGTGAAAAAATACTTCCTGACCTTTTTCTTGAGTCTGCCCCCCTTCAATCTCATTTCATGGCCTCTCGTTCTACCACCTTCATATCTCCGGAAAAGGTTCGTTTGCAGATTAATACCTTTCAAATATTTGAACGTCTGTATCATATCACCCCTGTTTCTCCTTTCCTCCAGAGTATACATGTTTAGTTCAGTTCAGTGCTGAACCCGGATATTTAATGCCGGGCCGTTTCCAGTGACTGGCATTGACTATTCAATTTGTTTGGCCAGTGCTGGCCGGTTAAGGGGCTATTTTACTAAAAGGGCCCTGAGCTAGCAGCGGGGTCCATTATTGCTGTGCATTAAGGCCCTTTTAATGGCAATGGGTAAAAAGGCTGAAATAAGACATGGCCATGCAGTAAGATTGCTCTTACTGCATGGCCATGTGGGGGGGGGGGGGGGGGAGGAGGGAACATTTACTGCCACCCATTGAGGTAGTGGTAAGGGCTCCCGCACTAACCCGTCAATAATTGGGCAGCGATTACCGCCGGAAATGCCGTGCGTAGGTGTAACTACTGCTGGTGCCTGCGTTGGGTTGGCAGTAGTTCCGGATAGCCCGAGCGGTAAACCTGTGTTGGGCTTACCGCTGCTTAGTAAAAGGGCCCCTATGTTTATAGCTGCCAAAGACAGGACTGCTATTTAGGTGGCCCGATTTGGCTGCTAAACTTAGCCAGCGAAGTGCTGAATATTCACGGCTATCCGGTTATATTGTGCAATATCGCCAGTTAGTCACTCTCCCCCAAATTCTATATAGCGCGTCTAGAGATCTGTGCCGAAATCCAAGCGGATTCTATAACTATACACTTCTCTTAACGAGCTTAACAAGCTAATGAGCTCTGATAACGGCACTTAACAAGCAATTACGAGCACTAATTGGCGCTGACTAGAATTTACGCGTACAGCTCGCTAAGCATATTCTGTAACAAAGTGCATCAAACTTCTAAAGCACACAGGCAAAAAGGGGCATGGTTATGGGCAGGGAAATGGGCGTTTCATAGATGTTCTGAAATTTATGCTTGTAGTTATAGAATATGGCCGCGTGCGCGTACGCTTAGTCGCTAATATTCAGTGGAGATAACTCAGTGGAGATATTCTCAAGCTGAATATTAGCATTTAGCCAGGTAAGCGCTATTTAGCTGACCAGGAGCCATTCCTAGCAGGTTAAATAGCGCTGAATATCAGCTGGAGCGTCTCTAAGGAAAACCAGGCTGAAGGTCCACAGATGGCAAGGCTACAACCCAGTGGCGTTCCTAGGGTGGCTGACACCGGAGCGGATCGCCGATGCGCCGCCTCCCCCCAGGTGCAGCATGACCCCTCCCCCGGGCAAAAGGACAGACACCTCCCCCCGGCGAAAGGACACCCCCCCCCCCCGGGTGCATTTTACCTGCTGGGGGGGTGCCGCGCGCCTGTCGGCTTCGCTTGTTCCCTGCTCCCTCTGCCCCGGAACAGGAAGTAACCTGTTCCGGGGCAGAGGGAGCAGGGAACGAGCGTTGCCGACAGACGTGCGGCACCCCCCCCCAACGGCATGCACCCGGAGCGGACCGCACCCACTGCCCCCCCCTTGGTACGCCACTGCTACAACCAAGAACGGTGCTGACTGTCCCCTATGATTTGGAGTCTTCTGGTGCAAATTTCAACAATGGCCATGGACAACTAGAAGTTTTACTTCACTCTAGGCAGGAGACCTGTTTTCCCCTCTTTTTTTTTCTCTCTCCCTTCTTCCTTTCTCCCATTTCCTTTCATATTTTCTTATTCCCACTGAAAAAAAAAAAAATAAAACTGGTTATCTTCCCTTTTAAATTTTCTATGAAAACAAAAGAATGTTTACATCTAGAATGATAAAGAAGGTTAGCACAGCGTGTTATTTTCAGAACGGGCCACCGTTCACAGACACACGAAAAGCAATACTCTAGAACGTCACACAGAAAAGTAAATCCCATAACACTCTTCCCCCCCGACACACAAAAAAATGAAATTAGACCAAACAAAAATCAAAACATCTGCCTTTGCATTTCTACACACTGCAAAAGAAAATGAAAGAGATGAGGAGGAGATGATGTACATTAAAAATAAGACCCCCTCCTCCCTGAAAGGGAGCACAAATATTACCACATCTCAAATGAGAGGCTAAAGGAAACATACAAGATGGAATTTAAAGAAAGAAAATTTGCTGTTTTCCTGGAGAAACACTGCATAAAAGCACTTTTCATCATTACAAAACTGTCATCTTGAAGGCATACAGTAATGCTACAGGGCAAGAGCAGAGCACAGGAGGGATGGAAGGAAGGAAGGAGGGGAGGAAAGAATGGAGGAATTATTGGATTTGGGGGCGGCCCGTGTTTTGGTCCGTGAAGCACTGGGAATGGCATGTCCACTGGTTTCTCATATGAAAGCTAAGCCTTTCGTCACCATTATGATCCCACATTCAGTCAAAAGAAACTTTAATGGCAACCATTTTCATCAAGGGCTTGTCTGAAAGAAAGTCAAACTATGCAATGAAGAGAGAGAGAGAGAGAGTTTCCTCTCAACTAACAACTACCTAAATGAGATGTGGGCCAGGAGACAATGTAGGATCCAGCGAAGGACTCCCATATGTGGGATTTGCAGCCTCTGGTGATAAAGTTCCTGAGTTGCAATCAGCCCTTGACAATTGGCTGCATGTGTGCCTGCCCTGTGGCATCCATTTACACCTGCTTAGTTTTCTGACTGAAAGTCTCTTTTTAATGTCCTTAGATGCTAGATGGCGGAAGCAAAATGCAAAGCTCAGGATGCAGTTTTCCTGAGCTGCTTATGGCTTCTTGCAACAGTGGTTTAAAGCAGAACATGTTCTGAGATTTCTAATCCTTTCTCTCCAGTTTCTGAATGTATCAGACAGTTATAACCAATACATCTGAGATGATATAGCCCAAAGTTCATACAGGAAGCAAGGTGAATTCATGCATTTCTATAAATATATCTGTAATAAAGGGCTGCCATAGGTCCAGCAATGAGGTACTGTGGTTGCAGTACATGGTTGTCCATTTGGAGTGCACTTGATTCTCAAGCTTCCAAAAACGTTCAAGATTTGGATAAACTCCCTTTGCAATGTGCTATAATATGCTTTGTGAATGAGTATTAACCAGGGATTTGATCTGTCAGTTCTCCAGCCTTTACATAGCCAAGACATGTCTAGTGGGTTCCTGCAACAGATAATACAAGGAGCCAACATAGTTATAAATAATTACGTGGGCAAGGAAAAAGTTCTTCTTAGGAAGTGGAACATCCCTGCAATGTTGACAGAAACTTCAATTATCAGAAAGCGTACACATCTTTGATCTGGGGCAGTTGGGATATGAAAGAAATTTGCAGATTCATTTTCCATATCAAATGAAGTAACGTAACGTCCTCTCACATCAGGTTACTACAGGATTATTTCTAATGCAATGTTTTCATTCATGCTTTATTTGTTTGGCTTTAGAATTAATTTTGATTCTTTTTTGTGTGTTATTTAGATCAATGATATGGGTTTCTCACTTCAAACTTCTATTAGCAGAAAGCATACACGTCTTTGACCTAAGACAGTTGAGATATGAAAGCAATCTGCTGGTTCATTTTCCAAATCAAAGGAAGTAGCGTCACTTCCTTTCACATCAGGCTACTGCAGGATTATTTCTAATGCAATGTTTTCATTCATGCTTTATTTGTTTGGTTTTAGAATTAATTTTGATTCTTTTTTGTGTGTTGTTTAGATCAATGATAATAGTTTCTCAAGCAATGTTCCAAATATTGCGACTGTCGTCTTTTTATCCCAGTTAGCTGGAGAAGGGAAGCCAGATGCTCTGCTCCCAAGGAACATGAAACTCAGCCATTAGGGATGAGGGATACATCTAATTATTGTAATGTGTAAAAGTACATGCCTGATGGTTGTTCACACAGTGCACTGTATAGGGGGATGGGTTGCATGCATGGCACTGCAAATATGACTGTCATATGCTGAAATGCAGTCAATCTACATTCTCATTGACTGAGGTATCTACACTTATGGGATGTGATTTTCCTTTTAGCTGGACCAGTTCTTTTTGCACCTTCCCTCAAATCCTTCCCACTCCCAGCCTCACTGAATTGGACACAAAATAATGACCAGCATCCTTCTTCCTTGCTTAATTTTCATAGTCGTATCTTCTGCTGTTGGAAGGAGCTTGCTACAACTACATTCAACAGTTTAACCACTGTTGACCGGACCCATGGAAACTGACATTCTTCATAGACTGGATCATGTGATATTCTCAAAACGTTTGGTTGCAAGCTTCAACTGCTTCAATGGATTGCCGAGATGTGGTATATGAAATATCATAAACTCAACTACAGTATATGCTACCCTAAGAGAGGGACAAGGTGTACTAATCAAAAGCCCACAGGAGAGCACAGTCTCTGGAGTATCTGATGCTGCCTTCCCAGAGAACAGTGTCCACTACTGCTCCTTGTTCGACCAGTAATGATGAAAGCAAAAGAACTGTAAGATACACTGCAGAGGCCAAGATATGCAGGGCCAAGACTGGGGTACCTTGCCAACTGTATGGGGAAAGACTGACTAGGGTAAGTGGTAAAGGATGAGGTGGGCAGGGTCGTGCTGGTAAGAGGGGGAGGAAAAGCGAACCATGATAAAAGAAAAGTATACATACGTCCTGCTGTTTCTCGAGTGGGGTGCTGTGCCCCTGGTTGTTCTGCCGGCCATTATGAGTGCTACTCTTGTGACCATTCTGGTGTGGTGTGGCAGATCGGCTGTGGCCAGTGTGCGAGGAGGATGGGCTCTGGCTTGACTCATCATTGCAAGGCTTCTGACCAGCCTCTCTCTGCTTGGGACTTTGCCTGCAAGTGAAAGGGATTCATAAAATAGTTGTATAAGACCTAATGTGCAAACGATTTTCACATAGCAAATCAGGTTTGCAGGGGGAAACTTTCTGTATAAATTTTGTTTCATTTCATTTTTTTTTAAATATTTCAATCATTTGAATTTCTTTTTCGTGCATGTGTGGTATGCCAGTGCAACTATTTACCTCCTACTTCTGTAAAAGTCATCAAACGTTGCGTGCAATTTTAATTAAACAACAAGCTAACAAGCAATTATTGGCACTAATTAAATGTAATTGAACTTTACGTGCAATTTGAAAAAGGGGGCATGGAAATAGGAGGGTCATGGGCATAACGGGGCATTCCTAAAATTAACACGTATTATTATGGAATAACGGGGATATGCACCTAATGTAGGTGCGTACATTTGAACCACAGCTGGTGTAAATGGCTGCACCTAAAGTTAGGCACAATTCCTGGGCATAAGTTCTATTCTATAAACCACGCTTAACTTTAAGTGTGGCTTATAGAATAGAACTTTTTTCAGTGCCGATCTTTAGCCTGTTTGTGCTAAATGAAATAGTGCAACGCTAAAAGGAAATGAAAATGGGCAAAAGGAAAATGCACCTTCTTACTTTAGTGCAGAATAGATCATACACCTCTTGCTTTGTGCTGTTTGCAAAATGACCCTTTAGATCAGCTGAAAGTCTATGAAACTCCTTATTATAACCTCAGGAAGGGTCAGCCAAGCATAAGAAAACATATTACCAGCCAGGAAATCTCATTGTTCCAATTCATTCGTAACTGATAATTTCACCATAAGGAGATACTTTTATGGCTTTTGCTTTTATTGCTAGAGCAGGCTGCCAAGCTATGTATTGCAATCACATTATTATAATGTGTTACAAGAATTACACAATTATATCTTTCAAAACTGCATGTGACTGTCACTAGAAGGGTCTGGTGAGGCCCCATTTAGAGTACTGTGTGCAGTTCTGGAGACCGCACCTAAGGAAAGATATAAACAGGATGGAGTCGGTCCAGAGGGCGGCTACAAAATTAATAAGCAGTCTTGAACACAAACAATATAAGAACAGGCTTATGAACGTCAACGTGTATATGCTGGAAGACAGGAGGGAGAGAGGAGATATGATAGAGACGTTTAAATATCTTAAGGGCATTAATGTACAGGAAGTGAGCCTTTTTCAACTGAAGTAAAGCTCTGGAATGAGGGGGCATATGTTGAAGTTAAGAGGGAATAGTCTTAGGAGTAATCTATGTTTTCACAGAAAAGATGGTGGAGGCGTGGAATGGCCTCCCGGTGGAGGTTGTGGAGTCGAGGACTGTGTCAGAACTTAAAAAGGCACGGGATAAGCAGTGGGATCTCTTAGGAAAAGGAAGAGTTAAGAGTTACAGAGGATGGGCAGACTGGATGGGCAATGTGGCCTTTATGTGCCGTCATGTTTCTATTTTCGAAATAATTCTGCTTTGGTCTTGCCGAATCTGTGGACATGGAGGTAAAGCTCTTGAATGAGTTTCTCAGTAAATTTCAGCCTACCTGTTGGAGACGCTGTAATCAGAAGAGGGCGATGCACTGTGAGAACTGCAGCTGCTACGCCTGTGTGATCTTCGGGCTGGAGACTCACTGTGAAACCTGCTAGAAGGCAACGGTTGGTGGGGAGAAGAGAGCTAAAGAGTGAGTGTAAAGGATCTCAACCACAAAATGAAACAAGGTACTGAACTACTTGGAGCAGACTAACTAGTAGGAGTATCACTGGTATCATTAAGTAGAAAGATAATACCAATGGTATCCCTACTAGTTAATCTGGTCCAAGCTCCGACTATGGTATAGGAAACATAATTTGCCATGAGACTGATCCTACATTTTAATAGTGATCTAACAAAAATTAACACAATCCAATGTTACATTGTTTGAACTAAAGCTTTCAGGATCCACACCTTCAACTTTCTGGGTCCTTTACCATGGCCTCTTTTGGAATTGTGTTCATAGGAAAACTCAGTTTTCTTTTGTCAGCCAGTTCATTTCCCTCCATCTTTTTCTTTTCCTCTGCCCCTTCATTCTCCTTCACCCAAGAACTGTGAATACATTTGAGGGTCTCCAGCTTTAGACCTCATCACATGTTCTAAAGACATTTCCACGGCTATCAATCTCTATCAGAAAGCCACTGGATGTGAGCATAGAGTTAATGTATGTATTACAATCACTAGCAATGAAAGTTCAACCTAGGAACTCATGGATGCTGGCCATCTTCTATGGTTCTATTGAATTAGATTGGGTTCCTCAATCAGCCTGATGGTTATACACCCCCAGTAACCTCCTCTACGTCTGTCAGAAAAGCGAGACCATCTCAAAACAACGAGGGTGTAAGTTAATGGACTGAATGAATACTAAGGATTGAGGAAAAGAATATGGGAAGACAGAGCAAACATTTAGTCTCTTTCTGCCTCTTAGTTTATTCCTGATTAGAGAATGACATGGGGATAAAATTTGTCCCCATCCCCATGGGTTCTGTCTCTGTCCCCGCCCCGTCCCCACAGGTTATGTCCCCGTCCCCACTCCCCGTGGGCTCTGTTCTCATCTGCAGAAGCCTCGAACATTTATGATTTTATATTTAAATCTCTTTATTAAAGTATAAAAAGGAACAATATGCTGTGCAACTGTTGTGTATAAATTACAAATAGAAAACAATAATGACAATGAGCAGCTTTAATAAACCCTCCCACCACCACCCTCTACCCTTCCAACCCCAACAATAGCTGACTTCTACTACCCCAAGGAATCCTATTCCACCCTGTTAAAATGTCCAGGGGTACAAAATACAACCCATTCTGTATGCCCTATAGGGTAGAAATATGCCCTATGAAGTACTGTTATGATTTTTTAATCTGTGGATGAATAAGAAGTCATCAACAATCTCAGGATTTAGTCTAGCTGCCCTGTCTTCCACAGTCCCTTCTGCAATAGAAGATGTCTTCTTAGAAGATGTGTTGGTAGCAGGATGTACAGGATCCCCCATGCAAAGTTTGCTAGCTGTGGCCAGCATGTTTGCTTGTTTTTCCAAAATATAAATATATTGTTGTCCGCATCAATCAAACATAAATAACAGTCCAGTTCATTAACAGGCTTCAAAGTAGAAAGTGACACAGGGACAAAGTATGTCCCCGTCCTCATGGGCTCTGTCTCCATCCCTGCCCCGATCCCGCAGGATCTGTCCCCGCCCTGTCCCAGCGGGCTCTGTCCCCGTCTCCATCCCTGTGGTTACCGTGGATCCCCATCCCCGTGTCATTTTATATTCCTGATCCCAAAGCAGCACAGCATCTCTGAAAGACCAACTTATAAGTTCAACGCATACATAAATCAGCTGCTTTGTAATGTTTAACTGTGTGAAGATGGTGAAAGAGGATGCATCATTCAACTGCTTTGCACAGAGAATGCCTACCTCCCACTGCAGCTCCTTGTGACTGTGGGCAAGTCACTTTAACCCTCCATTACACCAGGCACAAAATAAGTCCCTGTATATATCAGGGGCGTAGCTATGTGGGGCCACAGGGCCTGGGCCCCTGTAGATTTGGCCCTGGACCCCCCTGCCGATGACCCTCTCGACCCCCCCTCCCGCCGCCAACCCACCGTCGCCATCTGCTACCTTTGCTGGTGGGAGACCCCAACCCCCGCCAGTCGAGGTCCTCTTCTTCCTTCGTTCTGTTTCTGAGTCTGACGTCCTCGTCAGACTCACAGAAACAGAATGAAGCCTTGCACTGGAAGAAGAGGACCTCGCTGGCTGATCTGCAAGGCTTCGTTCTGTTTCTGTGAGTCTGATGTCCTGCAGAACGAAGAAAGAAGAGGACCTCGGCTGGCGGGGGTTGGGGTCCCCCGCCAGCAAAGGTAGGCGACAGCGGGTGAGGGTTGGTGGCGGGAGGGGGTCGAGAGGGTCGTCGGTAGGGGGGGTCAAAGGTGGTGGTGGCGGGGGAGGGTCGGCGGCGGCGCCATGGGGGGCTAAAATGTGCCCCCTCACCTCGGGCTCTGGACCCCTCTCCCGCCGAAGTCTGGCTATGCCCCTGGGTGTAATGGATATGGACTGAGCACAATTTAAAAATTTAAAACTTTAAATTTTCTAACATTGTTATATTGGTTGCTTTATGCATAGATGGTTGGTTTGATTTATCCTAAGTAATTTTATTTAGTGTTTATATATAATAAGTAAACTGTTTTGGTTGTAACTACAGAAAGGTGGTATATCAAGTCCCATCCCCTTTCCCTTTCCTGACTATATCTTACATTAATAATCTACTACACTTACAGGTTGTGTTTGCGTCTCCATCTGCTATCTTACCTCTTTCTTTCTTTGTTTTTGTCTTTCCTTTTGTTCTTTGGGCTCCTGGACCTGAAAAACAGTAGAAACCTAAAAACACAGAAGCAGCTGCAGTGATGTACTCAGCTTCTATATTAACGGGGTCTATGCAAGCCATTTCCAGGTCACCTGAGTCTCTGCTCATCTGTTCTTTCAGGGTGAGGATTTAAGGTGAAGAAGGCTGTCACTGGTATCTTAAGGATAGAAGACAGATAACAGCTGACACAATACTAGTGACAACTTTTGAAAGCAGTGAGTCTATTTCTTATGGATATTTCATTAATTAGATGTGTTTATTTGTAAGCTGTTCTGAAATTCTGGTAAGTGGGTTAAAAGCAGTGCATTTTTTTCTAGCGAAAAAGGTGCTGGTACTCAAATGCCAGGCCACCCTTCAGGGGTGGGGTGATCACTGAGGGACCCACCCCACAATAGCCAGGCCCCCTGAAACCAGTCACAGAATCTATGACAAGGTACAATTGGTGTGTAGAGCCTAAGCTCTTTCATTTAGAACTTGGGGATCATGGATCAATTTTAGCAGACAATGGATAAGGTGCCGGTACTCAGTACCCCCAAGTACCCCCTCAAAAAAAGCCCTGGTTAAAAGTGAGGTTAGTACTGAACATGGAGTGGCCCTGATGCCCAAAGCTCCGACACTAAAGCCAACAGCACCTGCCCCATATCACAAGAACAGCGCAGAAAAATAGCCTCCAATGATCAAAGCTAATGGCATTCAAATTATATGTGTGCTTTGAGACCAAAAGTAAGGGGGCACATGCCTGACGTATGTGCACAAGAGTTTCACGGTACGCGCAGCTCTTGTGTGCCTGAGCCAGACAAATCCTGACGTGAAGCACACATTGGCGTATTCTTCTGCACCTCTAAATCAGGGGCATAGCCAGACCTTGAGATGGGAGGGGCCAGGACCCAAGGTGGGGGGAACATTTGGTCCACCTCCCCACCATTGCCCCCCCTCCGTCACCTCGCTGCCCTTCCGCTCCCACCCACTGCTGTCGCTGTACATCTTGGCTGGTGGGTGTCCCCAACCCCCGCCAGCCGAAGCCTTTGTCCAGCGCTGGTCTCCGGCGCTGCTGCCGCATTGCCTGCCCTGCTCTCTCTTCCCCTCACATCCGGCACACTCCTTTTCAGTTTCACTAAAAAGAGTGTGCCAGACATGAGGGGAAGAGCTAGCAGGGTAGGCAATGCAGCGGTGCCGGAGACCAGCGCTGGACGAAGGCTTCAACTGGGGTGGGTTGGGGACCCCCACCAGCCAAACCAGGGGCCCAGAGCAAATTTGGGGGGAGGCCAGGCCCCTGTGGTTTCAAATAGCTATGCCACTGCTTTAAATATAAGCTTTTCAAATTGTTTTTCCTCCTTGAAAGGCTTACAAGGAAGCACAGAAAACAGGCACCAATGTATGCTTTCAGTTTTGGGTTTGCTTGGACTTGCGCTGAATTTGATTTCAGTACTGGCATGTAGAGGGCTTAGGGCTTCCTTCCACTTCCAAAAACAAAGGAAAAACAGTACATTTTAAAGAGAAAATCACAAGAAATCCTCTCGTCAACCCCCCAGTGCCAGTTCTTAGTTGGCATTATTTTTCCAGCAGTATGAGGACCGTTTTGTGCACTGTTTTCTGAGCATTGCGAGGGCATAGCAAATGACCTCATTAAGGTCCATTTGACTACGTTTAAATACAATTTGCGACCATCTCTGAAGCACAAGCTGTTTCCTGTGCTAAAGCCCTCTGAGCATTCTGCCCAGATTAATGCAAGCAGTAGTCCAGTACTAATCGGCTCTAATGCCAGCGTTAGGTTCTGAGCATCATCCCCGATGGGTCTGTAATAGACAGACCGTGGCAAACCACTCCAGAATATGACAGATGGAGGCATTGTTTGGTTTCCCGAAGGTGTTTGACATGGGGTCACACACAGAACTGATAAAGAGAACTGCAGACTGGAAGTATATGCAAGATAAAAGATATGCAGATGGATATGTTAGGGTAGGTAGGAATGAAAGAGCAGTGATTAAGTTCACAGGTTCTGACCCGGGGTGGGGGTGGAAACTGGAGTGTCGCATGGATCTCTAAGCAGACGCCTGCTGCTCTCCAGTCTGAAAGGCACACTTATCTGTGTAAAATAGGGATTGATGTGTTTGCTTAGATTTCCTACTTATATTTGATGAACATAATCTGTCATGAAGTCTTTTTTTTTTTTTTTGCTTTCTGACAAATTCATTCCATTAGATTGCTCCTGAAACCAGAATTAACTCATGCCCTCATTCTAAATTGTATTGCTTATTGCAATACCCTGTATAATGGTTTCAAACTCCTTTCTCTAAAATGATTACAACACAGACTACTGTAGTTAGCCTCCACTACAATTCTCAGAGAGATGGCTATTTGACTCCTTTGCTAACTAATCAGCCCTGGTTACTACCTCTTTTAAAGGGCTAGATTAAAATAGAGCAACCCCACTACTCATAATATTACATTGACTCCCGATCAAGGCCAGACTATTTTTCAAAATTCTGTTTGGCATGTTACTGGACTACATGCTAGACATGATCAAACTATCACCAAGAAATGCAAACCCAGGAACCAGATGTTCCCTACTACGTCACCTGCCCAACTGCAAAAACGTACTATACAAGTCCACCTACACAGTGGGATTTAGCTATCTGGGTTCAAAATGGTGGAACTTGATTCCCACAGTCATAAGAAGCATCACAAATTACCTCAGTTCAGAAGAGACCTAAAGACCTACCTCTTCAGGAAATTTTATGAGTAAAATATGCACTAATCATTCTGGAACAACAATACACAACACAACTTCTAACTGTAACGCATCTTTTCAGTTAAGAAATGAACTAAGACATATCTTCTCAAGAAACCCAATGACTATTCCATAGGCATTCACAGTTATCATACAACCTTGTAAATGTAATTGAATCAATGTAATCTTTAACAACTGTTAAGCCATATTGAACCGAAACTCATTTTTGGATAATTGTGGAATACAAGTATGAAGGAATAAATAATAAAATAAAAATTAAGTTCAAGGTTCTCATACTAACCTACAGAGTACTTCACTTGAATTCTTCACTTGGGAGCTCCTGAGTACTTGGCTATGCTATCATCCCAGCAAGGTCATCTCCTGATCAATCCTTCAGCTCTAAAAATGCCTATCAAAGTCCCTCTTTTGTTTGCCTGGCCCATTTTGTGGAATTCTCTTCCATCTTCCCTGACATCGGAACCCTCTTTCGTGAAATTCAAATCTGGTCTCAAAACTTTCTTTTTTTTTACTTAGGCTTATAGGGCATTGTTCAGCTGACTTTTCTCTTAAGGACTGGACAGAAAGGGCCAGATTGTGAGCTAATAATTATGTTTATGTTTGTAGCAACTTCTTTCTGGTTGTCTGTTCCTGTGTCCTTGTTTATTTGAAAGGTGGTTACAAAAGTCTCTAACTAAACTAATATAGACTAAAGACTAAACCCTCTACGTTTGTGCTAAGAGTTGAATGAATAGCAGATGAGAAGACCAGAAAAGCCTGAGTAGACTGGTATAGGAAGATGGGCCTTTGAGGTGTGGATCAACGGAAGTGATTATCACCTAGTGACTAGCGGTGTCCATTTTATTTCCAGTCAATTGCAAATAGGTCACTCAGTTCTTCACTGGTTTTGGAGCCCTCCACATGCAAAGAGACGTTGAAGATGCCAAAGCAAATTAATCTGTTTCCAGGATATGTTTGCAAACAAACAGCAAGGTCATAGAAAGTTTCAGTCACTGCACAGAGATCTAGAGGGATGATATTCAAAGTGATTTCAGCAGGCAGGAGATGCCGAAATTCAATGGCTGTTAACCTGTCAGTGCCAGTGAATTTCAGCTTTGACTGGCCATCAAAATATATGGGCAGGTCAGGGGTAGTACAGGAGGTGGCATTGGGGAGGAGCTGGCAGTTATGTGGGTGCTGGCGATATTCAGTGCTGGCACATGCATAGCTAATTAGGCAAATTTAGGACAGTGTGGCAATTTCCTTCCTTTCCCCCTACTCCCACAAAGCACATCACAACCCCCTCTCTCCCTCCCTCCCTCCCACCCCCCCAAGACACATCATGACCCCCCACCTCCCCTCCCTCCCGCACCCATAGCCCTCCCAGGCCTACCTTTTCAATCATTAGTGGTGTAGTGGGGTCATATAGGCAGGAGTGATGTCCACTCACTCCTATCCACTGCAGCTCCTTAGAGAAAATATCTGGGGCTAATTTAGCTGGCCACCACCGGCTGGCAGGTGTATAAGGGGGAAATGCCTCTCATTGATTTAAACTCATGACCCTGCCTTTGGTTTTCCCACTCTGTTCCCAGCTGCCATGAGCCATGGCATCACTAAAAACAGTCTGACATTGGCATGTTGGCCATTAGTTGGCACCAATGTCAGGAATGGATGAGCACTGTGGTGGAGTGAGGCAGGAAAATGAGATCTGTTATTGCACAAATAAATAAAGGATTTTGCTTATAATCTGACAATTTCATGAATGCTAAATTCATTAGGATACCTTGAGGGGCATTTTTGTTGTGACGTCCAAATCTGATTTTGGACGTTTTGCAAAACAAATGTCAAACAATCCAGTGACAAACATGGTCATATTCAAACCAGAAAAAAATGTCTAGCTTTTTGGTTCAAAATTTGCTCTATTTTACATATTTCTTTAAGGGCCATTTTCAAACAAAAACCGTCCAAGGGAAAAACACACAAAAACAAACCTGGCCACACAGACATCCCAACGGAGCAGCCTAGGAGGCACTGCAGTGGACTTCTCATAAAAGGTCCCAGGTACACATCACATCATAACCCCCTTACATTGTATGGTGAGCCCACCAGGAATAGCAAAAAAAATGTACTGTACCCAAATGTATACCACTGCAATAACCCTTATGCCTGTAGGTGTCCCTATATGTGCATTCAGTATGTATTTTGTGGTTTGGGGGGCACTCACACTTTACACCACAAGTGTACCAGTTAGAGTGGGATATGGGCCTGGGTCTCCTTCTCTACAATCCACTGCACCAACCACTAGGTTACTCCAGGGACTTGCCGCTGCTCTAAAAGGAATGGATTAGGGGGGAGGTAATGCCTTTATACCTCCTGTGGTCATCTGGTCAGTTTGGCCACCTTTTTGGCATTTAGTTGTTATTGAAACAGGTCTAGTCAAAAATGTCCTATCTTTTGACCTGGACGTTTTTACAATGTTCCATTATCGCAGAAAATCTTCCAAATAGTAAGCCCGCCCTAGTTCCACCCAAAACATGCCTCAACACATCCTCTTGAGATTTAGATGAAGCACATAGGAAAACATCTTAAAAATGAGTTTCGAAAACAGCGATTTGGCCACTTTTGCTATAAAAAGGCTATCTGCCATTTTGAAAAACGTTTTTCTGTTTTGAAAAAGAGCGCCATTGATTGATCAATTTTTTTACCACGTAAATGGCTGACTGAATGACATCTTCTCCTCTTCACGTTTACAAAATGGCATGTACTCCGACCTTCAAAAAGGCAATGCCATGAAAAAGGAGGAGAGGAGAAGAAAGATCTAAAGGATTCACCACAAAAACACGACAAGCCAGGGACTTTGGAATGCAGAAAGGAAAACAAGAAAACAAAACACAGCAGTAAATTTGGGGGAAGAACCAGATATGATGCAGCGAGCGCTGGGAACTGTAGTCCATCAGAGGCTCTCACCTGTGTCTTCTCTTCTTCCTGGATCCTGAATCTGACCTAAAGAACAACGTCAGAAATGATAAAGGACACAACAAAGAAAGCACTGACCTAAATGCTCTATGAAACCTGAATGGGTAGCTGGCTGAGCTAGTGTAGAACCACAGAAAACAGCATAAACTAGAGAGGAAGATGGCTCCTTCATATGGCCTTTTCACAGAACCCAACCAAAGGTCGATTCTGAGTGCAAGATTAACTTTGAGAAGGAGTTCACACTTGACACAGTCCCGTGATGTGCCTGCCTATCCGATTATTACAATTTTCATGATCTTGATTTCATAAAATCAGCCTTTTTACAAAGCAAATCAGAGCAATGAACAATCAAAAGTAAGAAGGGACTCCATAAAATACAGGAAATGATTCCTCAATCACACAGCGCAGTCATCCAAAAAGAGAGAGAGAGAGAGAGAGATAAAAATAAGAGGAAGTTAGTAAAATAATCATCCTACTATGTATTTCTGTGACATCTACAATTTCTCATACATATACAGCAGGGGTGTAGCCAGACCTCGGCGGGAGGAGGGCCCAGAGCCTAAGGTGGAGGGGGCACATTTTAGCCCACCTCCCCCAGCCGCCGACCCTCCCCCGCCACTTTCAACCCACTGCCGCTGCCGCAAGGTACCTTTGCTGGCCGGTGTCCCCAACCCCCGGCAGCCTTAGTCTTCTTCAGCGCTGGTCTTCGGCGCGTTCGCTGATCTGAGCTATGAGTCCTGAGCAGTTTCACTTAAAGGAACGTGCAGGACATCAGGACTCACAGCACAGATCAGTGAACACACCAGAGACCGGCACTGAGGAAGACTAAAGCTGGCGGGGTTGGAGACCCCAGCCAGCAAAGGTACCTTACGGCGGCAGCGGGTTGAAAGTGGCGGGGAAGGGTCGGCGGGGGGGGGGGGGGGAGGGTCAAAAGTAGAGGGGGCTAGGACCCCATCTAGCTACACCCCTCATATACATTAAAAACAAACATTTTAAAAAGTGCCCCTTGGCTGGGCACAATGGAAGGGCACTGTTTTCAGGACCGGGGAAAGAAGGAATCTAACTGCTGCCATCCATAAAGTGATGCTGAGGCAGGGGCGGACTGACCATTCGGGTAATCGGGCAGTGCCCGAGTGCCCAGAAGCTCTAGGGGGTCCAGAGGCTCTGTCTGGTTGCTCACCGTTGCCGCAGCTCATTGCAGCCCTTCCTGGTCCTACCTTGAAGGGCCTGGTGGTCTAGTGGCCTCTGTGGGGGCAGAAAAGAATCCCACTTCCTGCCTGCTGCTGCTACTCTGCATGGTGGTGCTGGCACTACCGTGTTTTAAAAATGACTGCTGAGACTTCCTGTAGAAGTATCACGAGACTGCCGAGACCTGCGAGACTACCACAGTAAGTCTTCGCAGCCATTTTGAAAAACACAGTGGCGCTGCCACCGCCGGACACAGCAGCAATAGCAGGCAGGAAAGAGTGGGGTTCTTTCCTGCCCCTGAAGAAGCCATTCGACCACCAGGCCCTTCAAGGTAGGACCGGGAGGGTGGTGCGGGAATGGGGTGGCACTGCAGCGGTGCTGCGGTGAGGCAGCAGGCAGTGGCAGGCAGTGGCCCAGGTGGCCCAATGACCTTTACTGCCCGGGGGCCCTGACCACTGTCAGTCTGCTTCTGTGCGGAGGGTTTACATTTCTACAGTCCTCAGGGCATTGACAGTTACCTAGTGCTGCCCAAGTATACCAGCTGAAAGTGGGAAGAGGAAAGATGAAAGAGAGAGTGATGGATGGGCACAGCAGAAACGAAAAAATAATTACCTTGGGGGAAGATATTACTATTCTACTGTACTGAGAAAAATATAAAAATGATTTTACTATGACACCCATGCTTAACTGAAATGAGTCCTTGTAATCAAAAAGAAAATAATTTAACAATTTCATGTGTCTCGAGATATAATAATATCAAAAAACAGACTAATTCAGAATCAGTATGTGAAACAGTAAGGGGTATGTTTACTAAGGTGCGTTAGTGTTTTTAATGCACCTTTAACATTAAAATGCCTTAAACGCTAACGCATCTATATATTCCTATGGGCGCTGTAGCATTTAACGCACATAAACCATTAATGCATGTTAAAAATGGTAATGCATCTATAGTGTGCTTTAGTAAACATAACCCTAAGTGAACCCCTGACTTTCTCAGAGTAATTAATTGGCTAAGTGGATAACTGGGAAACAACGAAACCATTATGCAGAGAACATCTACAAACTACCTCCCCTCCCCCCATTTTAGAAAAACGAGCGGTAATGCTGACGCAGCCCATTCACTTGAATGAGTCGCCAGCAGCTGCTAGCAAGGCTTTGTAAAAGGGGAGAAGGGGTAAATTTGGACATCCTTTCTTATATACAGTTCCAAAAGTTTTTGAGTTTGCTGTTCATCATAAACGTTAATGAGAATTCATTTGCTACAATCAGTATAAATTTCAGAAGACCTATGAAAGAGAGTGGTTGTTACAAGACCATTTTGAGAGACAGCGAAAAAGAGAGGGTCCAAAAGCACATAAACCAAAGTAGCAAACAAAGCACAAAAGGGCCTCCAGAATAGGAACAATGGTACAATCTTTGTTAAAATGGACCCGACATGGGCCGTGTTTCGACGCACACAAGCGCCTGCCTCAGGGGTCAATCTAATTTTCCTTTAAGTTAGAAATAGCCCAGATTGTTTTGGCGGGTTTACTGCATCAAAGAGCATTTGGTACGACTCGCAACAGATCAAACATTATTAAATACTGTGATAAAGTCACATCCAGGATAGTTGGGTTAAGGCAGTGTCAGTTTGAAATACAAGTCCCAGAAGGCATTGCAGGCAAGGAGCCAGGGGGTGAGATGAGGAACCCGGACTAGACTCCTAGCTGCAATAGGGGAAGACATGGGTGTAAGCTGGCAGGATGTGTAGATGGGCTGCCACTAGGGGGGAAAGAGAGATAGGAAACCCTGTGTGCAGGAGCTCATCGTTAGTCTAATGCTTAACTCAGCTGGTATGGGTGTGGGGGAAGCTAATGGAAGGAGAATGATTGGTTGTGAGAGCAGAAGCCAGGGATTGATTAGGCAAGTGGGAAGGAGTCCCAGAAGAGAGAAGCAGAGAGGAGAGAAGCAGTTGCAGGCTGAAAACCCTTGGGTAAGAGAGGTCCCTAAAGTACTGAAGCAGGCTGAAATCCCTTGGGTGTGAGGAAGTTCCAAAAGCATTTGCAGGCTGAAAATCCTTGGGTAAGGGAGGTCCCTAAAGTATTGAATTTACCAGTGAAGCTGATGCAGGGTGAAATCCCTTGGGTATGAGGAGTCCCTAAAGTATTGAACTCTCCTGAAGGTAAAGAGAGTAGAAGGTAGAAACTGCTGCTTTGTGATTTAACTGTGATGATGAAATGAAAGAACTGCTTCTATTTGGAATTGAACTACTGTTTATTGTGCACTGGATAAAGAGCCCAGACTGGAGCTGACTGTGAGCCTATATTGAATCCTGGTATGTGCTGATAGCCTACTGCTTAAAGGGGACTATTTGCCACACACTTTCAGGTGGCTTACATGTGCTTAAGATTGAAGGTGAATGCTGCTGTTGGAACTGTGTATCAGGTCTACTAGAAACCTGCATGGAATAAAGTCCTTAAGATTGAAGTTGCTGGTGGACATTTATTTCTTGACTGTACCGGGAGCCTGTGGCTGGAGGAGATTGTTCTATCCTTGGCTGCACCTAGAGGTACTTGGTTACAACAGGGCATAAATTTAAGCACCTTGTTAAAGAATGAGGGAGTAAATTCCTAAAAAGGAATATTTCAACACAGTAGATTATTCGGAAAATCTTGTTCAAGAATCTTCTCAACTGTTGTTAGAGATAAGTGGAGGGGCATAATTGAAAGGGACGCCCAAGTTTTGCTGAGGATGTCCTCGCAAAACGTCCCGTGGAGGGGCGGGGAAACCTGTATTATCGAAACAAGATGGATGTCCATCTTTCGTTTCGATAATACGGTCGGGGACACCCACATCTTGAAACTTGGGTCGTCCTTAGAGATGGTCGTCCCTAGACTTGGTCATTTCTGATTTTCGGCGATAATGGAAACCAAGGACGCCCATCTCAGAAACAACCAAATGCAAGCCCTTTGGTCATGGGAGGAGCCAGCATTCGTAGTGCACTGGTCCCCCTGACATGCCAGGACACCAACTGGGCACCCTAGGGGGCACTGCAGTGGACTTCAGAAATTGCTCCCAGGTGCATAGCTCCCTTACCTGGTGTGCTGAGCCCCCCCAACCCCCCCCCCCCCAAAAAAAAAACCCACTACCCACAACTGTACACCACTACCATAGCCCTTACAGGTGAAGGGGGACACCTAGATGTGGGTACAGTGGGTTTTGGAGTGCTCACATTTACCACCACAAGTTGAACAGGCAGGGGGGGATGGGCCTGGGTCTGCCTGCCTGAAGTGCACTGCACCCACTAAAACTGCTCCAGGGACCTGCATAATGCTGTGATGGACCGGAGTATGACATTTGAAGCTGGCATACAGGCTGGCACAACATATTTGTAAAGATGTTTTTTGAGAGTGGGAGGGGGTTAGTGACCACTGGGGGAGTAAGGGGAGGTCATCCCCGATTCTCTCCAGTGGTCATCTGGTCAGTTCGTACACCTTTTTGTGGCTTGGTCGTAAGAAAAACAGGGCCAGGTAAAGTCGTCCAAGTGCTCGTCAGGGACACCCTTTTTTTTCCATTGTGGGTCGAGGACGCCCATGTGTTAGACACACCCAAGTCCCCTTAGAATCAAACTGTATAGAGAGGAAAGGTCCCAGGAAACTTTCCTTCTGAGAAGCTCTGAGGGGCTGATGATCAAATTCCCCATGCTATTCCAAGCAGGGCTGAAAAAATAGAGAAAAATTAGAGGGAATTAAAGCCCCAATGATGAAAACTAATATCATGCAATTTTTTGCGTGCCATTAGTTTTGATCATGGGGGGGGGGGGGGGGGGGGGACTTCTGCGGGAGGATTGTGGTGATGGAAGATATGATTGAGGTCTACAAAATCCCCAGTGGTGTAGAACGAGTAGAAGTAAATCGATTTTTTACTCATTCCAAAAGTACAAAGAGTAGGCGACGCTAGAGGAAGTTACATGGACATACTTTTAAAACAAATAGGAGGAAACGTTTTTTCACTCTTCGAATAGTTAAGCTCTGGAACTCGTGTCCGAAGGATGTGGTAACAGTGGTTAGCATATCTGGGTTTTAAAAAGTTTTGGACAAGTTCCTGGAGGAAAAGTCCATAGTCTGTTATTGAAACAGACATGAGGAAGCAACTACTTGCCCTGGGATTTGTAGCATGGAATACATAGTAAATGATGATGGCAGATAAAGACCTGTATGGTCCATCCAGTCTGCCCAACAAGATTGTTGCCACTATTTGGATTTCTGCCAGGTACTTGTGACCTGGCTTGGTCACTCTTGAAAACAGGATACTAGACTAGATGGACCATTGGTCTGACCCAGTATGGCTACTCTTATGTTCTTATGTCCAAGAGAAAATCCCAGACCTGTCAAACCTCTTCTGCTGGTCTCCCCCATTCCTCCCTTGCCAGCTCTGAGCTAGCATAGGATTTGCAGTGGGAGCAGCACCCTTGTTTGGCACACTGCCCGCTGATCATAAGGGAGGAATGTGGGAGACCCTCGTTTGCACACATCTGCATGGAATTAATGGCCAGAGCCGGCAAGAGTGTTGTTACACGCGCTCGCTAGCTCTGATCATTAGGCGAGAGCAAACGTGTTTGCTTTTGACCATCTGCCCCTGAGACACTGGACTCCAGAAGACAAGAACCTGGGTGTTTTATGTTGCACTGCTAGAGAAATGTCTGTGTAGTTTATGAGTTATTATTCTTGATGTATCACCAGTAAAGTAATGTCTCAGTGGTTTACAAAACAAAAGTAAAAGAAAAATAAGTGCACACACAAAGCAAACTCTAGCTTGATTAAAAAGCTGTTATCCATCATTTCCCTTCCCAAGGATCGCTACGTCCAATAAAGCAATTCAGAGAAGCCTCTGAGAACTCTGGAAGAGAAGCTGGAAGCACAGGGGAGAAATGAGGGAGGGGCTGTGGGCAGAAGCGCAGAGCTGCACTGCAGATGGGTCAAACTGATTAATACAGGGACGGAAAAGAGAAGCGCTGTACTGCAGATACAGCAGCTCCTTTGTATCCTACTCTGTGTTGCTGCTTTCCAGTGTCAGGGGAGCTCTGCCCTAGATTTCTGAAACTTGCTCTCCCCAACCGCCCCAGTCTGATGAAGTCAGCGTGAGATGTCTTGTGATCACCGTATATGAAAAAATTCAGTTCTGCAGAAGGCACAAAATATTAATGGTGCAAACAGAGCATCCAGCAGAAAGGTAAGAAAGCTGAAGAAGGTTCTTTTTTTTTTTTCATAAGTACAGAAGTATTGCCACACTGCGACAGACCGAAGGTCCATCAAGCCCTGCATTCTGTTTCTGAACCGTGGCCGATCCAGGTCACAAATACCTGGCAAGATCCTGAAAAAGTTCAATGCATTTTATGCTGCTTATCCCAGAAATAAGCAGTGGATTTTCCCCAGGTCTATGGACTTTTCCTTTAGGAAGCCGTCCAGACCTTTTTAAATCCCCACTAAGCTAACCACCTTGACCACAATCTCTGGCAACAAATTCCAGAGTTTAATTACACATTGAATGAAGAAATATTTTCTCCAATTTGTATTAAATTTACTACTTTGTAGCTTCATCGTATGCCCCCTAGTCCTAGTATTTTTCCAAACAGTAAACAAACTTTCCTTTTTGTGGGCTTTTCATTCATGGTCACTTTATACCCACCACCCTCAGCGCCAAACCAGAACGCCTTTCAGAGTCCATGGAGCCATTCAAACTCTTTTAAACATCCCATCTATAGTGCTTTCAGACTTCATTAGTGTCATGTGGAAAAACTGGTCCAATACCTGGTCCTGGTATCTCATGTCACTGTTCCACAGTCAAGCTGCACTGTCTAACTGTGGTGCACCTGACATAATACATTACAGAGAATGAGGATTACTTATTGAGGCAGTGTTAGGCTCCTGAACATATCCCAAGTGCAACTGTTTACTAGATTAAGGACAGGAGTTTAATGGGTTGTAAAACTGAATACTTTTGGAGGCAGGACTGGCGTTAGTGGTGTGCAAATAGACCAATTACCGTGGGCACCCACACCACAGAGTAAAACAGGGGGTCCCAAGCCCGCCTGAGGCTGAAGTAAGTACAGAATGCTGGCGGTATATAGCGGAATTAGAAAAGGTACAGAGAAGGGCGACGAAAATGATAAAGGGGATGGGACGACTTCCCTATGAGGAAAGGCTAAAGTGGCTATTGCTGTTCAGCTTGGAGAAGAGATGGCTGAGGGGAGATAAGATAGAGGTCTATAAAATACTGAGTGGAGTGGAATGGGGAGTCGTGAATCGCATATTCACTCTTTCCAAAAATACTAGGACTAGGGGGCACAAAATGAAGCTACTAAGTAGTAAATTTAAAACAAATCGGAGAAAATATTTCTTCACTCAACGTGCAATTAAACTCTGGAATTCTAAACTGTATTTTGCTTTTGAAACTTTGGCCCCCTTTGCCCCTTGTATCTCTAAGACTTCACAAAAGCCTCAAGCGCCATGGTATACTTCAGATCTGTGACAACTGAAACAACAGCTCCATCATTCAGAACACAAATGGTGGCGAAACCCTACTAGCTCCTACCTAACTGCCTATAGATGAAAAATGTGTTCCTATAAAACTTCACTATTACTCTGGAAAAAGGAATACTACTCTGTTTAAATTTCTAGAGCCCCTACATAAGCATAAGTACATAAGTGCATAAGTAATGCCATACTGGGAAAAGACCAAGGGTCCATCGAGCCCAGCATCCTGTCCACGACAGCGGCCAATCCAGGCCAAGGGCACCTGGCAAGCTTCCCAAACGTACAAACATTCTATACATGTTATTCCTGGAATTTTGGATTTTTCCAAGTCCGTTTAGTAGCGGTTTATGGACTTGTCCTTTAGGAAACCGTCCAACCCCTTTTTAAACTCTGCTAAGCTAACCGCCTTCACCACTTTCTCCGGCAACGAATTCCAGAGTTTAATTACACGTTGGGTGAAGAAAACTTTTCTCCGATTTGTTTTAAATTTACTACACTGTAGTTTCATCGCACGCCCCCTAGTCCTAGTATTTTTGGAAAGCGTGAACGGACGCTTCACATCCACCTGTTCCACTCCACTCATTATTTTATATACCTCTATCATGTCTCCCCTCAGCCGTCTCTTCTCCAAGCTGAATAGCCCTAGCCTCCTTAATCTTTCTTCATAGGGAAGTCGTCCCATCCCCGCTATCATTTTAGTCGCCCTTCGCTGCACCTTTTCCAATTCCACTATATCTTTCTTGAGGTGCGGCGACCAGAATTGAACACAATACTCAAGGTGCGGTCGCACCATGGAGCGATACAACGGCATTATAACATCCTCACACCTGTTTTCCATACCTTTCTATCAAATCCTTTGATCACTTATCACCCTCACTGCCACCCAAGAACTCTCCCACAAGGCTTTTTGAAAATAAAGTCTTATGACCTTGTGCTCCTTTTTCTCTCTCACTACCATCGGTGTCAGCTCTTCCATCTCTGCTACCACCTACGTTTTGGGTTCAAGACACATCTGTTTCCTCTACCCCCATTGACGTATTAGCATTTTTCAGTCCCCTTTCTCAACCAGAACTTAGTAAGCTTGTTCAGTCCATGAAGCCTACTACAGCCTCACATGACCCTCTCCCTTCCCGCCTAGTCAAACGTTTCCTACCTACAAGGGGGGCACTGAAAGCAGCTTTTACCCTGCGCACAATTTCGATAACTGTCCAGACAGACCCAGTGGTTATTCTAGCCCCTAGGGAGTAGAATGCCAGATGAACTCTTCCACTGTATGCTGTGAGAAAAATAAAATATTTCCTTGGTTTACACATATAAACTATGGGGTCCTTTTACTAAGGTGCACCGAAAAATGGCTTGCACTGTTGTAGGCGCGTGTATTGGACGCGTGCAGGTCCATTTTTCAGCGCGCCTGCAAAAAAGGCCTTTTTTCTTGGCCGAAAATGGACGTGCGGCCAAATTAAAATTGGCGCGCGTCCATTTTGGACCTGAGACCTTACCACCACTTAGCGGTAAGGTCTCACACGTTAACCGGGTAGTAATTGTCAGCGCACGTACACTGCCGATTATTGCCCAGTTAGCGTCACATTGTAGAAAATAAAACATATTTTCTGCTGCACGTATCGGACACGCGTAAAAAACAGAATTACCACCCAGGGCACGTGGTAGCCAGGCGGTAGTTCCAAATTGACATGCGTTGGACGCACATAGGCACCAATGTGCCTTAGTAAAAGGACCCCTATATCATTAGAGGGAAATTCATATTCAGATCACAAATTCAGAGAAAGGTGTAACCAGTGACGTAGCTATGTGGGGCCACGGGGGCCTGGGCCCCCCGTAGATTTGGCCCTGGACCCACCTGCCGATGACCCTCTCAACCCCCCTCCCTCCGCCAACCCTCCCCCACCATCGCCGTGGAATACCTTTGCTGGCGGGGAACCCCAACCCCCGCCAGCCGAGGTCCTCTTCTTCCCGCGCAAGGCTTTGTTCTGTTTCTGATGTCCTGCACGTTGTACGTGCAGGACGTCAGACTCACAGAAACAGAACAAAGCCTTGCAGATCAGCCAGCAACACTGACGGCGGAGGCAGGGGAGGGTTGTCAGCAGGGGGGGGGGGTCAAAGTTGTTGTTGGTGGTGGTGGTGGTGGCGGCGGCGGGTTAGTGGCGGTAGCGGGGGGGGGGGGGGGGGCGGCGGTAGCGGGGGGGGGGGGGGGGGCTAAAATGTGCCCCTCTCCTCAAGACCCTTCACTGGCTCCCTATCCGTTTTCGCATCCTGTTCAAACTTCTTCTACTAACCTATAAATGTACTCACTCTGCTGCTCCCCAGTATCTCTCCACACTCGTCCTTCCCTACACCCCTTCCCGTGCACTCCGCTCCATGGATAAATCCTTCTTATCTGTTCCCTTCTCCACTACTGCCAACTCCAGACTTCGCGCCTTCTGTCTCGCTGCACCCTACGCCTGGAATAAACTTCCTGAGCCCCTACGTCTTGCCCCATCCTTGGCCACCTTTAAATCTAGACTGAAAGCCCACCTCTTTAACCTTGCTTTTGACTCGTAACCACTTGTAACCACTCGCCTCCACCTACCCTCCTCTCTTCCTTCCCGTTCACATTAATTGATTTGATTTGCTTACTTTATTTATTTCTTGTCTATTAGATTGTATGCTCTTTGAGCGGGGACTGTCTTTCTTCTATGTTTGGTCAGCGCTGCGTACGCCTTGTAGCGCTATAGAAATGCTAAATAGTAGTAGTAGTAGTAGCAACATTCCATGTAGAATCTCAGAATCTCAATAGTAGCAACATTCCATGTAGAATCTCCAATAGTAGTAGACTTTGCGCCTTCTGTCTCGCTGCACCCTACGCCTGGAATAAACTTCCTGAGCCCCTACGTCTTGCCCCATCCTTGGCCACCTTTAAATCTAGACTGAAAGCCCACCTCTTTAACATTGCTTTTGACTCGTAACCACTTGTAACCACTCGCCTCCACCTACCCTCCTCTCTTCCTTCCCGTTCACATTAATTGATTTGATTTGCTTACTTTATTTATTTCTTGTCTATTAGATTGTATGCTCTTTGAGCGGGGACTGTCTTTCTTCTATGTTTGTGCAGCGCTGCGTATGCCTTGTAGCGCTATAGAAATGCTAAATAGTAGTAGTAGTAGTAGTAGTAGGGCTCTGGACCCCCCTCCCGCCAAAGTCTGGCTACGCCCCTGGGTGTAACTGAGCAGAAACCCAAAGTGAGAAAATCATACCTCCAAATGTGGAAAGGGCAATATTTACGAGTTACAATTTATACCCGATAGAGGTAAGTCTATAAAGAAGGCGCCAACATTTAGGTGCCAAGAAAATGCATAAATGGCCAGGGCCGGTCCAACCCAGTAAGCGGGGTAAACACCGCAGGGGGGCGCCTGCCTTCAAGGGCGCCTCCCTCCCACGGCCCACTCAGCTGTTCGACGACGGGTCAGGTGCAAACCTGCCTGCCCATGCGCCTTCCCGGTTCCTGGCTTGCTTCCCGCAACGCGGCGCTGCTCTTGCTTCTCTCTTGTCTCCTTCCAGCCTTCCACTCTCGACGTCATGACGACGCCTCCTCCCCCTGCGGCACCTTCGTGCGCGCGCGCCAGTGCGTGTCTTCCGGTTGCGGCCCTGCTTGAAGCTGAAGCGTCTCTCGCATCTCTCTGAGTCCTCAGGCCGGCACGCTCTGCCGCAGAGCTGTGGGGGGTCTCAGTCAGTTCTGGCAGTTGCATTTGAATCAGGACTCAGACATAAGTAAGTTGTATTGCAGTCTTTTGCAGAGCTTGCACGTGTGTGTGTGTGTTTGTGTGTGTGTGTGTGTGTGTGTATGTGAGAGGAGTATTTGTGACCTGGATTGGGGGAGGGGGGGGTCTCTACTGAAATAGGAGGCACTGAAGGGAAGGAGAAAGGTGCTTTCGTAGACCTGGGATTCTCAGAACTTAAAAGGCAGAGGGTGCTGCATGGGCATGGCAGGATTTGGGTGGATTGCAGGGTTCCTCCATTAAGTGGAATGAGCAGACTATCAGCATAGGAGCTCCAGAGCGACTGGCTACAGTGTCACATGCTTAGAAGGGAGTAGCCAGGGATGAAGACCTACAGGAGAGAAAGAGTGCTAGATGGGGGGGGGGGGGGGGGCGGCACCAACTGATAGTCTGCAGGGGGGCACCAGAGACCCTAGGACTGTCCCTGTAAATGGCCAAAATTCCTTCACATACACACATAAATGGCACCTAAATATGACGGTGCATAATTTGAAAGTAGGTGCATACTTGGGTGGAGAGTGGGCAGGACATGTGTAAATTATAGCATACTATAAATTATGTGCATTTTAAAATCAATCTGGGTGCAATCATTTACATCAGTTCTATGGCTCGAGTAAGTGTTGTCTAAATTATATGCATGTATTTGTATTGCTATTCTACTATTCTATAAATGAAAGGCCAGTGACCCAGACTTTAGGTGGCCAAAAACACAAATGGGTGGCGGCCTAGCACAGCCAGAAGGGGTGGGTTGGGGAGGGAACGGGGAAGGGGGCTGAGGGAGTGTTGAGGCTCAGGCAAGTCAGTTAATGGATAGAGAAGGGGAGGCAAGAAAGGTAGAGGGTAGAGGAGGAGACTTAGCCACTGGCAGAGATTGCAAATGTGCAATCGCCATTTTGCCAGTTGCTCCAACGGCTCAACCACCCCACCCACCCCATTTCTAGGACATAGGTTTTTGCTGCAGCAATTGACAGGTAGTAGGTCCTAGCCTGACAGAGCACAGAGAGTACGTTGCAGACCAAATTAAGGTCAAATGTCAAGTGGTTGTTGGCCCATGCTAGCAGTGGCTGGATGATGACTAAGGCCAGGAGCAGTTTCTCTCTTGTACGGAGGGGGGGACAGTGCCTGAGTAACAGCTGATCAGCGAGGCTTTCCTCAGACTTGGATGGAATGGGGAGGATGAAGGCTTCAAGAAAGAGAGTCAACGGTTGAGAAGGGGATGCTGCTTATACGGCAATCTCCTGATCCAAAGCTGTGATGTTGGTGCCTGGGCATGTTAGCGGTATATGCCCCAGGCAGACCAGAAAATATGCATTTGTGACTAAAGGCAGAAGTAAAGCGAGGTGTGGGACTCAAAAGGCTAGGCCACATGCCCTAAATGCTATAGATAGAAATTTGATGCATTAAGGTAATTGCTTATTACTGTAAAATGTATACTTGAATGACATTGATCATTACTGTGAATGTGTCTTGCATTTATTAAGTTGTACAATGCCGTGGTCATAATAAATTCCACTCTTTTTTCAGATAACTTGCCAAGTGTCGATATATGTCAAGTATGGTGTGGCATGGAAGGAGAGTGCTTAGTTGCCGCCTGCCCAGTTTGACTAGGCGCTTACTTTTCTTTGTAGCATAGGCTCCACATAGGCGACGTCTTGTGCCTAAAAATAGCTGTCCCTTTATAGAAGTACCCTTGTTATGCACTGTGCACCTCTCTAAGCTGCTTCCTCAATAGATTTCCTGCACCTCGGGGCACCTGTATTAGCAAGACTGCCAGAAACTACCTTGTACTGACTATTCCTTTTGCTGTAGAATGGCATCATACACATTGAATGAATCAATCAGACACAAATCCATGCCTTTTGATATTCTGAACTTTTCTGTCCCACTCAAGATCTGGAAAAGATTGTGGGGAAAGTCAACTTGGCTTACAAACTCCTAATTGCTGCTTGGTGTACCGTTGAAATATTGCACAGTAGTACATAAAAAGTATAACTTTCTTTAAATAAATGCCTTGTGCAATGCACAGTATTAAAATGAGAGATTGAGATTATTAACACCACAGCGGAGGAGGGGCGTGTTAAGATGGCTGCCTAACCGGTCGGACGGTAGAGAGCTCTGAGCGTTTGGGGAGGAAATTTACTCTTCTTTTTCTAAAATGCCTCATTCTAAAAGAAAGGGGAAGCTAAGGTTAGATCCTCAGCCTACCTTGACGTCTTCCCCAGCCCAAGCGTCTCTTGAGCGGTACTTCGCCGGTTTTTCCAGGCTTCATAGGGAGGAGGATCCCATAGCGGGAGTTCCCGGAGAAGCGCGATCCCCGCTGGGAGAGGAAACCTCCCTTTCACCACCATCAACGCTGTTGATTCCTCCGTGTCCAGCGTCGACGGCGTCCCTGGAGGGAAACCCCGCCGATCCCGGAAGTGTATCGGCAGGGGTAACCAGCGAGGACCCGGGCATGCAAAAATCGACTCTGAAGCCTGAAGGAGCTTGGCTTCCCTCAGTGAAAAATCCGGAGGTGACACTGAAAACGATTGGGGTGATGTTGGACCTGATGAATACTACACTACAAAAAACCTCAGGTGATATGCTAAATTTAAACGCCAAGTTTGAAGAGCTAAAAGTAACTGTTGAATCTGTTAAAGAGAACTTAACAAAGCAAGTGGCTAATCTTGGAAAAGAAGTAGAATCGTTTAAGGAGTTTAAGACTATGTTTGTCAAAGATAACATGGATATGAGAAGAAAAATTGAACAATTAGAGAACTATAACAGACGGCTTAATCTCCGTCTGTTGAATTTTCCTAAGCTATCGGGGGCAACTCCGATAGATACATTTAGAAGATATCTGAATGAGATCCTCAAAATTCCCCTAGATGCTATTCCTCCGGTGAACAAAATTTATTTTATTCCTAAACCAAAAGGGGAACTGCGAGGAACGGAAAACATTACTCCGGATCTGCAAAATATCTCTGACATTTTGGAACAATCCTCAGAAATAATACTTGATAGAGCTACATTGTTGATTTCTTTTGTATTTAAACAGGACTATAATAACATATTAAGACTGTATTTTCGCAATATTAAGGCTCAATTTTGTGGTTCTAAGGTCTGGATTTATCCAGACGTGACTAAACAAACACAACAAAAAAGAAAAGCATTTCTTGCTCTGAAACAGAAGACAATTGATATTGGTGGTTCCTTTTTCTTGGCATATCCATCTAAATGTGTAGTTAAGTTAGGTCAGAACAAATATACTTTCTTTTCACCGGAACAACTGAAATCGTTTCTAGATATGAAACAGTTGAAGTAATATAATAACCTGGAGCATAAAACAGCTTTTACTTAATAATACTGTTTATTTCTCTTTTTGAAACTTCTCTGACTCTATCACTCCCCCCTCAATTTTGGGGTCTAAGAAAGGCTAAACCATTTTCTTCCTTAATGTATAGTTATTTCCTAATCCTCTTGTCCATTGTAAGATTTTTCTTTTTGAAGTTTTTTTTCTTATTTACTGGTAAAACACTGGATGAGAATGTTACGATGTATATTATTTGCCTGTGTTTCTAGCAAGGATTAGCTTGTAAAATGTATAATAAAATTATAAATAAAAAAATAAAAAAATGAGAGATTGAGCTGAAGGTTAAGAAGTAAGGGGAAACCACTTAATCAAAAAAAAAGGTGAAATGAAACCCCAAAGCAGAGAGAATAGGATCTCTAATGACAGTTTCATCCAATAGGACGAGTGGAGGAGTGGCCTAATGGTTAGTGCAGTCGGCTTTGATCCCAGTGTCCTGGGTTCAATTCTCACTGTAGCTCATTGTGACCTTGGGCAAGTCACCTAACCCTCCATTGCCTCAGGTACAAAAGTTTAGATTGAGGACCCTCTAGGGAAAGATAAAGTACATGTTTATAATGTGTAATCATTCTCCACCTTTAACTTGATGGTTCAGTGGATTATAAATGCCAGAATTAAATGAAATTAAATTTTCCACAGCCTCAATTTGGTCAGTCTTTGTGAAACAATGCTGCGTCTCTTTCTCTTTCTAGTGGTTGGCACAAAGGAAAGTGCAGATACCTGTCTCGTTTGTGCTTTTTTCCACTCTTCTTTTTCTTTTCTTTCCGGATTGGCGAGGAACTGTTGCAGCTGAAAGCAAAAAGTGGACAGGCTTTTAGTTTGTCTCGTCCCAGTTTGCATCAATCATGTCTAGGTTAATTCAGTTTAGTTCAACATTTCTATTCCACCTATTCCTAAGCATACAACCAATACATAGTCAATAAAATACATAACACTTAACAGCAAATAAAATGATCAAAACGGAAACCACTATTAACACTACATCATAGCCTAATCAATTCTTCTGCCTGTCTCCTAAATAGCTCCCTCCATATCCTGCCATGACTAAACCCAACCCCCCACGCCTCCTTGCTACCTGAAATATCATTCAAATTATAGGCCTTAATGAACAAAAAATGCCAGAGAAGCCTCTTAAATTGTATTGCATCTGCTTAGTTCTAATATACTTCAACATATTCCACATCACAGGACTTGCTACAAAAAGAAGTATTCTTTCTAAATGTATCTTCCACAGGGCCGATGGAACACGGTATGCAGGGTATGCATGGCAGGGGGTGCCAGAAATTGCCATGCTTATCCTGCACTATGCTACACTGGCCACTGCCAGCACACACTACAGACCTCCCAAGAAGACTTACCTTGATTCTTGAAGACCACCCTGGTGGTGTAGTGGCCTCTGCAGCAGTGGGACCAGGAAAGAATCCCACTCTTTCCTGCCCTCTGCCACCACTCCATCTCCGCTTTGTTCTTCTGTGCAGCGGGAGGCGCCACCATATTTAAAAAATGGCTGCCGAGGCTTCTGGCGGCTGTCTCACAAGCCATTTTGAAAACCCCAGAAGAGCAACGCAGACACGGAGTAGCAGCAGAGGGCAGGAAAAAAGTGTAGGCCACTACACCACCAGGGTGGCCTTCAAGGATCAAGGTAGGTCTTCTTGGGAGGGTTGTAATGTGTGGGAGAGGGGAGTTGTAGTATGCGGGAGGAGCATGGCGGGATTACTGCGGCAGCAGCAGGAGCTGGTTTTGTCACAGTATAAGTCATATTTAAATTCTACATATCTCTGAACTAAACATGAAGGGACTTGCCTTTCCTGTCTCATCGAGCACAACTTGCTTTGACTCTATATGGATTGTTATCCAACTTGATAGGAAAGAAGTTTCTATCTTGAAAAACACCAGACCACTGACGCAGGCGCTAGGCGCCGAAACATGGCCCGTGTCGGGTCTATCTTGGAATATCAACAGTTGCTAATAAAGAATCATGTCGCATTTTCCTAAGGCTCTTGGTGCTTTTGTGGTTTCCTGTACTTGTTTGTACTTTGGATCCTCTCTGTATTGTTTTCCACCCAACATGCAAACATACATGCAACCATACGTTTTTTTATATCATTCATTTTCTAATTACAGGTCCTCTGTGTTGATGCCTTGTTAAATTCCATCACCGTTTTATTCACCACCACCTCCTTTGGGAGAGCATTTCAGGCATCAACCACCCTCTCCGCGAAAAAGAATTTCCTAACATTACACCTAAGTGTTGAGCAGGTACAGTTTAACATAGATTGACAACTTTATTAACAGCATAACAATAGTAAAAATGACCAAATATAAGCATACATACAATAAATAAGGTAAACTTAATATGTAATATTAAGACTATGATGAAACAGTATGAAAAATATAAACATTTAACAGCACTGACATTCAAATAACAGAGATATAATATAATGTTAGCATAATACTAATAAGCATGCATTAGAACAAATAACACAGATATGATGCTAATAATTTTCTACAATACAGCTTACAACGTAGCTGACGGGCCAAGGGCAGATACATTGTGACATCTAAGGAGTCACAGGAGTGACCACAAGGTGAGGGGTCAGCTCGGCCATAGCCTTAGTGCAAGGATCCCTGCCTGGGACAGCACCAAGGGAATGCTCAATTAATAGGAGAAACCTGTATGTCTGTGATCAATGGGGGAGGGGCGAATAGGCTTCCTGAATTCCACAGTAACATAGAGCTCATGGAGTGGGGCTAGGTCTTCTGGGAATTGTAGTCTAGCCCTATACCCCTTAGAAAGTAAGAGTGCTTATGATGTCAGCTCCCTGAGACAGGAGAAGGGTGGGTAGGAAGGAACTAGAGAGTTGCACTGGGACAGAAATTTCACCCATTCTCAATGGAATCTAACCCATATCCAGCCGTACTGCTAAGATCCATTCTATCCCCACAATTAATCTCCTCAGGAGTCACTGCTATTATTTACTTGCTCACAGTCCTCTGTTTCCTCCCAATCTCAACAGCCTCCCATGTGGTTTTTTTTTTGGATGGTATTGACTATTCAACCAATGAGTGTACCAAGCCTCATTCTGGTGCTCCACCTGCCTCCATATGTTCCAAGCCTCTTTCTGGTACCCCAGTTGCCTCTCTCAGTGCATTCCAATCCTCATTCTGGAGTCACCAGAAATTTTTGACTACACTCTCTTGGGAACCCCATGGCAACTTCTTCCATACTCGTGGGATTCCCTAAGTCCCCATTGCCATGCAACTCTCTAGAAGGAACTTCTTTACAGTTGGCCAGCAAGAATAAGTGCGCTACCTAACCCAGGGCTGTGAGGACTCCAAGATGTGAGTTATCTATTACCAGGGCATGGAGGTCCCTAAAAGTGGTGTGTAGAGAAGGCAGGAAGGTAACCAAGTTTAGCCGAATTGCAAAACGGGGAGAGTCCCAGCCTGGAACGGATGGACCATTCTATGACCACATGAAGGTACTGTCTAAAGAAGGGTTTCCCTGAAAGGTTTTGGACATTTGATTACTGGGAATGATGAACTGAGAGTGAAAGCTTGCTTGAGGTTAATTTGGACTGTGTATTTAAAGGATGAGGGAAAGTGGAATCTTGTGTTTGTTCGCTGCCTAAGGAAGGTGGGAGGGTTCCCAGAGAATAAAGGCAATTAGGATGGAGCCTTCCTTTCTGCTCCTGTAAGGCCTCGCAAGAACAGAAGCTTGCAAGGGATGTGGCAGCCACTGAGAGAAAGGAAACCAGCTGTTCCATATTACATTCAATGTAATGCCCACAAAGAAGGGAAGGGAAAGGGAAATGGGCCTTGATATACCGCCTTTCTGAGGTTTTTGCAACTACATTCAAAGCGGTTTACATATATTCAGGTATTTATTTTGTACCAGGAGCAATAGAGGGTTAAGTGATTTGCCCAGAGTCACAAGGAGCTGCAGTGGGAATCGAACTCAGTTCCCCAGGATCAAACTCCACTGCACTAACCACTAGGCTACTCCTGTTGCCTGTTATTTTTTTTTTGGGGGGGGGGGGGGGGTTATAACAGCTGTGGGAGCAGAAAGGTGCCAGGGAAGAGCCTGCAGGTACTAAGTAATGGAAGCACTGACTAGGACAGTGTTTCCCAAGTCCAGTTCTGGACTTGCCAGTCAGGTTTTCAGGATATCAACAATGAATATGCATGAACTGGATTTGCATATACTGTGTCCATTATTTGCAAATCTTTCATGCGTATTCATTGAGGATATCCTGAAAACCAGGACTGGACTTGGGAAACGCTGGTCTAGGATACTGCAGGGCTAACTCAACTGCTTGTGCTAAGACTGTGTTCTGTTTTGGAGAACACAGTCTTAGCACAAGCAGTTGGGTTGCTTGCTGCTGAAAGAGCTGTTTCTGTGAACTTGTGATATGGGGGGGGGGGGGGGGGGCGAAGTAACCATCAGCACTCCAGTCAACCTAACCCTGACTATATATATATATATATATATATATATATATGGACAAGAAGGGTGATACAGAGCCAGTTGGGATAAACTCATGGTAAGTTCTTTGTACAGTTAAACAAGATATGGAACTGGTCTTAAGTTACAGTGTGTGTAGCAAGCTAGTCCAGGTGAAGAATGAGTTTATAGTCTATATATTAAAGGCTTGGGAGAAGAGTCGCACTTTCATCTGGGGCTACTTCTGAGAAGGCTCACTGGCGGGTATCACATCGTACAATTTCTTTTGATGAGGGTACAGATAGTGATGTTCCTTGAGAGGACCTTGGAGATATCAAAGGTGTATAAAGGGCTAACTTATTCTTTAAATACTCTGGCCCATTTTGACTGAGGAGCTAGAAAATCAAACAGTTTTAAATTTAGCCTAAGGTACTGGTAGCCAGTGTAGCTTTTGCAGGAAGGGTGTGATGTGGTCATGCCACTTGCAGCCTTCTGACAGTCGTGGAGCAGCATTCTGAACTAGTTGGAGATGATACAAACTCTTTTTGGTTTGGCCAGTGTACAAGGCATTGCAGTAGTCTAATAGTGATGTTATCATGGCATGGATCACTGTGGTCAGACTCATCTTATCAATCTGTGGAGAAAGATTTTGTAGATGCCACAGGTGATAAAGACAATTTTTAAAGGTTGTTTGACTTTGTGGGATCAGAGTGAGTGGTGAATCTAGCAGTATCTCCAGATTCCTGACCTGTGATTTTAGGGGAAGTTCATACTTCCCAAAAGGTATTTTGAAGTCAGGTATTTGTCCACTCATGTTAGGTACCCAAAAAATCTCTGTTTTGCCTGGGTTCAGGCAGAGTTTGCTGTTGTTTGCCCATTCCTGAGTTGCGGTTAGACAGGCAGTCAGTTTACTGGTTCAGTGGGTATGAGTAGTTGCACATCGTCATCACAGATATAGAATTTTGTGTCCGTCGACCAAAGCAGGTCAGCCAGAGGCTTGAGGTAGATATTAAATAAAATGGGAGAAAGTATGGATCCCTGAGGCACTCCACAGTCCAGTGCCCAAGGTAATGATGTGCTGTTGCTGAACAGAACTGATTGTTGTCTGAGACTTGAGAGATTTGAACCATGTAAATACCGTGCCACCGATACCTGTTTCTGTCAGCCTTGTAAGCATGATATTGTGATCCACAGTATTGAAGGCTGCTGAGAAATCCAGATGGGTTAAAATAGCAGTGTCCCTTGCTGGCCAGTAACACTCATAGTGGGATGTCCTGATGGGGTCTGTGCTTTACATTCTGCAAGATTCTCCTACTCTCAGCACGAGTGGTTGTGTTTCCGAAAGAGGCCAATCCAGGTCCAAGTACCCAGCAAGAGCCCAAAAGAGTTATGCTGCTTATTCTAGAAATAACCAGTGGATTTTCCCAAGTCCATCTTAATAATGGCTTATGGACTTTTTCTTTTAGGAAATAGTTGAAACCTTTTTTTAATCCCTGCTAAACTAACTGCTTTTATCATACTCTCACGCAACAAATTCCAGAGTTTAATTACACATATTTTCTTCAATTTGTTTTAAATGTACTACTTAGTAGCTTCAATATGTGCCCTGGAGTCCTTGTATTTTTGGAGAGCACACAAGTAATTCACATTTACCTGTTCCACTCCACTCATTCGGAGGTTCTTGGTATTCACATCACTGCCCCTTTTTCTCTCTATTTAGTTGCTTCTTGTTGTTCACCTTCAATTACTGCAGATCAGGAGGTCAAACTCATACAGACTTTATCTGATATTTCTGTGAAATACCCTAATCTACTAATTCTAGGTGATGTCAATAGGAAAGGGAATTGATTGATATACCCCCTTTTGTGGTTTTTGCAACTGCATTCAAAGACGTTCACATAGTATATACAGGTACTTATTTGTACCTGGGGCAATGGAGAGTTAAGTGACTTGCCCAGAGTGACAAGTTGCTGTAGTGAGAATTGAACCCAGTTCTCTGGGATTAAGGTCCACTGCACTAACCACTAGGCTACTCCTCCACTCCACCCGTGTTGATTCTTTTTCTACAAAATCTCTCATTTCTCTACTTGCTTTCTGACTTAGGTCTATCACAATTGATTTCTTTTGCAGCACGTGTTGCGTTGTAGGTCACACCCTTGACCTAGTTATTTCTCTTAACGGTGCAGATTTCTCCCTTAACAATTTTTCAAGTGTCCCTTTGTCATGGTCTGACCGCTACCTCGTTTGCTTCTCTTTCAAGCTCTATACCTCTTTGTCCCATGTTATCGTTACCTTGGTCCCAAGTTTCTCCTCATCCCATAACTCTCTCTCTCTCTCTCTCTCTCAGATTCTTACATTAGACTCTACCACCTGTCCCCCACTCTCTTCCAGCCTTCCTACCTCTTTCTCATCCCTCTCTCCTGATGATCAAGTTTCTGGCGGATTTTCCATCTAAGACAGGCCGCTGAGTCCTATTCTCGGTCTCAATCTAGGTCTTCCTTATTTTACACCAGTCCTAAATCCCCCTGGTGCAATCTGAATTTAAGATCTTTTAAACAAAGGTTTAGAACTCTGGAATTTGTTGCCGGAGAACGTGGTGAAGGCGTTTATCTTGGCAGAGTTTAAAAAGGGGTTAGACGGTTTCCTAAAGGACAAGTCCATAGACTACTACTGAATGGACTTGGGAAAAATCCACAATTTTGGGAATAACTTGTATAAAATGTTTGTACGTTTGGGTAGCTTGCCAGGTGCCCTTGGCCTGGATTGGCCACTGTCGGGGACAGGATGCTGGGCTCGATGGACCTTTGGTCTTTTCCCAGTATGGCATTACTTATGTACTTATGTCTTTGGCATAAACATGATCACCGGAAGCACCCCGGTTCTGCATGAGGAATAGTCAAAAATACAGAAAGTGAAGAAGTACTTAGTTTCAACCACGGAAAAAACAGTTCACATCCGTGAGGCACCTCCAGTATTAATGTAGTATAAAGAAACTACCAAAGTCCCACAGAATATAGTTATAATCGATCTCTCTCCACAGTTGTAGAATTCTCACTGTTTCGTTGCTTCATCAGGAGAGGATATGCAAAACCACTTACCTTCCATACTGCATACGTCTACAAGTTTCTTACTTTATTGCTCTAAGCAGATTTATTAATATTTTTGAGCATCCACTAATGTTGCCATTAGCACATGGCTATTACTGCCACTTATTTGATAGGTGGTAACAGGGGCGTATCTGAGGTTCGGCGGTAGGGGGTGCCAGGGCCAGAGTGAGGGGGCACATTATAGCCCCCCCCCTGCCACCACCGCCATTACCGACCCCCTGCCTCCGCCGCCGTTGCCGACCCCCCTAACACTGTCACCTACCTTTGCTGGCGGGGGACCCCAACCCCCCGCCAGCCGACGTCCGCTTCCTCCTGCCTTTAAAAATATTCCTTCAGCTGGCGGGGTCTTCTGCTCTTCTTCATCCTCCGTGGTGTGCTGCTCATTCAAAGAGCTACAATCCAGTTTCGGAGTCTGATGTCGGCAGGAGGAAGCGAACGTCGGCTGGCGGGGGGTTGGGGTCCCCTGCCAGCAAAGGTAGGGGGGTCCAGGGCGAAATCTGCGGGGGGCCCAGGCCCCTGTGGCCCCACGCAGATACGCCCCTGGGTGGTAAGGGCTATTGCGCTAATCCTCCGCTAATCAGCGCATAGTAATTTAGCTGCGCTAAGTGATTAGCGTAGACACACCCACTCTGTGCCTCCCCCCCCCCAGAGATGCTTCCTTGGTGAAAAATAAATGTTATTTTTCAGTGCGTCAGTAGTGCATGTACATGTCAAAAGTACAGCAGAATGCTTCAGTGAACGCCACGGTACGCCATTTTATTTATTTAATTAACACATTTATATCCCACATTATCCCACTTAGTTGCAAGCTTACATAATACCGTAGAGGTAGGCTCCGGTTCAATAATACAAATACATAGTACAGTAGAAAGCATGTAACAAACATCAGTTTAAAACATCAAGGAAATAAAAAGGTGCGGTAATCGAGCGTTAGTGCTTACCGCAGCTTGGTAAAAGGGCCTCTCGTTCTTTTCATGATGTTAAGCCCTTAGTCTATATTGCTATGCTTTTCTTGTTTTTAAGCCCTGCTTTCTACATTCTAGGAGTGGCAGAGTAACCTAATGGCTAGTGTAGCATCCTGAGAGACTGCAGAACTGGGTTGGATTCCCACTGCAGCTCCTTATGATTCTGGTCAAGTCACCAGGACCTGAAGGCGACGAAACAGTGCGACAAGGCGGTGGCCGTAGCTAGAAGATTGCTAGGCTGTATAGAGAGAGGAGTGACCAGCAGAAGAAAGGAGGTTTTAATGCCCCTGTATAAGACGTTGGTGAGGCCCCACCTGGAGTATTGTGTTCAGTTTTGGAGGCCGTACCTTGCGAAGGATGTTAAAAAAAATGGAAGCGGTGCAAAGAAAAGCTACGAGGATGGTATGGGATTTACGTTCCAAGACGTATGAAGAGAGGCTTGCTGACCTGAACATGTACACCCTGGAGGAAAGGAGGAACAGGGGTGATATGATACAGACGTTCAAATATTTGAAAGGTATTAATCCGCAAACGAATCTTTTCCGGAGATGGGAAGGCGGTAGAACGAGAGGACATGAAATGAGATTGAAGGGGGGCAGACTCAGGAAAGATGTCAGGAAGTATTTTTTCATGGAGAGGGTGGTGGACGCTTGGAATGCCCTCCCGCGGGAGGTGGTGGAGATGAAAACGGTAACGGAGTTCAAACATGCGTGGGACATGCATAGAGGAATCCTGTGCAGAAGGAATGGATCCTCAGAAGCTTAGCTGAAATTGGGTGGCGGAGCAGGTGGGGGGAAGAGGGGGTGGTGGTTGGGAAGCAAGGATAGGGGAGGGCAGACTTATACGGTCTGTACCAGAGCCGGTGATGGGAGGCGGGACTGGTGGTTGGGAGGCGGCAAATACTGCTGGGCAGACTTATATGGTCTGTGCCCTGAAAAGGACAGGTACAAATTCAATTCAAGGTAAGGTATACACGTATGAGTTTGTCTTGGGCAGACTGGATGGACCATGCAGGTCTTTTTCTGCCGTCATCTACTATGTTACTATGTTACATTGCCCAGGTACAAAAAAAGAAGTAGCTGTATGAAATATGGAAACTGCTTTGATTGTAACCACAGAAGGCAGTATATCAAATCCCATCCCCTCTCCCTTTCATGATTTTGAGTTCTGCGTTCCACATTCTCATACTTTTATGGTTTTGAGCCCTCCATCATTGTCATCAGTATTGAACTGGATATCCTATCTGAATTTCCAGACCTGCAGCAAGAATGTGAATGCCATGAATGGTAAAAAAAGAGCTAGTGTCCACACAGTTTGGCTTACTTTTTTTTCACATCATTATTCCCTAGTGTATTTAGCTTCAGTAAATTCAAACGCAGTCTTCTGTCGGCAAAATCCGTCTTCCCAGCCGCAACTTGTTGGCATGCGAGTCTCTTGCCTTGCTCCCGCTGTCAGCGTGGCTCTAGCCATCTCTCTACCTTTGGATTCAATACCTGGTTTAACACATCAATCAGACTGCTGGCATAAGAAGCAAATCAGAAACCAGCACCTCGCACCCCTGTGAGAAGATTAGCCATGCTCTCTGGCTTTTCCACTCCACTGGTGCCTGGAAGAGATCTGCAGCTATATCTATTCATGACCACTCAGCTGGAATTTGATAACGCTTGACTTTTTTGAACTCGGAATGTTTTTACAAGTCATTCTTTCTTACACTGGAATGTGTTGTGCACAATTCTAGGACAAGCTGGAAGTAGCACTGTGTTCAGTTTTGTAAGATGAGCTAAGCCTGTACAGCCATCTGTACCTCTTCTGCAAGCACATTCAGAAATTGGTCATGGAAAACCTTGCACCTCAACTGGCTTAGACAGTTGGCACATCAGAATTGCTTTCCAAAGTCAAAACCTCGTTACTAGTAAAAAATCTAAGTGGCGTGAGAATATGCAGTTACCATGCAGTAGATGCAAAGCATCTACGTTAACTATTGGGGACATTTCTAGCATCTTCACATACACCTAATGCAGAGACAATTTGCTGCACTTTAACTGTATTGCAGATAACACGATGCAGTTAGTTACACTTGCTCCATGTTATAAGCTATATTTATTTATTTAACACATTTTCCCACTAGTTGCAGGCTCAATGTGGCTTACACATTAACATGGGTAGGCTAAAGTTCAATCAAACATATAAACGGCGAGTGACCGTACTCACTCGCAAATGCGCAGTAGAGACCTTCTCTGCCCCGCCCCCACGTCAATACGTGATGACGGGGGGGGGGGGGGCGGAACACAGAGGGTCTGTATTGCGCATTGCTGAGGGAGGGACACCGCTGTCTAACGCTCCCCCCACCCGAGTCGCCGCCGTCACCCACCTTCTACCCGGTCGGGCCCTCGCTCCACTATTGAAACAGCGAGGGTCCGGGAACGCAGCACTGAGCTCTGCTGAGCTGCCGACATCGCCCTTCCTTCTTCTTCTCTGCCTCTGTCCCACCCTCGACGACGTTACGTCACACGAGGGCGGGACAGGCAGAGAAGAAGAACGAAGGCCGACGTCGGCAGCTCAGCAGAGCTCAGTGTTGCGTTCCCGGACCCTCGCTGTTTCAATAGCAGAGCGAGGGCCCGGCCGGGTGGAAGGTGGGTGGTGACGGCTCGGTAGGGGGGCGCGAACTCGGAGGGGGAGGGGCAGCGGCGAACTCGGCGGTGGGGGCGGGCCTTTCAACCCCCCCTTCCTATAATAGCCCGTTTTTACGGGCTCAAAGTCTAGTATAATATCATTAAACAATGTCATAGTAAAAAAAATTAATCGTAAACGTAACGTCTAAAACAACAAAGATGATAAAAGATAATGGAAAAACATTAAGGGTCCATAAATTTTGCTGAACAAATAAGAAATAAAGTAAGGGCTGGATGGTACGCCTTCTTGAACAGGGTGGTCTTCAATAATTTCCTGAAGAGTACGTGATTCTGAGTTGATTTTAAGAGTTTAGGCAGTGCATTCCATAGCTGAGTTCCTATGAAAGAGAAGCTTGATGCGTAGGTAGATTTGTATTTGAGGCCATTGCAATCTGGATAATGTAACATCAAATAGGATCGGGAAAGACGGGAAATATTTCTGGGTGGTATTACCAGCTAATGCTCAATTACACTTGTGTGCTAACTGTATGGAGACGTCTCCTCGTATTTTCTGCCCTGTTCTGCATTAGCTGTTAATATTGAAATTAGCATGCATTAACTACAAACCTATTGCATTAATTGTTATTGTATGTTAACCAGATGCCCAATTTTGGGTAGGCATAAGATTTTCTCTTACCCCACCCTCCCCCTCCCCTACTCCCTCACACTCAAAATATAAATACCTAAGCTGGCGGGGATCATTTAGACCCACCAGTTGACAACTTCCGCCTCTGTCTGTCAGAACTTCTTCCAAGCTCCCCTGGGCTACACCTGCTGTTGCCGGCCCCCTGTGTATGATCAGTTTCTGCACATGTGTGAAGACTGAGCATGGTCAATGGGGCTGGTGGCAGTGATTTGGGGACACTGCCATCAGCTGCTCAGCTTGGAAAGACTTCTGGCCACCAGAAGAGGAGGACTTAAGGGGTTTGAAGATTCTCATCAGCTACAATGAGGATGTGCCATTTCTTTTGTGGGCCTGAGCCCAAAACGAATAGGTCATTGCTGATCTGGGCCCACCCGTGACTACGCCACTAAGTAACAACATGACTTAATAGATAAGTTTTTAAGTTGGACCTGTCCTTCAACTTACATAGCAAATGTGAAAGGTCCAGTGCCTATTTTCTGAGACCTGTATGTAATTCTGATCACATATCTGCTCATTTGGGTGTTCTGCTGGTCCTGGGGAAATCTGGATTTCCAGCAGGTTATGATACTTTTCAATTGAATCAACACAGGAAGAGATCAAAGTTGAATCTAGTTCCATGAGCTTTCCTGATATAGCAGAATTATAAAAGGTACAGAGAAGGGCAACGAAATCAGAGAAAATATTTCTTCACTCAGCATGTCATTAAACTATGGAATTTGTTGCCAGAGAATGCAGTAAAAGTAGTTAGCTTAGCAGGGTTTAAAAAAGGTTTGGATAATTTCCTAAAAGAAAAGTCTATAAGCCATTATTAAGATGGCCTTGGGGAAATCCACTACTTGCTTCTAGAATAAGCAGCACAAAATCTGTTTTACTCTTTTGGGATCATTCCAGGTACTTGTGACCTGGATTGGCTGCTGTTGGAAACAGAATCCTGGGCTTGATGGACCTTTGGTCTGTCCCAGTATGTTCTTATGACAAGGGACTCATCGGCAGATGTCAAAGAACCATCCAGAGATGCCAGGATGGCCCATCAAAAAGCTATGCCCCCAGTCATGTCTAATACAAGTTCTGGCAGGTATATATACCAAATACTGACACATTCTAATCAAAAAAATAGGAAATCAAGCTTCTGTTACTAACTTTGCTGTCTGGTAGTTCCAGTGGATCAACTGGTCAAAATCTGCAGTCTCAAATATAGATGAGTTTTTAACGTTATTTAATAGGTTTTCTAAATCTTATGGTCAACTGGATATTGTCTCTATAGCTGTTTTTGCGATGGCTCCCCCAAAGTTTAAGGCTTGGTTATATACATCAGTTGTAGATCATTTGATCATAGGTCAGTTTCCTCAAGGTTTGGGTGATTTTTTTTTTTAATTAAGGTCACTTTTAAAGGCTCCAGCTTTGGATCCTGAACAAGTATGTAATTATCGTCCTAGAGCAAACATCTCTCTGTTTGCTAAAAATAAGGAATCTTTATTGGCCAAACAGTTGGAAAATTATTTAGACCAATATAATTTACTTCTGAGGACTCGGTCATGTTTCAGAGATCTTATCTAAATCTTTACTAGCTCAAATTAGGTTAGCAATTTCTCAGGGACACCTGGTCATTTTAATGCAGTTTGATCTATCATCTTGCCTTTGACCTGGTGGACAATTCTATTTTGTTGACTATATTGGATAATTTTGGTTTAGTTGGGCCAATATTTCAATGGTTTGAAGGTTTTCTTAAAAGGAGAAAGTACAGGGTCCAAAAGGGACAATGTATGTTGAGATCTTCAGCCCCCCCCCCCCCCCCCATTTCTCCTATTCTTTTAAATGTATTTATTTATAATGACAATTGTATTCTGCATTATCCCAGAGTTCAGATTCAATGTGGCTTACAATCCAGACAATTTATAGTACATACATATTATAATTATAAATCTTCTGATAAAGGAAACATATTGAGTAAATCAAGCATATAAACGGCGAGTGACCAACTCACTCGCAAATGCGCAGTAGAGACTTCCCTCTCTGTCCCGCCCCCACGTCAATACGTGATGACGAGGGCGGGACAGAGAGGGAAACTGCGCCGCCGAGGTTACCGCACCCGCCCACCCGAGGTCACCGCTACTGTTACCCCCCCCCCCCACACACACACACACACCCGGCCCGGGCCCTCTCTCCGCTACTAAACTTACACATCCATTCGCCGGAACGCAGCATGCACATCAGCTGAGCTGCCATCGGCCTTCCTTCCCTGCCTGTGTCCCGCCCTCGCTGACGTTACATCACAGGAGGGCAGGACACAGGCAGAGAAGGAAGGGCCGACGGCAGCTCAGCTGATGTGCGTGCTGCGTTCCGGCGAATGGATGTGTAAGTTTAGTAGCGGAGAGAGAGAGGGCCCGGGCCGGGTGGAGGGATGGCGGCGACTCCGGGGGGGAGGGGGGACGGTAGCGGTGGCGACCTCGTGGGGAGGGAGGGGGAAGGAAGGAAGGAAAACCCCAATACCAGCCCATTTTTACGGGCTCAACTGCTAGTCTTCTATATACTGCTATTAGTTTATGAATTATTTTACAAGGTTGTATTGCGTAGCAAACATCTAATTATAAGCAGTTATACAGGATAAAGTTTTGAAACAGCATTTTGCATAAAAGTGGTTATTCCTGTTTTCCATTAACTTGTTGCAGGAACTTTTTGAAAAGAAAAGTTTTTAATCATTTCCAATTAACAACTGTAATGTACAGATCTAACAGCCCTTGGAAGAAGAGTCCACCAATTAGTACATTGATAAGAGAAGCCAGCAGAGAGGATTGTTTTGCAAACAATCGTTTTACAATTAGGATGATGGAGAATTAGGATTTCTCTGAATCCAGGGATGGAATTACGCATAGGGACGTCAATCAACGGGATCATAAGTACATAAGCACCGCCATACTAGGAAAAGACCAAGGGTCCATCAAGCCTAGCATCCTGTCTCCGAGTCAGAGGCTAAACCGTAGATAAATTGCAGGCTTTGATCAGAAAGCAATGTAACGAGTAAAGGAGAGGTGATGCCTTGTTAAATCATGAAACGTTCCGTACAAGTCTTACGGCAGTGTTTCTTTTATAACCCTGTCCTTGCATCCTTCATTCACTGCATTACAATAATCAAATTGGGATAGTACTGGGGTTGGGGCTAAGTTTCTGAACCGAACCTTGCAGCACACCACCGGTAACATCCTTTTCCTCAGAACGAGCCTTCCACTCAACTAGTTCCTAATCCAGTCAGGCACTTCAGGGCTCATACCGAGGGCACTCAGTTTATTAGTTATCTATACAGTACTGCGTCAAAGGCTTTGCTAAATTCTAAATACACCACATTTAGCACTCTCCCTCAATCCAACTCTTTGGTCACCAAGTCAAAGAAATTAATCAGACTTGTCTGACAAGACCTGCCTCTAGTGAAACCATGTTGCCTCGAGTCCATTGGATTCCAAAAGCTTCACTATTCTCTGTTTTAAAAGCATTTCTATTAATTTACTTACCACAGAAGTCAGACTTCCTAGCCTGTAGTTCCCAACCTCTTCCTTATTTCCATTTTTGTGGAGAGGGACCATATCTGCTCTTCTCAAGTCCTCTGGGACCACTCCTGACACTACAGAAGCATTGAAAGGTCAGCCAGCGGAGCAGCTAGAACTTCCCCAAATTCCTTCAGTACCCTCGGATGTATGCCACCCGTCCCCATCGCTTTGTCCACCTTTAGCTTAGCCAGCTGCTCATGAACACAGTCCTCGGAAAATCGTCCAGGGACTACCACCCCTCCATTCCTACTTGTGTTTGTCTTCTGCAGTCCTGCTCCCGGCCTTTCAGCTGTGAACACAGAACAGAAATATTTGTTAAGCAATTCTTCTTTATCTTTATCAGCTTCTTCGTATCCTTCACCTTTGAATCTCACAATGCCGCTTTTGATGTCTTGAAGTAACCATCGCAGTTGGCTATAAGAGACTTCAAACATGGGATTGCAAATAAAGACAATACCCGCTTGATTGAAGAGGTCTTTATTCAGATAAGTGTGTCACAAGTTAAAATGATTAGAAGTTGATGGTGAGAAGAGAAAGGAAGAAGAACCAAAGGTGGAGCCACATTCAGGTTAATATTTATTGATGACCTGACACGACCATTTTTATTTATTTATTTTATTTATTACATTTGTACCCCGCGCTTTCCCACACATGGCAGGCTCAATGCGGCTTACATAGTAACAATATAAAGAATTACAAAGTCATGAGAAGAATATACAACTTGTAGTAAATGCAATATTAATGGGGTTAACGGATAAGTAAATTGAACATAGGAGGAATTGGGTGCAGAAGGAAATGAGCGTTGGGAGGTAGGCATAGGAAGATGGAGAGGAATGGATATGGGGTAGCAATAACGATAATAAGGACCATGTTTCAGCAAGTACCTGCATCAGAGGTCCTAACGTAAAGATAACACACACAAAATAAATTGAATAAATGAATACAAACTACTTTGTCATAATCTATGTATATGTATTTATTTCAAAGATCATCTCTCTCTCGATATATATAATATATTCATGTAATGAACACCATTCACTGCACACAATGCTTACTCCAGAGTTATGAAACTGGGATGAGTAAACACTCATATTAGCTGGCTCCCTCCTGTCTATTCCGCCAGTGTTTTGATGTGCTTGCAGGATGAGATGATAATCCACCCTGTCTTCCCGGGGGACACACTATATGTTGAGCCATGCAAGTTATAACCAGCTTTGGACAAAGGTTTGTTTCAATTGTAAAGCACAGTTGATAACAGAAAGTGGAGAGGGAACTGATAAATGGTCCCTGCTTGTGAGATCAACTCTGAAAACAGGAACCACGCTATTGCCAGACGCACATAACACACCCGGCTGGAAGAAAACTCCATGGGACAGGAAAGAAAGGATCTGTGGGAGACTGATGGCCCACTGCCATTTTGGAGGGGATGATGAGGGTGTAGAAGGGGGAGGCTCTGGCATACATTTAGGGATCAGCAGCCAAACAGCAGAGGTGACCAAGGACCAAGGTGTAGCCAGACAAGTCTCTTAACAATCCTTTATTGGTAGCAGTTTGCAGGAAACCACACCGAGAAGTACACGACCATGAAAAAGACTTGTTTGATTCAGTGAGTCCCCAGTGTGAGACCAAGGGAGCAGAAGTAACATTTCTAGAAATGCAGCTTCTGTGCTCTGATTCTTGTTTTTATCATTCATTTAGTTTTACTGACCAAGGGGAGCGGAAGTAATATTTCTGGCTATGCACCACACTACTAATTGCAGTTCTGACAACATACTGGTCCTTGGTCATCTCCGCTGTCTGGCTGATGCTTTCGGAACTTTTTTGCTTCTCTTTGTTTTTTGTACATTTAGGGATCACAAGCTTGTGGGAATTATTTATGTTAGGGTCTGTAGGAGAAAGAAATATGAAGACCAGAATGTTCTGAGCAATAACTGGAATTTGATCGCAAGGTAGATACATTTCCTTCACCTCATAATTTAGCCCATCCTGTCCTGAGCACTATAGAGATGATGCACAGTTAAATCAATTTAAAAAAGCTTTAAAAATTTTGTTTCAAAGTGTATTTCAGCAAGGTTAATTGAAAGGCTTATGATATCCACACCCTTGTCACCTCTCGTTTAGACTACTGCAATCTGCTTTTTGCTGGACTCCCACTTAGTCACCTCTCCCCTCTCCAGTCGGTTCAAAACTCTGCTGCCCGTCTCGTCTTCCGCCAGGGTCGCTTTACTCATACTACCCCTCTCCTCAAGACCCTTCACTGGCTCCCTATCCGTTTTCGCATCCTGTTCAAACTTCTTCTACTAACCTATAAATGTACTCACTCTGCTGCTCCCCAGTATCTCTCCACACTCGTCCTTCCCTACACCCCTTCCCGTGCACTCCGCTCCATGGATAAATCCTTCTTATCTGTTCCCTTCTCCACTACTGCCAACTCCAGACTTCGCGCCTTCTGTCTCACTGCACCCTACGCCTGGAATAAACTTTCTGAGCCCCTACGTCTTGCCCCATCCTTGGCCACCTTTAAATCTAAACTGAAAGCCCACCTCTTTAACATTGCTTTTGACTAGTAACCACTCGCCTCCACCTACCCTCCTCTCTTCCTTCCCATTCACATTAATTGATTTGATTTGCTTACTTTATTTATTTTTTTTCTATTAGATTGTAAGCTCTTTGAGCAGGGACTGTCTTTCTTCTATGTTTGTGCAGCGCTGCGTACGCCTTGTAGCGCTATAGAAATGCTAAATAGTAGTAGTAGTAGTAGCAACATTCTATGTAGAATCTCAGAATCTCAATAGTAGCAACATTCCATCTAGAATCTCCAATAGTAGTAGACTTTGCGCCTTCTGTCTCGCTGCACCCTACGCCTGGAATAAACTTCCTGAGCCCCTACGTCTTGCCCCATCCTTGGCCACCTTTAAATCTAGACTGAAAGCCCACCTCTTTAACATTGCTTTTGACTCGTAACCACTCGCCTCCACCTACCCTCCTCGCCTCCTTCCTGTACACATTGATTTGCTTACTTTATTTTTGTCTATTAGATTGTAAGCTCTTTGAGCAGGGACTGTCTTTCTTCTATGTTTGTGCAGCGCTGCGTTCGCCTTGTAGCGCTATAGAAATGCTAAATAGTAGTAGTAGTAGTAGTCTCTTGTAACCAGAGCTAATATTGTGATGTCATAATGCCTCAGGCCACCAATAAGAGCCAACCTCATCAGTGATGTCACAATGGCTTGATTATCCTATACTTGGCTCACTTTTATTACATAGCTCTTTGAGCAGGGACTGTCTTTCTTCTATGTTTGTGCAGCGCTGCGTATGCTTTGTAGCGCTATAGAAATGCTAAATAGTAGTAGTAGTAGTAATATTGAGGAATTGAAGAAGTACAGTGTTTGCAGAGTTACTGTATTTTATTTGAGAATGACGTATGATGTTGTGTTATATGTATGATTGTGTATGTAATTGTAAACCACTTAGAATTGTAGATTATGCAGTCTATACATTTTAGTAAATTAAATACCTGAAATAAATATCATAGCACAACACCCTATCCAGCTTATAATTGAAAAAAAAAAACGCCTATATTGCGACCCAAATTGGGAGATAGACGTTTATCTCAGAAAAACGAATAAAGCGGTATAGTCGAAAGCCGAATTTGGACGTTTTCAACTGCACTCCGTCGCGGATGCGGACAAAGTTGATGGGGCGTGTCGAAGGCGTGGTGAAGGCGGAACTGGGGCGTGGTTATCGACCGACCAGAGATGGGCGCCTTTCGCCGATAATGGAAGAAAAATATGCGTTTTTAGCGAGAATTTAGGGCACTTTTCCTGGACCCTGTTTTTCCACGAATAAGGCCCCAAAAAGTGCCCTAAATGACCAGATGACCACTGGAGGGAATCGGGGATGACCTCCCCTGACTCCCCCAGTGGTCACAAACCCCCTCCCACCACAAAATATGCCGTTTCACAACTTTTTATTTTCACCCTCAAATGTCATACCCACCTCCCTGGCAGCAGTATGCAGGTCACTGGAGCAGTTATTAGGGGGTGCAGTGGACGTCAGGCAGGTAGACCCAGGCCCATCCCCCCCCTACCTGTTACACTTGTGCTGGTAAATGGGAGCCCTCCACACTGCCCCCCAAACCCACTGTACCCACATGTAGGTGCCCCCCTTCACCCCTTAGGGCTATAGTAATGGTGTAGACTTGTGGGCGGTGGGTTTTGAGGGGGATTTGGGGGGCTCAACACCCAAGGGAAGGGTGCTATGCACCTGGGAGCTCTTTTACCTTTTTTTTTGTTTTTGTAAAAGTGCCCCCTAGGGTGCCCGGTTGGTGTCCTGGCATGTGAGGGGGACCAGTGCACTATGACTCCTGGCCCCTCCCACAAACAAATGCCTTGGATTTATTCGTTTTTGAGCTGGGCGCTTTCATTTTCCATTATCACTGAAAAACAAAAACGCCCAGCTCACAAATTGTCGAATAAAACATGGACGTCTATTTTTTTCGAAAATACGGTTCGGTCCGCCCCTTCACGGACCCGTTCTCGGAGATAAACTCCCATGGAGATAGACGTTTTTGTTCAATTATGCCCCTCCACGTAACCTTAGGAGCAGAGGAGTAGCCTAGTGGTTAGTGCAGCAGACTTTGGTCCTGGGGAACTAGGTTCAGTTCCCACTGCAGCTCCTTATGACTCTGGCCAAGTCACTTAATCTTCATTGCCATCATGAAAGGCCACTCTGTTGAAGGCCTTCTCTGCATCAATCGACAGAATAGGTGCTGCTCTTTTTGTCCTGTTTGGCATGCCACATCAGATGTATAGTCCTACATATGCTATCAAAGGTTTGCCTTCCATCAATAAAACCCACCTGGTTATCCTTAGACAGCTGAAGGAGAACTCTTTTGAAGGCACTTAGCTAAAATTTTCATGAGGATTTTATACTCTATCCCCAATAGCGATATGGGCTGCTACGACCTACAAAAGGTCAGGTCTTTGCCTGGTTTGGGAGGTACAGGTACTCCCACTAACCATCAGGGACAGGGTAGTTCAGGGGCTATATCCAGAGAGTTGAACACTCTGGTCAATATATATGTGCCAAATATTTACTGAAACACTTATTGAATTTGTTCGTGAGCCATCCAGGTCTGGAGCTTTTCCATGTGGTAAGTCTTTAATAGCCTACAGTTTCTCTTCTTGGTGCCAGGCAAAATGATAAAGACTATTATAAAGAACAAAATTACAAAGCATATTCAAAAACATGGATTTAGTGATGGGAAAATCTTGCCTCACTAATCTGCTACATTTCTTTGAAGGGGTGAACAAACATGTGGATAAAGGGGAGCCGGTTGATATTGTGTATATGGATTTTCAAAAGGGGTCATTCCATGCCAAGTGGTCTAAAATTAAAAAAAAGTTCCCACCATCATGTTCTCCAACTTTGTTCAAATTTTATCTGTTGCGCGAGTCAGGTGTTAAACGAAGTTTCCCAAAATTTGAGGTCTCTAACTGCAATAGTTGCAGATCTAGACCCCCTTTTCTGAAAGGTTGTCAGTCCATGAGCGTGCAACATTTACCAAAATGCCATTTTTGGGGTCTAATAAAATCCAAACACATTTATAAGAATCGCTAAAAAATTCAAATCCTGTACCGTTTTTGATGCTAATTCTGATGAAATACATTTTAACATTATGGATGCAAAATCCAGTCAAACAAGTTGACTCAAAGTGTGCATCAAAATTGGTCACAACTCATCGGAACATATTTGGACCAATATTCAAACCGCAACAACTTCCATGCAAATAAAGATACGGACTTGAAATTTTGAACAAGCATTATGCTTGTGCTGGACATAATACTGCCAGATTTGCAACTAACCAGCATCTATAACCGCCCTGCAGGATCTCTTCAAAGTTGGCACAGTCAGTGCAAATGGTAAAATGTACCAAAGTTCAAAGCCAATTATTAAAAAAGAGTCTGCCTGAATCAGCTTGTGAACAGTATCATCTGAAAGAGAAAATTGTGCTCTACAACACTGATATGTTTTTGTTTTGCAATGCCACCATTAAGTAGCCATTTACTCAGGTCAAAGGGGGTCTAGATCTGCAACTATTGCAGTTAGAGACCTCAAATCTTGGGAAACTTTGTTTAACACCTGACTTGCGCAACAGATAAAATTTGAACAAAATTGGAGACATGATGGTGGGAAGGTTTAGACCACTTCGCATGGAATGACCCAAAGGCATTTGACAAAGTACCTCATGACAGACTCCAGAGGAAATTGGATAGTCATGGGATAGGAGGTAGTGTTCTATTGTGGATTAAAAACTGGTTAAAAGATAGAAAACAGAGAGTAGGGTTAAATGGTCAGTTTTCTCAGTGGAGAAGTATGTAGATAGTGGGGCTCCTCAGGGGTCTGTGCTGGGACCGTTGCTTTTTAACATATTCATAAATGATCTAGATATGGGAATAACTAGTGAGGTAATTAAATTTGCTGACAACATAAAGTTATTCAAAGTTGTTAAATCGCAAGAGGATTGTGAAAAATTACAAGAGGAACTTAGTATTGGGAGACTGAGCATCCAAATGGCAGATGACGTTTAAAGTGAACATGGGAAAGAGGAGCCCGAACTATAGCTACGTAATGCAAGGTTTCACATTAGGAGTCACTGACTGGGAAAGAGATCTAGGCAACATTGTTGATGATATGTTGAAACCCTCTGCTCAGTGTGTGGCGGCAGTGAAGAAAGCAAATAGAGTGGTCGTTGATGAAGGCTTCTGCTTTGAGGCAAGTTCAGAACTTCCCCTGTTTGAAGATGAATCAAATCCATATATGACAGATGCCTGGGCCAATCCTGGTGATTTGCCACCTTAACACTTAACCTATCAGAAGTTATGGGGGAAAGATGTACAGTAGTCCTGCAAAAAGTCAAGTGCTTTTCAGAGGATCAAGCCTCACTGTTCCTGGGATCCTTTTCTGAACAATGGAATTCTGGTATTGTAGCCATCAAGTTTATGACCAGAACTCCCCAGCAACATGATCATGGCTAAGGCTGAGCATGACTACTCCCATTCTCCTAGATCCAAAGTGTCTCTGCTGAGAATATTCTTGAACATTTTGGACTCCTGTTATGAGAGCCACTGATATTGCCAGAAAGTGAGTCTCCGCCCACTGAAACACTGCTGCTTCCTCTATTGTCGGTCTACTGCCGCAGTAAAAATTCCACAAAGCTCAAGATGGAACTTCCGGGTTACCACAAACCTTTCGTAAAAGGTCTCCTTAGACACTTGCATGTACATCATCTCTATGACTGCAGTGTGTTAGGTGCATTAATACCTAGTTGTGCTAGTATTTTATAAAAGAAAGTAGTTGCACGGCTGGTGATAAAATATGCTAAAATCCCAGTTCAGTCTACCTTCAGACTCCTAGAGGGACAGATGCTGAACTGGGATTTTTAGGGTTACCATATGTCCGGATTTACTCCGACATGTCCTCTTTTTGACCGGGTAAATCCGGGCGGGTTTTGCCAGTCCTATAGGCTGCCCGTTTGCCCAGAAATCCAGCCTCCCCTCTCCTTACTTACTACTGCCCTGGTGGTCTAGTGATCTCTTCCGCCTTCAGGGCAGGAAAGAGCCCCCTATTTCCTGCCCGGAGTGCTTCCCTGCATCCATCCTTCCTGTTTGTTATCTCGGCGCCGATTCAAAATGGCCTCCAAGAGTTGAGGTGACCTTGCGAGACTTCAACTCTCGGTGGCCATTTTGAATCAGCGCCAAGATCACGAACAGGAAGGATGCATGCAGGGCAGCGCTCCGGGCAGGAAAGAGGGGGCTCTTTCTTGCCCCGAAGAGGTCACTAGACCACCAGGGCAGTAGTAAGGGGAGGGGGTTGACGGGGGTGTGTGATGGGGGAGGGTAAAATGTGATGGGGCGGAGCGAGGGCGTGAAAGGGGCAGGGTGGATGTGAAAGGGGGTGGGGCAAGTGTCCTTTTTGGGGGACAAAATATGGTAACCCTAAGGATTTTGGCACTCTCTATCACACCCTGAGCCATGCCTTATCTGCTCCAGTGGAGGGAGATACTGGATTACATGTGTGGGGGTGGGGGCAGAGTGGAAGCACAGATACCAGATTGCAAATGAGGGGGTGGGGGTTGAAACACCAATGAAAAAGTTGGCTCTGGGCACCACAGTCCCTTGAGCCAGTCTTGAGAAGGCGCCTACTTTCCTTTCTAGAACAGCCTCTAATCAGGTACCTAAGAGGCACCCAGTTATAGAATTGCCCCCTAGCTTTCGAACACAAGAACCTTTTTCCTCTGGTGACTCAGGACAATATGAGCAAAAGTGAAACACAAGAGCATGAGGGAGACAGACAGACAATCATGGAGGAAAACAGACCGAGATTGATTCAGAAGGAGCTTCAAAGAGGAAGAGGACAGAGACAGAGAGGGAAGACACTCACCGACTCCTCCTGTGACCTTTCTTCTTCTTTTTCTTCTTGGGTGGGGGAGAGGCAGAGCTGCTTAGTCTCCGTGTCCTGTGTTGGAAACCAAGAAGGAGACTGTGAGTACCTCCAAGACGTGTACATCATATGGGAATGGGAATTACTGGACAAGTGCAGACAAAAAGCACATTGAGTGAAAGTACTATAGATTACTATTAGTCATGTAGGTCCAGGAGGAAACTGGATCCTTTGTTACTTGAGAGATCTGTTATTACAGTACCCAAAGATTTCATCCATTTTTTTATAAGCCTGCGAGAGAGATCATAACTTACCAAGCACATTACAGCATCACAACTTGTGTTTTCAACTTGGAATTTCAGGAAATTCCAGACCAAACTGCTCACATCCATCTCATAATTAATCCACTCTGTCATATCCTACCACTTCCAGTTTCCTTTTCCTCCCATGGGCTTCCAGCTCTGTCAGAAGATGAGGAGGTTCCTTGGGGTTATTTCCCAGAAAATTATGGGCCTGATATTCAAAATGATTTAAATGTCCAAGAGAGACTCTTGGCTATTTAAATCGCCTGGCCAGAGCTAACAGGGAATTTTTAGTAGCCCTTAACTGGATAGTGCTGCTGAAACTGGTCGGTTAGTGTCCAAGCCAAAACCAGCTATTTAGTGGGTGTTCCAGAAGCAGAGAAGATAACTATGTAAATTGGAGTACATGGGGCACTGGAGTGGAGGAGTAGCCTAGTGGTTAGTGCAGCTGACTTTGATCCCGGGGAACTGAGTTCAGTTCCCACTGTAGCTCCTTGTGACTCTGGGCAAGTCACTTAACCCTCCATTGCACTGGGTACAAATACAAGTACCTATGTAAACTGTTCTGAATGTAGTTGCAAAAAAACACAGAAAGGTGGTATATCAAGTCCCATTAACAAGATTCCATGCACAATCTCAAAGAGTAGCAACATTCCATGTAGACCCCCAAAAATAGCAAGATTCTGGAATCTCAGTGTAAGAAGAGGATTAGCACAGTGAGTTACAACACTCATATCATTAAAAAAAACCCCAAATAATTCTAATTATTAGACAAAACAAACTTCTTGAAAAGATAAGTTTAAAGATTCCTCCTAAATAAAACATAGGAGTCAGATTGAGTAAACCATAGTGCAAATTCTTGCCAAAATTTAAGGACTTGATAAACCAATAATAGTGTATGAATTTTCAGTCTCCTATAACCTTTGGCTGAAGGATATCTATAAGGAGAATATGGTTCTTCGGGACCTAAGTGAAGATGTGACTTGAACGTTATCCAACATACAAGCTGGAATAGCTTCATCTAAAACCTTACCTAAAAGACAAGCAAACCTGAACAGAACCCTGCCCTCTATCAGCAACCAGTGTAATCTACTATAATAAAACTCACCCTCAACATTCTGAAGACAACATTCTGAAGTCACTCAGTCACTCCCTGAAGGGTTCGTCAGTTCATGGTGGTGAAGCCACAACACTGACCATGTCTCTCTGCCCCGCCCTCGCATGAAGGACCAATCAGAAAAAACACCCTCAACGTTCTGAAACACAAAGGACCATCACAAAACCGTTCCCTGGCAACGCTAGGCGACGTAAGACGGACCTATCAGAGGAATACATGGCAATAAGGGAGGAGCATTCACCAGCAGAACGGCTCATTATCTGTGCAGCACGGAGAGCACAGAACCACCGCTGGAACGAGAGAAGAATATTCCTGCTGTGGGTATGTGCAAAAATAGACTGGGGGGGGGGGGGGGGGAGAAAATTTTAAATGCCTAATGCCGGTACTGAAGAGTGCCAGAGAGCCTACAGCACAGACTATATTTGGGTTCACTTGACGTGGAGCCGGAGGAGCCGGAGAACAGCATGCCCCTCACCATCTGGGACCTGGGCGCACAGGACAATCTGTGGCCCAGCTGGAAAGATTACCCGCGACCCAGCCAGCAGCAAACAGCGACCAAGGAAGGGGGAGGAGTAGGGAAACACGCGGAGCGTGTTTCCCTACTCCTTCCCTGCCTAGGAATCACTGGAGACTGGCTGCCAAACTAACGAACCAACCGCAAACCGACGCACCACCTCCATCATTCGAAAGGCATCCACTCTTTCTTCAACAGAAATGCAAACTAATAATACAAAACAAACAAAGAATACCCGGTTTCTCACGCGGCTGCAGGTAAGTCCCCACCCCCTTCCTCTTCCCCTTTTGCCGAAGTGGCCAAGGACGTGCCCAACCATCCCCAGCCTCAGGCAAGCCGTCTCCCACCTCGGGGATTCCCCGAGCACCCGGAAAAAGATGGCGCTGCTTCCCGCACCGTATAAATGTTCCAGCATTCCCCTGCAGCCGGTCCGAAATGGACCGAACATACCGGATCACCCCCCGACAGCCCAAGACCGTGCTCCTCTCCCACCAACTTAAAACAACCATCCCCGTCCTCAGGCAAGCCATCTCCCACCTCCAGGATGCCCAGAACCCCAGCCCAATGGAAAAAGACGGCGCTGCTTCCCACAGCACATTTCTCGTCCAGTGTTCCCCTACAGCAGCCCTGAAACAGCCAAAAAATACCGACAGACCAAAAAAGTGCTCCTCTACCTTCCGCCCATCTAAAACAACACTGCTGCCTCAGCACAACACAAAAAAAAAACAATCCACCACTCAGCAAAGGCTGACCCCCCTACAACCACATTTACATTTCACCAACAGAAAGACCCCCCTCCACAAACCTCCTTGACAGACAAAACCACACACACACAATACAACAGAAACACACCCTCAAAGCCACACACCAATTCATCCCACTTTGCCAGCACAGCACAGCACATCCCCCAACCCCCCACCCAAAAAACAAAACAAAACAAAAAAGACACACATCGACAACCTGCACACACACCCCACTCTCACACATTCACACTCACACACAAAATAACTCTGTGACACATACACACACAAAAAAAAAAAACACATGCTAGCGCCAGTTTCATTGGTTTCGGAAATGGGCCTTTTTTACTAGTTTTACAAAATACCCCAAGATCTTGTCTGATTTCTTTTTTAAAGAAAAAATTAAATGCACCGCTGTGTTCTATATTGTCTGAAGCTTTCTTAATTTATACTTTGCATTCCCCAATAAATCAAATACAGTAATCTATACAAGTCTGAATTTGTCAAAAAAATTTTTTATATTTATTGATTTTTAAACATAACACAAGCATTGCATCTTGTTTAGGAAAGACAGAAAAGAAAACATTCTACTTCAATATATAATCCCCCATTACAGTTAGATTTCTTTCTTAGACCACAAAATTAGGACAAGGAGGCTAGAAACATAAAAGGAGTTAAATCAAAGAAAAATATTTTTACAAGGATATGGCCTGGATCTCCCCATCAAACATACATTTAGTGAATTACAAGATCTTAAATTAACACCAGATCTATCGGTTTCACTTTCTTCATATCTATGAAACTCCTCAAATGTTCAGGATCTAAAAAGTGGTATTTATTATCCAAGTATTTTAATTGGCATTTACAAGGGTAGGCCAGTATAAAACTGGCCCCTAAGGCCTTAACTTCGTCCCTCATTGCCAAGAAAGACCGACGTCTTTCCTGGGTGATCTTCGCGACGTCAGGGTAAATCCAAAGTTTTTCACCATAAAATGGTTTGCAAGATTACGAAAATAAAGTTTTTTTTAATCATGTTCAAATCTTGTTCGAAAACCATCGAGACAAGGAGGGTTCGCCTCTCAAATATCCCATCATTAGAATTTTCCAAGAAACCTGTTAAATCCTGAAGTTCTTGATTCCCATCTGTTCTCTTTTTAAGAATTGGTATATAATATATTTTGTTAATAGGAGGTATTAGGTTTGGAGAAACAGATTTTCAATTAGGTACTTTTTAAACATCTCAGTTGCATTGTCAATTTTAAAAAGGCATCTTACTCGTCTCAGTTTTCTTAATAAGAAAAACGAGCCTTTAACTACAGCATTGATATATGAGAGTCAAGAGAGAGAGTACTATCCACATAGAGCCCTAAAATTTTGATTACTGCAGTAATGTCGTCAGTATAGATATAACACAGGAATCCCTGAGATTCTAAAAGTGAACCTAGGCTTAAACAATGTTGGTGATAATGGAGATCCCTGCGGAACACCACAGGGATTACTCCAAGAATTAGAATAATCTGATTTTTGCTTAACTCTATAAGATCTTAAGAAAACCTCCAATTCTGGAGACCGGACCTTCAAAAAGGTATAAACAGGATGGAGTCAGTCCAGAGGGTGGCTACAAAAATGGTCAGTGGTCTTCAACGTAAAGCATATGAAGGCAGACTTAAAGATATCAATATGTATACTTTGGAAGAAAAGTAGGAGAGGGGAGATAGAGACATTTAAATACCTACAAAGCATATATGTACATGAGGCAAGTCATTTTCAATTGAAAGGAAGCTCTGGAATGAGGGGGCATAGGATGAAGGTGAAATGGGATAGACTCAGAAGTAACCTGAGGAAATACGTCTTCATGGAAAGGGTAGTGAATTTGTGGAATGGCCTCCTGGTGGAAGTGGTTGAGATGAAAACGGTATCTGAATTCAACAGAGTTTGGGACAAGTACATAGGATCTCTAAAGGAGTGATAGGGAGAGTAGATGGCATACAGGGGCAAGCTGGATAGGCCACATGGTCTTTAGTTGCCTATATTTTTCTATGCTTCTATGTTTCTAAATGCAAGAGAGATGATCTTCCTACTCGTTGGATACATGTCTGCCTGCGTAATGAAAGACGCTCCTTCTTTCTTTTTTGATAATTTGTCGGATTGGATTAATTCTTTATTATCTCAAGGTCAGTTTCCTGGGGATAAGGGGAAGATTAAGTTAACCCCTATCCCATAAAATCCAAAGGCAGATTTATATCAGGTTGCCATCCTAAAGTTAAGCAACCCAGAAACTAGTCTACAAATCTTGGGAGTTATATTTGCAAGTTCCTTGGCCCCAGATCTACAAGTGAATGTGGTGGTGAGGAGAACCACCTTATTTTTAAGAAAGTTATGGAGAATCAGAGGATTTTTTTGAGCAATCCTTATTTCAGAGGTTGGTGCAGAGCTTTGTAATAGCCCAGTTGGACTTTTGTATTATAGTCTACCTGGGCTGTTAGAAATCTCTTTTGAAGAAATTGCAGACCATACAAAATATGCTCTGCTCAAATTTGGGGATAGATCACCTTTGTTAATTAGCTTGAACGGGGAATATATTTTAAACTGTGTATTTTGGTTTTTTAATATAATTTATGGGCAGGCATTTCAATATATGATACCTTTGATAGGATTATTAGGTGGAACAAGACCAGAGTTGTTGCAAAATTCCTTTAAGTTACAATTTCCCAGTCCAAGGGGTGTAAGATCAAAAAAAACCTTTTTTTCAGTAGGATTTGCATACTTAGCAGTACAACAGTGGAATTCTATCCCTTATCAAGTGTACTTTTCCTAAGGTTGTGAAAGGCTTTTCTTTTTAAAAGTTTTTTTTACTAAGTTGAATTGTATTGTAGCTTGATTCTTGTAATTCCCAGGATATGCCTGGCTTCATATGTTGGATACACATTGACCCTAGAGGTAATTGAGGAATATAAGAATGTTTTGTATTTGTGTGGGTGGAGCATAGGAGGGGCATGGGCAGTGATGTCACTTATGTGTGCAGCTTAGACAATATTGTAAACTCCGCATGCCCCCTGCCACATTTAAGTACCCACCGTGCTCATATAAATATAAGTGTCTAAATGTTAGGTGTGCCAGGTTATTCTGTAAAGGAATCTGGACAACCAGACGCTGTTGTAGAACCAGATTCTTGCCACACAGCATCGGGGACCTTAAATGTAGGTGCCCATTTATGAAATTGCCTCCAACCTATCACTGTTGTGGTTTCTACCATAAACTAACACAGCGGATAATAAAGTTCATAGAAAAATTCTATTATATAGGCGGAAACCTGTGGCAACATATCAATGGATACGATAAACTACTTTTTTTTCAGTGTTCATTCTAGCCCACAGTTAAAACAGTAATCATGGGTCAAAAACCGCCTTTAAAATGAATGAAATAGTGTCCAAAAATATCTCCTACTAAATGTGCCCACTCAAATAAACTTTAATAATTTCACAAAAACAGCACTTACCTTGTATCGCTAATCTTGTAGTGTCCACCATCAAAGGTACAATTGTTGCATATGATCATACACTCCCTCCCAGTCTCGAGGGACCGGCACTGGAAAGCAGGGCAGACAGTGCAGCGGCAAAACTCGCCACAGGAAAGCTGCTGCTGGCGGGGTTCGGGGATCCCCGCGAGCCCAGGTTATGTGAGGTTACGGCGGGAGGCAGAGCAAAATGTGCCCCCTCCCCAAATCGAGGTCTGGCTACGCCTCTGATTAGAATGATATTATTTTATAAATTCAATATGCCAATTCAGGGTGTAAATTGTTGTGGTAGATCAGCAACTTTTAGTGGCTGAATGTTCAAGATGGGTGAAATCCACCAAAAGTCTACTTTCTATGATGCTTTACTGCTTAATTAACATACAGCTTTAGCAATACATTTGCATAACTGCAATGCATCTGGAAGGTTATCACCCTTCTCCCAACTCTGGTGACATGAGTAGGTGGTGTCCTGGTTGGTTGCTCACCTGTACTCCCTGTGACTGCTGTCATCTCTGTACCAATGGGTATGACAGTCACACTCCAGTGTGCATCCCTCGCCATACATCGCATACGCCATGGAACCCTCCTCCTCTTGGGCCAGGTGATGGTTTTCAATGATGCTGGCAGAAGAAAAACAACTATGAACAGATGGAATTATGCGTATTAGGCTCTATCGAAAAAAACCCAAAACAAAACAGTTTTTATGAGTCAGCTCTGTGGGAGCCAGGATCCAGGAGGCTTGTGTGCGGGACAAAGGAGCTGTCCTCAGACCATAGAGAGAACCTGATTACAAAAACTAGGTTTTTTTTTTTGTAATGGCATAATCATTTTACAAGGGCCGAATCATAGATCTCCAAATAACCATGAAATAGAAGTCATGTGACCTGAACTGACCAATCACAGCGCTTCATTTTTGAAGTTTTATTTCAGAATTGAGCATTACTAATAAAAGGCTGCGTGCCAAGAGACTGCCACTCTCACTTTTTAACCGTCTGGTGCAGAGCTGCTTTGCCAACAAATTCCATTTCATTCGGACAGGTTGCTTCAATCCTGGGGTGTCTTAGTTGAGACCTTGAGGGCTGCAAACAGGTCAGGTTTTCAGCATATCCCCATGAATACACATAAGAGAGATTTGCATGCACACTACCTCAGTTGGGGATATCCTAAAAACCTTTTTATGGCCCTCAAGGGCTGAACTTGAACACTTCTCTACAGACTTGCAGTTAGTTCATCTGAAAAAGGAGGGACCAGAAACCAAGGATACAGTGGTAACAACAGGTCCTATTACTCTTGTTTGGAATTGAAGTGCATAGGTTTAGGGCAGGGGTAGGCAACTCCGGTCCTCGAGAGCCGCAGGCAGGTCAGGTTTTCAGGATATCCACAATGAATATGCAGGAGATAGATTGCCTCCATGGTATGCAAATCTACCATGTTTCCCTGAAAATAAGACACTGTCTTATATTAATTTTTGCTCCCCAAGATGCGCTAGGTCTTATTTTCAGGGGATGTCTTATTTATCGGGGAAACATCGAGGTCACCCCCCCCCCCCACCCAAGGTCGCTCCCGGCCAGAACTAACCTTAAACGCCTCCTTTCACCTTCGCACTCGCAGCAGCAGGGCAGGCCATTCCTTCCTTCCGTGTCCTGCCCTCGCCTGACGTAACGTCTGCGAGGGCGGGGCACAGAAGGAAGGAGAGGTCTGCCCTGCTGCTGCTTGCTGTGAAGGTGAAAGGAGGCGCTTCAGGTTAGTTCCAGGAGCGACGGAGGGCGGGCCCGGCGATCTCGGGTGGGGGCAGCGGTCTTGTCCGGCTCTCGGCGGCCCTGCTTCAAAAGAAAAACTTTGCTAGGTCTTACTTTTGGGGGAGGCCTTAATTTACCAAGTGCAGCAAAACCTCTACTAGGTCTTATTTTCGGGGGATGTCGTATTTTCGGGGAAACACGGTATTTCCTGCATATTCATTGTGGATATCCTGAAAACCTGACCTGCCTGTGGCTCTCGAGGACCAGAGGGTGTGCAGAGCCAAAAATCTGTGTTTTTGTTGTTGTTTTTTTGGTTGTTTTTTTTTTTTAGCTTTGCATTACATTTGAAGATTAGATGTTTAGTGAGTTTCAAAGCTCATGTACGAACTCCCATATCCTCTTTGTTGACCCACTTAAAGGTATCCCAGCCCACTCAGATTCAGGATGCTGATATCGAAGAGGTTAGCCTTGAACCTGCATGAGCCAGAGTAGGCATGGACGCTATGAAAGCATTCATTAGCCTGGGCAGCTGGGCTCCCTGTTTTGTATTTTCTCAGGTTGGCAAGGGCAAGATGGTTGTGAATGCTGCCATCTGACTGGCTTAATGGCTTCTATTCCAGGTTTATGATCCTCGGCCAAGATTATCAGTAGCGATAAACACTCCGTGAAAACCTTTTAATACAGCAGCGGCTTTGCCTCAGCTGACAACTCTACAGTTACCCATAACATATCAGAATGAGAAATGGGGCAATACTCATAAACCACTGCTACCCCAGAGTATAGGATTGAAAAGCTGCCTGCCTGAGAAGCAATTTACTGTTCTCAGCCACAATAACTTTACAAGACCCAGAAAACACTGTCTTGTCTTATGTGGATAATCTGTCAGCTCAACAGTTGCCAAAACAACCTTTAAAAATACATTCTTTATAATGTTAGTGAACTTAAATCTCCTTAGGACATGTTTTTAGCTGATTTGGGCCTGCTGAAAAAATTTCTGGCAGTATTCACAAGGGGTACAAACATTTCTTCTTCATTAAATAAATACCTTCAAGGTAACTGCTAATCATCGTTAAATATATTCAAGGTAACTGCTAATTAGTAGATTAACCTGCTTATAATTGAAAGAGAAAAACGCCTATATTGTGACCCAAATCGGGAGATAGACGTTTATCTCCCAAAAACGAATAAAGCGGTATAATCGAAAGCCGAATTTGGACGTTTTCAACTGCACTCCGTCGCGGATGCGGACAACGTTGATGGGGGCGTGTCGAAGGCGTGGTGAAGGCGGAACTGGGGCATGGTTATCGGCCGATCAGAGATGGGCGCCTTTCGCCGATAATGGAAAAAAAAATATGCGTTTTTAGCGAGAATTTAGGGCACTTTTCCTGGACCCTTTTTTTCCACGAATAAGGCCCCAAAAAGTGCCCTAAATGACCAGATGACCACTGGAGGGAATCGGGGATGACCTCCCCTGACTCCCCCAGTGGTCACGAACCCCCTCCCACCACAAAATATGCCGTTTCACAACTTTTTATTTTCACCCTCAAATGTCATACCCACCTCCCTGGCAGCAGTATGCAGGTCACTGGAGCAGTGGACTTCAGGCAGGTGGACCCAGGCTCATCCCCCCCCCCCCCACCTGTTACACTTGTGCTGGTAAATGGGAGCCCTCCAAACCGCCCCCCTTCACCCCTTAGGGCTATAGTAATGGTGTAGACTTGTGGGCAGTGGGTTTTGAGGGGGATTTGGGGGGCTCAACACACAAGGGAAGGGTGCTATGCACCTGGGAGCTGTTTTACCTTTTTTTTTTTTTTGTAAAAGTGCCCCCTAGGGTGCCCGGTTGGTGTGCTGGCATGTGAGGTGGACTGGTGCAGTACGAATCCTGGTCCCTCCCACGAATAAATGTCTTGGAGTTATTCGTTTTTGAGCTGGGCATTTTCGGTTTCCATTATCCCTGAAAAACAAAAACGCCCAGCTCAAAAAAAGATAAACGTCCACGTTTTTTCGAAAATACGATTCGGTCCGCCCCTTCACGGACCCGTTCTCGGAGATAAACGCCCATGGAGATAGGCGTTTCTGTTCGATTATGCCCCTCCATGAGACTCTGGCATGAGGGTGATACCATTCGCCATAGGGCAAGGCAAAACTGGCTGCCCTTTGAATACAAATCTCTAGGCATTTCGCCTATTTTTTTTCTATGAATACATTTTCAAAGCAGAAAGCTTTTTGTAAGCACCAGAAACTTGACTTGTAGCCTAATATATTGTTACAATGTAACAATTTCCAAGGTTCATAAATCACATACTCTAATCCAGTGATTCTAGACCTTTTTTCAGTCGGGACAAATATGATGGACGATGCTCGCATCCGTGACACACTGCATACATGACCCTCATGGACCTTTGGCCTAATATAGGATGTCAATTCTTATATATTAAATGTAAACATGTTCTGCATCCACGAAAACCCTACCACTGCCCTTCATCCCCACCCCCAAACAACAGATGCATACAAAATTTCTTTTTTTTTCTGATTCTAACACAAAACCTGAAAAGATCCTAACTCAATATACATGTAGTAAATCTACCACAGAACAATAGCACTGATTCCTATGACTTAAAGAACAAGAACCTTACTTAAGAACAGGCAGCACTACAAATACTACACAGGCCCTAGAACACCAATACACCTACTACTGGTGAAACAAAAAATGTAGGGCTGCTACAGAATTCTATGCAGAAACTACTTACCAACAGAATACCACACCTCGATCACACACCACATACAGAGCAAGGGATCACAAATTAGAAATATAAAGACAAAAATTGAACTTGGAACCCCATGAAGTCAAAACTAGGCATGTACCACAACATAGGAGAAATAAAGACAGCAATGCATTTCCCCTTGTACTGAAAAAACAAAAACAAAAAACAAAAGCAAAGACATCCATGATGCACAATTCCCAAAACTAACATATGCCACAAATTCAAAGTAAAACACTTTTATTCTACCTTTGTTGTCTGGGTACTTTATTTTTCCAAGCATGTTGGTCCCAGTTTTTTCTTTCCTGTTTACTTGTATGTCTTCTCTCTTTCCATTGAGTGCTATCCATTTGTCCTTTCTCCACTTTCCTCATATCTTCTTATATTCCCTCACTATATCTATCGCTATTTCCTCTTTCTCTCTTTTCTGTCTCTTCCCTCAAATTTCACCTTCTCATTCTTCAGTCCTCCACCTATATTTTACTTACCAGTACCTATCAACTTTCCGTCTCCTACTCTCACCCCTACCTCTCCTGTCTCACTCCTTCCCTGGTCACCCACTCCCGAAGAGTACAATTCTACCCTCTGTAATCATCCTCCTCTCACTCATCTCCTTGAGAACCCACATGGTCTCTACCACATGATTCCCCTCCCTCTCCATTCTTACACCCCTGTAGCCCAGCATCTCCTGTCCCCTCTCTCCCCCTTCCCCCTTAAGGTCCAGCAATTCCCTGTCTCCTCTCTCCCCCTTCCACCTTATGGTCCAGCATCTCCCTGTCCTTTCTCCCTTCTCTTCCACCCCTAGAGTCCAGTAACTCCCTGTCCTCTCTCTTCCCCTCTTCCCCCTTAAGGTCCAGCAATCCCATGTTCCCTCTGCCTTCCCCTCCACCCATCAGCTCCCTGTCCCCTCTCTTTCTCTCCCTTCTCCACCCCCCCCCCCAAAAAAAAGTGCGTCTTCAATGTTCAGCAGGAAAGCGGCTCAGCGAGGACAGCCTGCTCCAGGAAACCCAGCCTGATACGAGGAGATGCGGCTACATGCATCTCAATGCCGTGTGTCTTCCCAGGTTGTGTAGGTAGCAAACTGCACACCAGAGGTGAAAGACTGCTAAGTGTTATTTACTGCCTACACAGCCCAGAAAGGAGCATGGCATCAGGGTTTGTGTAGCTTCATCTCCTATGGGTCCAGCATCTCTCCCCTTCTCTTATTCACTCTCTCCCTTCCCCTATGGTCTACCATCTCCCCCTCTGTCTACCATCTCCCCCTCTGTCCAGCACCTTTCTATGGTCTTCTGCCCAGCACCCTCCCATGGTCTGCTATCTTCTTCCTCTCTCCCCGGTTCCCTCACCCCGGTCTGGCATCTCTCCTGTCCTCCTACCCCTGCAGGTCCAGTACCTGTCCCCCCCCCCCTTATGGGTTCAGCACATCTACCTCACAAGCCCATGACCTCTCCTCTTCTTCTCCTAAGTACCACCTTGTCCAGACCCTCTCCTTCCCTCAGCCCCCCCCCCCCCCCATGAGTCCAGAAACTCTCCCTCTATTTTCCTCATCCCCTGCCCTGAGTCCAGCACCAATTTCTCTTTTTCTTTCCTCATCCCCCATCGTACGTCCAGCACCTCCTACCCTCAACTCCTCCCCCTCCCAAGTCCAGCACCACTTTCTTTTCTCCCTCCCACCTTGGACCGTCAAACCTGCTTAGTTTACTAGTCCCTGCAGCAATAACACACTGCCTGAGCCAGGACCAGATCCTTCCCTCTGCCACGTCCCACCCTTGCATTAGGGGGTGGGATGTAGAAGGCTCCGGTGCTGGCCCAGGCATTCTGCTATTGCTGCAGGTGCCGGTAAATAAAGCAGGTTTGATGGACTGATGAGAGTGGGGGGAGGAGATAAAGCATGCTGGACTCAGGGAGTGGGTTGAGGAAAAGAGGTAGTGGTGCTGGCTCCATGATGGTGGGGAGGGGAGAAAGAGTCAGTCATGCTGCAAACCTAAAAAGAAAAATTCCTGCTGCATTGTGCCGGCCCCGCGACACACCTCCGGAGTGCTGATGACACATCAGTTGAGAACCACTACTCTAATACAGAATGTTTTGTAGACGTTGGGCTAAGATCCAAGTCTTCTGGGGGGAGGGGGAGAGAATAGGGTTTAAGGGTGCTTTATGATTCTATTTATTACAATGATGTCTTCACTTTGGTAACATATTTCTGATCTGTCACTTTACAATTGACTCATTTTGCTTTAATCCCTCTTGAACATTTGGGTTTCAGCTCGATAGAAAATGGGGCTGGGATTCAGTGCCAAGACCCCACAACTACCCAGAGATTTCTCCCCTAATTTTATATACCTTTCCCAATTCTTAGCTCAGTCAGTGCAGTGACAGTTCTCACCCAGAAAGCTCCTTCCACATTTTGGTAATGTGGACTCTAAGTCTGACCATTAGGTGTTGCTGTTGTGCAATGACTAAGAATATCTTCCCCTTCATCGTCCTCCTGGAGCTATGAATGTTGCCTTTGCAGCATCTCTGCTCACTGCTGACTCACGAGCAAAACACCTGATGCTGGAATTGAATCCAGGTCTTCCTCTGGGCTAGACCTTGGCTCATTTATTCATTTTATCATTTCTCTCTTCTTGGCTCAAACCCTCAACGTCTATTTGCCGCACTGAACTCTCTCCTCAAAGTGCCCTCGCCTCCAACCTCCCCCCCCCCCCCCCCCCACCACTTCACTTTCTCCCAAGACTACGGCTGAGTACTTCTATGACAAGATTCACAAGATTAACTTTGGGTTCTCAACCAAGTCTCCTCCTCTCCTTCTCCCAGTCCATCCCATCAACCCTCCTTCAACCCTGCCACCTTTTCTTCCTTTTCTGAAATCACTGAGGAGGCAGCTGCACATTTTCTTTCCTCCTCCAAACTGATTAACCTGTTCTCTGATCCTATTCCCACCTATCTACTCAGCACTATCTCTCCTACTGTGATCCCTTCTATCTGTCAAATCCTCAGTCTTTCACTTTCCACTGCCACTGTTCCTGATGCCTTCAAACATGTTGCAGTTACATCACTCCTCAAAAAACCTTCATTGGACTCTACCTGCCCTTCCAACTATCGCCCCCATCTCCCTCCTCCCTTTCCTATCCAAGCTACTTGAATGTGCTGTTCACTGCCACTGTCTTGACTTTCTTTCATCTCAAGCTATTCTTGATCCACTTTAATCTGGCTTTCGCCCTCTACATTCAACTGAAACAGCCCTTGCTAAAGTCTCCAATGACCTGTTCCTGGCCAGATTCAAAGGTCTCTATTTTATCCTCATCCTTCTTGATCTATCTGCTGTTTTTGACACTGTTGATCACCATTTACTCCTTGATACACTGTCCTCATTTGGATTTCAGGGCTCTGTTCTTTCTTGGTTTTCCTCTTCTCTCTCCCATCACACTTTTAGTGTATGCTCTGGTGGATCCTCCTCCACTTCTGTCCCACTCTGTCTTGGGACCTCTTCTTTCCATTATCTATACTTCTTCCCTTGGTGCTCTGATCTCCTCCCATGGTTTTCAGTATCACTTTTATGCGGATGTCTCCCAGATCTACCTCTCCGCACCAGAAATTTCAGCAAGAATCCAGGCCCAAGTCTTAGTCCGTCTGTCTGATATTGCTGCCTGGATGTCTCACTGCCATCTGAAACTAAACATGGCCAAGACTGAGCTTCATATCTTTCCCTCTAAACCCACCACTCTTCATCCCCCATTCTCTATCCTCCTCTCTCTCTCTTTCTCTGCGCATATCCAATAGACTGCTAAAACCTGTCATTTTTTTCTCTATAATATCACCAAAATTCATCACTTCCTTTCTGAACACACTATTAAAACCCTTATCCACATCCACACTCTTATCACCTCTTGCTTAGACTATTGCAACTTGCTTCTCAAATTCTTATCACCTCGTACTTTTATACACATTTGGAGACACTTAAAGTTTCTTTTTTTTTTTTTCCACTATTAAATATTTTCAAGAGGGTTGTCCTTTTTGGAATATTATCAAAGAATCTAAAAAAGTGGAAACCATTTAAAATATCAGGTTTAGTTTTGTCTTGGGCATTGTCCAAAGCATTCCTAACTTTTCCTCCTAGATGAAAGGTAATAACGTTTGGAAAAAACAATTCCTTCTATGCTTACAAAATGTAACACCTCTAGTATATTTCTTCAGTAATTCCATCAAGGAATGTAGGTGAGTTAGGAAAATTCTGGAATTGGAAATTCCTACAGCTCAACAAATGTTTCATTAGATTCAGCCTGACAATGGACTAAGAAAATGTTCCTAATGTTAGCAACCTCAATCGATTCATGTAATTGCAACTGGGCCTCCATCCCAGAAACAGCTGACTCCATCTGCATGTGCTCTCCTGATGTATGTGGGTAACACTTGTTTTCAGGGCCACTCTTTACTTGCTGGTATGTGTGAGGCAGGGATCTCTGTGCTATTGAAGCCTGATTGGGACCCTACGGTATGTGGGTTCTATCGCCTTAAAAAGGATCTGCATGAAATCACGACCAGAATCACAGATGGTATTACTATAATGAAATCCTGGACATCATCATTCAAACTTAAACAAGGAATAAACACACTGCTTGATAATAATATCACCACACAACACAGATCGCTTCCCAAATTTCACCGCCATGGGTACATCCCTCCCGATATCAGACAACCTAAAACTCTTGAGCGTCATCATAGACCACAACCTGTCCTTCAACAATCAAATCTCAGACACCACAAAGAAAATGTTCCAGACCATGTGGAAACGGAAATGCATATAAAACTACTTCCCAAGAGATGTATTCTGCATACTAGTCCAACCCATGGTCCTCGCTCACGCTGACTATTGCAACAGAATCAATGCAGGATGCAAGGAACAATCACTAAGGAGACTGCAAACAGCACAAAACACGGCAGCAAAACCGATCTTTGGAAAAAAATGATTTGAAAGCGCAAGACCGTTTCTCTAATACCTACACTGGCTACCCGTTAAAGCACGAATATCCTTCAAGATATGCTCCCTAGCCTACAGAATAATTTTTGGCCTAGTTCTGGAATATATGACAAATCTACTTATATGCAATGCAATCAAGGGTGCAAGAACCTATCTCACCCTACACTTCCCCAAATGCCAACTTTATAGACATTTGCCCCAAGCTATGAAACTTAATACCAAGGAACCTAAAATGCAAAAACAACTACTTAGCATTCCAAAAACACCTGAAAGCCAACTTCTTTAGAAAATTCTTCTTCAACGAGCCAACAAAGTCAAACAGACCACCAACCAGCATTCCATGGTACTTGACGTCTAATAGAACCGGAATAAGTCAAACACTAAATTCTAAATGGCTATGTAGCATATCTAACTGAATGTAACTGTAAGACACATTGAACTGACAACTAGATTGGAAAATGTGGGGTATAAATAGGGAAATAAATAAAAAGTTCCAAGTGTGAGTCAGGGCTTTTGACATGTTCCTTAGGTTATTACTGTTTATATCAGGAATAATTATTAGTTGTACTGCTAATGCTGCCTCACAGTTCTGACAGGTACTGATAAGTTTTGCTAATTGCTTTGCCATAATAATATAATATATATATTTTTATATTACCAATCAATTGTAATATATTTCCAAAATGTGACATTCCTTACTCTTTGTTTTGGATCACTTTAAGGCAAAATCATACTCCAAACAGATGAGAGAAGCCCAAACTCCAACCAGAGTAATTATTAGCTAATTAGCTTATCAGCTAATCACCTAACTAGCCCTACAGCTCCCTCCGCCCCATACAGCCTATCAATCAGACATAGCCAGCTGTTGTGTGTTGACAGTACTGCACGATGTGGCCCTACCAAAGCATGCGACAGGAAGTCAATTTGTGAATCTAAGACCTGACTGTTTATGCTTGTTTCTTCAGTGGTGTAGGTCGGCTGCCACCTGGAACGGATTGCCACTGCGCCCCCCCCCCCCGGCACATCACACCCTTCCCAGTGAATCAACCCCCCCACCTTACGAATCACAACCCCCCCAGCGCATCACCATAGGCGCCCCGGTATAAGAGGCTTGGAGAGGCTAAGCCTCCCCTGCTGCAGTAGGATGGATCAGCTGTGGAGTCCAGCTGCTCTGAGGGGATTAAATTGTTGATTTACCTCCATCCTCACAGCAGGCGCTGCAGTGAAAGCCCTCTAGCAATTGTTGAAATTGGTTTATGGTTTGTTTACCTTACTGCTCGGAGAGCAGGGGGGGTTGGCTGGAGATGTCCTGGGTTGTCAGGGAGATATTTAACGAGGATGACTTCCTGACCTGCACTGAGGACAGATAGCAGCAGAACGGATACTGGGCCAGCATGATCAGAAAAAGTCACCAGACAACAAAGGTAGAAAAGATCATTTTATTTTCATTATAGTGTTTGTAATATGTCCACTTTGAGAATTAGGTGCTCAATATTAAAAGTTTAATATTTATTTCCTTATTTATGGCATTTTATCCCACATTAAACATGAATTAGGGTGTTTTGTGGCTCTACATGAGAATTGTGATGATATGATCCCTTGTTTCATATTGTTGACGGTCTGCATTTTCCGTATGGGTGGTATATTAGTGTATTAGGTTCTGCCCAGTGTAATATTTATGGTACAGTAAGGTTCTGAGTGTGTTTTTGGACAAAGTTGTGCATAGTGTTTTGCAGTTGAGCGATTGTGGTTAGAATATGTTTTGAGCAACCACTTTATTCTTTGACATATGATACATATCTAATATCTAAATTTAATAAAAGGTATTAATTGTGACTTATTTTTATTTATTTTTTTTCTGCGTGTTATCAGACAATTATGTATTTAAGCTCCACCCCTGGCCCCACCCCCTAACACCGCCCCCTTTAGCCTCCCCAAACAGTTGGGCCACCGACCGCCTATGCACATCACCTTCACCCCTCCAAGCACATCGCTCTTATTTCCTAGGGGTGCAGGAAGCAGTCGTGCAGCTGTCGGCTCCACCAGTTCCCTGCCCCAGAACAGGAAGTAACGTCAGAGAGAGCAGGCAACTGGATAAGCCGACAGCCATACGACTGCTCCCTGCACCCCCTTCCTGCATGCACCTGGGGTGGACCACCCCCACTGCCCCACCCTTGGCACGCCACTGATTGATTTCCTACCTGTGAAGTGAACAAAGTTCTCCCCAACCCCAGCACATTAATAGAGTAGTTATGTTCACCTTTAACCCGTCGTGTGGCTCCATTTAGCAGGGCTCCAGGCCTGCCCTTGTCCGTGTTCCCCAGGTAATGTCAAAGAATGGAAATTTATTTCAACTACAGTATATTTTACCTTACTGCAGGTGTGTGAATAAAAAAACCCCATACACAGTCTTCTCAGAAATGTGAAAACAATACGAGGAAACTCACCTTCTGAGCTATTCTATGCAACACTACATACTTCGGGAATGAGTACTAGACCTGTTCGGGTATTTATGGGTTGAAATAGACCACAGTTCCAAACAGAACAAAAACAGCTATAAATCATCACTGCAATGCTATTTCTGCAGTATTGACTAGAATAAATTTTATAAAAGTGCTAACAAAAAGGAAAACCTTGAACTTATTGTTATGTTTGCCAGTCATCAATGCTACAAGAACAAAGCAGCACCACAGAAAGTTCCATGTGAACGGCAGCCAGTCTTGACTTCTATTCATTTGAATGTCCATGAACCCTCTCTTCCCATTCAGACCAATTTTCATTGTTGTAATTCTTTAAGCAGCTTGAAATCAATGTTAGTGTTACCAATACAGTGTCTGCATGTCTGCCAACCCTATGGAGTTCATCTCCTTGAAGGAAGAAAGGATAATCTCAGCCTAGCATCTAACGTAGAGGGGCATTTTCGAAAGAAACATCCAAGTTGCGATTTGGACATCTTTGTAAAACGTCCAAATCTGCGGGTGGGAAAACCATATTTTTGAAACAAGATGGACGTCCATCTTTCATTTTTACTACTACTACTACTACTACTTATCATTTCTATAGCGCTACTAGATGTACGCAGCGCTGTACACTTGAACATGAAGAGACAGTCCCTGCTTGGCAGAGCTTACAATCTAATTAGGACAGACAAACAGAACAAATAATAGATAAGGGAATATTAAAGTGAGGATGATAAAATAAGGGTTCTGAACAGCTGAATAAGGGTTAGGAGTTAAAAGCAGCATCAAAAAGGTGGGCTTTTAGCTTAGATTTGAAGACAGCCAGAGATGGAGCTTGGCATATCGGCTCAGGAAGTCTATTCCAGGCATATGGTGCAGCAAGATAAAAGGAACGGAGTCTGGAGTTAGCGGTGGAAGAGAAGGGTGCAGATAAGAGATTTACCCAGTGAACGGAGTTCCCGGGGAGGAATGTAGGGAGAGATGAGAGTGGAGAGGTACTGAGGAGCTGCAGAATGAATGCACTTATAAGTCAATAAGAGGAGTTTGAACTGTTTGCGGAAATGGATAGGGAGCCAGTGAAGTGACTTGAGGAGAGGGCTAATATGAGCATAGCGACATTGGTGGAATATTAGTCATGCAGCAGAATTTGAATGGATTGAAGAGGAGAGAGATGGCTAAGTGGGAGACTTGTGAGAAGCAAGTTGCAATAGTCTAAGCGAGAGGTGATAAGAATGTGGATGAGGGTTCTGGTAGTGTGCTCAGAAAGGAAAGGGCGAATTTTGGTGGTATTATAGAGAAAGAAACAACAGGTTTTAGCGGTCTGCTGAATATGTGCAGAGAAGGAGAGGGAGGAGTCAAAGATGACCTCAAGGTTACGAGCTGATGAGACAGGAAGGATGAGAGTGTTATCCACAGAAATAGAGAATGGGGGAAGAGGAGAGGTTGGTTTAGGTGGAAAGATAAGAAGCTCAGTCTTGGTCATGTTTAGTTTCAGATGAGACATCCAGGCAGCAATGTCAGACAGGCAGGCTGATACTTTGGCCTGGATTCCTGCTGAGATTTCTGGTGTGGAGAGGGTAGATCTGGGAGTCATCAGCGTAAAGATGATACTGAAAACCATGGGATGAGATCAGAGTACCAAGGGAAGAAGTATAGATGGAGAAAAGAAGAGGTCCCAGGACAGATCCCTGAGGTACACCAACTGACAGTGGGATAGAAATAGAGGAGGATCCACCAGAGTATACACTAAAAGTATGCTGCGAGAGATAAGAAGAAAACCAGGAAAGAACAGAGCCTTGAAATCCAAGTGAGGACAGCGTATCAAGGAGTAGGCTGTGATCAACAGTGTCAAAAGCAGCAGAGAGATTGAGAAAGATGAGGATAGAATAGAGACCTTTGGATCTGGCCAGAAACAGGTTATTGGAGACTTTAGCAAGCGCTATTCGGTTGAATGATGGGGGCGAAAGCCAGATTGAAGTGGATCAAGAATAGCTTGAGATGAAAGAAAGTCAGGGCAATGATGGTGAACAGCACATTCAAGTATCTTGGATAGGAAAGGGAGGAGGGAGATGGGGCGATAGTTGGAAGGACAGGTAGGGTCCAATGAAGGTTTTTTAAGGAGTGGTGTGACTATGGCATATTTGAAGGCATCAGGAACAGTCGCAGTGGAAAGTGAAAGATTGAGGATATGACAGATAAAAGGGATGAGAGTAGGAGAGATAGTGTTAAGTAGATGGGTGGGAATAGGATCAGAGGAACAGGTAGTTAGTTTCGAGGAGGAAAGAAGATGTGTAGTTTCCTCTTCAGTGATTTCAGAAAAGGAAGAAAAGGAGGCAGGGGTTGGAGGGTTGAGAGAATGGACTGGGGAAGGAGAGGTGGAGGTGACCTGGTTGAGAATTCAAGTTTAATCTTGTGAACCTAATCATGAAAGTACTCAGCCAGAGTCTGGGGGAAAGTGAATGGGGGAGTTGGAGGTGAAAATGTAATGCCAAGAAGTGCAGAGTGATGCACTTGGGGTGCAGAAGCTGAAAAGAGAGATACTGAATAGGGGGAGAGAGATTAGTTAGCTCGAGTCAGGAAAAAGACCTTGGGGTGCTCATGTCCGAGGATCTGAAGGTGAAAAAACAATGTGACAAGATGACGGCCATGGCCAGAAGGATGCTAGGCTGCATAGAGAGGGGTATAACCGGCAGAAGAAAGGAGGTGTTTATGCCCCTCTACAAGTCGTTGTTGAGGCCCCACTTGGAGTATTGTGTTCAGGTTTGGAGGTCGTATCTTGCTAAAGATGTAAAAGGACAGGAAGCGGTGCAAAGAAAAGTTACAAAATGATATGGAATTTCCGTTGCAAACCGTATGAGGAGAGACTTGCTGACCTGAGCATATCTTTTTACATCTTTAGCAAGATAAGGCCTTGTCGCATTGTTTCTTAACCTTCAGATCCTCGGACACCAGCACCCCAAGGTGTGTACTTGCATGCCTGGCTTCTTATTACTGAATTTGTGCTGTGCTATTAAAAAAAAAGCATTTTACCATTTAATGCACATTATTTGGCAATGAATATGCATTATTCCCATTGTGCATATTAGTAACTACCCTTCTAAACATCACTCAGCACATTTAGAAATACAAAAGTGGACCTACATCTGGCTGGTCACCTTCATGACATCTAAAAAATACAAAACCAAGTAAGTTTAGTCAGTGGTGTACCTAGGGTAGTTGACACCTGGGGCTGGTCATTTTTTAACACCCCCTCCAAAATCCAGTACTAGGCATACCGAAAATACAAAACACTCAGGACCTATAGAGCAATTCTACCATACCATAAGCAGTTTCTATGAGTCACATAAGGAAAAGGAAAGCATCTTAAACACTACAGTGAGCACTAGAACATCAATTCACCTATTGTAAAACGAAAACAGATAGATTAGTACAGATCGTCAATCCTGCACAGTCAATGCCAACTGAAAGCCATGTCTTTTTCACAAACACAGATACACCCTAATCCACTATAGAATAAGCAATAATAAACTTTCTATTTAGACAAAAATTAAACTGAACCCCCGATGCCAGACTCTGCATACAATGCAACACCACAGAAACAGAAAATGTCTCCTAGTACTGTGCAAAATATAAAGACAGCAGATGTAAATTTGAAAAAACTAACAAATACCAATCACCACGTTACAAATTAACAAATAGAAATAAAACAAATAATATCATTTTATTGGACTAATACATTTCGCTGTCAGAGGCCAAAACCTTCTTCCTCAGGTCAATACAGTATAGTACTGTTAGTGTCCTATCCTGACCTGAGGAAGGGGGTTTTATTCTCCGAAAGTAAAATGTATTAAAATTAGTCCAATAAAAAGATTACCTTATTTACATGTTCTATTATAAACATTTATTAACACAGCTACAATACTAATTTATCCTAAAGCAAAAAAAAACAAGAATATATATTTTATTTAGTTTGTCTCTGGTTTCTGTTTTCCTCATCTTCTTTTCACTATCTTCCTTCCATCCAGCATCTGTCTTTGTTCTTTCTGTGCCATCCAGTGTCTGCCCTCTCTCCCTGCCCCTTCCATGCACGTCTGCCCTCTCTCTCCCCCCCTTCCATTCACTGTTTGCCCTTTCTATCCCTTCCATACACTGTCTGCCCTTTCTCTCTGCCCCTTCAATCCACCATTTGCCCTCCCTCTCCCATCCATCCAGGGTCTGCCCTCCCTCTCGCTCCCCCTTCCATCAGGATCTGTCCCCCTCTCTCTCTCTCTCTGCCCCTTTTTTCAGCCCCAGTTCTAGCCCCCTTATCCCACCTGTCCCTAGTTCTAGCCCCAGCCCACATCTCCCACCTGCCCTCCCTTTTCAGCCCCCAGTTTCAGTCCACTATCCCACCAGTCCGCAGTTTCAGCCCCAACCCTTTTCTCTCACCAGTCCTGAGCTTCAGCCCCAGCCACTTCTCCCTGTCCCCTTTTCAGCCCCAGTTCCAGTACTAGCCCCCTTATCACACCTACCCTCCTTTTCATCCCCCAGTTCCAGCCCCCTTCAACCACATGCCTTGCATTAGGGACCCCCTTTTCAGCCCCAGACCCATTTTCCCACCAGCCCCAGTCATGCCCCCTTCTCCCCTCTGAACACCCCCCTCCCCTCCCCAGTCCCCTTCTCCTCACCCCACCCCCTTCTCCCCTCTGAACACCCCCCTTCCCAGTCCCCTTCTCCTCACCCCAACCCCCTTCTCCCCTCTGAACACCCCCCCCCTTCCCAGTCCCCTTCTCCCCTTTACCACCAGGTACTCCCTTCACTCTCTATCTCAGTTGATAACACCCTCATCGTCCCCGTCTCATCTGCCCGCAACCTCGGTGTCATCTTCGACTCCTCCCTCTCCTTTTCTGCGCACATCCAGCAGATACCCAAGACCTGTCGCTTCTTCCTCTATAACATTAGCAAAATTCGCGCCTTCCTCTCCGAGCACACCACCCGAACTCTCATCCACTCTCTCATTACCTCTCGCCTTGACTACTGCAACCTACTCCTGACCGGCCTCCCACGTAGCCATCTATCTCCCTTCAGAACTCTGCCGCACGTCTTATCTTCCGCCTTAACCGATATACTCATGTCACCCCTCTCCTCAAGTCACTTCACTGGCTCCCAATCGGATACCGCATACAGTTCAAGCTTCTCTTACTCCACCTACAAATGCACTCGATCTGCGGCCCCTCCGTACCTCTCTACCCTCATCTCCCCTTACGTCCCTACCCGTAACCTCCGCTCTCAAGACAAATCCCTCCTTTCAGTACCCTTCTCCACCACCTCCAACTCCAGGCTCCGCCCCTTCTGTCTCGCCTCACCCCACGCCTGGAACAAACTCCCTGAGCCCATACGCCGTGCCCCCTCCCTACCCATCTTCAAATCAATGCTCAAAGCCCACCTCTTCAATATCGCCTTCGGCACCTAACCACTTCACCTCTTCTCAGGAAAACTTATCTACCCCAACTTGACATTTCGTCCTTTAGATTGTAAGCTCTTCCGAGCAGGAACCGTCCTTAATTGTTAATTTGTACAGCGCTGCGTAACCCTAGTAGCGCTCTAGAAATGTTAAGTAGTAGTAGTAGTACTATCCGGTGCTACAAATTTTTGTATTCGCCAGAAATGACGGTGTGGTAGGGGTGGGAAGTACTGCCGGGCTGTTGTGGTAGCCCGGCAGTACTTCATAAATAGCGAGCGGTAAGCCCGCGTTGGGCTTACCGCCGCTTAGTAAAAGGAGCCCAGGATGAGTGTCACACATGATAGTGCTAGGTAGACTTCTAACGGCAAGGACAGATCAAGATCAGCTCCTTCCGTCCCAACATTCTATTTGATTAGCTGCCGCTGAATATCAGGTTGGGACAGTAGGAGATGCAGTTAATTCCCTCTGAATATCGATCCCTTGCTATTTAAAAACAACTTTTGGTACTCACATCTGGCGACCGTGCTGGTCCTCCCTGGTTAGTACTCCCTCTTTCTCCATTAGCATTTGCCGGAAGGTTCCAACTTTCTGCTGGATCTCCTCTTCTGAATATCTGGAACAAACAACATTGGGTAGAATAAGAAAACTGCCACATGTGTGGAGAATTGCACACAAGTATCCTACTATGTGATACACTCTGGAATCTGGACATGGATAATCTACTGTAAAGGGGTCTCAGTTGCCTACTTAACTTCAAGCATTAAGAACTATTTGCAGTGTTTCAGGCACTTTTCTAATTAATTATCAACGTTAGGGTTTCAGGCACATTTTATTTATTTATTTAAAAATTTGTATATTCTGCATTATCTCCAAAACTTCAGCTGTGAACAAAAAAAATACATAATTAAAACCATAAAACTAATACACCTAAAAACAAACCAGACAAAACAAAATCAATAGAAAAAAATCAATAGAAAAATTAATCAATGTGCCACAAAATACTAATTCCTAAACAGGGTGTATTAATAACATACTCAGGTTCTGTCCTAACATGAGGGGGGAACAACCCATTTACGTTGCAATCTCAGAATCATAAAATGAGTGTAACGTATTAAAATAGCTCCAGAGGTTCTTAATCTGGACCTCAGGGCTATCTGTCCAGTCTGTTTTTTGTGCTGACCACAAATGATATGAATCTCTTCTTCATACAGGCAGTTAATAAATTAATAACAATGTTTGCATTCTACTACTACTATTTAGCATTTCTATAGCGCTACAAGGCATACGCAGCGCTGCACAAACATAGAAGAAAGACAGTCCCTGCTCAAAGAGCTTACAATCTAATAGAGAAGAAATAAATAAAGTAAGCAAATCAAATCAATTAATGTGAACGGGAAGGAAGAGAGGAGGGTAGGTGGAGGTGAGTGGTTACAAGTGGTTACGAGTCAAAAGCAATGTTAAAGAGGTGGGCTTTCAGTCTAGATTTAAAGGTGGCCAAGGATGGGGCAAGACGTAGGGGCTCAGGAAGTTTATCCAGGCGTAGGGTGCAGCGAGACAGAAGGCGCGAAGTCTGGAGTTGGCAGTAGTGGAGAAGGGAACAGATAAGAAGGATTTATCCATGGAGCGGAGTGCACGGGAAGGGGTGTAGGGAAGGACGAGTGTGGAGAGATACTGGGGAGCAGCAGAGTGAATACATTTATAGATTAGTAGAAGAAGTTTGAACAGGATGCGAAAACGGATAGGGAGCCAGTGAAGGGTCTGAGGAGAGGGGTAGTATGAGTAAAGCGACCCTGGCGGAAGATGAGACGGGCAGCAGAGTTTTGAACCGACTGGAGGAGGGGAGAGGTGACTAAGTGGGAGGCCAGCAAGAAGCAGATTGCAGTAGTCTAACGAGAGGTGACAAGGGTGTGGATGAGGGTTTTGGTAGAGTGCTCGGAAAGAAAGGGGCGGATTTTACGGATGTTGTAAAGAAAGAAACAACAGGTCTTGGCGGTCTGCTGGATATGAGCAGAGAAGGAGAGAGAAGAGTCAAAGATGACCCCAAGGTTTCGAGCTGAGGGAGACAGGGAGAATGAGAGAGCCATCAACAGAAATAGAAACGGGGTAGCGGGGAGGTGGGTTTGGGGGGGAAAATGAGAAGCTCGGTTTTGGTCATATTTAATTTCAGGTGGCGTTGAGACATCCAGACAGCAATGTCAGACAAGCACGCTGAAACTTTGGTTTGGATGCAAGGTGAGATATCAGGGGTAGAAAGGTAGATTTGGGAGTCATCAGCATAGAGATGGTAGGAAAAGCCATGGGATGAGATTAATGAACCAAGGGAAGAAGTGTAGATAGAAAAGAGGAAGTGGTGTATGCAGAAATCCTGAAACCAACGGACAGGTGGTCCCTGAGGATCTGGTTTTGAATTAATCAATTAGTCTATCCCTGCAGGAGGAGAAATCGCCAAACTTATTTCTGACTAGGGCAATAAAAGCACTGAATCTGTAGAATCAAGCACTTTCCACTACCTGATAAGGAATAATATGCGCCTGTCTTTAATTAAAAGAAAAGAAAGATGATACGAAAAGAATTGTCTCCATAATGTCATAAAACAAAAAGTATTGACCAACTGGCTGAATCTGAGAACAAGCTTGAACAACAGTCAATTAACTGCACTGCCCTATTCCCCTTCCACCACTGTCAGAATTAATGACCTGTGAAAAGAGAAAAAAATGAGAGAGGATTACATGGCTTCCCTCTGAGCTGTTCGCATCTTTTCCTTCTTTGCTACTTACTTGGCAATCCTGCAGTGGCAAACTTTTATTTTTCCCCATGGCCTTCTCACCCCAGTCCTACTCAAAGGTGACAGCCAGGGCTTTGTTCTATTCAACTCGTGTGAAATAAACAAGGATATATAAAATACTGTTAAAATTTGCACTAAAAAAAAACCATGCTTTTACTTAGCTAATACTGATGTGCTTGTAGCAAAAATGTGTAAATTAAAAACTATAATTTCAGCTCTGCGGGCGCTGGATTCTGGTTAACAGGCTGGAAATTAAGATGAAATTTAAATGACAAAGTGTTTACTATAGGCAAGATGGCTGCCGGCAGGAAGTGGTGAACTGAGCTCCTCTGCCTCTCCGTTTTTCTCTTTTTGTTTCAGCGCGCACTTCACTTAAACAAAATGGAAAGGAAAGACCCAGCTTCCCTCCACCGCTGTTGGTCTTTCCATAAGGCAGACGACGATTATTCAGTTCACTGCTGAGATGCCACTACGGGCGAATCTGTTGCACAGGGCGCGGGAGGAAGAGCCCTGCACTAGAGAGCAAGGCGTTGTTCGGCCCGATGGGCTCTCTGGTTCCCCTGGCGCTCTGAAGCAAGGCGAAGCCTGGGATGCTGTCGGTGTCTGGAATTTCACTGCCTTTTTCAGTTACTGCAGGAGGGCAGGCTTCTCTCTCTGCCCCGGAGCCTTTGTTTTATTTTTGTTACATTGTACCCCGCGCTTTCCCACTCATGGCAGGCTCAATGCGGCTTACATGGGGCAATGGAGGTTAGTGACTTGCCCAGAGTTCCACTAGCAACATTCCATGTAGAAGTTGGCCCTTGCAGATCACCAATGTGGCCGCGCAGGCTTCTGCTTCTGTGAGTCTGACGTCCTGCACGTACGTGCAGGACGTCAGACTCACAGAAACAGAAGCCTGCGCAGCCTTCTACATGGAATGTTGCTAGTGGAATAGCACATCCATGTAGAATCTCCAATAGTAGCAACATTCCATGTAGAATCTCCAATAGTAGCAACATTCCATGTAGAATCTCCAATAGAATCTATTTTATTTTTGTTACATTTGTACCTGCGCTTTCTCACTCATGGCAGGCTCAATGCGGCTTACATGGGGCAATGGAGGGTTAAGGGACTTGCCCAGAGTCACAAGGAGCTGCCTGTGCCTGAAGTGGGAATTGAACTCAGTTCCTCAGTTCCCCAGGACCAAAGACCACCATCCTAACCACTAAGCCACTCTTTACCATCTCCCAGCCAGATCGCAACGCTGGCTGAGAACGCAGGAGCCAAAGCAGGTCCAGGGGAGAAGTTGGTCATCCTTCCCCCTGGTTAAGCCAACAGAGGTAACCTTTGACTCCATTTGGTCTGGCTTGGAGTCCATCTATAAGGTATGTTCCTCAGTTCTTCCTTTGGTGGCTGAGCACGCCTTCAAGATTCAGCAGTTTGAAGAAACATTAAAAACTCATTGAAGAAAGAGGACTTAACAGGCAAGTTAATCAACTTAAAAATTCTCAAACACCCTCTTAATGTTTCAGAGGAAGATTGAGAACTTGAAAATTATACTAAATTTTAAATATTTCGCCAGTTAATTTTTCTCGGTTACTGTCTCTATCACCTAAGGAAACTTTTTATAAATACCTTCAAGAGGTTTACAAATACTCTGAGACGCTTCCTCCATTGCATGGAATATTTTATTTGCTGGTGTCTAAGAAACAGTCTACTCCAGAACGAGACTCATCAGTGGTGGATGTTTCCTCAGACAGTCTGAACTTGAACTTACAGGAGGAGGTTATGCTGAGAACAACCTTATGGTGACTTTTGTCTTTAAGCAAGATAAAGAAGCTTTGTTGCGACTTGATTTTAAGGCTAAAGACTAAATTTCTTTGACGTCAAAGTTTTCAATATTACCTGATGTAGCTAAAGCTACCCAAGCCAGATGCAGGCAGCTTTTGAGCCTTTGTCAAAACAGTTTTGGACTTTGGTGCTGTTTCAGTTGAGATTTACTTATTTATTACATTTGTATCCCGCACTTTCCCACTCAAAGCAGGCTCAATGCGGCTTACATAGTAATAGGTAACACAGAATTTTGTTATGTAAAGTAGGAAATTAAGTATAACGTAGTAATAGGATGGATGGGTAGGTAGAGATAGGTGATAGAGAGGAAGGTAAGGTGGGAGATAGAGTCTGGGTCAATGTCGTTTTCTCTTCGGTATATGTAAGGTATCTTTGTAAATGTATATTACGTTTATATACTTCATATAGAAGTATGATTATCTAAACTTCAGTTTTTTCTAGAAGGCAAAGAATCTGCTGTCAGTGGAGAATGAGCTACGCCTGTTTTTCAGAGCTACTTGTAATAGGATGTTCAACCCTGCCAAATTATATTTGTGTTTCCTGTAAATTTCTGCTTCCTCGGAATAGTTGGGATTCTTGTTTCTCTTTTATTGTGGACTATGTTGAGCTAATTTCTTTTTTCATTTTTCTGTATTGTTTCTTGGGATGTTTCTTGAACTTATTATCCTAATTCAATCTTGTATTGATGTTATATTGAACAAATCAAATTAAAAAAACAACAGTGTTTACTACAAGACCAGCTCTGACCGTCACGTGGGATGCTTTAGAATCTAGAGTGCGCCAACATGATGTGCCCATGGATTTTTTGTTTGAGCTGGCTAAGGTAGCTCTTTGTGTGAAGTTTTTTTCTTTTTGAGGATCAATTGTTTTTTCAGGTCTCAGGAGTAGCAATGGGTGCAACATTTGCCCTGCCATTTGCCAATCTTTTCATGGCTAGGTTTGAAAAAGACTGGCTACTCGATTCTCCCTTCCGCAGCAACATCTTTCTGTGGTGAAGATTCATCGATGACATTTCTGTTCTTTGGAGGGGTGATCAGCACACTTGGAGGAGTTTGTTGCATGACTAAATCAACGGAATTCAGCACTCCAGTTCACATCTATTTGTTCTGTGGAGCAGGTATGTTTTCTTGATGTACAGATCACTCAGATTGAAGCTACGTTTTCTACACACATATATATATCTTTAAAATGTACGCTCCAATTGATATGAATATGAATGTAAATAAAGAATGAATTAAATAAAATACAATTTACATCAATTTTACAAATATATCTAGATATGCAGTTATTAGTTTAAATAATTTACCAAGGTAGATTACTATCCAGCTTATAATCGAAAGACAAAACGCCTATATTGCGACCTAAATCGGGAGATAGGCGTTTATCTCCCAAAAACGAATAACGCGGTATAATCGAAAGCCGAACTTGCACGTTTTCAACTGCACTCCATCGCAGAAGCGTACAATGTTGACGGGGGCGTGTCGGAGGCGTGGTGAAGGCGGGACTGGGGCGTGGTTTATCACCCGAACAGAGATGGGCGCCTTTCGCTGATAATGGAAAAAAAGTATGCGTTTGTAGCTAGAATTTAGGGCACTTTTCCTGGACCCTGTTTTTCCACGAATAGGGCCCCAAAAAGTGCCCTAAACGACCAGATGACCCTGGAGGGAGTCGGGGATGACCTCCCCTGACTCCCCCAGTGGTCACAAACCCCCTCCCACCACAAAAATATGCCATTTCACAAACTTTTTATGTTCACCCTCAAATGTCATACCCACCTCCCTGGCAGCAGTATGCAGGTCACTGGAGCAGTTATTAGGGGGTGCAGTGGACGTCAGGCAGGTAGACCCAGGCCCATCCCCCCCACCTGTTACACTTGTGCTGGTAAATGGGAGCCCTCCACACCGCCCCCCAAACCCACTGTACCCACATGTAGGTTGCCCCCCTTCACCCCTTAGGGCTATAGTAATGGTGTAGACTTGTGGGCAGTGGGTTTCGAGGGGGATTTGGGGGGGCTCAACACACAAGAGGAAGGGTGCTATGCACCTGGGAGCTCTTTTACCTTTTTTTTTTTGTTTTTGTAAAAGTGCCCCCTAGGGTGCCCGGTTGGTGTCCTGGCATGTGAAGGGGACCAGTGCACTACGACTCCTGGCCCCTCCCACGAACAATGCCTTGGATTTATTCGTTTTTTGAGCTGGTGCGCTTTCATTTCCATATCGCTGAAAAACAAAAACGCCCAGCTCACAAATTGGTCGACTAAAACATGGACGTCTATTTTTTTTCGAAAATACAGTTCGGTCCGCCCCTTCACGACCCGTTCTCGGAGATAAACGCCCATGGAGATAGACGTTTTCGTTCGATTATGCCCCTCTATGAGTAATATCTAAAAGGTTTTAGAAAGTATATGATGGTAAAACATGCCCAACTGTTTGTTATATAATATATGCAATACCAGAACATGCACAAAAATGTATTGTATAATATGTAATAACAAAACATACCCAGTTATTCAGAACCATATTAGCACTGAGCCTCTTAATCCAGAATCATGTAGGCGAGAAAAGAAAGGAATAGTCAACCAAATCAAATGCTGATATGAGAACAGCTGTTTCAGAAGGGCAGCTTTTTTTTTTCAAATCCATGTGACTGACTATCCTGCTTATAATCGAACGAGAAAAACGCCCAAGTTCCGACCTAAATCGGGAGATGGGCGTTTTCTCACAAAAACAAATAAAGCGGTATAATCGAAAGCCGAACTTTGGACGCTTTCAACTGCACTCCGTCGCGGATGCGGACAAAGTTGACGGGGGCGTGTCGGAGGCGTGGTGAAGGCGGAACTGGGGCATGGTTATCACCCGAACAGAGATGGGCGCCTTTCACCGATAATGGATACGTTTGTAGCTAGAATTTAGGGCACTTTTCCTGGACCCTGTTTTTTCACGAATAAGGCCCCAAAAAGTGCCCTAAATGACCAGATGACCCCCAGAGGGAGTCGGGGATGACCTCCCCTGACTCCCCCAGTGGTCACTAACCCCCTCCCACCACAAAAAAAATGATGTTTCACAACTTTTTACTTTCACCCTCAAATGTCATACCCTCCTCCCAAGCAGCAGTATGCAGGTCCCTGGAGCAGTTGTTAGGGGGTGCAGTGGACGTCAGGCAGGTGGACCCAGGCCCATCCCCCCCCTACCTGTTACAATTGTGCTGCTTAATGCTTAGTCGTCCAACCCCCCCAAACTCACTGTACCCACATGTAGGTGCCCCCCTTCACCTCTTAGGGCTATAGTAATGGTGTAGACTTGTGGGCAGTAGGTTTGGGGGGGGATTTGGGGGGCTCAACACCCAAGGGAAGGGTGCTATGCACCTGGGAGCTCTTTTACCTTTTTTTTTTTGTTTTTGTAAAAGTGCCCCCTAGGGTGCCCGGTTGGTGTCCTGGCATGTGAGGGGGACCAGTGCACTATGAATCCTGGCCCCTCCCACGAACAAATGCCTTGGATTTATTCGTTTTTGAGCTGGGCGTTTTTGCTTTTCAGCGATAATGGAAAATGAAATCGCCCAGCTCACACCTTGGCGAATAACACATGGGCGTCTATTTTTTTTGAAAATACGGTTCACTCCGCCCCTTCACGGACCCGTTCTCGGAGATAAACGCCCATGGAGATAGGCGTTTCTGGTCGATTATGCCCCTCTATATCGTTAAGCAATAGAAGAAGAATTGTTTCAGTTCTGTGACCTTTATGAAACTCTAACTGGTGAGGGTGAAAGGAGATGTATCATTCAGAATCTCATAAGCTTGCTGGAATACCGCTTTTTCAGCTATCTTAGGAAGTGTTGGAGGACGTTTTTCCAATATCTGGGTGGGTGCCCACCATATGTAATAGTGATCATCACACGCTATGGTTTGATATAAGGGCAAAAGTGGATTCAGACATACTGATCTTGATAAAATTGGGGGAAATATTTGAAGAGGGAGCTGTTGGCATGGGAAGGCATAGAAGTGGAAAAATCAGTAGGCAAAGCTAAAAGCTGCTATAATATGGCAACTGATCTTTATGCAAGGAAAGTAAACAAAAACAAGAGACACAGGAAGCCTATATGGTTCTCCAAACAAGTAGCTGAAAAAATAAGAGCAAAAGAGGCTTTGTTCAAGAATACAAAAGAACGCAATGAGAGGATCACGGGAAAGATTGTCGGATTAAAATCAAAGAAGCGAAGACGGACATATGGCTAGTGAAAGCACAAGCAGAAGAAAAATGGCTCAAGATGTAAAGAGAGGTGAGGAAGCCATTTCCAGATATATTGGAGAAAGGAGAAAAATAGGAATGGAATTGCAAGGCTGAAAGATAATGAGAATGGCTATATGGAGAGTGATGAGGATAAAGTGAACGTGCTAAACAATTACTTCTCTTCGGTGTTCATGAAGGAAAATCCTGGAGAAGGACTATCTGGGAATGGAGTGGATATTGTGCCATTTATGGAAGAAAGAGTTTATAAGCAGCTTGAGAATGTGAGGTGACAAAGCTATGGGGTCAGATGGGATACGTCCCTGGATACTCAGGGGAGCTCAGAGAGGTCCTGGCAGGAACTCTTAAAGGTATATTTAATAGATCTTTGGAGACGGGAGAGGTTCCACAGGATTGGAGACGAGCGGATGTGGTCCCTCTTCACAAAAGCAGAGACGGGGAAGAAGTGGAAACTACAGACTGGTAAGTCTCACGTCAGTGGTAGTAAAAATAATGGAGTCACTGCTTAAAGAAAGGATAGTTTAGCTTTCTAGAAGCCAATGGGTTACAGTATCCGAGGCAACATAGTTTTACCAAAGGAAAATCCTGCCAAATGAATGATGTGGAACATCTCCATTAAGGAGGTAGTAGAGATACAAATGGTAATGAAATTCAAAAAGGTATGGATGAACACAGAGAATCTCTAATTAGAAATGGAAGTTATAAAAAACCTAAACTTAAATGGTTGCATGTATGTGGATATGTCGCATGACACTTAGACGGTGACTCTGGCTGTGATGAACAAGGCCCCGTTACGTTTTTCCACAAACTTTATTATGAATAACAGTTTTTCCATGAAATATACCTAATCCTCTATGCAGACACTGGAACTCATTCATACCAGCCTTTCACCTCATCATTCAACCGACTACATTCCATTTAAAGGCATATCATATATAACACAATACTAACTCACTACTACATATCCAGAAATATGTTCACCATAATCATAAGTTCATGTCCTTATGCCATTCTCATGTCCCATAGCCAGTTCAAAAAGTTTTCTCTCCCCCAGCAGTGAGTAGTATCAATAAACAGAACTCCTTCAGCTACTACAGCTCCGTAGCCAATACGATATCCTCACAAATTTGGATTCAATGACCCAGCGCAGCTTGGCAAGGGCTTCCTGTTGACTGCATATATCATTCAGCCTTTGAATTCATTCTGATAATCAAAGGCTGAATGATATATACAGTCATCAGGAAGCCCTTGCCAAGCTGCGCTGGGTCATTGAACTTATGATTATGGTGAACACATTCCTGGATATGTAGTAGCAGCCTTTAGCTTTGCCTACCGATTTTCCACTTCTACGCATTCCCATGCCAACAGCTCCCTCTTCAAATATTCCCCCATTTATCAAGATCAGTACGTATGAAATCCAGTACTTTTGAGTTTTGTGCGTCTGCACTCCACTTTGCCCTTATATCAAACCATATCGTTGTGATGATCACTATTACATAGGTGGGCACCACCCAGATATTGGGAAAAACGTCCTCTAACACTTCCTAAGATAGCTGAAAAAGCGGTATTCCAGCAAGCTATGAGATTCTGGAATGATAACATCTCCTTTCACCCTCACCAGTTAGAGTTTCATAAAGGTCACAGAACTGAAAAAAGCTCGTCGTAATGACGGAGCTGATTGGACAATAACTGATTTCCACAGCAAGAGCTTGTGATTGCTGAGGCCTTTTTCCTCCCGTTAGCACTGATATTTATGAACTAAAACTTTTGCACTACAACATTGAAGACGGAAGAATTGAATGTTGCTATTGTAGTTTTTCTATAGGTGAATCAAAGATCCACTTTTTTTTGTTTTGAGCTTAGCTTCGTATGTGGAATTGTTCTTTGGTTTTTTTTTAAATATAACTGCAAATATTTGGACTATGAACCTTGTTTAAGCTGAAGACCAGACCCATTAGAATTTATCCAGGATTAGATTTAGAAGCCACACAGTACTACTACTACCTTATCATTTCTATAACGCCACTAGACACATGCAGCACTGTACCCATTACATGCAGGTACTTTCTCTGTCCCTAGTAGGCTCTAAGGTGGTTTTTGTACCTGGGGCAATGGAGGGTTAAGTGTCTTGCCTAGGGTCACAAGGAGCCAGTGGAAATTGAACCCAGTATTAGAGAATGACATGGGGACAGGGTGGGGACGTGGACAGATCCTACAGGGATAGGGCGAGGATGGGGACAAATGTTGTCTCCATGTCACTTTCTACTTTGAAGCTTGTTAATGAACTGGACTGTTATTTATGTTTGATGAAGACAACATTTTTATTTTTTGGAAAAACAAGCAAACATTATTTATTTATATTTATTGCATTTGTATCCCACATTTTCCCACCTATTTGCGGGCTCAGTGTGGCTTACAATAAGACTTGAATAATAGAAATACATTTGTTACGACTAGGTTATGGATTACATTGAACAGAGTTGTGCGAGACATTCGAATATCATTGGTAGTATAACAATGGTGACAACAACATAGAAACATTAGAAGAAGACAATGGGAAAAAAGGGCATTATTAGGCACCTAGACATATAGTGTACATAGTTCCGTGGGTGAATGTATGATTGACTGGATAAAGGGATGATGGATCAGATGTGGATGTGTATTGCATTGTGTACAGTGAGTGGTCTCTATGTGTTTTGGCTCTTTCCGTAAGTTTGGTTCAAACAGGTGTGTCTTCAGTAGTTTACGGAAGGAGGCTTGTTCGTTAATCATTCTTAGGTTGCGCGGTAAATGTATTCCAAGACTTCGTGCTCTTGGTAGGAAAAGGTTGACGCGTGTATCATCTTGTACTTCAAGCCCTTGCAGGTTGGGTAATGAAGGTTGAGGTGAGTTCGGGATGATCTTTTGGCGTTTCTAGGTGGTAGGTCTATTAATCAGACATGTACGCTGGGGCTTCACCGTAAATGATCTTATGGACTAGTGTGCAAGTTTTAAAAGTAACGCGGTCCTTGAGTGGAAGCCAATGTAGTTTCTCTCGTAGTGGTTTTGCCCTTTCATATTTAGGTTTCCGAAGATGAGCCTGGCTGCTGTGTTCTGGGCTGTTTGAAGTTTCCTCAGTATTTGCTCTTTGCAGCCTGCGTATAATGAGTTGCAGTAATCCAGTGGCTAAGGACGAGGGATTGCACTAGGCTGCGGAAGACGAATCTTGGGAAGAATGGTCTAATCCTTTTCAATTTCCACATGCTGAAGAACATCTTCTTGGTTATGTTGTTTGCGTGAGTTTCGAGTGTTAGGTGGCGGTCGATAGTCACTCCAAGGATTTTTTAGCGTTTCTGAGATTGGAAGTTTTAGGTTTGGTGTGTTTATCACGTTGAATTCAGTTGTGTTGTATTGGGAGGTGAGTATCAGGCATTGGGTTTTTTTCTGCGTTAGTTTCAGGCAGAATGCATCTGCCCATGTGTTCATGATGTGTAGACTTTGATTGATTTCGCTGGAGATTTCTTTGATGTCTTGTTTGAATGGGATGTATATTGTCACATCAATCGCGTATATATACGGGTTGAGGTTATGGTTTGATAGGAGTTTTGCTAAAGGGATCATCATTAGGTTGAATATAGTTGGAGAGAGAGGTGATCCTTGTGGGACTCCACATTCAGGTATCCATGCCTTGGACGTGGTTGAATTTGATGTGACTTGATACGAGCGCAGGGTTAGGAACCCCTTGAACCAATTCAAGACATTTCCTCCGATGCCAAAGTATTCAAGTATGTGTAGTAGATTTCATGGTCAACCATGTCGAAGGCGCTGGACATGTCAAATTGTAGGAGGAGTATATTGTTGCCGGTTGCAATTATTTGTTTGAATTTGGTCATAAGGGTGACTAATACCGTTTCTGTGCTGTGATTCGAACGGAATCCTGATTGGGCATCATGCAGTATTGAATGTTTGTCTAGATAGTTTGTGAGTTGTTTGGTACCATACCTTCAGTTATCTTGGTTATTAGTGGTATGGATGCAATTGGCCTGTAGTTGGTTATTTCGCTCGTGTTTTTCTTTGTGTCTTTAGGAATTGGTGTGAATAAGATTTTTCCTTTTTCTTTTGGGAAGAGTCCATTTTGTAGCATGTAGTTTATGTGGTTTGTTAGGTTTATTATGAATTGTTGAGGAGCAATTGTTGAGGTGCTGGCCACACCTAGCAAAATTTGCATGGAGGATCCTGTACATCCTGCTACCAGCACATCTACTAAGAAGACATCTTCTATTGCAGGAGGGACTGTGGAAGACAGGAGAGCTAGACTGAATCCTGAGATTGTTGATGACTTCTTATTCACCGCAGATTTAAAAAATCATAACGGTGCTTCATAGGACATATTTCTCCCCTCTAGGGCATACAGACGGGTTATATTTTGTACCCCTGGACATTTTAACAGGGTGGATTAGGATTCCTTGGGGAAGTAGAAGTCAGCTATTGTTGGGATTGGAAGGGTAGAGGATGGTGGTTGTAGTAGGGTTGTTATAGCCAGTGGCGTAGGAAGGGGGTGGGGCGGGGAGGGGGGTGGTCCGCCCCGGGTGCACGTGCACGGGGGGTGCCGGCCCCGCTGGTTCCCTGCTCCCTCTGCCCCGGAACAGGTTACTTCCTGTTCGGGGCAGAGAGAGCAGGGAACCAGCGGGGCCGACGCAGCTCCGAGTGACGTGCACCTCGGGGCGGATCGGCCCTCCGCAGGTAAGAATGCGGTCCGGGGGGGAGGGGGGTGCGCCACAGAGGGGGGGGGGGTCGCACCATGCTGCACCCGGGGGGGGGGGTTGCGCAGCGGCGACCCGCACCGGGTGCCATTAGCCCTCGCTACGGCACTGATTATAGCTGCTCATTGTTATTGTTGTTTTCTATTTGTAATTTATACACAACAGTTGCACAGCATATTGTTCCTTTTTATACTTTAATAAAAAGATTTAAATGTTTGAGGCTTCTGCAGATGAGAAGAGCCCGCGGTACGGGGCGGGGACGGAGACAGAGCCTGCGGAGACGGGATGGGGATGGAGACAGGGCTTGCAGGGACGGAGAAAGAACCGGTGGGGATGGGGCAGGGATGGGAACAAATTTTGTCCCCATGTCATTCTCTACCTAGTACTCCAGATTTTCATATTACTGCACTAACCATTAGGCTGCTCTTGCACTGAAGGAGGATCATGTGCATCTAAGTCTGCAAGGAAAGATCATGTTTGGAGAGCTCTAAAAAAAAAAAAAAATGGCTGATAGCCCCCAAACATAGTAACATAGTAGGTGATGGCAGAAAAAGACCTGTACGGTCCATCCAGTCTGCCCAACAAGATAAATTCATATGTGCTACTTTATATGTATACCTGACCTTGATTTGTATCTACCATTTTCAGGGCACAGACCGTAGAAGTCTGCCCAGTACTAGCCCCGCCTCCCAACCACTAGCGCTGCCTAATCTCCGCTAGGCTTCTGAGGATCTATTCCTACTGAAATGGATTCCTTTATGTTTACCCCACGCATTTTTTAATTCCGTTACCGTTTTCATCTCCACCACCTCCTGTGGGAGGGCATTCCAAGTATCCACCACTCTCTCCGTGAAAAAATACTTCCTGACATTTTCCGTGAGTCTGCCCCCCTTCAATCTCATTTCATGTCCTCTCGTTCTACCACCTTCCCGTCTCCGGAACAGGTTCGTTTGCGGATTAATACCTTTCAAATATTTGAACATCTGTATCATATCACCCCTGTTTCTCCTTTCCTCCAGGGTATACATATTCAGGTCAGCAAGTCTCTCATCATACGTTTTGTAAAGCAAATCCCATACCATTTTTGTAGCTTTTCTTCACACCGCTTCAATTCTTTTTACATCCTTAACAAGATATGGCCTCCAAAACTGAACACAATACTCCAGGTGGGGCCTCACCAGCGACTTGTACAGGGGCATCAACACCTCCTTTCTTCTACTGATCACACCTCCCTCTATACAGCCAAACAGCTCTTTCTAATTCACCTGCCTCAGTAACAGCTATATGTCAGTAAGGGAAACAGTTATGCCAGTCATAGCAATAAATATGCTTTTTTGAAATAGAATTCAGCATTCTTTGAAGTCTGCATTTGAATGTCTGGAAGATATTCACCAAGTCTCTGGTTTCTGGTTTTCAGAAGCTGCTGTCAGATGAAAGGGAGCTAGCCTCTGAAAAGCAACATCAGCTCAAATAGAAAGAGAGAACTGGAGAAAAGAAACAAACGAGACACGAGAAGAACGTCCATGGGTGATTTTAAATATACATCAAAACCTGCTGATTAAAAGGCATGTGAAAGCATAGGCTCGTTATATATGTACCAGCATTAACCAAACTAAGAACCCATCGCTGGTCACTGTCAGATGATAGCAATGAGTATTTGACGTAGGAATAACTGGTTTCACCTTCATTTAATTAAGAGTAATCCTCCCCAGTACCCCCATATCAGAACATTTCATTATTCTAACTATGTAGTATTGTTTATTAAGAAATAATCAGCTTTAGTCTTTTTAAGAAGGAGATTATAATTTCACAACTCTATTTTACAGTGGTTACATTTGCAACAAAGACACTTTGCATGCTGTCGTCTGCGCTTATTAGAACTAAAGTTCATAAGTGAACCACGGTTCTCAATGGCAGCTGCTAGTAAAGGTGGTGTGATCTGAACGATTCAGCTGAGTAAAGAATTGAAATTTGATGGGAACATGGAGGAAAGGGGGGCAGTTATCGGGATTAAGAAGGTGCAATTGCCTGGAAAGGTGGGGAGTTTGAAAAACAGAGGTAATACATATGATGTGGGAGGGGGGGAAGCGGAAGGGTCTGTAGTCAGACTTAGTTGAAACGAGACTAAAAAATGGTCAGCCCATGATAAAGGAGAGCCTAAAATAGGGTATAGTTGACCTTGGGTCCTGAAAGGATCAGATCAAGGTATGTCCCACCTCGTGAGTGGGAAAGTGGACATGCTGCAATAACCCCATGTCAGAAATAGAGCTCAGAAAGTGTGCTGTATTGAGGTGGGATGGGATGTCTATATGAGCTTTAAAGTCACCTACAATGAATAGGTTGGAAAAGCGAAGATTTGCATGTCTTAATGTTTGTAGGAGTGATTCCCACAGGTCGGGACCTACAGACGGTGGGCAATAGAAATAAAGAATGTGCAGAGACAGTGGAGAGGAAATGTGAATAGCAAGAACCTCGGGATAGCTGAAGGCAGAATATGATATTTCCTGTGACATGAAGTGTATTGGAAGGGAAATAGCCAACCTTCCTACCTAAAACGCTTGAAACTCAGGCGGGAGTCACTGATAGAGGAAGGGTGCCTCACCTCTCCTACACCAGATCTCAATCAAGAAGAGAATCTGAATATGAGAGGATAGTAATGTCCAATAGAAGGGTAGCTTTGGTACAAATACAGCAGCAATTTAATGAACCAGCAAGAATGGGTGTACTTAGCACGGAAGGTAAGGGGGTGGGCCTGCAATCAATCAGGTAATGCTAAGAGGAATGACTATCCCTAGGGTGGAATCGGCAGAGGTCTCAGACTACCAGAATAGGCATGGGGGACATGACAGAGCCAGAAATATGGGTAGAACTATGAGCACGAGAACGTGCCAAGGATTGGTGGGAAGCTATTAGAAAATGTTTTCCCCAAGGACCTGCTCCTCGGGTGCTCACAACTACAGTGCGAAAAGCTGATGAAATGTTACTAATAAAGGCTTCCCTAGGAGCGCAGCTTATGACTGTTGGCCACATGACCTATATGACAGTGTTGATCGGGCTTGGCAGCAGCAAATTCTGGCAACTTTTGGTGAACTCATTGCTAAGTTTTACTGCAAAAACAGTTATTGAACCACAAAGCATACTTTTGCACTTATGAACTGTAGGCATGTATACATAAATAACTCTTATGGGAAAAGCTACCCAATGAGTAATTCCCAGGTTCCCGTTTACAGAAGTCTGGCTAAACAACTTCTTAGCTCTGCCTAGGGGTATTATTCTACAGGAACCTGCCTCTTCTGGTGCCTACACCAGAACTTTCCTTCCGTTGTAGAGAACTGTGATAAAGAAAAGTCACAGCTGATATATATTAGAATTTATTATAAAGATAAGAAATATAAATGATACACTCTGCAATAAGGCTTAGGTACAAATATAGAGACCTTATGCTGATAAGAAAACTATAGAATGTATTGTCTAACTAAAACACTGTTATCACTGGTTACTAGGTTATACACAATCCTGATTTGTAACTGACTAGGTCATGAAGTAATACAGTTAGCAGCACATCTTCCTGACCACAGTTCTGAACTAACCCGCCTTTGCTGAGGTAAGAACCCACTCACTAATCCCAGACTAATCGGAAATAAATCCCTGTAATTCTCACCGAGCTGACTCTTGGGTGGTCTCTCAGATGAGGTTGGCACAGGTTTTCCCCCTTAGACTCAAACTGTCTTCCACAGCGAGTCAGTCTTAGAGAATAGCCCAGGCTCTCTGCAGCAAGCAGGATTACAGTCACTCTGGCCGGTACACTGACCAACAGGTACTTTCTTCAGATAGACAGTTCACAAGGTTGTGGACCACTTCAGGTCTCGCTGGTCTTCTCTCCAGCTACCCAGTCTTCCAGGCGAACCAGACAACAACCAATCATGATCTTGTCCAGCTCCTTCCCTGAGCAAGAAACGACCTTTTCTTGACCTTCAAATTGTTACATTGTGATGGGCATTCCTGTCTCATCAGGCTTGCTGGTGCCATGGTCTTACTCCCTTTTCCTTATCAGGGAGGTAAAAGGGGGGCAGGTAGCCCACTGCATGTCCTTGAGTTTTTCCAGGCCTGCCAGTGATTTACCACAAGCAGAGAGCTGACACAAACAGAAAGTTGAATCTGCTTGCTCACTAAAGTACAGGGTCATAGTTCACAGACCCCATCTTGATATAGTTGTATTCACAGGCTGAGACCAGCAGAGTGAGACTCACAGGGAAATAGCCCTAAAGAACCATGTTCCCTTCAAGGTATATTACTACTAAGTCACCAGTTACGCTTGCACCTGTTTCATCTGTGGGGAAAGTACAGGAGCAAATCAACATTACGAAGCTCTAAAAATCAAATCTGTGCATGTTGTTATCCTCTACGGAAACTTTCTGCACCCATCACTAGTCATTGTTTGATGTACATAAATCTACCAGCCTAGTGAAACAAGCACAAAAGGGAATGTGTTCACCCAGGCAATAAATAGGTAACTTCCTTAATTAACTTGCTCCATCAATTTGGAAATTGTCCTCATAAAGGAATATTATGTTACTGTGTTTGCTTTGCCACTTGTGGCATTGAAGGGGTTTAACCTTAGCACATGAAAATAAATCCCAGTGTTATGTGTGTGATGAGTCACAATCACAGCACTGACTGTGAAACTCCTGTAGGGCACAGTGTGTCTGGCGTCCAAGACATTTTCCTTTAAATGACAGAAAATTGTGTAAGAGGAGAACTGGGGTGACCTGCTTCAAGCTCCATGTGGCTTTAACTGACCGAAGGAAGAGGGGGAGCATGGAGGAAGAGCTGGAGCACCATCATCAGCTTTGCAGCATGGGGGGAAGGCCTAGTATCATCAGCAGCCACACAACGCCCATAAGAAATATGCTTACTTGGGTAGTAGGAGGGAAGGGGAAAGCTGGTGTCCGAAGGGGAGGAAGTATAGAGTATTCCTTTTGTTTAGGAAGGAAAGGGAGGAGACTGCATGATGGGATCTTGGAGAAGGAGGGGTAGATTGGTGGCTAAGGTTTGAGGAGGGTGGGGAAAGCTTGGTTGAGTGAAGATGAGTGCTGATATGGTCTTTGAGGAAGACCTACAGTCTAAGAGGCTACCGTATGTTGACGTCAAAATGAATGCAGACATGCCAAGTCACATGCATTTGGCTGTGACACACACAATTCGAGCCTCTTCTCCAGCTCACATTTGCTTCCTCCCACTTCCCTATGGTCCTCTGCGCAAGTCTGGCATTGCCACATAGACAGGATTCAGCAGAGGGAACGAAGCCTCAGAGTGGCTGGAGAGAGCTAATAAAAGCAGTGCCAGTGAATCTGTATTTTGGTAGGGCCTGGGGCAGGAAGAGGGAAGGAAACATGCTGGGCACACAGGAGGAAGGGTGTAGGAATGCTGCACTTGAATGGAAGGGGGGAATGGGGGGAGGAAGGAATGCTGCACTTGAATGGAAAGGGGGGAATGGGGGAGGAAGGAATGCTGCACTTGAATGGAAGGGAGAAATGGGGGCGGAAGGAATGCTGCACTGGAATGGAAGGGGGGAATGGGAGAGGAAGGAATGCTGCACTTGAATGGAAGGGGGAAATGGGGGGAGAAGGAATGCTGGCACTTGAATGGAAGGGTGGGAAAGGCTACATTTGGATGGAAGAGATGGGAGAGGGGAGATGCTGCAATTGATAGGTGGAAGGGAGAAGGGGAATGATGCATTTGGATGGAAGAAAGGGAAAGACAGTTGGGGGAAGAGAAAAGGAAAGAATGCCAAGTTAGTATGGGGTGAGAAGACTAGATGCCAAGATAGTGCCTTTCCCAAAATGGCCAAGAAAGAGACAGGGCAATAATTACCAAATCGGTCCCATCCAAATTCAGGTTTATGGGGAAAGGGACAGATAGCAGCTGGTCTTTGGAAAAAGGTCCTCTGAGAAGGAGGCAGTCAGCACTGTGCCAACAGCTTAATTATTTCCAACATACCTCCTTAATCATTACAGACCAGCAAGGATCCTGCAGATGAAAGTGGGATGCAAACTGTATAAGCTCCCTCTATTTCCTCTGCCCCTGTCTTCCTAAAATTACCCCATATCCTATGAACTCCACCACATAATCCCTTCCATCCCAAATCCTGGTCCATGACTTCCTTCCACAGAAAAAAGTCCATCCTAATTTATTTTGCAAAAAAAGGTTTGCACATTCAGTACACACTTTTACAGATGGATCAACCCCCCAAGCCCCCCAGCCAGTGACTGAAAAACTTCCCCTTAGGCCTATTATATGTAATGTTGGTGTTAGTCCAAGACAATTGCCCGTGGTTGCACATCCCTAACCCAACCCGGATTATGTGCATTTTCAATCTGTTGGGAGGAAAAAAAGAATGCATTTCCTCTTCAGATCTGTTTTTGGTTATCAATAGAATCAAACAAAGAAACATGGAAAAGAAAATAAGATGATACCTTTTTTTATTGGACATAACTTAATACATTTCTTGATTAGCTTTCGAAGGTTGCCCTTCTTCGTCAGATCGGGTTCTACATGGAACGTTGCTACTCTTTGAGATTCTGCCTGGAATCTTGTTACTCTTTAGGGTTCCAGAATCTTGCTATTCTTTGGGGTTCTACATGTTAGAGAGGTGTGGTAGCCGTGTTAGTCCACTCTTAAGGTTATCAATAGAAATCAAACAAAATAAAACATGGAAAAGAAAATAAGATGATACCTTTTTTATTGGACATAACTTAATACATTTCTTGATTAGCTTTCGAAGTTGCCCTTCTTCCTCAGATCGGAAATAAGCAAATGTGCTAGCTTGACAGTGTATATAAGTGAAAACATTCAAGCATTACTATGACAGTCTGACAGGGTGAGAGGATGGGGGTGGGTCGGTAACTTTAAAACCATACAAGAACGTAAGACCTTTGAAGTCAGAATGATTGAATATTTTAACAACCCAACAGAAAGGAGCTTAACAAGGATCTGGGGTTTCCTAGCCCATTATAAACCAATAAAGCTGTATGTCTCTGTTGATCACACTCCCCTCACCTATCCACACCCATCCCTGTTAGAATATCAATGATATGCTTTGATGTCCCCATGCATACCTCCTATCCACCCCCACCTCCTACCCTGTCAGACTGTCATAGTAATGCTTGAATGTTTTCACTTATATACACTGTCAGCTAGCACATTTGCTTATTTCCGATCTGACGAAGAAGGGCAACCTTCGAAAGCTAATCAAGCAATGTATTAAGTTATGTCCAATAAAAAAGGTATCATCTTATTTTCTTTTCCATGTTTTCTTTTGTTGATTTCTATTGATAACCTTAAGAGTGGACTAACACGGCTACCACACTCCTCTACTTAAGAGCTGTTTTGTAAATCTCTTCCTCCATCTCCTCTATTTCAGACAATCTCCTTAGCAACACAGACATCTCTGATGAATTGGGTGAAATTTACTGGTAATTCTTCTTTCACTATTCCCAGCACCACGTATTCTAGATGTCGGCCATCTCTTCAACAAAAGCTACCAAAAACTCCAATTGGAAATGTGCTAAACTGTTGCCGTGATCTGAGAATTCAAAGCCTTTGCATATCCTGACTCTGCTCCCCACACCTCTTTCATCTCAAAAGAAATAAAAATAATGGTCTGACCATGGTAGTGGCCAAACCCAAATTCCTCTTTGACCTAACCTTTTTGCATTGTCTGGAGTAACACTAATCCAACAAATGTCCCACTCGTGGCTTGCTCTATCCACTGGCTAAATGTCCATCAAACATTTACACAGCTTCTCTTCTGAGTGTTATAAATGCCTCGTGATATGGCAGACCAGGTGGAAATATGACCCAGGTTTGTTGCTGGGTCCCCTGTACTTGTCCGACCAATACCGAAAGGTTTTACAGCTTTGTGCACAGACCATAGTAGTTGCCATGCAAGTGATCCTGTCCTGAGTGGGTATCCTATAGTTATCCATCCTATTCCCAGTGGCGGACTCGTATGATCCTGCTTGTTGAGAGTCGAAAGGATGGGGGTGCATGACTTTAACTCTGGACCTGGTCTGCAGTTCTGCACCCATTGTTTGATACACTGACCCCAGCTGCCAGGAGTAGGTTGCTGAACTTTTTAACAGTTTCCCAGGCAACGCACAAAGAAAGGGTTGAGGGGAGGGGGAGGATGTTAAAAAGGGGGGGAGGGGGGAAGGGAGGGGCGGGAGGGGAATTTATTAAAAAACTGTATTATTGTTGTAGACATGGTTGAGTTCTTTACTTCCTTTTGTGACATAGATTTAAAATGTGTGTGTACAATATCGTTTAGTGTTTCTTGTACAGGATATTTTGTCTTTAATAAAAAAGATAAACCATAAAAATGCCTCGTGATAAATAACTTAGACATACTAGACATGTCTTTGAATCAGCTCTACTATTTTTCTCTAATGATGATTCCAAAGTTTCTGGGGTCTAAAAGAGCAATAATAATAATATCTGTGGGAGATTTAGTATTAGAAGTTAAAGATAAGGCGAGAGTATTTGGTGTGCTCTTAGACTCTCAATTATCTATGCAAGATCAAGTGTTGTCAGTCAGAGATGCTGCTTTTTATCAGCTTCAGCCCTTTTGAATAGGTTGAAACCTATGTTATCACAGTACGAGTTTAGGTCCTGCTGCACAATGCATGGTGCTCTCTCGAATTGATTATTGCAATGCCGTATATATGAGTATCACAAAATCTAGGGTACAGGCGGCTGCAAACGATTCAGAATGATGTGCTTGACTGTTGAGTGGTGCGTCTCGTTATCAACACGTAACACCTGTGCTCCATTCTTTACATTGGTTACCTATCCAATGTAGACTTTTACACAAAAGTGCATGCTTAATTCATCAAGCATTATATGCAGTTTTATGTTCCATGGTATGTGAAAGAATCCATTGTTGGATATCGGCCATGAAGGGCCTTGAGGTCAGGTCACGTGATGCTGCTAGTAACTGGAGATTTGCATTCTGCAAAATATGTTTGTATGTGGAGGTTCAGTGTTCTCACTTGCTGGTCTGCAGTTTTGGAATGCCTATCTGGAGTTATTAGGTTGTGTAATAGTATGACATCTTTCCATAAATTACTGTCTGTGTGTGCAGGCATGGAACGAAATGTGTTAAATTGTTGTATACTGCTGCAGCAAAAATAGTTTTTATTTAATTTAATTTGCTGAGACCACATTTGTATGTGTTAGTATGAGGTCAATCTGTTATATTTTTGTTTGTATGGATTTGAATTTTATTTGTTTAAATTGGATTATGTATGTGCTCTTGTAATCCGCTTAGTTTAGGTGGGAGTATAAATTTTTAAAATAAATACTAAAATAAATAAATATCCCTATATTCCCCCAGTACCAGTAGACAGTGAAAAGGGGGCTCCATCATCACAGCCTGTACCTGTACCAACGCAAATGCCTTGTTGTTAGATCATATGTATTCAAATATGTGTAATAGATATTCCTTATAGTTAGCTTGTTTGTGGTCTTGGCTGAGAACCCCTGATTTATGCTGAGAATACAGCAGTTAAACTATACTAGTAGGTCAATTCCAGATCTGGCTTTTGACAGAACAATGTGAACCACCTAAAAGGAACACTATCAGGCTCATTTTCAAATGAGATAGACATCCAAAAAAATGACGTAAGTCAGCATTTGGACGTTTATCTCACAGAAACGTCCAAATCAGTATTATCGAAACCTCTTTTTGGATGTCTTTCTCTGAAGTCCGTTAGAAGGATGTCCAAATCTCAAGGGGGCATGTCAGGGGCATGTTCAATGCGGGACTTGGGCGTTCCTAAGACATGGACGTCTTTCAGCAATAATGGAACAAAACAAAGACGTCCAAGCTTTGAGCTAGACCTGTGTTTATAGCAAATAGCTGCAGTGGGAATTGAACCCACTCCCCCGGGATCAAAATCTGCTGCACGAACAACTAGGCTACTCATCTACTCCACACGAGGTGGCCCAGATGACCACTGGAGGGACTCGGGGCTCACCTCCCCTTACTCCCCCAGTGGTCACTATCCCCCTCCCACCCCAAACAAATGTGATTAAAAATATTACTTGCCAGTCAGGTAAATACTCAGGTCAATTAGAATAGCATGCAGGTCCCTGGAGTAGTCTAGTAGTGGTGCAGTGCACTGCAGACAGGTGGACCCAGGCTTCTACCTCCCTCTACTTGTTACACTTGTGGAGGAAACTCTGAGCCCTCCAAAACCCACCCGAAACCCACTGTACCCACATATTGGTGTTCCCTTCACCTGTAAGGGCTATGGTAGTGGTGTACAGTTGGGGGTAGTGGGTTTTGGGGGGGGCTCAGCAGACAAGGTACGGGAGCAATGGTGAGATGTGTACCTGGGAGCATTTTATAAAGTCCACTGCAGTTCCCCCAAGGATGCCCTATTGCTTTCCTGGGATGCCACTTTTTCCACTATTCTATCTGATGCCAAGCTTTCTATTTTTTTTATAACATCTGAGCCTTGTGTCTATTGTTTATCAGTAGATCTGGGCTTTGAATTCAGATCTATAGATGAAAAGGAGGTCTCATTACATGTATGTAAATACCAGAGTGCTATTTTTCCATACTTCATAGCAAGAGTGTACATTCCCTAATTACCTGTCCCAATGCAACTGAAGCTTTTACCTCCTCAGTGCATGTAAATGGTTTAAGTCCTGTGTGGATTCTCTGATGCCATGTGAGGCTTTCTTTCCAACCAAAGCTTTTACCACACCCAGGACATGCAAATGGTTTCACTCCTGTGTGTAGTCTCTGGTGCATTGTGAGGTTTACCTTTATTTATTTATTTATTTGCTGCATTTGTATCCCACATTTTCCCACTTATTTGCAGGCTCAATGTGGCTTACATTATGCTTCAATGGCGATCGCCATTAACGGAATGAGAAGTACAGAGTATTGTTGCAATTAAAGGTATATAAAATATCAGGTAAATTAGAAATAAATAAGTAAATAATTCATATCAGGGATATGAGATTGGGATAAAGTATAACGTTCAATAATAACTGTATGATTAAGTTTTCACATTAGAGAGTTCAATATTGGCTAGTTCGGATACAGTTTTAGTGTTAAGTCTTTTATGAAGGATTCTTTTTATAAGTCTCTTTGAACAGGTTGGTCTTCAGTAACGTTCGGAAGGCTGTCTGATTAGACGTTTCTTTCAAAAATGCCCCTCTATGCAATCTAGGCGGGAATGTTTGATTGCTCGATATAATTTTGAAATAGCTGGAAGGAATTAATTAGAATTCTTTGTTGAATGTTTGAAATCTCTACAGTAATGTTTTAGTTCTCTCACATAGGTAACATCATATGACCCTGAAGCAGGCCAAACCGAAACACGGCTGTGTTGGGCAAGTGATTCTCACATCAGCAAATGAGTTTTATATTACTAAAGAACTTTTATTACCATACAGCTTTGTTTTATGGATTCTTTCCAACTGCATTTTTTGTCCGAGTTAGAAAACCAGGACTGGTTTTTTTCCTTCCTGCTTAATTTCACTCACTTAAAACAGAAAAATTGTGCTCAGGACTTCTGGAGTTCTAGCCTACAAGAGAAAAGCCCAGCAGGCGAAGCTGTTAGGATACTGTGCTCCCTGTCCCCTGCCTTTGTTTTGGTCTTAGAGACTTGTTGACGTGATAATGCGGTCTTGGGATTTACATTTACTAATAAAACAAAACCACAGAGGTTTCCAAGAAATCAGGGCTGAATGGCAATTTTGGTAGAGCGTTCCTTGATTACACAAGAGACTTATTAATTTATTTGCCGCTCAGTAGCTAGTGAAATCGTCTCAGGAAGAGCTTTAGACTAGATGGAAGATTTGCCAGAGGCAACTCAGCAAGTGTCCTGGTGGAGTGGTATTGATATTCTCCTAATTAGCAGTGATCAGACATACTTTAAGTGGCAGTTACTGTAGTTTCCAAATTTGACTGCGATTTTTGTAATAAGCAGTGCTATGCTGGGTTAAACCAATAAATCCCAAATAGATTTATTTCTAGCAGCTCCCTCCTAGGGATGGTCTACTCGGCTAGTATCTCTCCACACTCGTCCATCCCTACACCCCTTCCCGTGCACTCCGCTCCATGGATAAATCCTTCTTATCTGTTCCCTTCTCCACTACTGCCAACTCCAGACTTCGCGCCTTTTGTCTCGCTGCACCCTATGCCTGGAATAAACTTCCTGAGCCCCTACGTCTTGCCCCATCCTTGGCCACCTTTAAATCTAGACTGAAAGCCCACCTCTTTAACATTGCTTTTGACTCGTAACCACTTGTAACCACTCGCCTCCATCTACCCTCCTCTCTTCCTTCCCGTTCACATTAATTGATTTGATTTTCTTACTTTATTTATTTTTTGTCTATTAGATTGTAAGCTCTTTGAGCAGGGACTGTCTTTCTTCTATGTTTGTGCAGCGCTGCGTACGCCTTGTAGCGCTATAGAAATGCTAAATAGTAGTAGTAGTAGTAGCAACATTCCATGTAGAATCTCTGAATCTCAATAGTAGCAACATTCCATCTAGAATCTCCAATAGTAGTAGACTTTGCGCCTTCTGTCTCGCTGCACCCTACGCCTGGAATAAACTTCCTGAGCCCCTATGTCTTGCCCCATCCTTGGCCACCTTTAAATCTAGACTGAAAGCCCACCTCTTTAACATTGCTTTTGACTCATAACCACTCGCCTCCACCTACCCTCCTCTCTTCCTTCCCGTTCACATTAATTGATTTGATTTGCTTACTTTATTTATTTTTTGTCTATTAGATTGTAAGCTCTTTGAGCAGGGACTGTCTTTCTTCTATGTTTGTGCAGCGCTGCGTATGCTTTGTAGCGCTATAGAAATGCTAAATAGTAGTAGTAGTAGTAATGTGACTGAGATAACATCCTCCAGTAGTAAATTCCACAACTTGATTGTGATACCGCCTGTACTGACAAACACCGGAGAAATTATGAGGGTAATATTCAGCCCGCTAAGATCAGCATTTTTAAAAACACCGACCGCTGCAGGCTGAATTAGGCCCAGATAGTCTGTGCCGGGCCATGTCCGTGCACCAGCACTATTTACGGGGGGCTAGTTTACTCAGAATTAGCTGACAGAGCTTATGCAGGTCCCAGCCCATATTCCGCCATGGGCTCCGGCTGAATATCAGCCAAGACCAGCATAACCATTCCCCTCCCGGCCACTGGAAAGGTCCCCCTCCTTCCTTCCCCCTTCCCTCAGCCTGCATGAGACAAACCCACCTCCCCCTGATCCCCAGCCCCTACCCCCCTCCAGTATAGATAGGCCCCCCTGGGCCTACCTCTTGTCCATGGTGGTCCAGTGGGGGAGACCAGCGAAGCCCACTTGCTCCTGTCCCTTATGGCTGCTTGAATAAAATGGTTCGCTATGTCGGGGGAGATTGTGGGGTATAAACCAAAACAAAAAGTTACACAGCTGCTGGTCGATATTCAGGGCCAGCACCCGCATAGCTAAGTGGGCCAAATTAGAACAGCTTTTGAGCTATCCTAAATTCAACCACTTAGCTATGCAGGTGCCAGCACAGAATATTGCTGGCACCTACATAACTGCCAGCTCCTCCCTTTACTGCCCCTGATCTGCCCATTTTTTTTAAATGCTGCACCAGCTAGCCAGGACCCTGCCGCTGGAGCTGCCCATCCACTGCCTGAGCATAGATGGGAGAAAGGGCAGTCATGCTCAGTTAAATAGCACTGAATATTGGTGGTTAGGCGGCCAGGAACGATTTAAGCGGGCCAGAGCCTCTCCTGCCTGTTTAAATCACTTTGGCATTGCCAGCGTGGGGTGGAGCAGACTGGGCTCAGTTACGAGCTCTCTTCTATGGGTCCACTGCCTGCCACTAACCCTGAAGTCTCCCCTCTGTCACATTCTACCCTCCTCTGTCCAGTTGTGCCTTGTTGGGAGGCGGCAGAGGGGAGACTTCTGGGTTAACAGCAGGCAGCATGTTGGAATCGTTGCTGCTGACCCATGGAAGAGGGAAGAAATGCTGCAGGTGGTGAAGGAAGAGAAAGAGAGGGAGAGTTTTGTGTTGGGTGGGAGAGGGGCAAGAGATGCTGCACAGAGGGAGGGAGGGCAGAGAGGGTCAAGAAACGCTGCACGGGGGGAGAGGGACAAGAGATGCTTCATAGGGGGAAAGGGGTGAGAGACACATGGGGGGAGAGGGGCAAGAGATGCTTCACAGGGGGAGGGGCAAGAGAGGGAAAATCTTGTGTATGGGAATAGGGACGAGCGATATGGAATGGATAGGGAAGGGAGAAATGCTGCATAGAGGAAGGGGTGAGAGAGGGAGAAATGTTGGACATAGTGGTGAAAGGGAAGGAAAAATGGTTGGACATGACAGTGGAGAGGAGGAAGGGAGAGATGCTGCATTGATGGGGGGAGATAGATATTGGACCTGGGGCAAAAGAGAGGGGGAGAGAGAGATGATGGACAGTAGGAGAGAGGCAGAAATGTAGGACATGGTAGAGGAAGGGAGAGAATGCTGCATGGGAGGGAGGGGGACGAGAGTTGTTGGATCTGGGATACAAGGGAGAAGGAGAGAGAGCGATGGTGGACAATGGGAGAGAGGGAGAGATGTAGGACATGGGGTTGACTGAGAGGCAGGGAGAGATGCACAGGAAGTGGAGAGGGGAGATAGGGAGATGTAGGATACAGGAGCAGATGGGAGTGATGGAGAGATGCTGGATAATGTGGATGAGGGGAGAGGGAGGGAGAAATGCTGGACCATGGGGGACAGGGCAGGAGGGAAGAGAGAAGGGTCAAGGAGATGTCAGGCTACAAGGGCAGGAAGGGAAGAAAGAGGGAGCAGATACTGGGCTAGAAGGGTGGAGGGAACAGGAGAGGGAGGAGGAGGGTGACAAGCAAATGGATGAGAGGATAGTGATTATAGAGGATAGACAATGGTAATTGGAAGTAGATTAAAGATAAAAGGGAATAGCTGGGGGAGGAGTGAGGTGGGGAATTGGGAGAGCTAGTGGGTAAGAGAAGAAGATGGAATTTTGATACCGTGTTTCCCCGAAAATAAGACACTGTCTTATATTAATTTTTGCCCCCCCCCCCCCAAAATGCGCTAGGTTTTATTTTCAGGGGCTGTCTTATTTTTCGGGGAAACATCGGGGTTGGATCGGGGTTGGCCCGCCTGCCCTCCTTCACTCCCGGAACTAACATTAAACACCTCCTTTCACCTTCGCAGCAAGCATCAGCAGGGCAGGCCGCTCCTTCCTTCTGTGTCCCGCCCTCGCCTGACGTAACGTCCGCGAGGGCGGGGCACGAAAGGAAGGAGAGGTCTGCCCTGCTGCTGCTTGCTGCGAAGGTGAAAGGAGGCGTTTAAGGTTAGTTCCAGGCGCGACGGAGGGTGGGTGGAGGGGGGGCCCGGCAACCTTGGGTGGGGGGGCGGCCTTGTCCGGCTCTCGGCGGCCCTGCTTTCAAACAAAAATTTGCCAGGTCTTACTTTCGGGGGAGGCCTTATATCTACCAATTCAGGAAAACCTCTACTAGGTCTTATTTTCAGGGGATGTCTTACTTTCGGGGAAACAGGGTAGCTAGCTGTAAAGTAAAAAGGAGGAGAAGGGTAAGAAAGGGGGTGAAATTTGAGTTGTCAGAGAGGTGGAAAAGAAAAAAAAGAGGAGAGCTAAAAGGAGTGATCAATATGTCAGAGGTAGGTGTAGTGAGGGAATAGACAGCAAAGTGGAGAAAAGACAAATGGACAGCAGTCGCTTGAAGGAGAATTAGCAGATGACAGGAAATTGAAACAACAAAAAAGGAAAAATAAAACATTCAGACAACAAAGGTAGAAAAAGGCATTTTATTTTGAATGTTTTAAATGGAATATGTTAGCTTTGGGAAATGTGCATAGCAAATGTGTTTGCATTGTGTTCAGTAGAAAAGGAAAAGCATTTCTCTTTTTATTTCTCCAGTGTTATAGTATCTGCTAAGTTTAATTTCTTGGGGTCCTCAATTCAATTTTTATGTAAATATTTTTTGTTTCTAATTTGTGATCCCTTGTTCTGTATTTGCTGAGGGTCTATCGATCTAATAGTAATGGCAGATGGGGAAATCAGAGAGCAAGCAGGGAGGAAAGGGGATCGGAGATGGTGACCTCCTTTATTTTCTGACTTGGCCAGAGCCTGTCTAACACTGCCCCTGACCCTTGCTATATAGCTGGTGAGGAACCCCAAGCATCCCCAGCTGAGGACCTCCTCCAAAGGCAGCCAGAACTCCCTTCTACCAAGCTCTGCAGTCGGCAACAGCATTCTTGAGCCACTGACAACTAAGCAGCATGGGGTGTCGGCATCGGTGGCTTAGGGCCGTTGCTGCTGTGCCAAGCTTGGTAAAAGATCTCTGACCACCTTTGGAGGAAGTCTTCAGCTTGCAGAGCTTGAGGATCCTCATTAGCTAAAGTACTTCTATTTGAGGTGGAGGTAGGGTGTGCAGAGAAAATTTTGTGCCTACCCAAAATTGGCTGTCTGGCTACACCACTTCTGTAAACAACTTATTGGGCAGACTGGATTTTATTTTGACCTTTATACCCCACACTATTTTTTTTTTTTCTTCTTGTTACATTTGTACCCCGCGCTTTCCCACTCATGGCAGGCTCGATGCGGCTTACATGGGGCAATGGAGGGTTAAGTGACTTGCCCAGAGTCACAAGGAGCTGCCTGTGCCTGAAGTGGGAATCGAACTCAGTTCCTCAGGACCAAAGTCCACCACCCTAACCACTAGGCCACTCCTCCACTGTTGCTACTATTTGAGATTCTACATGGAATGTTACAACATTCCATGTAGAAGTCGGCCCTTGCAGATCACCAATGTGGCCGCGCAGGCTTCTGCTTCTGTGAGTCTGACGTCCTGCACGTACGTGCAAGACGTCAGACTCACAGAAACAGAAGCCTGCGCAGCCTTCTACATGGAATGTTGCTAGTGGAATAGTAGAATCCATGTAGAATCTCCAATAGTAACAACATTCCATGTAGAATCTCCAATAGTATCTATTTTATTTTTGTTACATTTGTACCCCGCTCTTTCCCACTCATGGCAGGCTCGATGCGGCTTACATGGGGCAATGGAGGGTTAAGTGACTTGCCCAGAGTCACAAGGAGCTGCCTGTGCCTGAAGTGGGAATCCAACTCAGTTCCTCAGTTCCCCAGGACCAAAGTCCACCACCCTAACCACTAGGCCACTCCTCCACTGTTGCTACTATTTGAGATTCTACATGGAATGTTGCAACATTCCATGTAGAAGTCGGCCCTTGCATATCACCAATGTGGCCGCGCAGGCTTCTGCTTCTGTGAGTCTGACGTCCTGCACCTACGTGCAGGACGTCAGACTCACAGAAACAGAAGCCTGCGCAGCCTTCTACATGGAATGTTGCTAGTGGAATAGTAGAATCCATGTAGAATCTCCAATAGTAACAACATTCCATGTAGAATCTACAATAGTAGCAACATTCCATGTAGAATCTCCAATATTCCAAGTAGAATCTCCAATAGTAGCAACATTCCAAGTAGAATCTGCAATAGTATCTATTTTATTTTTGTTACATTTGTACCCTGCGCTTTCCCACTCATGGCAGGCTCAATGCGGCTTACATGAGGTAATGGAGGGTTAAGTGACTTGCCCAGAGTCACAAGGAGCTGCCTGTGCCTGAAGTGGGAATCAAACTCAGTTCCTCAGGACCAAAGTCCACCACCCTAACCACTAGGCCACTCCTCCGCCCTGAACATACTCAAGTTCAATGTGGCTAACAGTAAATAAACAACAGACAAGGTTTACAAAGCCATAAACAAAATATCAAATATAGACCATTGATGGCCAGTTGCAATCTGAGATACTCCATCAAAGGATAGAAACCTCTCAAAGAGGAGAGTTTGCAGTCTTTTACGAAATACCAAGTAATCAGGCTGACCCTTGAATTCCACCACTTAGCACCCTGTTATCTAAAGTCAGCAGAATGAACCGACTTATAACGCACTCTTGCAATTTGGAAGATGAAGTCTAAAGTAGTCCCTAGAACCAGAAGTTATATTGCATAGGGGAATAGTTATTAAGAGCTGCATATAATCTGGTGTCATGCCACATAATATTTGAAAGACAAAAACACATAATTTAAAATTAATCCTGGCTTTAATGGGCAACCAGTGCAGCTTGGCTCTACGGACCATGCTGGTCTTTTTTTCTGCTGTCATTTACCTCCTAAGTCTATAAAAGTCGTGAAAAATTGTGAGCGCAAATTTAGGCATGTGCCCAATTTGGGCAATTTAACTGAATAATGAGCTAATTAACGCCAATAATTGGCTTTTTTAGTCTTTTATGTGCATAAGTTTAGGCACGGGATCCACACCTACGCATGATCTGAAAAAGGTGGCTCAGAAATTGGAGGGTCATGGGCGTAACAGGAGCGTTCCTAAAATTAACGTGCACTGTTATAGAATAACGGGGATTTGCGCCACATTTCAGGTGGTGCAAATGGCTACTCCTAAAGATAGGCACGATTCCAGGCCATAAGCGCTATTCTATAAACTGCGCCTAATTTTAAGCACGGCTTATAGAGTAGCACTTTTTTTCAGCGCCGATTTCTTTGACGCCCTATATAGAATCCTGCCTTTACTGTGTTACAATATTCTGAAACTGTCACTCTTGCAGGAGAGAGTACGATTACATGCCTGTTTTCTGTTAATCAAAATACAAAATTTAAAAGACGGCACTACAGAATCACCAGAACAATAACAGAACCTGGTTTTCCACTGCTCTGATTACTAGCATTCCTGAAAATGAATTCTGAAGTGAAACTAATTCATCAATGGTGGTGTATAGCTCAGAGGACTGCAGTCTCTCAAGATACTAAGAAAAATAGATGAAGACTTTCTTTTCCATGAAGATCTGTATCGTTTAAGAAAGGAGACTGGTTTTGTAAACAAAATTATTAATTATATCTTGGACATAAAGATATAATCAGCTTTTCCATTGCTTTCACCTTCCTCCCTGCAGTTTTCTAGCTGGCTGCACTGATTGAGAATAAAATCCCAGAACTATCTTCACCTTAAAGGTAAAGCTAGTGACGGATAACATAGCAGAAAGGGCAGGGAGTGGAACATTTTTGAGTCTGAATCCTCTGCTTCTCCTGCCGATTCTACAACTGCCCACAGTCAAATCATTTTACATTGCAGTTCTTTCAATGTGCCATCTGTCAAATGGTTCTGTCATTAGAGGACTCCCCCCCCCCCCTTTCCTTGATCATTTGGGGCACTGTTTGACAGCTGAGGCTGCGTGACCCCGAAAAGTACAGTGAGGCTACTGCTAGCGTTGACAAGTGCTGTTTTCATCCATGTTCCTAATGGGGCAGAAGCCCCATTGTTATACTGAATAGCTAGAGAGCTCTGTAATCTTACTGTAAACAAGAATGTGCTTTGGTCTACTAAACCAACAATCTTCAGACATCCCAGTAATTTGGGGAAAAGAAACAATAGACTCCCCCATCCACCTAGAAGACACAAACTCAAGAGGCAAAACTCTTTAGATATACCCACAAGGAAACCTGCCTACCACCATCAAGTGACCCCTAAAACTATAACTACAACCACAAAAAGACCAGTACTTGGAAATTTGGGCCAAGTAATTGCCAGATCAGCTAATAACATTTTCCTATGATCCATGATGTCATCAATGAATACAACTTAGACATCTTGGGAATAACTGAGACCTGGCAGGATGAAAGCGGAGGAGTACCATTGGCTGAACTATGCCCCACAGGATTCGCAATCCTGCACCAACCAAGACAAGGGAAGTGGGGTGGAGGGATAGCAGTCCTGATCTGAGAGACATTCAAACTGCGCAGAATCTCCATCCCCCACCTGTCTGAGTCAGAATGTCCACTAATCCAGCTGGGAGAAGAGGAACCAATGTGGCTGTTCATGGTCTACAGAGCACCTCACAACACCATATCATCTGTGCAAGAACTAAGAACTGCTGAATCTGGTGACTGAGGTAACCCTGAGCCACCCTAGGTTACTGAACTTGGGAGACTTTAACCTATACATCGAAACTCCAGATACCACTAATGCTGCCTTCCTTGATATGATGACTAATCTAGGATTCATTCAGGTGATCAAATCTCCAGCCCATGAAAAGGGCCATACGATAGACTTGTAGTAGGTCCCTCAATGCCCGCATGATAGAGCACAGATCGCGGATAACTGCAAAGAACCTTGGAGCCCCGTTGGTACAACATTGTGTCAACAATGGCCACACAATAGAATCTTTACGCTGTCAGGTGATTGAACACGTCACCCCCCCCCCCCCCCCACCCGAGAGGAGGAGATCGGAATCACAGATTGCTGCAGTGAGAAACTTACTGGATATTTCATCGTGGGACGGTTGAACCCAATGGCCTCAACACACATGTCCACTGTTGATGTTACATGTAATCACAATTAGCTGTATAGTGGAAGTGCACTTCCGGTATCTCTCTATATAAAAGGCAACACCAACGTTCTATGAAGCCTCCAGCCGGAAGTGTGAAGGGGGCGAGATATCCGGTTTCCCTATGAGTGTCTGCCCCGCCCTCTCTGTAACACAGTCAGTGAAGGAAAACAGCAGAGCACGAAATCAAATCGCTGGCTCTGTAACAGTGAAGGACTCAGAGGGGGGAGGGGAGAGAGGGCAGAGGGCAGGGACAGAGATATCCGGTTTCCCCATGAGTGTCTGCCCCGCCCTCGCTCTCTCTGTAACACAAACAGTGAAGGAAAACACAACAAAGCACGAAATCAAATTGCTCTCTCTGTAACAGTGAAGGACTCAGAGGGGGGAGGGGAGAGAGGCCAGAGGGCAGGGACACACACACTCCCACATGCACACAGAAGAAAACCTTGCTAGCCCCCCCCCCCCCCCCGTTTCATTTGCATCAGAAACAGGGCTTTTTTAATGAAGGACTCAGAGGGGGGAGGGGAGAGAGGGCAGAGGGCAGGGACACACACACTCCCACATGCACACAGAAGAAAACATTGCTAGCCCCCGTTTCATTTGCATCAGAAACGGGGCTTTTTTTACTAGTTGCATATAAAGAATGCCACCGCCATGTTTTGAATTTCCAGTGAATTTCCCTTCGTGCGGGCACTCTAGGCATACCTTTGCTGGCAACCAATAAATGGACTGCCACCACTCCCAACGTCTTGCTCTGAGCAGCATTGAGCCTGCCATGAGTGGGAAAGCGCGGGGTACAAATGTAACAAACAAAAAAAAAACTTCTCACACATGCTGGAGAAGTCCCAGCCTGCTGCTCAGAGCTGGAAGCAAGGAGCTGGGAGCAGCATCAGTCTATTTACTTGGCTGGCAGGGCTCAGCATCCCCACCAGCAAAGTAAAAGAGAATTCAGCAGGGAGCCCAAGCCCACATTTTGGGAGCCAGTTGTTAAAATAGCCATGGAGGGCCCTACTTTAACAACCGGCTCCCAAAATTCTTAAAAACTTAACAACCGGCTCTTGCGAGCCTGTGAGAGCCTGCTCCAGCACACCACTGTACGGATGGCAGGGGGCTGTCTATGATTATAATTGTCACGTTGATCAGGCACACCAGATTGCTGATAACCTACTTGCCTTGGTGACTGTATGAGGCTCCCCCATATCATATTAATTTGGTGACCAGTTTACTTTATTTCTACCATTTTTTGGGTTGCATATGTACACATTTGTGGTAGAGTACCACCACTAGCATTTTGACAGTATTTCTAGGATAAGCAGCAGAAAGTCTGTTTTACTGTTTGGGGATCTTGCCAGGTACTTGGGTCCTGGATTGACCATTGTTGGAAACAGGATACTGGGCTTGACGGACCTTCGGTCTGTCCCAGTATGGTAACGGTTATGTTCTTATATAAGATCTGTAATCACTGCCCTCATGGGGCGCAACAGAGAGTGTGTGTTTATTCTAATTGATAGCTGGCTTGTGTTCATTGTAGCATTTAATTAACTTTTATTCTAATCATTTATTCTGTCACATTCTAAACACTTAGACGTAATTTTTAAATCCTAATTTCTGTTTCCATTGTAGTTTATATTTTATACTTGTAAATAAATCTTTTTGTTATTAGTTACATGTGCCCTCGCAGTTTATAGAACAATAAAGACACAGCTTATCCCAGAGTTACTTCATGCACGTCTTTATCCTACCGCAGCTACGTCTAATACCCAAGAGATTCCTAAGAACTTCAACTTCCATTCTCACAATACTTTAAATGGATACAATAGTGGCATTCTATTCGGGCATGGTTGAAGGACTTCAGTAATCTTGTGGATCTCTCGCTGCAAATGCCTCTCGACATGCAAACAGCTGCTTTATATAAAGTTCTGATGCATAGAAATGCTGCAAGTTCTGAAGGTCTGGAAGGTCTTGCAAGGTAGCGTAGAAGAGCTGGCTGGGAGAAGTTCTGGGGAGGAGTAGTCAACTGTTCTTTGTCTGCTTCTATCGCTTAGTCTATGCATTTCATTGTTTACAGAGTCCTCTGGAATCCTAGTAAGCTACACAGGTTTATTTATTTATAGTATTTATATCCCACAATATTCCCACCCACGGGCAGGTTCAATGTGGCGTACAACAGTCTATATAAACCCATCTATTTCAGAAAGGTGCTGGGATGTGTACTTCCTTCATGTATTAAGATTCAAACGTTTTGGACTGGGGGTGGGATTGTATTTCCTGGTATTCAGAAATCATTATTCTACCCCATTCTGTGGAAAGCCATCTACTTTGGAGGACATGTTAAGGTTCAACAGAGACGGCTAAATATGGGGCCATTTTACTAAGGTGCATATGCGTGGCCTAGTGGTTAGGGTGGTGGACTTTGGTCCTGGGGAACTGAGGAACTGAGTTTGATTCCCACTTCAGGCACAGGCAGCTCCTTGTGACTCTGGGCAAGTCACTTAACCCTCCATTGCCCAATGTAAGCCGCATCGAGCCTGCCATGAGTGGGAAAGCGCAGGGTACAAATGTAACAAAAATAAAATAGATACTATTTGAGATTCTACATGGAATGTTGCTACTGTTGGAGATTCTACATGGAATGTTGCTACTATTGGAGATTCTACATGGCATGTTGCTATTCCACTAGCAACATTCCATGTAGAAGGCTGCGCAGGCTTCTGTTTCTGTGAGTCTGACGTACGTGCAGGACGTCAGACTCACAGAAGCAGAAGCCTGCGCGGCCACATTGGTGATCTGCAAGGGCCGACTTCTACATGGAATGTTGCTAGTGGAATAGCAACATTCCATGTAGAATCTCAAATAGTAGCAACAGTGGAGGAGTGGCCTAGTGGTTAGGGTGGTGGACTTTGGTCCTGAGGAACTGAGTTTGATTCCCACTTCAGGCACAGGCAGCTCCTTGTGACTCTGGGCAAGTCACTTAACCCTCCATTGCCCCATGTAAGCCGCATCGAGCCTGCCATGAGTGGGAAAGCACAGGGTACAAATGTAACAAAAATAAAATAGATACTATTTGAGATTCTACATGGAATGTTGCTACTGTTGGAGATTCTACATGGAATGTTGCTACTATTTGAGGTTCTGTTGCTACTATTGGAGATTCTACATGGCATGTTGCTATTCCACTAGCAACATTCCATGTAGAAGGCTGCGCAGGCTTCTGTTTCTGTGAGTCTGACGTACGTGCAGGACGTCAGACTCACAGAAGCAGAAGCCTGCGCGGCCACATTGGTGATCTGCAAGGGCCGACTTCCTCATGGAATGTTGCTAGTGGAATAGCAACATTCCATGTAGAATCTCAAATAGTAGCAACAGTGCAGGGGTGGCCTAGTGGTTAGGGTGGTGGACTTTGGTCCTGAGGAACTGAGTTCGATTCCCACTTCAGGAGCAGGCAGCTCCTTGTGACTCTGGGCAAGTCACTTAACCCTCCATTGCCCCATGTAAGCCGCATTGAGCCTGCCATGAGTGGGAAAGCGCGGGGTACAAATGTAACAAAACAAAAAAAAACATCAATTTGGAATTACCGCCTGGCTACCACGTGGCCCAGGCAGTAATTTCATTTTTTATGCATGTTCACTATGTGCGCTGGAAAATAAATTTTTTTATTTAAATCATTTTTATTGACGAACACAGCAGTTCTAACAATCATATAACTTCCATATAACACTTTACATATACATAAATGCCATCACATTTTTCTCTATCGTCTTTTAGTTTCTATTTAAGTCTATCCTCTCCCCCCTCCCCAACCCTCCTCTTACAATTTCAGAGTCTATTTGTTGCCATTTCTTCTAATATCACACTTCTATGCCTCCCTCTCTAAACCCCCTTCGGCAAATAATTTTTATTTTCTGGCAAACAGCACTAACTGGGCGGTAAAAGGTATTCTATGCGCTTAGACCAGTGGTGTGCTGGAGCAGGCTCTCGAGAGCCGTTTGTTAAGTTTTTAAGAATTTTGGGAGCCGGTTCTCCATGGCTACTTTAACAAATGGATCCCAAAATGTGGGCTTGGGCCTCTGCTGAATTCTCTTTTACTTTGCTGGCGAGAGAGAGCCCCCTGTTAACAATTTACCAGCACACCCCTGGCTTAGACCATTACCGCCCGGTTAACACGTGAGACCTTACTCCTAAGTCAATGGGTAGCAGTAAGGTCTCAGACCCAAAATGGACATACGCCAGTTTTCATTTTGCTGCACATCCATTTTGCAAGAGATTTTTTATAGGTGTGCTGACAAATGGATTTGCCCAAGCCCAAAACACGCGCCTACACCAGCACAGGCCATTTTTCGGTGCACCTTAGTAAAAGGACCCCTGTGCTATTGTCTATTACTTGCCAAAGTGTTCAATACAGTGGTGTAGCCACAGGTGGGCCTGGGTGGGCCGAGGCCCACTCAACAGTAGCACACATTTAGCGGTAGCTGTTGGGGATCCCAGGCTGTGCCAGCAGAAGACTTCCCCCTAAGGGTAACAAAAACGCTGCTCTCCATGATACTGGCACCTGCGCATGTTCTGTTTTCAGCGCAAGCCTGCTGCAGACTGCCAAGGCGGAGAGAAGCATTTTCCCGCCAGCTTAGATATTTTGTTGGTGGTGGGGGAGAACACTTGGTGCCCACCCACTTCTTGCCTAGGCCCACCCACTTCTTGCCTAGGCCCACCCAAAATCTGCTGTCTGGCTACGCCCCTGGTTCAATACCTCTGGAAAAATTGTTCTTTGCTCAATGTCACTTCTGGTGGCACTCAGTCTATACAATTATAAAATATGAGACCACAGCAACTGAAAAGATAAATCATATGAAGGAAAATGCCCAGCTATTGACATTAATGGAGGAATTAGAGGAAATGCTCTAATGTAATATATCGTTCTCTTGGGTTTTTTTTCTTCCTAATATGCTGTTCTGTTTTCTGTCCGTCACTGTTATCTTATAAGCTCTGTCGAGCAGGGACTGTCTCTTCATGTCAAGTGTACAGCACTGCGTACGTCTAGTAGCGTTATAGAAATAAGTACTAGTAGTATCATCTTACCTTTGGTGAATGAAAATTCAATTAAGATCTTTGATTGTTGTAAGCCACATTGGGCCTACCCTTGCGTGGGAAATTGTGGGATATAAGTACTGTGAATAAATAAATAAATAAACTTTAAATATAAAGGCAACTTACCATAGTTTCTCTGAGTGGTGGTGAATTGCTCCTGGGGCACTTGGTCCTGCTGACATCATCAGCGCAGGACCATCAGGTGGAATATAAAAGTTAGCAAGGCGTTTTGATGTGCAGCTGCAGGGTGTGGCCAAAGCAACATGCCCTAAGGGGCACACCAGGCCTCTTGGGAGCCCCTTTGAGCCTGGTTGGAATTATTTTACTGGACAGTCTGTTACTTCATTTCCTGGTGAATTTGTGTATGATGGTCAGACGGAAGAATAAAGGTAAAATTGGTGTAACCTCCACACCGTCGGTAGTTGGTACAATGGATAAACATCTGCAGACTTTAACAGCCTTTACTTCTCCGGTAGAACCTATATCTGACCCACTCAGTATCTCTCTGGCCCATCGTTGAGCTCTGGGGATGACCTGACCCCTCCTCCTCCAATGACTTCTGAATCTCCCCCTCAGTAACAATCCCAAGCTGGTTTGAAACACCTGTTATGACCAGTTCACCAGTCATTAGCCCCAGACCAGTTCCAATGCCTAATCTAATACAGTGTCCTACAGAACAAGATTGGTCTTCGCTTTCTTTGAAACCTGTTGGAGATGTAACTCTGGTAGATATATAGCAGATTGTGACTAGGTCGGAAATGTTTTCTTCAGTCTGCTATTTCACAGTCCTCTAATTTTTTGAAGCAAGTAGTGGATAAACTTTAAATACATTTCTGGAGACATTGTAGGGGTATTTACCTGAGATCTCACCTTTGCTGGTCTTGGCCTATACAAGCCTGAAACATTCTTATAACAACATGGATTCTACAGCCTGAGACCTGAATACATCTGTAACTATCAGAATCCAGCTTTCTTGCAAAGGAAAGTTACTGCTGAGCATTGCGAGTTTACGTCATCCAAGGACATATTCTGTGTTGCAAACTGGCCCCCGTTATCTCCCTGGGAAGCTTGGAGGAGAAAAACACCCAGGGCTCTAAAAGAATGGAATCAGACAAGGAATGTGCACGCCCTTGATAACCACTTCATGGCTATAACAAAGGCTTCTATCTGAAAAACCATAAAACGTGAAGGAGATAGGTGGAGACTCAACTGGCTTATACTGCAAATGTTCTTACAAATTACTATTTTGCTTCATTTTTCTTTTTTCTTTTACACTTTTTCTTAAAGGTCAAGTATATATATTACTTAGCTTTGTATCCAGGCTCTCAAGACGCTAGATATGACCATGACCAACGGTGGCCAGCGTTTCGTCACCTGCCTCAGGGTCAAATGGTCTGCGTCAATCTTAGCCCAAGTAGACCAGTGGGGTATTTGCCGATGATGAAGCAGTCCAGCCTCCCGAGAGCTCTTTAATCATTGAGCCGGGGGCTTCTTGAGGCTTCACCTCTTTATTTAATGAACTCATTATTAGAGTATAAGCCAGTTGAGTCTCCACCTATCTCCTTCACGTTTTATGGTTTTTCAGATAGAAAGTATTAGAGGGAGATTGCCTTCAGTATTAGTTTATAACAAAGGCTTCTTCATGACTATGAAACGGACTGGACATTATGTCCTCGTCTGTGATTGGTCCACAGGTATCATCTGACGATTGGATACCAAAGGTTTGGACTGAAGAAAGTTTACTTGGAAAAAGTAAGAGGAGTTGGAAGAAGAAAAGAAGAGAACACCAGAGAATTTGCAGTTGGATAGAAAGCTCTAAAGAGAGCAAGAGACTGTTTTCCTAATACCAGTTGTAACCAGGTCTCCCTTCCAGGTGAGAGCCGGGGTTGACCCTGCTTAGCTTTTACCGGCTTCCGTCTGCTTTCCTAGCTAGCCACCGCACTTCCGCTCGCTATCTCTCTCTCTCCACCTTGCCAGCTGCTGAGAAACTCAGTCCCACTCCAGTAGTAAGAGCAATCCAAGTTCTTTATTGTTACAGATGTCAACCTTGTTTAAACACCTCCAACTATCAGCAAACTTTAATCCATTTTCAATTACAGGCTTTTGTTTTAAATTCTCCCTCCCAAACCTCCAGCCACACTATCTTCACCGCAGATAGTTTTGGAGATTTAGCTGGAACCACCTCCTCTCTCACCTCCTACAGGTTTAAGTTTCAAAATGCACATGCCTTTCTGTCTTAAAAACCCTTCCCCCCCCCCCCCCTTCCACAGCACTACCTCTTGGGAACAGCCAATATGGTAACAAGTTGTGCTTTCCAGTTGCTCCCCCACTGCTTTGCTCCCAGCTTCCCCCAACTCCATAACCGGGTCAATGCTGAGGCCACAAAAGCTCTCACCCTGTCTGTACGGGTTAGAGCCAAACCACCCACCTCCATACATTCCTCCTTACCTTCTCTTTCTACCTCTTCTTTATTCCACTCCATCTCCTCCTCCTCCCCAAGCTCCACCAGCTGTTCCCCATCTCCAGGATCAGACCTCATCTCCCAATCAGTCATTCCACCCTCCCCCTCCTGAGAGTTCAGCTGACCCTGCACTGGCTTCTGGGGAGTGTAGTTTTTCTCCTGCATTACAGCTTTCCCTGGCAGTTTGATCTCTAGAGGGCGCCCTGCTCTCCTAGCTGGGCTGAATGACCGGGGATGATGCCGGCTGAAAGAACCACTATCCCCTTTCCCTCGTACCAGCCCTCCAGAGTGCTCACACAGTGAACTGCATGCCTTATAACAAACTCAAGGTTAGCTCAGCCACCACAAGGTCCTACGGAAGACTGTGTAATCAATTCTTGGACCTATTCCTGGACTGAGACTCTCTGAGGCTTCAGCTCGAGTCAGAGGAACTGCGCTTCTCTACCATTGGGAGTCTGGGTCAGACGGCAAGGTGAGGTAGCAGGATTTATTACCTATAGTCACGGGATAGTAGTCCTTCGTTTATGTCTGAGACAGGTTACGTCAGGACTTCTGGTCTGTGTATTCAGCTGCTAACTGTTTTGCATAAGATGTGTGATAAGTTCTTATAATAATTAGGAATTCATGATTGTACTGGGTTGTGTAATCACTCCTTTAGTTAGTGCATTAGGATAAGCAGATGGTAATATATTTTGGTGATAATCTAATTTTATAGCAAGTTATTTTTTTATTTTGCTTGGCACTTTGCTTCAGAACTATTTATATTTTCTATACCTAATAAATTAATATATATATTCCATCTGTGGCTTTGTTCATTTCCTCACACAGCTAGCATGTCATACGGACTATAGAGGTATTCCCCCTAGACACGAGTTCATTTCATTGCTATCTGGTAATATTATGATATATAAGTACTTCTAACATGCCTTACAACATCACAAGAAGATGGATCCAGGAGAGTGACTCTTCTTGTCTCATTTGTGTCAGAGTGGAATGGAACAGGTGGATGTGAAGCGTCTGTTCACGCGTTCCAAAAATACTAGGACTAGGGGGCATGCGATGAAACTACAGTGTAGTAAATTTAAAACAAATCGGAGAAAATATTTCTTCATCCAATGCATAATTAAACTCTGGAATTCGTTGCCGGAGAACATGGTGAAGGCGGTTAGCTTAGCAGAGTTTAAAAAGGGGTTAGACGGTTTCCTAAAGGACAAGTCCATAAACCACTACTAAATGGACTTGGGGAAAGTCCACAATTCCAGGAATAACGTGTATAGAATGTTTGTACGTTTGGGAAGCTTGCCAGGTGCCCTTGGCCTGGATTGGCTGCTGTCGTGGACAGGATGCTGGGCTCGATGGACCCTTGGTCTTTCCCAGTGTGGCATTACTTATGTACTTATGTAAGATGATGGTGCTGAGAGCTTATTTTAAAAAGCAGGATTTTTCTTTTATATTATGAAAGAAAGGTGCAAATTTTTGCCGATGTAGCAAAGTCAACTCAGTTGAGACGCAAGTCACTTCTGTTGTTAAGAATGAGAACACTTGCATTGGCAGTTACTTTTTTTTTTAAATTGCTTTGCAAATGTCTGATTAAATTACCAGAAGTGAATTATACCTTTACTGAACCATCACAGAAAGAATTATTTTAGATAGGGAAGTGACTGTTAAAGAGTAGGATGGAACTTTAGGGCCCTTTCACTAAGCTGCGAAGGCACCTATGAACGCCCAACACGCACCAATTCAGAATTACAGCCCGGCTACTGTACAGCCTGGGCAGTAATTTCATGATTTACGCGCCTACTACGCATGCTGGAAAATATATTTTATTTTCCGGCGCGCAGTGCTAACCGGTTGTTAATCGGCATTGTACACGCACTGACAATTGCCGCCCGATTAATGCGTGAGACCTTACCGCTAAGTGAACGGGTGGTGGTAAGGTCTCAAGCCCAAGATGGACACGCGCCAATTTTCATTTTGCCACACGTCCATTTTCCGCCCCAAAGAACAGGCCTTTTTTTGCAGGTGCACTGAAAAATGGAACTCCGCGCATCCAATTCATGCGTCTACACCAGCGCAGGCCGCTTTTTGCCGCACCTTAGTGAAAGGACCCCTCTGTGAGGAGGAATGATAAATAGAGGCGATGTTAGTTGACAGCTGAATTTGAGGATCTTTTTTCCCCTCTGGCGTTAAAAGATTTTGTAATATTGTTTTCTTCTTTCTCCCCTTAATGTAGGCTAGATTGAATTTAAATGATTAAGTGTACTCCTTTGGAATGCTTGTAAATTTTCTCTATTTGCTGTCCCTGTAGTGAAACTTTAAAGAAATTTAATTAAAAAAGAAAAAGAAAGAAAATAAAGTATTTTATGTATCATAATCATCAATTTAAATAAACACCATTCACTAATAGGTAATCAATGAAGGGCAGCAGTAAAAGGGGTCCTGCGGTGGTATTTTACCGCCATCTGGAAAAAGAAAATTCCGGACGAGGAACGGAAATGGCCATGTGGTATATGAACACTTGCCTCGTGGCCATTTCCCAGGGGAGCCCTTAAGGGCTCCTGCGCTACCTCGGCAGTAACTGGGCAGTGCATGGCACTGCCCGATTACCGCCGAATAAGCCCCCCAGTGCAAAATATACAAATAAAATCTGATGCACCAGAAATGGCACTACCGGGAGCCCAGCAGTACTCCCGGATTAGCGGGAGACAAAGCGGCGGTACGCGTAAAGGATTATGGCGCTATGTGGCCACCCTAGATGTTTTCGCATCACTCGATACAATTAACCATCAGATTTTGATTGACAGATTAGAGAGTTTTGGAATTTCAGGGAAGGTTTTATCTTGGTTCAGATCTTTTATAGAAAATTGGTCGATACAAGTCCATACCAATTCTGACTCATCTGTCAATTCTTATCTTGCCTAAATCTAAATTACAAATTTAGGCCCCTGTTTACTAAGCCATGTTATAGGCGTGTTAGCGTCTTTAATACACGTCAACCATGTTGTCAGGTTCTCAGGTTCAGAGCCCGCGGGGCCAGGCTCTGGAGCAAACGTGAGCCCTTGGGCTGCTGACGAGGAGCGACAGCAGCAGGCACAACCCACCAACCAACACTGGGTAAGCACACCGGCAGGGACTGCAGGCACTGCCCAGCGAACCGGAACACATGGACTGGAATCCCCCGGACTGGAGGACACATGACTGGAACACACACCGGACCGGAACACACTGGACTGGAGCACACCAGACTGGAACACCCTGGACTGGTCCCCCGGACTGGAGGACACAGGACCGGAACACGGGACTGGAGCACACTGGACTGGTCCAACAGCTTCACCTGTACTTAGCTACTAAGCCCCCCAAGAGTTGAGCTCCTGGGTTCGAGTAGCCGACAGGACTTACTGGATACCGGATGACATAGGGACCAGGACTGGAAACAGAACAGAAGTGCTCCTAACCCTAAACTGATCTACGTGCTCCCAAGCCCTAAACCAGCAGGAGTGTTCCTAACCGTAAACTGACAAAAGGACTTCCTAAGCCCTATACTAAACAGGAGCTCCTAAGCCCTGCTCAAGAAAGGGACTTCCTAAGCCCTAAACTAACAGAGCAGGGAACTAAATACAAAGCTAACACAGGTGCTACTAAGCACCAAGCTACTAGCAGAGCTCTACACTAATAAGCTAAACACAAAACTAACAAGCTACCTAAGCACTGCTCTAGCAAGCTAGATACAACTAACAAGGTGCTTCCTAAGCACTACTCTGGCAAGCAACCAGAAGAGCTCCTAGCACTAAAAGGGAAGACAGGGGAGCCACAAGGAAAAAGCAGGGAAGCTAACACATAAGCCAAAAGTGATTCTAAATCACCAAACACCAACAGCAAAGACTGCAATGCTCCCAATAGCACAAACACCAGAAGTACTTCTAACAGCAAACTCTGCAGTGTTCCTAACAACACCAAACCCTGAAGTACTTCTATCAGCAACAGAGCTTCCAAAGCCCTACACATAGCAATGCTTCCAAAACCAAGAGGGAAAAGCAGGGGAACCATAAGGGAAAAACAGGAAAGCTAAACACACAGTCACCAGTGCACACTGCACTAACACTAACCTGGACCTTAGCAAAAGCAAGCAGGGAAACTAGACACAACGTCAGAAGTGCACACTGCACCACCCTACCTAAAGCAAACACCACTGTTGCAAAAGCCCTGAAGGAAACAACACCACTTCCTTATCAAGGCCCTCCCTGATGATGTCACACTCCCTAGACCCAGGCAACAGCACACTGACCCAGAGAGGCCCAACCCACACCAATGCAACACTGTGAAGCACTTGAAGCCAGTACACCCAAAGAGAGGTAGAGCAACTCAGGCAACACACACACAGGTGCAGTATAGTGAAACAATTAGAGCCATGCTGCTGGAAGCTGCCAGCACAGAGAGACAGAGCCAGCTCAGAAAGGACAGAGAAAAGAAACAGAAGCCAGCTAAGAAGCTGACCCCCAGGAAAGAGGTAAGTTTGAGAGGGGTTCAGACCCCAATCATAACACATGTATGCACCTACAATATCCCTATAGGTGCCTACATGGTTAATGCGTGTGCTAAAAACTCTAAAGCACCTTAATAAACAGGGCCCTATATACAGATGAGTTACAGTTTTTCCCTTGTAGAGACCACTATTGAATCTGCATTGGAACTGCAACTGGCACAGAATGTAATGGCCAGGATTTTGACTAATACAGTTGAACATATTTCTCCGGTATTACTGGGATTACATTGGCTACCTATCATATGGCAGGTACAATTTAAAATACTGACACTGATTTTTAAAGCTTTACTTGGTGAAGTCCCCTGACACTTGCAACTACACTAACCGGCCGATACTGAAAGACAGTTAACCAGCCAGGAACAACTGCCGACCGGTTAACTCGTGTCTCAGCAGATAACTGGTCATTGTCAGTGGCAGTTATTGCTGCTGAAAATGCCGGTTAGCACAAAAAAAAGAAAAGGCTGGCGACGTTGGGGGCATGGCCGATATTCGGAACTTAATCGACCAGGCTTAGCGGGCAACTAAGGCCGCATTAAGAAACAGGCCTTATCTTTGCCCGTTAAGCTATTGGCTGTTCTGAATGCCAACTTAACTGGTCTGGTGTTGAAAAATTGGCTATTCAATGCTGATCGCTAGAAACGGCTGCTGGCTGAATATGAGAGGGTAAGAGTCTATTAAGCAAATATTGACCCCTTATTTCAGCAAATGAGAATACAGGATTATAGATCATGAATGTTCTATGTAGAAGACACACACTTGTGGAATTCGTTTCCAAAATACTTACGCAGTTCAAATAATTATTAGCCATTTCAGAAGCTATTGAATGTACTAGAGCAGTGTGTTCCAGTGGCAAAGCTACGGGTGGGCACAGGCCCACCCATTCTTGCCTCAGGCTGATCCAGTCTAGTGGCCCCCAAAGCCCCTCATTGGCGGTGCCTCACTCCTCTCTCTCTCATGGCAGTTGCCTGTCTCTCTCTGAACCCCCCCCCCCCCCCCATCTACCTTTGAGCCTTTGCCGACAGTGGGGCGAGGTAGTTTGGCAGGAAATAAAGGGCAAGCAACAGTTTGTACAGTACTTAGTGTTGCCACCTGTTCTGTTTTACCTGGAAAATTTCCTCTGCAAACGTGTTTTTGCCAGCAGAGCTACTGGTAAGTTTACCGAGAAACTTCTAAAGCGATGTATATAATAATAATGAATTGTTGTGTAGTTTCTGGTTTGTTATGATTCTGAATTGGGTTTCCTTTATTCTAAACTGTCTAGTACAGTGGATAGAGCAGTATAAAATTTGTAATATAAATAAATAGAGGGATCATGGGAATACTATGGAACCCACAGGATTCCTACTGGGATAGAAGAAGTTGCTGCTGGATTCCTGCAGGGGTGGAAGAAGGGTTCAGGGGCTTCCCATCTTTGGCGATGCCAAAATGAGGCTTGGAATGCACTGAACGATGCAATTGGAACAGCAGAAATGAGGCTTGGGATGCCCAGAAAAGAAGCTGGGACACCAAACTGAGCCTTGGAACAGTCATTGGTTGAATAGTGAAGGAGTGGAGGCGTGGCCTAGTGGTTAGGGTGGTGGACTTTGGCCCTGGGGAACTGAGGAACTGAGTTCGATTCCCACTTCAGGCACAGGCAGCTCCTTGTGACTCTGGGAAAGTCACTTAACCCTCCATTGCCCCATGTAAGCCGCATTGAGCCTGCCATGAGTGGGAAAGCGCGGGGTACAAATGTAACAAAAATAAAATAGATACTATTGGAGATTCTACATGGAATGTTGCTATTCCACTAGCAACATTCCATATAGAAGGCTGCGCAGGCTTCTGTTTCTGTGAGTCTGACGTCCTGCACGTACGTGCAGGATGTCAGACTCACAGAAGCAGAAGCCTGCGCGGCCACATTAGTGATCTGCAAGGGCCGACTTCTACATGGAATGTTGCTAGTGGAACTCTGGGCAAGTCACTTAACCCTCCATTGCCCCATGTAAGCCGCATTGAGCCTGCCATGAGTGGGAAAGCGCAGGGTACAAATGTAACAAAAATAAAATAGATACTATTGGAGATTCTACATGGAAAGTTGCTACTATTGGAGATTCTACATGGAATATTGGAGATTCTACATGGAATGTTGCTATTCCACTAGCCACATTCCATGTAGAAAGCTGCACAGGCTTCTGTTTCTGTGAGTCTGACGTCCTGCACGTACGTGCAGGATGTCAGACTCACAGAAGCAGAAGCCTGCGCGGCCACATTAGTGATCTGCAAGGGCCGACTTCTACATGGAATGTTGCTAGTGGAACTCTGGGCAAGTCACTTAACCCTCCATTGCCCCATGTAAGCCGCATTGAGCCTGCCATGAGTGGGAAAGCGCAGGGTACAAATGTAACAAAAATAAAATAGATACTATTGGAGATTCTACATGGAAAGTTGCTACTATTGGAGATTCTACATGGAATATTGGAGATTCTACATGGAATGTTGCTATTCCACTAGCCACATTCCATGTAGAAGGCTGCGCAGGCTTCTGTTTCTGTGAGTCTGACGTCCTGCACGTACCCAGGACGTCAGACTCACAGAAGCAGAAGCCTGCGCGGCCACATTGGTGATCTGCAAGGGCCGACTTCTACATGGAATGTTGCTAGTGGAATAGCAGAATCTCAAATAGTAGCAACAGTGGAGGAGTGGCCTAGTGGTTAGGGTGGTGGACTTTGGTCCTGGGGAACTGAGGAACTGAGTTTGATTCCCACTTCAGGCACAGGCAGCTCCTTGTGACTCTGGGCAAGTCACTTAACCCTCCATTGCCCCATGTAAGCCGCATTGAGCCTGCCATGAGTGGGAAAGCGCGGGGTACAAATGTAATAAAAATAAAATACCATCCAACTGCAGGAGGCTGATGGAATTAGGAGGAAATGAGGGCTGCAAGTGAGTAAGTAATAATGTCAACTCTTGCAGGTACAGGTGGGGATGGAGGCGATTAGTTGCAGCGACGATGATGATGGAATGGATCTTAGTGGGTATGGGTTAGATTCTAGTGGGGACGGATGAAATGTCTGTCCCCGTGGAACTCAATACATTGGATTACTTAATACTCTTCAGTCAAACTTATTCAAAGCCAAATGTCCGCTAACAGGTTTCAAATAGGTATTGTAAATATGCAACTCTTATTTTTAGCACACTTCACTTTTATAAATTGTCCTTCACATTTTTTTATTGGACTCTAGCTTGATTCCAATTCTCAGTGAAATCCGTTATATTGGAGGGTTTTTTTTTTTTTTTTTTTTAGTGTACCTGAATGTAACTCACCTTGAGCTACTACTAAAAAAGGTGTGAGCAAAATCCAAATACATAAATAAATAATCTATCTGTAATTATTTGAAAGATATTAAAACTGTATTTTTAAAATTATGACTTCTTACCGAGCTATGTGACTTTATTTTTTGAGAAATTCTATATTGCTCTTCAAAATTTAATTTGACCTCATTTTGGACTACTGTAATGCTCTCCTGTTTGGATTACCATCTTATATGCTTCATTCTCTACAAGTTGCACAGAATTCTGAAGCTCGTTTACTAATACATATCAATTTTGGTCATATTACAGCTATTTTGGCATCCTTGCATTGGTTTCCGATTCTTGCAAGGATCCAATTTAAGATTCTTACATCGATTTACAAGGCATTGAATAATGCAATCTCCTCTTCTATCCAGCTTATAATTGAAAAAGAAAAACGCCTATATTGCGACCCAAATCGGGAGATAGACATTTAACTCAGAAAAACGAATAAAGCGGTATAATCGAAAGCCGAATTTGGACGTTTTCAACTGCACTCCGTCGCGGATGTGGACAAAGTTGATGGGGGCGTGTCGAAGGCGTGGTGAAGGCGGAACTGGGGCGTGGTTATCGGGCGATCAGAGATGGGCGCCTTTCGCCGATAATGGAAGAAAAATATGCGTTTTTAGCGAGAATTTAGGGCACTTTTCCAGGACCCTGTTTTTCCACGAATAAGGCCCTAATAAGTGCCCTAAATGACCAGATGAGCACTGGAGGGAATCGGGGATGACCTCCCCTGACTCCCCCAGTGGTCACAAACCCCCTCCCACCACAAACATATGCCGTTTCACAACTTTTTATGTTCACCCTCAAATGTCATACCCACCTCCCTGGCAGCAGTATGCAGGTCACTGGAGCAGTTATTAGGGGGTGCAGTGGACTTCAGGCAGGTGGACCCAGGCCCATCCCCCCTCCACCTGTTACACTTGTGCTGGTAAATGGGAGCCCTCCAAACCCCCCCCCCCCAAACCCACTGTACCCACATGTAGGTGCCCCCCTTCACCCCTTAGGGCTATAGTAATGGTGTAGACTTGTGGGCGGGGGGATTTGGGGGGCTCAACACCCAAGGGAAGGGTGCTATGCACCTGGGAGCTCTTTTACTTTTTTTTTGGTTTTTGTAAAAGTGCCCCCTAGGGTGCCCGGTTGGTGTCCTGGCATGTGAGGGGGACCAGTGTACTATGAATCCTGGCCCCTCCCACGAACAAATGCCTTGGATTTATTCGTTTTTGAGCTGGGCGCTTTCATTTTCCATTATCACTGAAAAACAAAAACGCCCAGCTCACAAATTGTCGACTAAAACATGGACGTCTATTTTTTGCGAAAATACGGTTCGGTCCGCCCCTTCACGGACCCGTTCTCGGAGATAAACGCCCATGGAGATAGACGTTTTCGTTCAATTATGCCCCTCCATATCATCTATACTTAAGATTTATAAACCTGCATGCACTTTGAGGTCTGCTGAAGAACATCTGCTTCAGGTGCTGACTTTTCAGACAGTTCGCCTTCTTGACGTTTGGTCTTCCATTTTTCAACTGGCTGGTCCCAGATTGTAAAAGACTGATTCATTTTTGAGATTCAGGAAACAACTGAAAACATATTCGTTCCAGAAAGTATTTATTGGCATGCTTAATAGTTAGTACCAGCGGGTGTAGGCTGATTTGTTAGTTCAAGTGAAAGCTGTTGTGTTCTGTCTTTTGCAATGTTTTGAGTAATTTCATGTTCATTTGTTATCTGCTTAGAACATTGGGGGGGGGGGGGCCCTTTTACTAGGCCACGTAAGCGTCTATGCGCACCCAATGTGCCAAAATGGAGTTACCACCCAGCTACCGCATAGCTCTTGCGGTAATTTCATTTTTAGCGCACATCTGATATGCGTATCCGAAAAATTATTTTTATTTTTGGATGTGCGCCAAGTGGTATTTGACACGCGTAGGTCATTACCACCCGGTTACTACGTGGCAATTTTCATTATGTCGCACGTCCATTTTCGGCAAAAATTTGTAAAAATTTTTTATCAGTGCGCTGAGAAATGATTCTGTGCACGCCCAAAACACGCATCTACACTACCGCAGGCCATTTTTCAGCGAGCCTTTGTAAAAGGGCTCCTGGATTATGTGGAAAATAAAACTTTGCAAATAAATAACTGTCCAGATTTATAACTGCCCCTTATAGCAGGGACTTATATGTGCCTCAGGGCAACTGTAAATACCAACATCTATTTTTTTTTAGTACAGATGTGGATTCCCTCTGTGAAATGGAGAATCCTTGTCTGTATGCTAGATCCACCCAGGGCACACCCTACCCAAGCTCCCTCAATATCTTTACTTACCCCCCCCCCCTCCCCGTTTACGAAGCCATGCGCTAATGTCGAAACAACCCATTCACTTTGAATGGGCTGCATCGGCATTGATGCGCAGCTTAGTAAACAGGGAGGTTAGTAAGCTTCCCCACGTGTAAATAACCCCAATTCTGAATTGTCATTTATGTTTAACTCTTTTTTATTAGAGAATTACAAAGATATAAAACACTCAATAATAATCACATAATGTAACAAGATATCTCATCATTCTGTAACTTGACAAATATATATTTTTGTTTTCCCCCCTCCTTCCTCCCCGTCCCCTAAACTCCTCCCTCCCCAATCTACCCTATTCCCTCCCCTTCCCCTCCTTACCCCAGTATCTAGCAAATTATCTTCCAGCAAGTAAATTTACAGTCTCAGAAATTTAATAGATGACTTCTGGCATCTGGAGTCATTGTATTCCAAAATGGGCTCCATCGTTGCTGAAATTCCTTGCCCAGCCTCGAGTCTAAATCCTTTATAGCCATACGTTCCATTCGCAGTAGCAGTATCATACGGGTACGCCACTGTTGCCAAGTAGGTGGCTGATTTGACATCCACTCTGAAAGTATCGCTTGTTTGCCAATCAGAATAGCTCTGCGTACAAATGCTTTGTAACCTCTTTTAGTTGCCTTCCCCAATTGCGGGTGGCCAAATAGCATGCATGCACCATAATACCAGTGCTGCCCCCAGGTGCGAGTCACATTGGTTATAATCTTTTTCCAAAACTTCTGGACACCCACGCAGTGCCAAAACATATGACCCACCGTTGCACCGAGAGTACTGAATTGTCATTTATATATCTGAGCCTCTCTAGACATTCAGATGTGGGATTCTTCCAAAATAAGAGCCGCGGTGTGTGTGTCTGTATGTGTTAGTGAATTTAATTTAGTTCCTTATGAAAAGTATAATTAGTTTTGATATTTAAAATTAGTCATCCAAAGTGCACTCATTAAGTTAAAAAAACGTTATTGTACAGCTGAGTATTCTGCAACTGAGGGTTTTTGTTCATGTTGTTTTGCTCTTTAACCCTTAATTGCAGTAATTGACTTCACCGTGTCTAACGATATATGTCAGTAACCAGAAGCTGATAATTATGTCTGATTCAGCATTTGACATTTTCCTTTTAAGAATTCTCTAAATTTTTCTCTTGGATTGCTTGACCTTTAATTCCCAGAGACTCCAGACCAGTCCTTACACCAATGGAGTGGAGGAGTGGCCTAGTGGTTAGAGCACCGGTATTGCAAGCCAAATCCCCCTGCTGCTCCTTGTGATCTTGGGCAAGTCACTTAACCCTCCATTGCCTCAGGTACAAACTTAGATTGTGAGCCTTCCTGGGACAGAGAAATATCCAGAGTACCTGAATGTAACTCACCTTGAGCTACTACTGAAAAAGGTATGAGCAAAATCTAAATAAATATTTGAGATTCTAGATGGAATGTTGCTATTCCACGAGCAACATTCCATGTAGAAGCCTACCCTTGCAGATCAGCAACGCGGCTGCGCAGGCTTCTCTTTCTGTGAGTCTGACGTCCTGCACATACGTGCAGGACGTCAGACTCACAGAAACAGAAGCCTGCGCAGCCGCATTGCTGATCTGCAAGGGCATGCTTCTACATGGAATGTTGCTAGTGGAGGAGTAGCCAAGTTGAGTTTGATTCCCACTGCTGCTCCTTGTGATCTTAGGTAAGTCACTTAACCCTCCATTGCCTCAGGTACAAACTTAGATTGTGAGCCCTCCTGGGACAGAGAAATATCCAGAGTACCTGAATGTAACTCACCTTGAGCTACTACTGAAAAAGGTGTGAGCAAAATCTAAATAAAATAAAAATACCCTCCCAGTATAGTAATCTATTGTCATGCTGATACAAATCTGTACAAGTAAAAGATTTGCATACTTAGCAGCTCAGATTCATGCATAGTAACTCAAGGTGAGTTACATTCAGGTACACTGAATATTTCGCTGTCCCAGGAGGGCTCACAATCTAAGTTTGTACCTGAGGCAATGGAGGGTTAAGTGACTTGCCCAAGATCACAAGGAGCAGCAGCGGGATTTGAACTGGTCACCTGTGGATTGCACGATCGGTGCTCTAACCACTAGGCTACTCCTCCACTAGCAACATTCCATGTAGAAGCCTGACCTTGCAGATCAGCAGTGCGGCCGTGCAGGCTTCTGTTTCTGTGAGTCTGACGTCCTGCAGGACATCAGACTCACAGAAACAGAAGCCTGCACAACCGCGTTGCAAGGGCAGGCTTCTACATGGAATGTTGCTAGTGGAATAGCAACATTCCATCTAGAATCTCAAATATTTATTTAGATTTTGCTCACACCTCTTTCAGTAGTACCTCAAGGTGAGTTACATTCAGGTACTCTGGATATTTCTCTGTCCCAGGAGGGCTCACAATCGAAGTTTGTACCTGAGGTAATGGAGGGATTGTGTACCAGTGCTCCTAAGCATGGCCAAATGTACAACCATAACCCTGCACAATCACCCAGCAGGCTGCAGGCATCCACCAAAAGTATTTGCTGTTGTGCACACTGTCACACTCGCATATGCATGCACATACCAACTTCAGACACAGCTGTAGGCTGGCAAAGATACAGCTGTGGAAGTCAGCATGTATGTGTGCATCTTTACCAAGGAGTTGTAGCCAGGGCAGAAACATCATGTAAGATTTGCCAGAAGCTGGTATGTGTGAACTGCAAAGAAACAGTAAAAATGCAGAGTCTTAGGAGAGATGAATGAGCCATTTTCTCTTCTATAGCCCTGCGGAGGAATAGTCTAATGGATAGAGCAACAGGGAAGCTTGGTTCAAATCCTACTGTGGTTCCTTATGATCTTGTGCAAGTGATCTGTTGCCTCAGATATGAACTTGGATTGTGAGACCTCTAGGGACAGGAATATACGTACCTACTGTATCTGAATGTAATGCCTGTTGAGCTACAACTAAAATAGACATGAGCTAAATCTAAAATCTCTACCTTCAGGATTATCTTCCATTTTCAGTTTATTCTTCTCCTATATTATTGATTTTCATTTCTGTTTCTCCATCCATGTCTTTGCCTAGCTGCTCTGCTTCACCTAGACAATGACAGCAGACAAAGACCTGTATAGACCATCCAGTCTGCCCAGCAAGATGGCCAGAGGTGTACCTGCATCCCTCTATGCCCTGTGTAAAGGTCATTTAGGTTCTGCTTTGAATCCAATCTCTTTCTATTTTGGGATCCTCTGTTTATTTCATGTATTTTTTAATTCTCTCTTTGTCCTCGCCACCTCCATTGGTGAGAGTGCATTCTAGGCATTCACCACTACCGCCATGAAAACGTATTTCCTGATTTTACTCCCAAGTTGATCACTCTACATCATCAACTCATGTCCTCTAGTTCTACTGCTTCCTTGTCTCTGGAAAAGATATATAAATATATAGATATAGATATCTGTATCATGTCTCCCCTGTCCTTCCTTTCCTCTAGGGCATACATATTCCAAATTGGACTTTTTGTGTTCTTTTGTGTACCATTTGAAGGCTGGATTTATTAATTTTCATGTTTATTAAAGGGTGTATAAGTATTTTTATTTATTTACAATTTTTTTACTCTACACTATTGCAAAAATTTCTAGGCAGCTTACATATTTAACATACATAAAAAACGTACTACATTACATCAGTCCAACTGATCGGGTTTACTTATCATTCACTCTTCATTATAAATATCTTCATGCCTCCATAGCTGACCTTAGTACATAAGGTTGTAAAATCCTACATTGCCTATCGACGAGTTTATATTCCTTGATAAGCTTGCTGAAATAAGAATGTTTTAAGTTCTTTCTTGACTCAGCCCTTGAATCTCTCTCAACCACAAAGGTAGGGTCTAGAACATCCAATAACACCTTGTTTGCAGATCTTAAAAATCACCTTGGTTGTTAAATATGGAGTCTAGCTACCAAAACACTTGACGCCTGACCAGTCAGCACCTTAAAAATTAAACAACAAATTTTAACCTAAAATCCACTGGTAACCAATGAAGTTTCTTCATGACAGGTGTCGGGGCTTGGGGAGCAATAGGCCAGCATGGCCTTGCTTTTTTTTGGGGGGGGGGGGGGTCCACTGAACCCCCAGGACTGACGGTGACAGCTCGGGCTGCCTGGCATGGACAGAGGGGAAGGAATAGTGTCTTAACCCTAACGCCAGCACTGAACTAGCATAGGGTTAAGGCACTATTCCACCTGTAAGATCAGAGTACAATGCTGTGATCATATGGGCAGAAAGCATAGAGGGCAGTGGTTCCCAAACTTTTTCAGTTCACGGCACCCTTAGTGTCCAAGCAATTTTTCGTAGCACCCCTTCCCACCAACCACATATGTCTCCACCCCTCCCCTGCCACATAGGTCTCCCTTTCCCTGCAGCCACATCCTCTCACTCCAGCGCACTTCTCTTCACTGAAGGTTCAGCACACCTCTCCATTCCCTGCAGCCCCTTTCCTCCCATAAGTCCAGTACAGTTCTCTATTCCCTGCAGACCCCCTCCTCCCAGATAGCCCAGAACATCTCTCCCTTCCCTGCAGCCCCCCTCCTCCCGTAAGTCCAGCACACCTCTGCCTTTCCCAAACACAGCATCGCTCACTACCTTCCTTCCCACAGGTCCAGGATCGCTGCCGCTTACTTCTCCTTCCCCCACCACCACTGCAGTGCTTGCAGCTTTCAGGCTGTCTGCGATTCACATAGGCACTCCAGAGCCTTCCCTCTGCCGTGTCCTGCTCTCTCTGATGCATCTTCCTGTTGTGAGGGCTGGACGCGGCAGAGTTAAGTCCCCGCTGTGCCTGTGTGAATCACGGACGGCCCAAAAACGTATGCTGCAAGCACTTCAGCGGTGGCAGGGGAAGAAGAAGGAAGAGGCAGATTCTGGACCTTCAGGATGGGAAAGCAGGGAGTGACTGTGGATTGGGTTTTGGGTCACCATCTCGGTTCGGGTGGTGGCGGGAGAGAGGTTGGGATTTTCTGCGGCACCCCTGAGAATTCGCTGCGGCGCACCAGGGTGCCAAGGCCCACAGTGTGGGAACCGTTGATATAGGGCAAACTGCTTCAAGATAGTAAGCCTGGTCATCCATGTTGGCACAAATCATATTGCTAGGTACCCATCCGAACATATCAAAAGTGACTTCATGGCTCTAGCAGAAAGGGTGACGCAGACAGATGCGCAGGTGGTGTTCTCATCGATTCTCTTGAAACCAACCAAAAATAAATCGGATATTCAAATCCAGTCACCTGAAACGGCCTGGCATTTAATATTTGAGCTCAGCGCCAACTGATGGAGGTAGCCGGTCTAACTTCTGCTTTCTAAATATCGTCCTCAAACAGTCTCTTTATATTCCAGAGATTCAAACATCTGTGCCCAACATGGCCATGTTTCCCTGGAAAAAAGGCTGTATCAGGAGCAGAGTTATCAACTGGTGGAAAAATACAGGCTTCAGCACATCTGGTCCAACAGACAAAAATGTTAGAGGCAACGCTCCTTCTTCTGGGTGTGTTTTGTATAATAGTTCTAGGCAAAACATGACCATGTCGGGCACAGGTGTTTGAATCTCTGGTTGCTTTGGAATATAAATAAAGACTACATTTTATAAGGTTTGCCTCTTGTTTTTATACATCACGTTGCATTTGGTAGACCTTTTGCCTTGTTGCTTTCTCACTCTTACTTTGTAAAAAAAAAGGCCGGGGAGGGGAGATATGATAGAGACTCTTAAATACTTATGTGACATAAATGCACAGGAGGCAATTCTCTTTCAGTTGAAAGGAAGCTTTGGAACGAGGGAGCATAGGATGAAGATGAAAGGGGACAGACTCGGAAGTAATCTGAAGAAATAGTTCTTCACGGAAAGGGTGGTGAATTCGTGGAACAGCCTTCCGGTGGAAGTGGTGGAGAAAAAAAGAGCATCTGATTTCAAGAGAGCTTGGGTCAAGTACATAGGATCTCCCAATTACCGGTGTTGCCACCCAATCTTCGCTATGGTTCCGTAGATCCACTGATACAACTTAACTGCAGACTGATACATCATAAGTCAAAAACCTCCCACCTTCCTTTATTATCTTTATATCCAAATGTTTTTTATATCTTTTAATCTTTTTTTTTTTTTTTACTTTAAAAATTCAAGTTTTGTGAAATAAACTACATTGGGTTTCACTAAGCCACTAGTTTAGCTGATTGTGTGCTAGTGCCGACACAGCCCGTCCGCTTGGAATGGGCTGCGTCGGCAATGCCATGCGGAAGCTGCTAGCGTGGCATGGAGGGACCTAATTGAATGGGGCGCCCAAGTTTTCCTGGGGCCATCCTCGCAGGATGGCCTGGTGAAGGGATGGGGAAACCCGTATTATTGAAAGAAGATGGACGTCCATCTTTTGTTTCGATAATACGGGCGGGGACGCCCAAATCTCAACATTTAGGTCAACCTTAGAGGTGGTCATCCCCAGCTTTCGGCAATAATGGAAACTGAGGATGCCCATCTCAGAAACGACCAAATCCAAGCCATTTGGTCATGGGAGGAGCCAGCATTCATAGTACACTGGTCCCCCTGACATGCCAGGACACCAACTGGGCACCCTAGGGGGCACTGCAGTGGACTTCATAAATTGCTCCCATGTGCATAGCTCCCTTAGCTTGTGTGCTGAGCCCCCCAACCTCCCCCCCCCAAAAACCCACTTCCCACAACTGTACACCACTAGTATAGCCATAAGGGGTGAAGGGGGGCACCTACATGTGGGTACAGTGAGTTTCTGGTGGGTTTTGAAGGGCTCACATTTACCACCACAAGTGTAACAGGTAGGGGGGGATGGGCCTGGGTCCGCCTCCCTTTATTGCACTACACCCACTAAAACTGCTCCAGGGACCTGCATACTGCTGTCAGGGCCGGTCATAGCAAGTGCGGGGCCCCATGCAGACCAATTTGATGGGGCCCCACCCTAGCCCTGCCCCCATCCTAACTCCGCCCCCACCTTGCTCCACCCCCACCCTAGCTCCAGGGCCAGCCACCCCTCCCTCCGAGCTCCCGGGCCGCTCCCTCTGAGCTCCAAGGCCCCCAGCTCCAGAGCTTCCCCCCCTAGGGGTCCCAGCTCCAAGGCCCCCCTCCCTCCCGGTCATTTTTTAACACCCCCCTCCAAAATCCAGTACTAGGTATGCCAAGAATACAAAACACTCAGGACCTATAAAGCAATTCTATCATACCATAAGCAGTCGTTTCTACGGATCACACAAAGAAAAGGAAAACATCTTAAAACACTACAGTGCGCACTAGATTATCAATTCACCTATTGTAAAATGAAACCAGACAGAATAGTACAGATCGTCGATCCTGCACAGTCAATGCCAACTGAAAGCCATGTCTTTATCACAAACACAGATACACCCTAATCCACTATAGAATAAGTAGTAATATTTAAACTTTCTATTTAGACAAAAATTAAACTGAACCCTCAAGATGCCAGACTCTGCATAAAATGCAACATCACAGAAACAGAAAATGTCCCCTAGTACTGTGCAAAATATAAAGACAGCAGATGTAAATTTGAAAAAACTAACAAATACCAATCACCACTTTACAAATTAACAAATAGAAATAAAACAAATAATATCATTTTATTGGACTAATAGATTTAGCTTTCAGAGGCCAAAACATCCTTCCTCAGGTCAATATAGTATAGTATTGTTACAGTATCCTATCCTGACCTGAGGAAGGGGGTTTTGTTCTCCGAAAGTTAGCCAAAATGTATTAAAATTAGTCCAATAAAAAGATTACCTTGTTTACATGTTCTATTATAAACATTTATTAACACATCTACAATACTACTTTATCCTAAAGCAAAAAAATAAAAATATATATTTTATTTACAGTTTGTTGTCTCTGGTTTCTGCTTTCCTCATCTTCTTTTACACCCCGCTAAGCTAACTGCTTTTACCACATTCTCTGGCAAGGAATTCCAGAGTTTAATTCCAAGTTGAGTGAAGAAACATTTTCTCCAATTCGTATTAAATGTACTACATTGTAGCTTCATCGCATGCCCCCTAGTCCTAGTATATTTGGAAAGAGTAAACAAGCGATTCACGTCTACCCGTTCCACTCCACTCATTATTTTATAGACCTCTATCATATCTCCCCTCAGCCGTACGTCTAGTAGCGCTTTAGAAATGATAAGTAGTAGTAGTAGTTAGTAGTAGTCTTTTCTCCAAGCTGAGGAGCCCTAGATGCTTCAGCCTTTCCTCATAGTGAAGTCGTTCCATACACTTTATCATTTTCATTGCCCTTCTCTATAATCTTTTCTTTTTTTTAATCTTTATAACATTGGATTGGAGATTACAAAACCATCCTGCTTATAATCGAAAGAGAAAAACGCCTATATTGTGACCCAAATCGGGAGATAGACGTTTATCTCCCAAAAACGAATAAAGCGGTATAATCAAAAGCCGAATTTGGACGTTTTCAACTGCACTCCGTCGCGGATGCGGACAACGTTGATGGGGGCGTATCGAAGGCGTGGTGAAGGCGGAACTGGGGCGTGGTTATCTGCCGATCAGAGATGGGCGCCTTTCGCCAATAATGGAAAAAAAATATGCGTTTTTAGCGAGAATTTAGGGCACTTTTCCTGGACCCTGTTTTTCCACGAATAAGGCCCCAAAAAGTGCCCTAAATGACCAGATGAGCACTGGAGGGAATCGGGGATGACCTCCCCTGACTCCCCCAGTGGTCACGAACCCCCTCCCACCACAAAATATGCCGTTTCACAACTTTTTATTTTCACCCTCAAATGTCATACCCACCTCCCTGGCAGCAGTATGCAGGTCACTGGAGCAGTGGACTTCAGGCAGGTGGACCCAGGCTCATCCCCCCCCCCCCCACCCGTTACACTTGTGCTGGTAAATGGGAGCCCTCCAAACCGCCCCCCAAACCCACTGTACCCACGTGTAGGTGCCCCCCTTCACCCCTTAGGGCTATAGTAATGGTGTAGACTTGTGGGCAGTGGGTTTTGAGGGGGATTTTGGGGGCTCAACACCCAAGGGAAGGGTGCTATGCACCTGGGAGCTGTTTTACCTTTTTTTTTTTTTTGTAAAAGTGCCCCCTAGGGTGCCCGGTTGGTGTCCTGGCATGTGAGGTGGACCGGTGCAGTACGAATCCTGGCCCCTCCCACGAATAAATGTCTTGGAGTTATTCGTTTTTGAGCTGGGCGTTTTCGGTTTCCATTATCGCTGAAAAACAAAAACGCCCAGCTCAAAAAAAGATAAACATCCATGTTTTTTCGAAAATACGATTCGGTCCGCCCCTTCACGGACCCGTTCTCGGAGATAAACGCCCATGGAGATAGGCGTTTCTGTTCGATTATGCCCCTCCATGTAACCTTAAAATTCACAACATGAAAAATGGCATACATTATATAAATTATGAAATAATTCCCCCCCAAGAGGAGGTAAAGTAAATCGCATCATAATTGCAATCCACACCATGTGAATTGCAAATTTAGTGAAGTGACAGTATGCAACATAGCATAAAAAATATACCCAATTCTCCCATCCAATGAAGTTTTATATCAGAACATAGAAAAAACTCCAGCACTCAACATTCATACTCAGCATCCAACACTCTAATTCTCACACAAACATACCCCCACTCATACAACCCCCCTTCCCCGCAGAATCACAATACCCAAATGCAGACGTCATCTTTTGTCTCCAACAAGCCAAAGGTGGTTCTTCTGCAGAGACCCAGTACTGTAATATCGTTTTCTTTACTAAGATGAAGGAAATGTAATAGAATTTGCGATATGGGAAGGGTGACACCCTGAGCGATCAAGCGCCCCATAGTTGAGTTTCATAATCCCATTGAATCTTTAGGGACGTCACCTGATCTAAAGAGGCCATTGTGCCCCCCACAGCCCGAGCCCAGGACATTCCAAAAAGGTGTGAACTAGTGTACCCGAGTGGTGGGGGCGGTCCGCCCCGGATGTCAGCGGGTGGGGGGGTGCTCCCACCCTGTCCTGCCTTAAAAAAGACAATTTCAAAGCGCTGGAGTGACAGGCAGCGCCTCGCGTCTGCCCTGCTACTAAAAATCTCTTTGACGTCGTTGGGCCTTCTCACATTGAGTCCCACCCTCCTCTAAGGTAACTTCCAATTAGAGCGAGGGCGGGTGGGACTCAATGTGAGAAGGCCCAACGACGTCAAAGAGATTTTTAGTAGCAGGGCAGACGCGAGGCGCTGCCTGTCACTCCAGCGCTTTGAAATTGTTTTTTTTAAGGCAGGACAGGGTGGGAGCCCCCCCGCACCCGCTGACATCCGGGGCGGACCGCCCCCACCACGCTGCCGTCTCGCGCCGTTTGGAGGGAGGGAGGACTGGAGCTCGGGCGGTCAGGGCGGGGTGACCCTGAGCGCGAGGCCCTATGCGGTCGCCTCGCCTTAAGACCAGCCCTGACTGCTGTCATGGAGCTGGGTATGACATTTGAGGCTGGCAAAAAAAATGTTTTGTTTTTTTTTTAGGGTGGGAGGGGGTTGGTGACCACTGGGGGAGTAAGGGGAGGTCATCCCTTATTCCCTCCGGTGGTCATCTGGTCAGTTAGGGCACCTTTTTGAGGCTTGTTCGCAAGAAAAAATAGACCAAGTAAAGTCACCCGAGTGCTCGTCAGGGACGCCCTTCTTTTTTCCATTATCGGCCGAGGACGCCCATCTCTTAAGCACGCCCCAGTCCTGCCTTCGCTACGCTGCCGACACGCCCCCATGACCTTTGGTCATCCCCGCGACCGAAAGCATTTGAGGTCGCCCGAAATCGGCTTTCGATTATGCCAATTTGGGCGACCCTGAGAGAAGGACGCCCATCTCCTGATTTGTGTCGGAATATGGGCGCCCTTCTCTTTCAAAAATAAGCCTGTTAGTAAACAGACTCCTTAGTTTTTTGTGATGCAGCTTTACTCTACATGGTATAAGTCATGTTTGCACATATGTGGCAATATCTCTCTATATAAAAGGCAACACCAACGTTCTATGAAGCCTCCAGCCGGAAGTGTGAAGGGGGGCGAGATATCCGGTTTCCCTATGAGTGTCTGCCCCGCCCTCTCTGTAACACAGTCAGTGAAGGAAAACAGCAGAGCACGAAATCAAATCGCTGGCTCTGTAACAGTGAAGGACTCAGAGGGGGGAGGGGAGAGAGGCCAGAGGGCAGGGACACACACACTCCCACATGCACACAGAAGAAAACATTGTTAGCCCCCGTTTCATTTGCATCAGAAACGGGGCTTTTTTACTATCTCTCTATATAAAAGGCAACACCAACGTTCTATGAAGCCTCCAGCCGGAAGTGTGAAGGGGGCGAGATATCCGGTTTCCCTATGAGTGTCTGCCCCGCCCTCTCTGTAACAGTCAGTGAAGGAAAACAGCAGAGCACGAAATCAAATCGCTGGCTCTGTAACAGTGAAGGACTCAGAGGGGCAAGGGGAGAGAGGCCAGAGGCAGGGACACACACACTCCCACATGCACACAAAAGAAAACATTGCTAGCCCCCGCTTCATTTGCATCAGAAACGGGGCTTTTTTACTAGTATGCATATAAAACGACTTCTATAAAATTAGGTCAGGTGTACAAGAAGGCATGTTGGCATGAACACACGTCGTTTTATTATAGCCATTATAGGGGCTATGGACCATGGAAGAGTTGCAAAACACTTGTTGATTATAAGATATGCTATGCATGTACTTGCTTAATCTCTGCATTGACATTTATACCTGCTCTTGCTCTGCTATTTCTGCAGTATGTATGCTACTATTTTATAAAAACACTAGCCGTTGAGCCCGTAAAAACGGGCTGGTATTGGGGTTTTCCTTCCTTCCTTCCCCCTCCCCGCGAGGTCGCCACCGCTACCGTCCCCCCCCCCCCCCCCCCCCCGGAGTCGCCGCCATCCCTCCACCCGGCCCGGGCCCTCTCTCTCTCCGCTACTAAACTTACACATCCATTCGCCGGAACGCAGCATGCAGATCAGCTGAGCTGCCGTTGGCCCTTCCTTCTCTGCCTGTGTCCCGCCCTCCTGTGACGTAACGTCAGCGAGGGTGGGACACAGGCAGGGAAGGAAGGCCGACGGCAGCTCAGCTGATGTGCGTGCTGCGTTCCGGTGAATGGATGTGTAAGTTTAGTAGCGGAGAGAGGGCCCGGGCCGGGTGAGGGGGGGGGGGGGGTAACGGTAGCGGCGACCTCGGGTGAGCGGGTGGGGAGGAGCGGTATCAACCTCAGCGGCGCAGTTTCCCTCTCTGTCCCGCCCTCGTCATCACGTATTGACGCGGGGGCAGGACAGAGAGGGAAGTCTCTACTGCGCATTTGCGAGTGAGTCGGTCACTCGCCGTTTATATGTTTGATATATGGGCCCAATATTCAACCCATAGTGGTAGGTGGCTGGTAAATAAATAAAAAAATAATGTGCATAACATCTAAGAGAGAGAAAAAGAGAGTTGTCAGACAGGCTGCTTTGCATTTGACTACATTGAACCTGCATGGGAGCAAGTATAAAGTAACCCCAGAATATGAAATCCCAGCACATACGAATCTCACTCTGCCCCTTTCTTTCATGCAGGTTAAAAGTACGTGTGCTTACGAGGGAGGGGGTCATTTTCTAACTACATTTTAAGAAGGCAAACACATGTTTACTTACATAAAATCTTTTGAATATTTCCCCTGCATAATACATCTATTATGTACCCCAATAATGCCCCCCAAACGCCTCTTTCTATGTGGACAAACCTATATGCATTAGGAAATTATGCAGTTTGAAGTAGCTGAAAATTCACTTAGGGTGCAAACTGCTGGTAGAGTGAAGTCTTTGCAAATTTATCCCACGCCTAGGCCCTTCATCATCTCTCTGAGCCAGAGGTTCTCAACCCAGTCTTTGAGACACTCCTAGCCAATCCCATTTTCAGGCTATCCTCAATGAATATGTATGAGGTAGATTTTCTTGCTCTGCCTCCAGCGTGTGCAAATCTATTTCACACATATTCACTGCAGATAGCCTGAAAACCTGACTGGTTGGGTGTGTCACATGGACTACTACTAAAGCACTACTAGGGTTACGCAGCGCTGAACAATTTAACATAGAAGGACAGTGCCTGCTCAAAGAGCTTACAATCTAAAGGACAAGTGAACAGTCAGTCAAGTAGGGGCAGTCTAGATTTCCTGAAAGGTATAAAGGTTAGGTGCCGAAAGCAACATTGAAGAGGTGGGCTTTGAGCAAGGATTTGAAGATGGGTAGGGAGGGGGCTTGGCGTAGGGGCTCAGGAAGTTGATTCCACGCATAAGGTGAGGTGAGGCAGAATGGGCGGAGCCTGGAGTTGGCGGTGGTGGAGAAGGGTACTGAGAGGAGGGATTTGTCCTGTGAGCGGAGGTTACGGGTGGGAGCATAAGGGGAGATGAGGGTAGAGAGGTAATGAGGGGCTGCAGACTGAGTGCATTTGTAGGTAAGAAGGAGAAGCTTGAACTGTATGCGGTATCTGATTGGAAGCCAGTGAAGTGACTTGAGGAGAGGGGTGATATGAGTATATCGGTTCAGGCGGAATATTAGACGTGCAGCAGAGTTCTGAACGGATTGAAGGGGGGATAGATGGCTAAGTGGGAGGCCAATGAGGAGTAGGTTGCAATAGTCAAGCCTCTTAGCCTAAGGGTGCTGCTGTTCTCGTTCTATAAAGAGTAATTCTCTATCCTACGTGCTGACATTTACGCTCATGTTTACACGTGTAAATACTTAGAATACTAGTGCTTATGCTACATACCAGCTGATATTCAAAACGATTTAACTGGCCAGAAATGGCCGCCAACTAGCTAAATCGCTTGTTCACAGCAATCCTGTCATTTTTAGCAACCCAACCAGTTATCGTCACTGAAAATGACCGGTTTGTACCGAATTCAAAAGCGGCGGAGTCGGGTTAAGCGCCGATATTCAGCTCCTCGCCGCGTAAATCGGGCTGCATAAATAGCACCCCTGTCTTCAAGCAATTTGGCTTCTGCGGACCAGGGCTGAATATTGGCATAGCCAGCTCAAAAAAATATGGATAGTCAATGCCGAAGCCTGGACAAGGCCCAGCATTGAATATCCAGGAATAACGCTGTCCGCGAGCCAGCAAAATGCTCACTGCCACTGGCTGAATATCAGGGGGAAAGTGTATATTTTATGGTTTGTTTGTTTTTTTGCAATATCTTTGGTTGTTGAAGGGAATATGTTAAAATTGAGTGGGAAATATTGGACTCAGGAAACAGGGCCATCTTATTGGCTGTGGAGGAATATGCTTCACTCACTGGTGATGATGGAGGCATATAGAGCGAGTCGTGGTCCTAGAAGTAAGCAACGATTCTGGGAGGTATGGGAACCATATGTGCAGGCCCTGTCTAGCAGAGCTCGTAGTTTACTGATGAATACTCTCACGTTGTATTCTGGGGATTTGGGAAGGGGGGGAAGGGGGTATAAGATCATTATATGGGGGGGATTATAAGGAATGGGAGGGGGGGAGGGGGGAAGAGAGCTCCAAGTTGAAACGATTGGTGTAAGGTGGCTAAATTTGTATGGGTGAGGCTAGCCTCTTATTGAAGTGTTGATGTATACGTGCTAACTATACATGAGTGTCATTTTCAGTGGGCCAAGAGGAAGGGAATTGTTAATACTCGGAGAGGGGGGGGAGGAAATTAAAAGGTATTGACGTTATGGAACTAGTTAAAGATTGTTATGGTATTATGATGACAATGTATATGTGCCTTCGTATTGGCTGTATTATTATGATCGTCAATAAAATAGATTTCAAACATAAAATTGAGTGGGAAGCAATGATTTTTTTTTAGGCTTCAACCAATTGTTTTCTTTGACTTAGTGGAATATAAATGTGTTGCTAAATTAAATTATTTGCAGTGTCGCAAACCTGACTCGACGTCACCCCACATGTGAGAACAATCAGCCTGCTGTCCTCGGAGAATACCTTCTACAGGTATGTAGCTTTCGCTTTATCTTGTTGGGCAGACTGGATGGACCGTACAGGTCTTTCTCCGCCGTCATCTACTATGTTACTATGTTACACTTGTCAGAAATGAATAGATCTAATATAATGTGAGCAGGATGATTCAATATTTGTATTGGAACTAATTACTACTTCTCTTGTATTGCAATGTGCCGAAGGAATGGATCCTCAGGAGCTTAGTCAAGATCGGGAGGCGGGGCTGGTGGTTGGGAGGCGGGGATAGTGCTGGACAGACTTGTACGGTCTGTGCCAGAGCTGGTGGTTCGGAGGCAGGGCTGGTGGTGGGGAGGTGAGGATAGTGCTGTGCAGACTTATACGGTCTGTGCCTGTGCCAGAGACGGTGATTGGGAGGTGGGGCTGGTGGTTGGGAGGCGGGGATAGTGCGGGGCAGACTTATACGGTCTGTGCCAGAGCTGGTGGTGGGAGGCGGGGCTGGTGGTTGGGAGGCGGGGATAGTGCGGGGCAGACTTATACGGTCTGTGCCAGAGCCGGTGGTGGGAGACGGGACTGGTGGTTGGGAGGCGGGGATAGTGCGGGGCAGACTTATACGATCTGTGCCAGAGCCGGTGGTGGGAGGCGGGGATAGTGCTGGGCAGACTTATATGGTCTGTGCCAGAGCCGGTGGTGGGAGGCGGGGATAGTGCTGGGCAGACTTATACGGTCTGTGCCCTGAAGAGCACAGGTACAAATCAAAGTAGGGTATACACAAAAAGCAGCAAATATGAGTTATCTTGTTGGGCAGACTGGATGGACCGTGCAGGTCTTTTTCTGCCGTCATCTACTATGTTACTATGTTACTATGTAATGTATGTATACTATATATTTTGTTACTGTTTCACTGACATGTTGTGAACTGCTTCGGTGCCTTTGGGTGTAGTGCGTTAAATCAAGTGAACAAATCAAATCAAAATCAAATTACATGAAGTTATATCTGCAAGGGGGGCATACACATAGGTGGATCATGGGCAGGACATAGCCAAAGGCTCCCAATTACAGTTACGCATGTCCGTTCTCCATTTAGATGCCTGCAGTTATTCCAGCTCTTTGCCCGGTGAACGTGCTATCACCTAAATGTTAGGTGTGTTAATAGCGGATTATGCTATTATTGAACCCAGGTGCCTAGGTTCTGTTATATAATAAACTCTTAACTGTGCAGGCTCAGGGCACCTAAATGAAGACATCCACTTTTAAAACTACTACATACAGTGCAAGCTATTTTGACTTGCAAGATCTGAAAAACTATGGGGGGAAAAACACCCTCTCCCAGGACACACATTCCTAGTCTCTGTCCCTTCCAAAAAAGCCACCATACAGACAGGGTCTCAATTACCGTAGAACTTGCAGGAGAGCAATGGCAGGACTTACCCTTGTTCTTCCATCATCTCCTGCAGCTCCATGCACTTCAGCTCCACACGCCGCTTCCGCTCATGGTCCAATATTTCCCGGTGGGCCTTTTTCACCACCAAGCTTGGCTCAGCTTTTCGGGCCTCCTCCTCCGGTTTATGCCAGGTGGTGGAAGCGCTGGGCTGGGAGAAGCCATTGGCAGCCTCTTGAGGAGAAGGCACCCTGGCACCGTTATTGTAGACTGACATTCCAGCTCTGGTCTCTTGATTGCTCTCGCTCTGTGCCTCACTTCACAGCCTCTCTGAAGGGGGAAAAAAAACCATATTTAACAGAACTCCTCTCCAGTCCTGCTATGCCTCTATCACTGTTCCCACGCTCTTAGTCCCATAATGAGATGAGAAGGAAGCATATCTGTTAGCTGGGCCTTCTGGCTAAATTAAAAGTGACAGTTTAAGGGGGGACAAGCTGTTCTAATCTTCTTCTCTGTTCATCAGAGACATATGCTGGCAGCCAAATGTGCACGGTGTCATTACATAGGCCACCACTATAGAAAGAGATGTCAATTTCAATACAGGAGACATGCTGAAGCACGCCTGATAGAAGGGACCAACCTGCAGAAGGGCACTGGAAGAAACCCCATCCTTGACAGTATGAACAGCAAGGTGGGGAAACGAAGATTAATACAACCACCAAAATCTACTGAATTTCAGAAAAGGCAAAAAGTCTTGATAACTAGGCACTACCCACTCATTCTATAACTGGGCGCCTATAGTTTGGCACCATTTGTGCAAAAAAGCCCCTATATGAATATGGAATACACATGTATACTGCCGGATTCTATATAGCATGCCTAGAGATCCTTGCTGAAATCCAAGCGTATTCTATAATAAGTGGTGTAACTTAATTGGCTTACCAAACAAATCAGCATCGATAGCAGCACTTAACAAGCAATAATGAGCACTAATTGGCAATAATTAGAGTTTACGTGCACAAGTCACTAAGCATATTCTGTAATGAACTGTGCCTAATGCGCGCAGTTCAAAGGGGGCATGGCTATAGATGGGGAAATGGGCGTCCCATGGACGTTCCTTAAATTTACATACCTAGTTCTAGAACATGGCCTAGTGTGCATAAATCTACGCACGGGATTTATGCCACGTTTTTGTTGGTGTAAATGGAGGTGCGTAGTTTTAGGCTCTGGGATATCAACTAAGCGTATTCTATATACTGCACCTAAATCTAGGCACCGCTTATAAAATACGCTTAGGCAGAAATGTTTACTGTGAGGATTGTTTAGGCGCCTTATATAGAATCTGGCCCATACTGTGCACTTATGCCTGCATGTGTGAGCTGTGTGCTCAAAAGTATCCCATAAGAAATGCACGCAAATACCTTGGGGGGGGAGGGTCTTTCACAAAGATGCACCAGCCGTTTTAGTGCGCGCTAAACACTAGAGACACCCATAGAAATATATGGGCATCTCCAATGTTTAGCACGTGCTTATTTTTAGTGCATACTAAAATTGTAAGCATGCCTTTGTAAAAAGACCCCTTACTACATAAATGCCAGGGGGAAATATACACAGACAGAGCATGAGCATATCTTCCTTTTACATACATAATTTATACAATACTGTACATTAGGCACAGATCACGGAATCATGGAATACTTGGGTGTGAACATTTACACTTGCCAATGACATAGTGCAACTGTACACACATAACTTTATTTATTTATTTGTAGCATTTGCATCCCACATTTTCCCACCTATTTGCAGGCTCAATGTGGCTTACATTTTCCCCTAATGGTGATCACCAATTTCGGCAAAGAGAAATACATAGTAAAATAGAGTGGATTAGGTAGTCAGATAAAGAAAGTTCATTTTCATAATCTCTCTATATAAAAGGCAACACCAACGTTCTATGAAGCCTCCAGCCGGAAGTGTGAAGGGGGCGAGATATCCGGTTTCCCTATGAGTGTCTGCCCCGCCCTCTCTGTAACACAGTCAGTGAAGGAAAACAGCAGAGCACGAAATCAAATCGCTGGCTCTGTAACAGTGAAGGACTCAGAGGGGGGAGGGGAGAGAGGACAGAGACACACACACTCCCACATGCACACAGAAGAAAACATTGCTAGCCCCCGTTTCATTTGCATCAGAAACGGGGCTTTTTTACTATCTCTCTATATAAAAGGCAACACCAACGTTCTATGAAGCCTCCAACCGGAAGTGTGAAGGGGGCGAGATATCCGGTTTCCCTATGAGTGTCTGCCCCGCCCTCTCTGTAACACAGTCAGTGAAGGAAAACAGCAGAGCACGAAATCAAATCGCTGGCTCTGTAACAGTGAAGGACTCAGAGGGGGGAGGGGAGAGAGGCCAGAGGGCAGGGACACACACACTCCCACATGCACACAGAAGAAAACATTGCTAGCCCCCGTTTCATTTGCATCAGAAACAGGGCTTTTTTACTAGTAAGTAATAAAAGGTATTGGATTAAACTTCAATCGTGATAAATTAGCTTGAACAATCAGGAATAAAGAGTTACGATTTGTGTAATTCTGGTGTAAATTTTGTTACTGGTAGTTAGGGTGGGTCTTTATGGTAAGCCTTATTGAATAGGTTGGTTTTCAATAATTTTCAGAAATTATGTTATGTGTTGTTTTTGTGGATTTTGGTGATTCCCGGCACAGGCAGCTCCTTGTGACTCTGGGCAAGTCACTTAACCCTCCATTGCCCCATGTAAGCCGCACTGAGCCTGCCAAGAGTGGGAAAGCGCAGGGTACAAATGTAACAAAAATAAAATAGATACTATTGGAGATTCTACATGGAATGTTGCTACTATTGGAGATCCTACATGGAATGTTGCTATTCCACTAGCAACATTCCATGTAGAAGGCTGCGCAGGCTTCTGTTTCTGTGAGTCTGACGTCCTGCATGTAAGTGCAGGACGTCAGACTCACAGTAGCAGAAGCCTGCGCGGCCACAATGGTGATCTGCAAGGGCCGACTTCTACATGGAATGTTGCTACTATTTGAGGTTCTGTTGCTACTCTTTGAGATTCTACATGGAATGTTGCTACTATTGGAGATTCTACATGGAATGTTGCTATTCCACTAGCCACATTCCATGTAGAAAGCTGCACAGGCTTCTGTTTCTGTGAGTCTGACGTCCTGCACGTACGTGCAGGACGTCAGACTCACAGAAGCAGAAGCCTGCGCGGCCACATTGGTGATCTGCAAGGGCCGACTTCTACATGGAATGTTGCTAGTGGAACCCTGGGCAAGTCACTTAACCCTCCATTGCCCCATGTAAGCCACATTGAGCCTGCCATGAGTGGGAAAGCGCAGGGTACAAATGTAATAAAATAAAAATAAATATATATTTGCGTGCTTATAAAGGAGAAACTGGATGCATATGTTGATTTGTATTTTAGTCCTTTGCAGTTAGGGTAGTGGAGATTCAGGAACGTACGTGATAATCTAGTAGAATTCCTAGTTGGTAGGTCAATAACTTTAGGATTATCATTGCCAACTTATGCTAATATTCTAGAATGGCATCTTGGCACTCAATGCTTGGCATCAGTGCACCCAACTACAGCACCCAGTTATACAATTGTCTTCTATTAGGGCAATTTTATAAATATGTGCCTGCATGGGTAAATGTAGTGAAAAGTGTCGCTTACGTTTGCAAGAGCCCTAAGTGCTTATTTCTAGGATAAGATGGGAGAGTTAGAATATATTGCACTAAATAAAAAAATAGATATAATAGGCATCTCTGAGACCCCATGCCCTTCAGCAGCGAGAGAATGACACTGGCTGCTTATTTCTAGGATAAGCAGCATAAAATGCATTGTGCTGTTTTGGGATCTTGCCAGGTATTTGAGACCTGGATTGGCCACTGTTGGAAACCGGATGCTGTGCTTGATGGACCTTCGGTCTGTCCCAGTATGGCAATACTTATGTACTTAAGTGTTAGTCTAGAACAGTGTGTTTTGGTGACATAAGGCCTAAAAAAATCTGTGCAGAATTAAGTGTATTCTATAAGATTTAGGCGTGGTGTATAGAATACACTTAGTCAATACTGTAGCGCCTAAGTCTATGCATCCCCAGTTACACCAGTTAAAACCTGGTGTTTGTTTGTTGCATTTGTATCCCACATTTTCCCACCTATTTGCAGGCTCAATGTGGCTTACAATATTCCGCCCTGGTTATTGCCATAGCTAAGTAAAGATACAATTAATAATTACACAAGAATATGAGTAACATAGAGGGGCATAATCGAACGTCGCCGGCCAAATAGATCGCCGGCGATCTATGTTGGCGGTGGCGCTACAGCTGGCCGGAACCGTATTATCGAAAAAGATGGCCGGCCATCTTTTTTTTCGATAATACGGGTTAGCCCGGCCAAATGCCTTGGAGTTCGCCGGGTTTGAGATGGCCGGGTTTGTTTTTCAGAGTTATGTTGGCCATCTCAAACCCTGGCCAAATTCACGGCATTTGGGCATGGGAGGAGGCAGCATTTTTAGTGCACTGGCCCCCCTGACATGCCAGGACACCAACCAGCCACCCTAGGGGTCACTGTGGTGGACTTCAGAAAAGCTCCCAAGTGCATAGCTCCCTTACTTTGGGAGCTGAGCCCCCCAAACCCACTACCCACAAATTTACTGCACCCACTAAAATTGCTCCAGGGACCTGCACACAGCCTCTAGGACTTATTGCTGCTGTATAACTTTGGCACACCAGTTCACACCTGAAGACTAATCTCTCTGAAAAAGTCCTTTCTTGAAATAACCACGTTTACTCACAGTTAACTGCAGATCAGAGGTTGTGCCCCACTGGCAAAGAGTCCCCTGGTACTAAGATTAGCAGTAGGTCAGAGCTGGCACAATGGTGTACAATGGTTTCTTTCAGCACCATTCAAGGTAAGAACTACGTTCTCTAACGTGGGTAACACAGGAAAGGGAACTAAAACTGGCTTACAAAAATGGCCACTACCGCATGGACTACAACAGGAAACAAAACAGGGCACACTCTGACCCAGTTAGCAGGGGGGAAAAGCACCATGGGAGTAGAGCCCAGTACCCTACACCCACCACAATGCATTGCTAATGTGACTCTGCAGGGCACCTCACAGAAAAGGTGTCACACTCACCCAAGAGCCACATCGCAACCAGGGAAAGGCTGTCGGAGGATACAACACATACTGCTGTCATGGAGGTGGGTACGGCATTTGAGGCTGGCATACAGGCTGGCAAAAAAGGTTTTTAGTTTTATTTTTTTAGTATGGAAGGGGGTTGGTAACCACTGGGGGAGTATGGGGAGGTCATCCCCCATTCCCTCCAGTGGTCATCTGGTCAGTTGGGACACCTTTTTGAGGCTTGGTCGTGAAAATAAAAAGACCAAGTAAACCCGGCGAAATACTGCTTAACGCCACTTTTTTTTCCATTATCGGCGAAAGCTGGCCATCTGGTAGCCACGCCCATGCCTGCCCATGTCCCGCCTTCGCTAATCTACCGACACGCCCCCTTGAACTTTCGCCGGCGAAGCGACGGGAAAGCGGCGATGCTGTCTAAAATGCCGCTTTCGATTATACCGATTTCGCCGCTTTTAAGAAATCGCCGGCCATCTCCCAATTTGTGCTGGAAGATAGCCGGCGATCACTTTCGATTATAAGCTGGATAGTGAGATAAAGCATTGGGTATAACGAAATCAATGATAAAATAACAATTATAACAGTAATTTACTAAAGTTCAAGAGAAGGGTCGTTGTGATATGTTCTTTTGAAGAGATAGGCTTCAGTGATTTCCGAAAGTTGATTAGATCACCTTATTTTTGCATGACAATAGAACCCCAGCTCTCAAAGTGGGAGACCTGGTGCACCGCCGCTATTATACTCACAAGAGTTGGCGTGATCCCATTTACGTTGGGACCTTCAAGGTTGAGGCCCTTTCAGCCACAGCTGCCAAGCTTCAGGACCACTCGTCCTGAGTCCATATGAGGGATATACGGGTTTACCCGGATACCGAATCAGGACTCCTTGATGTTGCCAGCCCAGCAGCCCTTGAAGAGATCAACCCCACCTCCTCCTCCACTGAGCCCACGACCACCTACACCAATTCCAGGTCACCGTGAGAACCCTGCCCTTCCACATCTCCCTCTGCTAGACTTCTCCTCAGAACTTCCCGACACCTCCGACCAGGCGATTGCTCAGACATCAGACTCACCACCACCGCTGTCACCCAAGCTGCAGCAGCCCCTCGAGAGTGGTTGCCAACACCTACACAGTTCCTTTGCCTTCCCACACCGAGCTGCGTGCCCGCCTTGTACGAATACGGACTGTAATTGGAGAATTGGTTGATCCAGAATCTGCTGATTTTTTCACCTTGCAGAACCTCCACACTGAACTTTCTGATCTGCTTGAAATTTTGCATCTATTCTTCCCCCAACGATCTCAGCTAAATGCAACCAAATCCTAAGCCAGAAGAAATCCCCTTGAAACTGCCACAAGCATTATGCCACCCCCTGTTCCCATTCAATGGAACCCACAGTGGCAGATTTGACAGCCCTCAAAATATCAAGGAACCTGACCCCGGTAGAACTGCACTATATCCAGTAGACCGGTGTAACTCTGAGCAACTATCAGAAAGGACAAGTCCATAAACCGCTACTAAACGGACTTGGAAAAATCCAAAATCCCAGGAATAACATGTATAGAATGTTTGTACGTTTGGGAAGCTCGCCAGGTGCCCTTGGCCTGGATTGGCCGCTGTCGTGGACAGGATGCTGGGCTCGATGGACCCTTGGTCTTTTCCCAGTATGGCATTACTTATGTACTTATGTACTTATGTAATGTATTCCAAAGCTGCGTTCCTATACAGTAAACCTCGGTTTTCGTGACTTTTGTAAATCCCTGTAAATCCCTGTGCGTAGATTTATGGCACACTGACCCGTATTCTGTAATTATGTGTGGAAAATTTGGAACGCCCATGAAACACCCGTACACACGCCTCTTTTAAGCTGCACGTGTTTATTCTGAACTGCGCACTTTTGCAATTTAGGCGCAGTTCTTTATAAAATACACCTTCGTTATTTCACACACACAAATTGTGATAATTGCCAATTAGTGCTCATTATTGCTTTAATGCTGTTAAAAAAATGCTGATTACCTTGTTATGGCAATTAAGTTATGCGCAGAATCTAGGCACCATCTATAGAATCCAGGGGATAGCACCTAAGCACAAACAGGTCTGCCTGTGGGCAAAGCATAGGGCAGGACACTGTAACATAGAGCCTACTGTTACTTATGCATGCCCTTGCCGCATTTATGCGTTCTCTCTTATGCCAGCTCTACAGCTGCTCTAACTGCGCATGCCGTACTTTTACGCATGCCAATTCCAACTTAGGTTAGTATTTACAACAGAATCTGGCACCCACATTACATCAACGTACCTACAAGGATGCGTTCATATAGAACATACACACATTGATGGGTGGGATAGAAAGTCTTTAATAAACTTCAACTTGAACTTATGGGGCCATTTTTTGTAAGGAGGGAACGAGCATTTAGCCACCAAGAAGTGAATAAACAATCGGAATCCCAACATATATGCATCTAGGTGTACATATACACACACGAATGCCAAAATTCTATAAAATGGTGTCTACAGTGATGCAGAAACAACATGGGTGAAGTGAGGGAAATTCAAATCATCAAGGCAAACAGGAGTAAGAAGAACCCCTAAGAGTTTTATTTGCCAAAAGACCCTACATGGCCGTGTTTCAGCGCAAAGCCTTCCTCAGGGGTCAAAACAGTTCAAATAAATCAGCTTTGCAGAGTTAATGAATGGAAAAAAAACACATTAAAGCACTACAGCAATATACGTGTAATCAGGCCTGAAGGATTGGGAGGAAGAACAGGAATCTGTATATCCTCTTGAATTCTGCCTTCAATAACTGTTGTCTTCCTGCTGTAACTTCCACAGCTTCCCTCAGACCCTGCATTACCATCATTCTCTCGCCTCTGAAGAGCGCGGGGTCTCAGAGTTGCCTATTATATCTATTTTTTTAATTTAGTGCAATATATTCTAACTCTCCCATCTTGTTTCTTAGGCTTCTGGCATTTGCATATAGACATTTCAAACTATGTTTGTTGTTCCTATTTACAACTTGTTCAGCAGTTGACAGTGATAATTTGCAATCTTGAAAATCTATCTGCTTTTAATTTAGACACCTGGTCTGCTATGGTGTCTATTTCAACCTCGCTATCGGGATGCCCTACCTTCCCTGTTAAAGTGATATCTTTGAAAGATACCTTGTTTCGAACTATGCACTTTTGAGCGACTGTCGGCCTTCCCCCAGTCAGAAGATATTTTTACACATGTATTGAATACAGCAGCCAGACTCATCTTCGGATTACCAAAGTATGAAAGTGCTGAACCTTACGAAAGAAGCTACACTGGCTTCCACTCAAGGAACGTATTACCTTCAAAATATGCACATTAGTCCACAAATCATCCACGGCGAAGCCCCAACCTACATGTCTGAGCTAATTGACTTACCACCCAGAAAGCTAGAAGATCATCCCGAACCTTCCTCAACCTCCACTTCCCTAACTGCAAGGGCCTGAAATACAAGAAGCTGCACGCATCAACCTTTCTTACATGAGCACGCAGTTCTGGAACAAACTGCCGCGGAACTTGAAAACGATCTATGAACAAACAACTTCCGTAAGTCATTGAAGACACATCTTTTTGATAAATCTACGGAAAGAACCAAAACACCTAAAGCTCACACTCACTGCTCATTAATACATCAACATATCCACTTATAACCCTCAACCCCTAATCTCACCACACTCACACCTCTACTCACAGAAAACGCCCTTAATTTCCTGTTGTTACATAAGTAATAAGTACATAAGTAGTGCCATACTGGGAAAGACCAAAGGTCCATCTAGCCCAGATCCTGTCACCGACAGTGGCCAATCCAGGTCAAGGGCACCTGGCACGCTCCCCAAACGTAAAAACATTCCAGACAAGTTACCTAAAAATGCGGAATTTTTCCAAGTCCATTTAATAGCGGTCTATGGACTTGTCCTTTAGGAATCTATCTAACCCCTTTTTAAACTCCGTCAAGCTAACCGCCCGTACCACGTTCTCCGGCAACGAATTCCAGAGTCTAATTACCGTTGGGTGAAGAAAAATTTTCTCCGATTCGTTTAAATTTACCACACTGTAGCTTCAACTCATGCCCTCTAGTCCTAGTATTTTTGGATAGCGTGAACAGTCGCTTCACATCACCCCGATCCATTCCACTCATTATTTTATACACTTCTATCATATCTCCCTCAGCCGTCTCTTCTCCAAGCTGAAAAGCCCTAGCCTTCTCAGCCTCTCTCGTAGGAAAGTCGTCCATCCCCACTATCATTTTCGTCGCCCTTCGCTGTACCTTTTCCAATTCTACTATATCTTTTTTGAGATACGGAGACCAGTACTGAACACAATACTCCAGGTGCGGTCGCACCATGGAGCGATACAACGGCATTATAACATCCGCACACCTGGACTCCATACCCTTCCTAATAACACCTTGTTCCCTTCCAATGTCCCAATGTTCTTTTCAATTGATTTATTCCTTATTGATTTTGATTTTGCCACATTTAATTCCTCAATGTAATCCATAACCTGAATTGTAACATATTGTATTTCCACCAAACATAATGTACTGTAAGCCACACTGAGCCCGCAAAAAGGTGGGAAAATGTGGGATACAAATGCAATAAAATAAATATAAAATAAATGTGATTAGCCATTTCCAGCAAATAAATCGTGCTGTCTACATAGAAAATACTTTCAAAAATTACCCGTAAAGACTAGGCACACGTGTATTTGAGCAAGTCCCTTATGAGCAATGCAAGAGTAAATTGATAAGAACAGTGCGGTTTGTGCTGATTTTTAAGAAGTGCTCGTTCCTAGCAGCTGCACAATCAGAGACAGAAAATGCCAGGGGATTTAAGTCCTTCCTGAGGCTGAATGAATGAGGTTGGGAGGGAATGTGATGCTATATCTGTTCTAAAATGTTCTACCTGTTTGTTCCATTTTTTTCCTTTCACCTTCCCTGTGTTTCCCTAGTGTGCCTATGCTGTATTGTTGAGTCTTTGATTGTACTGGGGTAATGGCTATGTTTTTCTTCTGTTTCTCCTCTTGCTTATTCTGCAGATTATGCTTTCCCCTTCAGGTTTCCAAGAAAAAGAAAACAAGACACAGGAAAGGGAGCAACCCCGGAGCAAGAGATTAATTTAGGAGGTCATTTTAGAAAAGGCTTTTTTGTATGTGAAACCTCGTTGGCATGCAGACAAGGGTTTTTTTTTCAAAAATCACACAGCTGCACAAGCACAGAGAAGTATACCAATTGTGCACTTACGTGCATGCCACACCTAGTCCTGGGAACAGACTTGCAGTGTATGCGTGCACTTTTACCACTGTCTTAGAGCAGATGTAAAAGATTACTACTACTACTATTTAGCATTTCTATAGCGCTACAAGGCATACGCAGCACTGCACAAACATAGAAGAAAGACAGTCCCTGCTCAAAGAGCTTACAATCTAATAGACAAAAAATAAATAAGTAAGCAAATCAAATCAATTAATGTGGACGGGAAGGAAGAGAGGAGGGTAGATGGAGGCGAGTGGTTACAAGTGGTTACGAGTCAAAAGCAATGTTAAAGAGGTGGGCTTTCAGTCTAGATTTAAAGGTGGCCAAGGATGGGGCAAGACGTAGGGGCTCAGGAAGTTTATTCCAGGCGTAGGGTGCAGCGAGACAGAAGGCACAAAGTCTACTACTATTGGAGATTCCTAGATGGAATGTTGCTACTATTGAGATTCTGAGATTCTACATAGAATGTTGCTACTACTACTACTACTATTTAGCATTTCTATAGCGCTACAAGGCATACGCAGCGCTGCACAAACATAGAAGAAAGACAGTCCCTGCTCAAAGAGCTATGTAATAAAAGTGAGCCAGTATAGGACAATCAAGCCATTGTGACATCACTGATGAGGTTGGCTCTATTGGTGGACTGAGGCATTATGACATCACACTATTAGCTCTGGTTACAAGAGACTACTACTACTACTGTTTAGCATTTCTATAGCGCTACAAGGCATACGCAACGCTGCACAAACATAGAAGAAAGACAGTCCCTGCTCAAAGAGCTTACAATCTAAATAGACCAAAACTAAATAAAGTAAGCAAATCAAATCAATTAATGTGAACGGGAAGGAAGAGAGGAGGGTAGGTGGAGGCGAGTGGTTACAAGTGGTTACGAGTCAAAGCAATTTTAAAGAGTGGGCTTTCAGTCTAGATTTAAAGGTGGCCAAGGATGGGGCAAGACGTAGGGGCTCAGGAAGTTTATTCCAGGCGTAGGGTGCAGCGAGACAGAAGGCGCAAAGTCTACTACTATTGGGATTCTAGATGGAATGTTGCTACTATTGAGATTCTGAGATTCTACATAGAATGTTGCTACTACTACTATTTATCATTTCTATAGCGCTACAAGGCGTACGCAGCGCTGCACAAACATAGAAGAAAGACAGTCCCTGCTCAAAGAGCTTACAATCTAATAGACAAGAAATAAATAAAGTAAGCAAATCAAATCAATTAATGTGAACGGGAAGGAAGAAGAGGAGGTAGGTGGAGGCGAGTGGTTACGAGTCAAAAGCAATGTTAACGAGGTGGGCTTTCAGTCTAGATTTAAAGGTGGCCAAGGATGGGGCAAGACGTAGGGGCTCAGGAAGTTTATTCCAGGCATAGGGTGCAGCGAGCAGAAGGCGCGAAGTCTGGAGGTGGCAGTAGAGGAGAAGGGAACAGATAAGAAGGATTTATCCATGGAGCGGAGTGCACGGGAAGGGGTGTAGGGAAGGACGAGTGTGGAGAGATACTGGGGAGCAGCAGAGTGAGTACATTTATAGGTTAGTAGAAGAAGTTTGAACAGGATGCGAAAACGGATAGGGAGCCAGTGAAAGGGTCTTGAGGAGAGAAGGGGTAGTATGAGTAAAGCGACCCTGGCGGAAGATGAGACGGGCAGCAGAGTTTTGAACCGACTGGAGAGGCTTTTTAAGCTTAAGGAGGCCATTTTCCCTGACTCAGATATAAGCAAAACATGAATCCATGTCAAATGACCATGACGGGGGGGAGGGGAGTGGCATTGTATGTTAAAGATACTATAAATCCAGACAATTGCAGGACCTATAGGGTAAGAAGAGGCACTGTGAGTCAATCTGGGAAAGAGGGGATTGCAAATGTATTTACACTGGAGTGATACACAGGCCTCAGACAGAAGAAATGGACAGAGATTTAATTGAAGACATTCAAAATATAGCTGTGGAAGGGGAAGTACTACTAATAGGTGATTTTAATATGCCAGATGTTGCTATTGTGGGGTCTTTTAGAAGCAAGGAGATTGTGAGACCTCCGAGCGGGGGTGGGCCTGGCCGAAGGAAATAATACAGCTGGAACAAAAGGTAGAATGCAAAATTAGGTATTTAAGTACCTAAGTATCTCAAAAAAGATATAGTAGAATTGGAAAAGGTACAGCGAAGGGCGACGAAAATGATAGTGGGATGGGACGACTTCTCCTATGAAGAGAGGCTGAGAAGGCTAGGGCTTTTTAGCTTGGAGAAGAGACGGCTGAGGGGAGATATGATAGAAGTGTATAAAATAATGAGTGGAATGGATCGGGTGGATGTGAAGCGACTGTTCACGCTATCCCAAAAATACTAGGACTAGAGGGCATGAGTTGAAGCTACAGTGTGGTAAATTTAAAACGAATCGGAGAAAATTTTTCTTCACCCCTCATGTAATTAGACTCTGGAATTCGTTGCCGGAGAACGTGGTACGGGCGGTTAGCTTGACGGAGTTTAAAAAGGGGTTAGATAGATTCCTAAAGGACAAGTCCATAGACCGCTATTAAATGGACTTGGAAAAATTCCGCATTTTTAGGTATAACTTGTCTGGAATGTTTTTACGTTTGGGGAGCGTGCCAGGTGCCCTTGACCTGGATTGGCCACTGTCGGTGACAGGATGCTGGGCTAGATGGACCTTTGGTCTTTCCCAGTATGGCACTACTTATGTACTTATGTACTTATGTACTAATGCCATACATGGGGAAAGACCAAGGGTCCATCGAGCCCAGCAACTTGTCCACGACAGCGGCCAATCCAGGCCAAGGGCACCTGGCGAGGCTTCCCAAACGTACAAACATTCTATACATGTTATTCCTGGGATTTTGGATTTTTCCAAGTCCGTTAGTAGCAATTAGGTATTTATTTTACAAGAACAGAAATTACCGGCCCTGTTTCTTCACAGAACCCAAGGCATTAGGTCACTTCTGGCGGTATTCTCAAACATAGTCCTCGGCTGCTGGGTTGACATGTCCCAAACACAGCCTTTCAGTTCTATTTCACTTGTCAGCTCTGCTCCAGCCAGAGCCTTAGCAAACTTGCAAACAGTTAGCAGGTAGGGCTTACCTCAGCCCGATCACAGCATTGCAATGTCTTCACAGTACTGGAATGTCTTCAGTCCAGGCAGTGGCGTTCCTGGGGGGCTAGCACCCCCCCCAGGTGCCAGTGCCTCCCCGATGCAGCGCGAAAACCCCCCCCCCCCCCGCCGGGGTGCATGCCACTGGGGGGGGGGGTGCCACGCGCGCCTGTCCTCTGTTGTTCCATGCTTCTTCTCTGCCCTGGAACAGGAAGTAACCTGTTTCCAGGGCAGAGAAGAAGCATGGAACAACGGAGGACAGGCGTGCACGGCACCCGGGGCAGACCGCACCCACTGCCCCCCGTAGGAACGCCACTGAGTCTAGGCATACGCTGGCCTCCTCTGTCTCCTGTGGGCTCCCTTTGCCTCTTTCTGGCCCTTCCCTTTAAACTCCCTGGTCTCAGCTGTGCTCTGCTCAGCTCACTTCCTCCCATGGCGAGGACCTGTGCTCTTAAGGTGGCCCGGTTAGTTTATCAAAGGATCTTTCTTAAAGTGGCCCTGGCTGAGGGACTTCCTTAAGGGAGAGGGGCAATATTCTGTAGACCCCGTCACAGAGATCCCTGGATTGTGTACAGGGGAAACTATTCCAGCAGTTGGTAATAAAACCCATGTGGGATGGGGACTATATGGACTTAGTGCTTACTCATGGGGAAAGAGTGTCTGATGTTATAGTAGGTGATCATCTGGCATCTAGTGATCACCAGATGGTGTGGTTTTAATATTAGGATAGGGGTGGAGAGGGTTAATTCAAAGAGAAGGTTCTAGACTTCAAAAAACTCACTTTATTAAGATGGGGGATTGCCTCAAGAATTGCTGTCTGGCACAAGTACATAGGATCTCTAAGAGAGTGACAGGGAGAGTACATGGCATGGATGGGCAGACTGGACTCGCTATATGGTCTTTATCTACCTACATTTTTTCTCTGTTTCTTGTTTCCTGTACTATCCGAGAGGAGTGTTGAAAATTTTTTAATGTGAATTTGCACTGTGGGTTTTTTTAAGTACTGAAGGAATTCTTTTAGAGAGGAAAAAAAGAGTAAATAAATCTTCAGTGATGATTATACTGCATAACAGATTTTTGATATATGAAACATTAATGGACCGATGAATTATATTGGTGAAAAATATCCAGTAAGAGATACTTTCAGAAGAATAGTCAACTTCTCATGATCTGATAAAAAATTCTCTTGAAATATCTTTAGGGTGAGATCTGTTCTCGTAATGTATTACTGGGTGCTGGTCCCTTTTGAATAAGCCTTTATATGATAAATGTAACATAGGCACACTGAGCGTATTTAAGGTTCCATGTTATAAAATCCTCCTTAAAGTATCCAATGACTTACTGAGTAGAGTTATAGCTTTGTTACTGAAACATTACCAAATAACCATAGGACAAGCCTAATTTTTTTTCTACACCAGATGAGCTTAGAACTGTTTTAAAACTGCAACTGCAGTCAAAGCGATGGTCAATCATCTACAAATTGGCTTTCAGTCATTTTAAAAAGACACATCCCGATTGTCAAATGCAAACTCTACTTTTATGATTGTTATGGAATTTGTGTTTGTTTGCAGTATCTACTATAATAAAACTCACCCTCAACGTTCTGAGGGCACTGACGTCAGTGAAGCCAAGCCCTGACTTCCTTCAAAAGGTTCGAAGGTTCGTGGTGGTGAAGCCACCAAAATCGCTCCGGGCCCTGCCCTCGAGGGCGGACCAATGGCAGAACAACGAAGGGGTTGGTAGGGAGGTGGGGGGGGGAATCGCTCCGGGCCCCGCCCTCGCGTCAAATGTCATGATGTTGGGGGCGGAGCAATGGCAGAACAACGAAGGGGTTGGCGGACACTGACGTCAGTGAAGCCAAGCCCTGACTTTTTTCAAAAAGGTTCGAAGGTTCGTGGTGGTGAAGCCACCAAAATCGCTCCGGGCCCCGCTCTCGAGGGCGGACCAATGGCAGAACAACGAAGGGGTTGGCAGGGAGGGAGGCAGGGAGGCGGGGGGGGGGAATCGCTCCGGGCCCCGCCCTCACGTCAACGTCACGATGTTGGGGGCGGAGCAATGGCAGAACACGAAGGGGTTGGCAGGGAGGGAGGCAGGGAGGCGGAGGGGGGTGGGACATCGCTCCGGGCCCCGCCCTCGCGTCAAACGTCACGATGTTGGGGGCGGAGCAATGGCAGAACAACGAAAGGGTTGGCCAGGGAGGGGGGGGGTGTTGGCGACAAAAACCTTGCTAGCGCCCATTTCATTTGCTCTGAAACGGGCTTCTTTTACTAGTTTTGTAATAAAACAGGGGAGAGAAGCATAGGGTGCAACAAGCAATGTGCCTTTACACAGTGTCGGTCTCATAGCTGAATGGTATTTTCTGAGAAAAAAAATAAGATTATCTGTTGTTATGGCAACGGTTTTCTACTGACCTAACCTTAGGGGTGAATGATGCCCAGGGGAGACAGTACTGTAATCCTGGAAGAAAAAGCACGGTTCCTTTGTTCCTTTTATTTATGCATGTCCCCTTAAGAACACTGTTAAAATTCTAATATCAGTGGTATTTACTTACAATTGTATTAGATTAATAAAGACATACAACTGAACACAAAGCAGTGGCTCAAATCTCATCTACTGCAATGCAGGCACCCTGTTTTTCAACATTTTCACTCCTTCTTAATCAAGGGGATTGTATTAGTTGTGTTTTGGAAGTAGATTAGAAGCTCTAGTAGCCATAGCTAAATAAATTGCAACAAAGAACAGTGACATCTATATTTTAGAGATTTTCAGATTATCATTTTATCCACTCTTAAAGCATCCTTTTCAAGGAACATAATTGGCACATTAGCTCATTGCAAGCTTCTCTGCACGAGAGAGAGAGAGAGAGAGCGCTGTCCATAGTGCTGAAAACTTACTTCCACAGTGCTAGCCAGATACTGAACAATAAAGGACGATTTTTTTTCCAATTGTTACTCCTTCCCTTTTGTGTTTTTGCTCTAGGGTAGTGGTTCCCAAACCTGGTCCTGGAGGCACCCCAGCCTCCGCTGCATGCAGATCTCGCTCATGAATATTCATGGATCCACAGAAGCTTAGTTGAAATTGGGTGGCGGGGGGAAGAGGGGTTGGTGGTTGAGAGGCTAGGATAGGGGAGGGCAGACCTATACGGGGTCTGTGCCGGAGCTGGTGATGGGAGGCGGGACTGGTGGTTGGGAGGCGGGAAATACTGCTGGACAGACTGATACGGTCTGTGCCCTGAAAACGACAGGTACAAATCAAGGTAAGGTATACACATATGAGTTTATCGTGGGCAGACTAGATGGACCGTGCAGGTCTTTTTCTGCCGTCATCTACTATGTTACTATGTATTGTGGATATCCCAAAACCTGACTTGCTGGGGTGCCTCAAGATCAGTTTGGGAACTACTGCTCTCGGGCACTGGTTTTCACTCCCAGTCCTCGAAGGCCACTAATGGGCAGGTTTTCAGGATATTCCTAATTAACATGTATGAGAGAGATTTGCATACATGATCTTAAACACCTCTAACTGTAATGTCACCTAACTGTAAAATTGTAAGCCACTTTGAACTGAAACTTGCCTTTAGAAAATAGCGGGATACAAGAATGTATAAATAAAATTAAAATACAGTGGAGGTAGTAGCCATACAAATGTCTCATGCATATTCATTAACACTATTCAATAGTGGGTTAAAGCGTAGTTGTTAATTGTACTCAATAATATTAATATATAACACTCTAACAGTTATTATAAATGCTTTTTATTTTATACAACCTATTTCAAATTGGTTTCCTCAAATATCAAATGCCAAATGTCCCACATACATGCACTTTCACACTCGTTCACATTTCATCACACCTTATAACCCACTAATTAATACATCAACTCGCTCTCTATCCCACAGAGCCTATTGGCAGATCTATAAAAGCAACATTATAGTCCATGAAATGGCTCCCACGTCCTGCACGTATGAGGATACACCTGTGAGAGTAGTTTCCTGAAACAGTACCATGCAGTAACCAACCAATGGTCAATTCATCCGTGAAAATCCTTGTTCTAACGAGCCATTTCATCCATGTGTTTTATCCTTAGATTCAGGTTGCTCACACCCCTAAAGTTCTCTCACTAAGAGGCTTCTTGGTAGTATAGCATATAAATCTTTGTACAAACAAAGTTGGTGTACAATCAATCCATCGCCACTCACAAACCGCCCCAGACCCTACACAGTCTGTGTTTCGCTACATGAACGTCACAGGAGTTGGGTTCCGAGAATGAATTAATAAAACAGCACCAATGTAGATTCTGTAGCTTATATCTATATACAAAAATTTTAGTAACCCTTATTTACTGACAATCAGTGAATATTCACCACTTTTGGATACAAGATGGGCAGGAACTCAACTGTCCACTTGCATTCACTCTCCAGCGAAAAAACGCCGGTGCATGCGTATGGATCACTGGACTTGCACAGCTGTTTTAAGCATCGCCAAACCACGCCCTCTCAAACATTCAACCACTCTACTTCCCTGTTTAGTCCTGCTGGCGCAATTGTAGTCCACATAAAAATCAACCGTTGTTCCTGCCGTAGGAGCATCAACAAAACATGATGCTATGGCCCTGAAATAGTACCACAAATCATAAATCCTGGAGTACATGACCTGCCGTACCCCAATGTCATACTAAAGGTACTTCCTGTTTAGCTAGGCGGATATTGCTAAGATGTTGTGCAATTCTATTCTTAATTTTTCTAATAGTATGACCTACATACCACAGCCCACACGGACAGCAATAGGCTCTGTGGGATAGATAGTGATTTGATGTATTAGTTAGTGGTTATAAGGTGTGATGTATGTGGACATTTGGCATTTGAAATAGGTTGTATAAAATGAAAAAGCATTTATAATAACTGTTAGGAATAGCTCACCTGTTGATGACCCTCAAAGACTGGGGATGAAGACCAAAGCTATGCTAAGGTTTTCCTCTGTGCTCACCTAAATACCTTTTACCTGGCATTTTCTTCTGTGTTTTTTAGAATAACTAGTGTTAAGTGTGGGAGTTTTATCCTAAAGGCCTGCAGGTTTTAGAGACAACATGAGACCCTGGATAAATTATATTCTACATTCGGTATGAAAAAGAGTCTTCTTGATGGTGGGCGTATCTCTGGCATGGTATGATTACCCCGGAGAGTAGTTTACCGTCTTGTTACTGCTTTGGCACTCCAGAAATTGGTTTATTTTACAGTGTGTGAAATAAAGCTACTAATTATGGGGGAAACTTTATTTTAAAAAGAAACAACAGAGAACCCAATATTACAAGGTAATAAAAAAGAGCAGATGCAAATAAAACAAGGGCATAAGAGGAAGAATCAACACGGAAATGATGTTTAAAGCAGTCCAGCCGCAACACACATCTCTCGATTTATCCTAGGTTCTGTTGCTATAAGTGTTCACGAAAAAGAACTTACTGCCTTCTAGCTTCTCTAGGGCAGATCGAATGCTTTAAAAACATCCAATTGTACCTATTAAGTCACAGACTAGTTTTTAAAATTTACATCTTCCTGAGATCAACTCTCACTGGAATAAGGATTACTATATTGGGACAGCTCAACCATTAGGTGAACTAGATAGCTGCCTACAGCACCAGGTTTTGCAAATCATATGCACTGTGGATATCCTGAAACCCAAGGACTGGACTGAGAAGCACTGATCTAAAGCAGGAGAAACTGGGGGACTAGAAGCCACTCACAGCTATTCCAACTGTCTGCCGGGCTGAGAGGAGTGGAGGGAGGTTAGGGAGAGGGAAGCTAGGGAGGCAGGGAGAGCTGCTGTGGAATATGGTGGAGGCTCGGGGATTAAGGAGAAGAGTGAGCATAGGGAATGGTCAGATTGGGGTATTAAGGGGAGAATGTAACATGAGGGTTCAGGAACTGGGTCAGAAAGGTGGAGAGAGTGAGAAATGAGTGACTGAATCAAGGGAGAGTGGAGGTTGAGCGACCAGTAAAGTAGACATTGGAGGACTTTATGGATTTGGGAGAACAGAGATTTAGGAACAGGGAACAAGTGGAGCCTTAAAGATTGGTGAAATCTAGTTCATAAAAGGTGGGAAGCAACAAAGGCAGATTTAGGAGCTCAGAACTGATTTTCCGCACTAGGCTCATAAATCTAAACAAATGAATGAGAGACCTACATTTATAAGCCTAACGTTTAAGCTCCTAAATTAAGATGAATTTTCAGCTGAAAACTGAGGGGCCCTTTTACAACGCCACAGTTGAGCTACCGCGGCATTGTCACACATCGATCCGGCACTACTGCCGGCCTACCGTAGGAGGCAGTGGTAGTGTCGCCCCCTAGCGTGCACTATTTCTGGTGCAACAGACACTTTTTTATCGCTGGGTTAGTGCAGGATAGTCCACTTTCCCCAAATGTACACCACTACAATAGCCCTTAGGGGTGAAGGGGGCACCTATATGTTGGGTACAGTGGATTTCTGGTGAGTTTTGGAGGGGTTCACAGTTTCCACCACTTGTGTAACAGGAAGGGGGAGGTATGGGCCTGGGTCTACCTTTCTTCAGTGCACTCCACCCACCACTAGATTACTCCAGGGACCTGCATGTTGCTTTAATTGACCTAAGTATAACATCTGAGGTTGGCATAGAGGCTGGTAAGTAATATTTTTAATCACATTTTGGGGGGTGGGAGGGTTTCAGTGACCACTGGAGGAGTAAGGAGACGTTATCCCTGATTCCCTCCAGTAGTCATCTGGTCATTTAGGGCACTTTATTGTAGATTATTTGTTAATAAAACAGGTCTAGACCAAAACATCCAACTTACAGCCCTGGATGTTTTTGTTTCGTTCTATTATGGCAGAAAAAAGTCCAAATGTTAGGAATGCACAGATCCTGCCCGTAACACGCCCATGACACCACCCATTGTGATTTGAATGCACTTCTGATGAAAATGGGCCCCGATGAGGGGCATAATCGAACGAAAACGTCTATCTCCATGGGCGTTTATCTCCGAGAACGGGTCCGTGAAGGGGTGGACCGAACCGTATTTAAAAAAAAAAAATAGACGTCCATGTTTTATTCGACAATTTGTGAGCTGGGTGTTTTTGCTTTTCAGCGATAATGGAAAATGAAAGCGCCCGGCTCAAAAATGAATAAATCCAAGGCATTTGTTCGTGGGAGGGGCCAGGATTCGTAGTGCACTGGTCCCCCTCACATGCCAGGACACCAACCGGGCACCCTAGGGGGCACTTTTACAAAAACAAAAAAAAGGTAAAAGAGCTCCCAGGTGCATAGCACCCTTCCCTTGTGTGTTGAGCCCCTCAAAACCCACTGCCCACAACACTACACCATTACTATAGCCCTAAGGGGTGAAGGGGGGCACCTACATGTGGGTACAGTGGGTTTGGGGGGGTTGGACGACTAAACATTAAGCAGCACAATTGTAACAGGTAGGGGGGATGGGCCTGGGTCCACCTGCCTGAAGTCCACTGCACCCCCTAACAACTGCTCCAGGGACCTGCATACTGCTGCCAGGGAGGTGGGTATGACATTTGAGGGTGAAAATAAAAAGTTGTGAAACATCATTTTTTGTGGTGGGAGGGGGTTAGTGACCACTGGGGGAGTCAGGGGAGGTCATCCCCGATTCCCTCTGGTGGTAATCTGGTCATTTAGGGCACTTTTTGGGGCCTTATTCGTGAAAAAACAGGGTCCAGGAAAAGTGCCCTAAATTCTAGCTACAAACGCATACTTTTTTTCCATTATCGACGAAAGGCGCCCATCTCTGTTCGGGTGATAACCATGCCCCAGTCCCGCCTTCACCACGCCTCCGACACGCCCCCGTCAACTTTGTACGCTTCCGCGATGGAGTGCAGTTGAAAACGTCCAAGTTTGGCTTTCGATTATACCGTGTTATTCATTTTGTGAGATAAACGTCCATCTCCCGATTTAGGTCGGAACTTGGGCGTTTTTCTCGTTCGATTATAAGCAGGATAGTAACACAGTAGATGATGGCAGACAAAGACCTATACGGTCCATCCAGTCTACTGAACAAGATAATCTCATTACATATGGTATGATGTGATACTTCATATGTATACCGGATCTTGATTTGTCCTTGCCATTTTCAGGGCACAGACCGTAGAAGTCTGCCTGGCACTGCAAGCCTATCATCAAGAGCTCATGAGCCTCTGGGTCACACAGAGGGTATAATTTTTAGGTCTGGCTGACAGCTTCAGGCCTTTTGACCTAGTTTTGGAAAGGCCTAGATAGGTCCATTATTTACAGAACTTAGATACTTATCGATTTATTTGCGTTATAGGAAACACTTGAAAACTTGGCTCTTTCAGAAATATCTGAGTTAAGCTTCTCTGTTTTGTTTTACTAAGTAGTGTATTACTGTATTATTCTCTGGGTTGTTCCTAGTTCTCTTGTTTGTAATCTGCGTTGAGCTGACCAGGTTTCACGGAATATAAACATTCACGTCATGTCATGATTTTGTTTCTATGAATCACTCCAATCCCCGCCCCTTTAGGACATCATTGTTTGACAGCAAGCATGATTGCCAATACAAGCAGGGTCGGTTTGATTTGTGATACTGAGCTACACAGATGCAGAGATCATAGTGGGTTTTGGGTAAGCAGGGCTTTTTTTTAGCTTACTGTTCTTTTAGTATCTAAAGGAAATGATATATAGAGATATCTGTTGCCTAATCAATGTACTCTCTCCCTTAGGTCTTTTCCTTTCTAACACAGCACAATTCATTCTGAACATTGTGTCCTCTCACCCAAACTAGATTCAGATAGGATTGTTGCGAAGTCACTTTAGACATACTTTAGAAAGATTTAGCGTAATAGACACACAAGATAAATTTATCTCCAATTTGGTAAACTTGGTGCGGAGACGTTAGATCAGGAGTGTCAAACTATAGTCTTAGAGGGTTATAAATCAATATGGTTTTCATAATATCCCCAATGAACAGGTGTCTTTATAAAATTGGGTACAAATAGGCACCTAATTGCCTCTCAGACTTGGCAACCTTTTATATAATTACCTCCATAATGAGTTTCAAGTTCTATCTTTTCAACTGTATGAAAAGTAATTCCATCACATTTTACAGTTGGTACACTTATTCAACTTTTACATCTTGTAAATCACTTTGATGGCACTGCCTTTGACAATTAATCAAATAAATGCATCTTTGAACCTTGAACACCTGAGTTTTGTGAAGAAGGGATATTCAGAGTTTTCATAAGTTTTTGTAGTAAGTAGGTCATAAGTACATAAGTAATGCCATACTGGGAAAAGACCAAGGGTCCATCGAGCCCAGCATCTTGTCCACGACAGTGGCCAATCCAGGCCAAGGGCACCTGGCAAGCTTCCCAAACGTACAAGCATTCTATACAATCAAGCCGTTGTGACATCACTAATGAGGTTGGCTCTTATTGGTGGAATGAGCCACTATGACATCACAATAGGTTAAATCACTGCTCTGTGTAATAAAGGTCAGCCAAGTAGAGGACATAAGTACATAAGTAATGCCATACTGGGAAAATACCAAGGGTCCATCGAGCCCAGCATCCTGTCCACGACAGCGGCCAATCCAGGCCAAGGCCACCTGGCAAGCTTCCCAAATGTACAAACATTCTATACATGTTATTCCTGGAATTTTGGAGTTTTCCAAGTCCGTTTAGTAGCGGTTTATGGACTTGTCCTTTAGGAAACCGTCCAACCCCTTTTTAAACTCTGCTAAGCTAACCGCCTTCACCACATTTTCCGGCAATGAATTCCAGAGTTTAATTACACGTTGGGTGAAGAAACATTTTCTCCGATTTGTTTTAAATTTACTACACTGTAGTTTAATCGCATGCCCCCTAGTCCTAGTATTTTTGGAAAGCGTGAACAGACGCTTCACATCCACCTGTTCCACTCACTCATTATTTTATATACCTCTATCATGTCTCCCCTCAGCCGTCTCTTCTCCAAGCTGAATAGCCCTAGCCTCCTTAGTCTTTCTTCATAGGGAAGTCGTCCCATCCCCGCTATCATTTTAGTCGCCCTTCGCTGCACCTTTTCCAATTCTACTATATCTTTCTTGAGGCCGCAGCGGGGAGCCGGGGCGATGGCCGCCCAGTCCGGGGCCGAGGCCGGGGGCGCCGGCTATGGGGGCTGTGCACGCGCCGGTGGGGGAAATGGCTCCGAGGCGCGATGGCCGGCGTCTCCTTCACTCTCGGGCGCGGGAACCCGAAGCTCCACCTCAGAGGAGTTAGATTGGGAGGCCAGTACTGTAGTCCCGCCTGGGAGGTCGGACAGAGCCAATCAGAAGGGTTCTGTCGATAACCAGGTTCTGATTGGCCGGCTATCCACCTTATAATTGAAAGAGAAAAACGCCTAGATTTCGACCCAAATCGGGAGATAGACGTTTATCTCACAAAAACGAATAAATCGGTATAATGGAAAGCCGATTTTGGACGTTTTCAACTGCACTCCATCGCGGAAGTGTACAACGTTGACGGGGGCGTGTCGGAGGCGTGGCGAAGGTGGAACTGGGGCTTGGTTATCGGCCGAGGAGAGATGGGCGCCTTTCGCCGATAATGGAAAAAAAGTGTGCGTTCGTAGCTAGAATTTAGGGCACTTTTCCTGGACCCTGTTTTTTCATGAATAAGGCCCCAAAAAGTGCCCTAAATGACCAGATTACCACCAGAGGGAATCAGGGATGACCTCCCCTGACTCCCCCAGTGGTCACTAACCCCCTCCCACCACAAAAAATGATGTTTCACAACTTTTTATTGTCACCCTCAAATGTCATACCCACCTCCCTGGCAGCAGTATGCAGGTCCCTGGAGCAGTTGTTAGGGGGTGCAGTGGACTTCAGGCAGGTGGACCCAGCCCCATCCCCCCCCCCCTACCTGTTACAATTGTGCTGCTTAATGCTTAGTTGTCCAACCCCCCCAAACCCACTGTACCCACATGTAGGTGCCCCCCTTCACCCCTTAGGGCTATAGTAATGGTGTAGACTTGTGGGCAGTGGGTTTTGAGGGGGATTTGGGGGGGCTCAACACACAAGAGAAGGGTGCTATGCACCTGGGAGCTCTTTTACCTTTTTTTTTGTTTTTGTAAAAGTGCCCCCTAGGGTGCCCGGTTGGTGTCCTGGCATGTGAGGGGGACCAGTGCACTACGACTCCTGGCCCCTCCCACGAACAAATGCCTTGGATTTATTCGTTTTTGAGCTGGGTGCTTTCATTTTCCATTATCACTGAAAAACAAAAACGCCCAGCTCACAAATTGTCGAATAAAACATGGACGTCTATTTTTTTCGAAAATACGGTTCGGTCCGCCCCTTCACGGACCCGTTCTCGGAGATAAACGCCCATGGAGATAGACGTTTTCGTTCAATTATGCCCCTCCACGTCTACGGGGGCTGGGCGGTTGAATGCTGACAGTATTTAAGGAGCAGGCCTGAGATAGGACATTGCTTCAGGTTCTGTTTCCCGAGGCCAGTCTCCGCTTGTTCCTGTGCTCAGTTGGTTTCCTTGTTCTTCTGGTTTTGACTTTTGGACTGTTCCTGGTTTACTCTGCTAGCCGCCTGCCTTGACCTGATTCTGACTACGCTGTTAGCTGCCTGCCCTGAACTGTTGCCTGTTCTTGGACGTCTCCATTTTCCATCTGCCCTCTTCTCTCCTGGTTCCAGTCTGGGTCAGTTCGTCAACCCCGCGGTTCTAGAAGTCCCGTTGACCGCCTGCAGCTGGGGGCTCAACCCTTGGTGAACGGTGGTCGCTTCGGGTGAAGACTTGGGGTTGCACGGCTGTCCTTTGAGGTCCTTCGGGACCTAAGGGCTCACCTTCCTTGCGGACAAGACAATATGACACAACAGGAAACAGCAGTAGCGCAAACCCACAACGAGAAACGAAGGCTGCAAAAAAGGCACCAACAGCATAAAAAGAAACAATGCCTGGCCTCCCGTACGAACACATTTTTATTTTACAAAATCCCTGGAAAGAAAAAGAAAAAAAAAAAAGCAATCACACCAATGAACATTCCAAGCCACAGTCAGTTATACCTCCAGCCAAACCACCCCCACCCCCACCCCGTGGAGCCCGCTGGAGAAGCTGCATGCTGCTGTTGTTTTAGGATTCGTCTTCAAATTTGGTTTCTGCATTCTTCGCTCCCAGCAAGCCAAAGGTGGTGCTGCAGGAGCTGCCCAGTATTGTAAGATTGTTTTTATAAGTAGTAGTAAGGGACTGTAAAGGAATTTGCAGCACAGGGAAGGTTATCCTGGGTTCCCAATAATAAGGTGTCATATTCCCATTCAAAGTTTCAGCGTGCTTGTCTGACATTGCTGCCTGGATGTCTCAACGCCACCTGAAATTAAATATGACCAAAACTGAGCTTCTCATTTTCCCCCCCAAACCCACCTCCCCGCCCCCCCCGTTTTCTATTTCTGTTGATGGCTCTCTCATTCTCCCTGTCTCCTCAGCTCGAAACCTTGGGGTCATCTTTGACTCTTCTCTCTCCTTCTCTGCTCATATCCAGCAGATTGCCAAGACCTGTCGTTTCTTTCTTTACAACATCCGTAAAATCCACCCCTTTCTTTCCGAGCACTCTACCAAAACCCTCATCCACACCCTTGTCACCTCTCGTTTAGACTACTGCAATCTGCTTCTTGCTGGCCTCCCACTTAGTCACCTCTCCCCTTTCCAGTCAGTTCAAAACTCTGCTGCCCGTCTCATCTTCCGCCAGGGTCGCTTTACTCATACTACCCCTCTCCTCAAGACCCTTCACTGGCTCCCTATCCGTTTTCGCATCCTGTTCAAACTTCTTCTACTAACCTATAAATGTATTCACTCTGCTGCTCCCCAGTATCTCTCCACACTTGTCCTTCCCTACACCCCTTCCCGTGCACTCCGCTCCATGGATAAATCCTTCTTATCTGTTCCCTTCTCCACTACTGCCAACTCCAGACTTCGCGCCTTCTGTCTCGCTGCACCCTACGCCTGGAATAAACTTCCTGAGCCCCTACGTCTTGCCCCATCCTTGGCCACCTTTAAATCTAGACTGAAAGCCCACCTCTTTAACATTGCTTTTGACTCGTAACCACTTGTAACCACTCGCCTCCACCTACCCTCCTCTCTTCCTTCCCGTTCACATTAATTGATTTGATTTGCTTACTTTATTTATTTTTTGTCTATTAGATTGTAAGCTCTTTGAGCAGGGACTGTCTTTCTTCTATGTTTGTGCAGCGCTGCGTATGCCTTGTAGCGCTATAGAAATGCTAAATAGTAGTAGTAGTAGTAGTAGTAGTAGCAATCTGTTGGGAAATTGCCCAACCCAATATGTCTAATGCCTCACTCCAGATTCCAAGCCCGGGGCACTCAAGAAAAGTATGGACAAGAGTCCCTGGCTGCGAGTTATACCTTAAACATAACCCATCCTCCCACATACCCTAATGTGTCCCCTTGGCAAGAGACCAATATGCCCTATAAAGTATTTTGAACTGGGTCTGTTACAAAGCTGCTGCTTGAACCATTTCAAAGAGTGTTTGAAATAGCACCAGGAAGATGTGCGGTCATGATCCATGCCCAAATCCTGGTTGCAGTTGTAGATGGCGTAGCAAGGTCCGAGTCCAACCACTTCAAAAGTTGCCACATGCTAGCATGCTATGGCCAACAGTCAAGTACAACAAAAATATGTTATGACGCGACCCATGCTGGATCCAGATCCCGGATTGCCTCCATGAGGGTCATCCCCCGCTGAAGCAGAAGTGTTCAGGCTGTCCAGAAACTTGTGAGCAACATCCTTGCCAGTGAAAGAAGATTTTGACCGTTGTGCCAGACTCTCAGCTTCATGGGGTAAGCGAAGATAAACCGCAGTCCACAGCGGTGCAGGGTCGTGCAAATAGGTGCCATCTCTTTCCATTGCAGTGCCACCCGTGCCGAGTATTGGTGAAAGAGAAGTTTTTGGTCATTATAAACCAATTTGTCCAACTTCCTATATGCTCTTAAAATAAAGTCCATCTCTGCCTAATTGATATAATGAGCGATGGCCATGCAGGGCCTGACATCCACTTCCCAACGAGCCCTGATCCTATGGGGCCCTCTCACACCTGAAAAAAAAGGCAGCGATGTTCAGGCCTAAATGTAAAGCCATGTGCTGAAAAAGGTGTACGAGTCAGTGTCACTGATCGACTCAGGGAGCCCCACAACCCGCAGGTTGTTCCTGCTCTTCCAGTTGATCTCTGAGCCTCACTGCCTCCTCCTGCAGGGCTCCCAGCTGCCCCAGCACAAGCAGTGCCTCATCCTCCATCTCCGACACCCAACACTCCACTTCACTGAGTCTGTGTGAGTTAAATTTTTCATTTATCTCATCTACTGCCGACTGTAACTTATTTAAGTGGTCCTCCAGTGATGCAGTGACTGCTCGTAAGATTTCCTGTGGTCAGTGGCGAGGTTGCCGGCTTGTTACCCTCCGCTATTTTAGTATCTGCAGGTGCTTTATGGCTCCGAGGTGTCTTAGGGATCCTTGCCGGCATTCCACAGTCCAGAAATGTAGAACATTTGCTATCGATCTTTCGGTTCTCCTCAGACACTTCCCAGGAGCACATTGATGAAGAAAAACTCCCTTAGAGTGGGTATATTAGTAGATATAAGCAGGTCTTCTACGGAGCTCGAGCTATCTGCTGCTGGCTAGGAGGCAGGCTTCACATGACCTGATCTGGTTTTGCCTTTAAGGGCTAACTGGTCATTTTTAGCTGCACTAACCAGTTAAGTGTCACTGAAAATGAGCGGTTAACCCAAACAGCTGTTTCTGGTCAGTTAAATTGCTTTGAATGACTCCAAATTTGGCAGAAAATAAGGGTCAAACTTAGTACCTAGCTTAAATCTCTAAATGTGGAGCTCGTTTTGTTTTTTTTTAATAGCAGGCCCTTGGTTCAGAAAAGAGATGCCCAGCACTTGTAGTCATAGAAGCCAACTTTTCACACTGATTGGGGGTGCAGAACCTATCACACATTGCCCCTACTTGTACAAAGTGAAGGCATTTACAGAGCTGCCTCCTATGCTTGTAGTCAGTCCTGTGACCGGCTTAGCAACCAAACCTACATTTGAAAGACAGACAAAGGAAACGCTTTCGCTAGTGCCTTCTTCTTGTGATCTGTGTGAGCAGCTGAAGGCAGGCCTGCCTCTTCTTTCCATACCTTACAAAACCTTGTGAACAGTGTCAGAGAAGAGGCTGGTTTCTTTCTCACTTTTGTGTCACACAACCGTCTGTGATGGGCAGGAGAGGCCGAGGTTTGGCTGTTGTCACATCCCCCTTGAGGCAGTTTAAATAAACGAATCGGAGAAAATTTTTCTTCACCCAACGTGTAATTAGACTCTGGAATTCGTTGCCGGAGAACGTGGTACGGGCGGTTAGCTTGACGGAGTTTAAAAAGGGGTTAGATAGATTCCTAAAGGACAAGTCCATAGACCGCTATTAAATGGACTTAGAAAAATTCCGCATTTTTAGGTATAACTTGTCTGGAATGTTTTTACGTTTAGGGAGCGTGCCAGGTGCCCTTGACCTGGATTGGCCACTGTCGGTGACAGGATGCTGGGCTAGATGGACCTTTGGTCTTTCCCAGTATGGCACTACTTATGTACTTATGTACTTATATTATGTTGCCCCAACCGCCGGGCCTCTACTTAAAAACCGCCTTTTTACTAGGGTCCCTAAGATGGTATGAGCCTGCCTGTTTAACTGTGCAAAACAAACGCAGGTAAGTGGGGAAATAAAGTTGCACTTCGGTTCGTGCTTGTGAGGGTCACTAGTATGAGCTATTTTAATCCACTCGATCAATTGTACCAGCAGTTGCCAAGCAACACCAGCGCCTGCCTTGTCACTTCCCATATATAAGCAGCTTAGAAATAAAGGTGACTGGGGACAGAATTAGCACAGCCCAGGGTGCATGGAAAAGTATCCCCTATCAGTCTTGTATTTTGCAAGCAGGGATCTGCACTGCTTCTGGTGTGCTTTTGCTCAGAGTGAGTGAGTGTGGAAATGCAGAAGGTGTAAATAGCAGAGGAGAATTTGGGGACTCAAGCACGGCCACAGAGGAAAAACAGCACAGCATTGCTTGCAACATATGCCCAAACAGCGTACCCTCTGCTAGAAAGCCCTGGGACCCTGTAGTGCATAAAACTAACATTTACATTCTAGGCCAGTACAAGACTCTGCCTACAAGCCAAATTTTATAGCTAAACACAGGGAGGGTCAATTTTCAGCAACACATATTGATTAATGTGGCTAAAATGCCCATTAGAAAATTCCCCTCCTCCCCCAGTGTGTTCAAGGTTAGTATTAGATGCACTGCAGCCAAAGGCATGGACCCAGGGCAGGCTAGGTGATTGCCTAGGACAGCAGCTCGGGGGGGGGGGGGGGCAAAGAATGACCGCAATAAAGCAAAACAATAGGTTCTGACAGCACACAAAGAACCAAAGTGCCGCACGAAAGACTCCTGAAGAAATTGCAGAGTCATGGAATCGGAGGTAGGGTACTATTATGGATTAAGAACTGGTTGAAAGATAGGAAGCAGAGAGTAGGATTGCATGGCCAGTATTCTCAGTGGAGGAGGGTAGTTAGTGGGGTCCCGCAGGGGTCTGTGCTGGGTCCGTTGCTTTTTAATGTATTTATAAATGACCTAGAGATGGGAATAACTAGTGAGGTAATTAAATTCGCCGATGACACAAAATTATTCAGGGTCGTCAAGTCGCAGGAGGAATGTGAACGATTACAGGAGGACCTTGCGAGACTGGGAGAATGGGCGTGCAAGTGGCAGATGAAGTTCAATGTTGACAAGTGCAAAGTGATGCATGTGGGTAAGAGGAACCCGAATTATAGCTACGTCTTGCAAGGTTCCACGTTAGGAGTTACGGATCAAGAAAGGGATCTGGGTGTCGTCGTCGATGATACGCTGAAACCTTCTGCTCAGTGTGCTGCTGCGGCTAGGAAAGCGAATAGAATGTTGGGTGTTATTAGGAAGGGTATGGAGTCCAGGTGTGCGGATGTTATAATGCCGTTGTATCGCTCCATGGTGCGACCGCACCTGGAGTATTGTGTTCAGTACTGGTCTCCGTATCTCAAAAAAGATATAGTAGAATTGGAAAAGGTACAGCGAAGGGCGACGAAAATGATAGTGGGGATGGGACGACTTTCCTATGAAGAGAGGCTGAGAAGGCTAGGGCTTTTCAGCTTGGAGAAGAGACGGCTGAGGGGAGATATGATAGAAGTGTATAAAATAATGAGTGGAATGGATCGGGTGGATGTGAAGCGACTGTTCACGCTATCCAAAAATACTAGGACTAGAGGGCATGAGTTGAAGCTACAGTGTGGTAAATTTAAAACGAATCGGAGAAAAAATTTTTCTTCACCCAACGTGTAATTAGACTCTGGAATTCGTTGCCGGAGAACGTGGTACGGGCGGTTAGCTTGACGGAGTTTAAAAAGGGGTTAGATAGATTCCTAAAGGACAAGTCCATAGACCGCTATTAAATGGACTTGGAAAAATTCCGCATTTTTAGGTATAACTTGTCTGGAATGTTTTTACGTTTAGGGAGCGTGCCAGGTGCCCTTGACCTGGATTGGCCACTGTCGGTGACAGGATGCTGGGCTAGATGGACCTTTGGTCTTTCCCAGTATGGCACTACTTATGTACTTATGTACATCAATGTGATTTTAACAGGATTGTTTTAGGAGGTGTCATATTAGGGGTAATCTTAATTATTACATTTAATTGGTAGGCTGGTATTTTGGGAGGGAGTGCCCCAGCACCACAGAGGGCTCCCTGTCCTGAGCGATGCCACTGATGAAGAGTTTAACAGCACCTGGTACCAGCTGGGTCCATGCAGGGCTGGTGTAAGAGGATTAAGTTCCCTAAGCAAACCTTTGTCCTTGCACCCCTTCAATTAACTTTTAAACCCCTAGGCCAGTGGTTCTCAACTCAATCCTTAGGGTACACTTAACCAGTTGGGTTTTCAGGATATCCACGATGAATATGCATTTAGATCGATTTGCATACAAAGAAGGCAGTACGTTCAAATCTGTCTCACGCATATTCATTGTAGATATTCTGAGACCCCAACTGTCTAGGTGTGCCCCAAGGACTGGGTTTACAACCCCTGGGCTAGGGGTTTTCAAAGTTAATTGAGGTAGTGGAAGTCCAAAGGTATGCCTAGGGAACTTAATCCTCTTACACCAGCCCTGCATGGACCCAGCTGGTGCCAGGTGCTCTTAAACTCTTCCTCAGCTGCATCGCTCAGGCCAGGGGAGCCTTCTATGTTGCTGGGGCACGGGTCAATTGCCCAGTTTTCCCACCCTTCCCTCCCAAAGTCCCAGCTTTGAATGTGATCAAAAGTATGTGCATTGTTTCACCATGATAGAATCTGGTGACTTGAGAAGTGCACATTGGGCTCGGGGAGCCCTCTGTAGGCAGCCTTTGGAGCAATTAGTGGTTCATATTAAGGTGTGACAGTAGGAACATTATTAATTTGCCCCTGATGCAGGCATTATATGTGGTGGAACCTATCGGGTAAATTTTTAACACCTGAATCATTGGACATTGTGATCTTACACCATTATATAAAGGTTCCTTTATATATATATATATATATATTCTCCACGTAATAAGATAAACAACACCAAAGAATGATTGCTATGACCCCACTCATTCCCATGTGTTTCCCTTATTGGGGTCAATGTGCTTCATTAGTAACACTTGGCAGACTTAATTTCGGCTCAGCTTCATTCAATAGCATATCTCTTTGCGTTCTGCCATTTGGATTGGTGGAAAGTGATGCATGTGGGTAAGAGGAACCCGAAGTACAACTATGTCATGCACGGCTCCGTGTTAAGAGTTACGGACCTAGAAAGGGATCTGGGAGTCATCGTTGATAAGACGTTAAAAACGTCTGCCCAGTGTGCTGCCAAGGCTAAGAAAGCCCACAGAATGTTGAGTATTATTAGGAAAGGGATGGAAAACAAACAAGAGGATGTTATAATGCCGTTGTGTATCGCTCCATGGTGCGACCGCACCTCGAGTATTGTGTCCACTTCTGGTCGCCGCATCTCAAAAAAGATATAAAGGAATTAGAAAAGGTGCAGAGAAGGGCAACGAAAATGATAAAGGGAATGGAACGACTTCCCTATGAGGAAAGGCTGAGAAGGTTAGGGCTCTTCAGCTTGGAGAAAAGGCGGCTGAGGGGTGATATGATAGAAGTCTACAAGATAATGAGCGGAGTAGAGCAGACAGATGTCAAGCGTTTGTTTACACTTTCAAACAACAACAAAACCAGGGGACATAAGATGAAGCTAGAATATGGTAGATTTAAAACAAATAGGAGAGAGTTTTTCTTTACTCAGCGTGTAGTTAGACTTTGGAACTCGTTGCCGGAGAATGTAATGTAGTGATGGCAGCTGGCCTTACGGAATACAAAGGGGGTTTGGACAGATTCCTGAGGGAAAAGTCCATTGAACATTATAATTTTTTTTTTTTGGGGGGGGGGGGGGTTGCCGGGTTCTTGAAGCCTGGATTGGCCGCTATCACATCCTACTGAGAAAAGCAATAAAGAAAAAGTAACTCGACATACCAACATACAAACATCATTCCATCAAGAAATGAATTCTCAAGTTCATTAAGGGAGGAAGTTACCAACATGGGCTACTGTTAAGATGGAAAGCCAGGATCTCATTTTATTCCACGAGACCCTGTGCTAAAATAGACAACATGTAAACTAACCTATCTTAAAGGTAGCCCACATTGATAACTGACCCCCCTAAATAGTGAAACAAGAGCAAAAGAAAATGCAATGGTTATAGCAGCAGGCTGAGAACAAGAGAAGCCAGGGTTCAAATCCCTCCGGGGCTCCTTATCATCTCAGTCAAGTCACTAAGGGGCCCTGTTACTAAGGCATATAGGTACCTACGAGCGTCCAACATGTGCCAAATTGGAACTACTGACCGGCTACCGCATACCACGTGATGCTTACTGGGCGGTAATAGGCAGTGTACTTGCGCTGGCTTATTACTGCCCAGTAAACGCGTGAGACCTTAATGCAGTAAGGTCTCAGATCGAAAATGGACGTGCGCTGGTTTTAATTTTGCAGCATATCTATTTTCGACCACAAAAAAATTGCCTTTTTTCCGGGCGCGCTGAAAAATTGATCTGCGCGCGTCCAAAACACTCGCCTCCACCAGCACAGGTGCACCTTAGTAAAAGGGCCCCTTAGGGGGGAATTCTGTATAGGACACCCAAACGCAGGTGCCAAGATGATGCGCAGTAAGCAGAAATTCTATAAAGGCCTTTCCACGCTGAAAATGCCCACTTCACACGCAAGCTGAAACTGGCTATTGCACTTAACCAGCTAAGTTTTAGCCAGCCGCATTTGCCCGGATATATAGAAACATGATAGCAGCTAAGGGCCAAATGGCCCATCCAGTCTGCCCATCCTCAGTAACCACTAACTAATGCATTCCAGGACTGTTAAAATATTCATATACTCCAATTTTCCAGTCAAACAAGTGGACAGGAGGAAAGTAATAATCCTTACTAGGAGAGAAACTTCGTAAGGTGGCAGCAGAAGGCCCAGTTGGCTTCAATCTGGTGTGTCTTCTCTCCAGTTGATGTTCTGCCAACGAGGAAACCCAGCTGGATCTGTAATGCTGGCTTCAATAGTGTCTAGGAAAAAAATATACCTTTGGTTAAAATGTGAGGTGGCACGCTGACTCTCGCATCAAACTGAAATTCGATTAGTGGTTTTGATGAGGTTACTAATCTAGCAGTTAGCCTGCAGTTGTGTTTCTCAGCTACTGGTGTGTTTGACATGACTTGGTCTTCACGCCTCGTAAATATCCAGTAAGGCATGTCTTGTGCCATGCAGACATCACAGGAGCTTGTATTTATTTAACCTAATTCAATTAAGCTATTTCTTTGGAATTATCTAGCATTTCCAAAGCATTCTAGCACAATTCTGTGAGCCTTGCAAACCTAGGTTCATATCTTATCTTACTTTTTTGTAGCTATTAAATTACTTTTAGACTGAGAAAATTATTTTATTTTGTAGCATTTGTATCCCACATTTTCCCACCAATTTGCAGGCTCAATGTGGCTTACATTTGCCGTAGTAGCGATGCCAATTCCGGTCAGTAGAATTACAAATGGTATTTCATTCAAGTGCGTACATACATGATAGAGGAATACATTAAGGTATTGCAAATAGATTCTTAAGTTATAGATTGGATTGTAACATATGTTTGTTCATCATTTATAGGAAGATTAGGGTAGCATGAGAATGTGTTTACTGAAAGGTTGGCTAAGAAGCAAATACTGCCCTGGTGGTGTATTCAGTAGCCCAGATTACATGCATACATACATCTAGTGCTTAGAGCAGAGAGACGGGGGTTCAAATTCCACTGACTCTCCTTGTGCCCCTGGATTCTATGCTGCACATCTGTCTGTGCACTATTTTATTATTCTGCACGCTCAAAGTGTCTCGCGTGCAACCCAAAAGGGGAGGTGGAGAGGTCAGGGGCATTCCCAAAATGTAGGCACAGTTTACACCAGGCTTCAGAAGGCGTAAGTCCTGGCCCGGGAATTGCTGCTGTGCATTACTCTATAAAGGGCACTTAGTTAGAATACGAGTAGCTCTTCCCGCTGCCTAAATGCGGGCACCATCAGTGGCGTAGCCGCAGGTGGGCCAGGGCCCACCCACTTAGGCTTCAGGCCCACCCAACAGTAGCACATGTTTAGCGGTAGCTGGTGGGGATCCCAAGCTCCGCCAGCTGAAGACTTCCCCCTGATGGTAATGAAAACGCTACTCTCCATGATTCCGGCCTCTGCACATGCTCAGTTTTCAGTGCATGCCTACCGCAGACTGCCAAGGAGGAAAGAAGCGTTTTCCCGCCAGCTGAGATATTTTTTGGGTGGGGGAGGGAGAGAACACTTGGTGCCCACCCACTTCTTACCTAGGCCCACCCAAAATCTGTTGCCTGGCTACGCCCCTGGGTCCCATATACTGAAGCCAGCCCTTAATCTCCACTGTCGGGTACAGATACAGTACTCCCTATTATGAGCTCCCGTTATTTCTCTCTAGTCACAACATATGAATAAAATAACAATCTAGTAACTATTCATTTATACATTTTCATTCACTTTATTTATATCTAGAACAAAATATTATACATTTTTATTTATTTATTAAATATATCAAGATATATAACCTTGAGCAGGAAAGTAAATATTTCAGGATATCTATACATACAAGAACATAAAAGAAAGAAAAATTAATATGAAGTATTTTACTCAAGTCCACCAAAGAGAGAATCCAAGATACAATACATGGAGGTAACTAGAAGAAAATTGTTTAGCAACATCAAATACCTAGAACTAACAGAAAAAAACTTCTTATTTCACTCCTATTGTATTCTTAGAGGCTAAGAAGGATGTTAATTGTGAGGGTTCTGTGAATCCATACTTCATCAAATTATATCGAATCACACATTTACATGGGAACGGCAAATAAAATACGGCTCCCAATTGAAGAACTGCTGATTTTAACAAAAGAAATTGTTTTCTTCTCTTTTGAGTTTCCTTTGAAACATCTGGGAACAAATTTACTTTAAGTCCAAGAAATAATTTGTCTTTATTTCTAAAGAACATTCTAAATAGCCAAGCCTTATCTGATGATAGTGCTAAGGTAGCAATCAAGGTCGCCGGCCTGGCTTGTTCAATTTCGGAAGTCTCTAATAGTGTGGAAACATCTAATGGGACATTTTGTTCTTGCTGAAGATCTTTTTGTGGCACATAATATGCTTGATTGAAAGGTGGTAAAGTTTCTTGAGGAATTTGTAACACTTCCAATAGATATCTTTTAAGCATGTCTACAGGTTTCACCATTTTGACCATGGGGAAATTTATAAATCTGATATTATTATACCTCATAAAATTGTCATAAAGTTCCATCTTCCTTCTCAGATTTACAACATCTTTCACCATAGTTTGTAGTACTTTCTCAGCCTCTAGAAACTTTTTATCCATCTTTTCTTCATTGTCTTTTAAAAAATATTATACATTTTTAACTCTTCTAGTTCCTTATGGTTTACTTGCATCCATCCGTTCATATACTATCACTCTACTGCTTCATCCTCACTTCTCATTCAACTCCTCCTCTCATTCACTAGATCCGTGGGGACCGTATAATACCAAGAATCCTGTTGTCCCATTTGACACTGAAAAAAGAACTTTAAACATAGCATATTAAGAGCAAGAGGAAGGTTATAGATAAGATAAGTTGTATTGATAGTCCCAATACCAAATGGGACAACAGGATCCTTGGTATTATACGGTCCCCACGGATCTAGTGAATGAGAGGAGGAGTTGAATGAGAAGTGAGGATGAAGCAGTAGAGTGATAGTATATGAACGGATGGATGCAAGTAAACCATCAGGAACTAGAAGAGTTAAAATGTATAATATTTTGCTGTAGATATAAATAAAGTGAATGAAAATTTATAAATTTATTTAGATTTGCTTGCACTTTTTCAGTAGTAGCTCAAGGTGAGTTGCATTCAGGCACACTGGGTATTTATTTCCCTGTCCCTGAGGGGAGGGTTAAGTGACTTGCCCAAGATCACAAGAAGCAGCAGTAGGATTTGAACTGGCCACCTCCGGGTGCTCCTCCCCTTTTTCCAGGTTGAGGGGCTCAACATATGTGAACATACCTTTTGGGAAGTATGGACTCCCCCTAAAATCACAGGTCAGGAATGTTGGGATACTGTTAGACTCATCACTTACCTTGATTCAACAAATTCAAACAACCATTAAAAACTGCTTCTATCACCTGTGGCAGCTGTGAAATCTGTCTCCATGCGTTGGGCAGATAAGTTTGATCACAGTGGTCCATGCCGTGATAATGCCACAGCTGTATTGCCCTGTGCATTAGTCAGACTACAAAGAGCTTGCACCAACCCAGCTAATTCAGAATGCTACAGAATGACTGATGGAGGGTTGCAAAGCGGTGTAACCACATCACACCCTTTCTGCAAAAACTGCACGGGCTTCCATTGCTCTACAAAGCCAAAATGAAAATTCTCTCTCTGATTTTCAAGGCCCTCAGAATACCTAAAGAATAAGTTAGCCCTTTATAAGTACATACTGTAAGTACATAAGTAATGCCATACTGGGAAAAGACCAAGGGTCCATCGAGCCCAGCATCTTGTCCACGACAGCGGCCAATCCAGGTCAAGGGCACCTGGCAAGCTTCCCAAACGTACAAACATTCTATACATGTTATTCCTGGGATTTTGGATTTTTCCAAGTCCGTTTAGTAGCGGTTTATGGACTTGTCCTTTAGGAAACCGTCCAACCCCTTTTTAAACTCTGCTAAGCTAACCGCCTTCACCACATTTTCCGTCAACGAATTCCAGAGTTTAATTACACGTTGGGTGAAGAAACATTTTCTCCGATTTGTTTTAAATTTACTACACTGTAGTTTCATCGCATGCCCCCTAGTCCTAGTATTTTTGGAAAGCGTGAACAGACGCTTCACATCCACCTGTTCCACTCCACTCATTATTTTATATACCTCTATCATGTCTCCCCTCAGCCGTCTCTTCTCCAAGCTGAAAAGCCCTAGCCTCCTTAGTCTTTCTTCATAGGGAAGTCGTCCCATCCCCGCTATCATTTTAGTCGCCCTTCGCTGCACCTTTTCCAATTCTACTATATCTTTCTTGAGATGCGGCGACCAGAATTGAACACAATACTCAAGGTGCGGTCGCACCATGGAGCGATACAACGGCATTATAACATCCTCACACCTGTTTTCCATACCTTTCCTAATAATACCCAACATTCTATTCACTTTCCTAGCCGCAGCATCACACTGAGCAGAAGGTTTCAGCGTGTTATCGACGACAACACCCAGATCCCTTTCTTGGTCCGTAACTCCTAACGTGGAACCTTGCATGACGTAGCTATAATTCGGGTTCTTTTTTCCCACATGCATCACCTTGCACTTGCTCACATTAAACGTCATCTGCCATTTAGCCGCCCAGTCTCCCAGTCTCGTAAGGTCCTCTTGTAATTTTTCACAATCCTGTCGCGAGTTAACGACTTTGAATAACTTTGTGTCATCAGCAAATTGAATTACCTCGCTAGTTACTCCCATTTCTAAATCATTTATAAATATAGTAAAAAGCAGCGGTCCTAGCACAGACCCCTGAGGAACCCCACTAACTACCCTTCTCCATTGTGAATACTGCCCATTTAACCCCACTCTCTGTTTCCTATCCTTCAACCAGTTTTTAATCCACAATAAGACATTTCCTCCTATCCCATGACCCTCCAATTTCCTCTGTAGCCTTTCATGAGGTACCTTTATACACCTTTTGAAGCCTCATCACTATCTGTACACATGAAGTGATGGCTGCTAGTCAGCCTTCTCAGGAGTAGCCCCCAACTGACTGTCCATACCTGCTGCACACCCTATAAATGAAACCACTTCCACACATCTTATTCAATCTGCTTTCAGTCTAGTCATCTGCTTATTTTTCCATTGCTTTTCTATTTCTTTCTTCTTGATTCTTGATATGCTGAACATAAAAATAGCCGTACTGTGTCAGACATTCTGGGAAAGGGGGAGTCTATTCCGCAAGGATGGGCTTCACCTTAACCGGGATGGAACCAGGCTGCTGGCGCTAACTTTTAAAAAGGAGATACGGCAGCTTTTAAACTAGAATGAGGGAGAAAGCCAACAGTCGCCCAGGAGCACATGGTTCGGTGTTGAGTATCCTTGAAGGGTACTATTGAAACAGGACATTTAGGGAATCTCAGTAAAGCGGTTTCAACAATGCTGAATGTAAGCCAGGTGTGCTTCATGAGAGAGCAGGATAAAGGATGCACATTATCCCCTTCAACTTCTAAGCAGCTTGTACATCAAAAGAAAAAAAAAACACAATTTGAAGTGCCTGTATACAAATGCTGGAAGCCTAAAGAATAAGATGGGAGAGTTAGCGTATATAGCACTAAATGATGAGGTAGATATAATAAGCATCTCAGAGACTTGGTGGAAAGAGGACAATCAATGGGACACTGTGTTAACAGGGTACAAATTATATTGCAATGATGAGGGAAATTCGAGCTACATGTTAAAACGGGAAAAGTCACTTGCATTCCAGATTGTTCCTTTCTAAATTCCAAATGGCCATTAAAACTTGGCTTTTCAAGTAGGCTTTTGGTGCCTAGCAACTGGGGTCCTATTCTGTTTCCCAGCGTGTTTTTCCCTTTCTCCCACCCCTTCTTCTTGTGATCTTTGTGGTTTTTTTACCCCCACCCCCCTTCAGTGGTTTGTGCTTGTCTATTTTATTTGCGTCCCCAATTTCCTATTTAACATTGTAGTTCCTTTTCTGTTTCTTCTCTGTTTTTAGTTATTTTCTGTAAACCTCTTGGCTCTGTGTTTTAATCTCAGTGGTACAGCAAATGCAAATAAAGAATGTACTTTTCACTACAGCAAGCGTTGGGAGGTTTAACAGATTCTGAGAGTTGCTGTCACAGGTACTAGAAGGAAGCCTCTTACACTCGGAGAATGACACCAACCAATTATCCCTGGTGTCAAAGTGGCTGTATTGATCAAGGTCTCAATTACTCCAATCAAGTTGTCCATTTCTAAGGGAATTCTGAGAGTTCATTAATAACAATGTCTAGTTACTGAGCCTGCAGACAGCAGAGGCAGAAAGACCCATGGAGGAGAAATCTACAGAGCAAAATAAAATGAGGACACAAATGCCCCACCATCTTTTTCTAGGTATGTAGCTGGTTAGGCTGAAAGAAGACCAGCGGAGAGATATTCAAGGCTTCAAGGCGTCTATAGGAGGAAATTACAGTTTCTGTCTTTGAGTGTTAATCAGGCAGCTATTTATTTATTGCATTTGTATCCCACATCCCAAAGAGTGTTTGGTTTTTTTTTAAATTTTTTATTTATAACCATTTAAATTTTTACAAGCGATAAAACAACTTACTACTACTACTTATCATTTCTATAGCGCTACTAGATGTACGCAGCACTGTACACTTGAACATGAAGAGACAGTCCCTGCTCGACAGAGCTTACAATCTAATTAGGACAGACAAACAGGACAAATAAAGGATAAGGACAAAGGGTAGCAAGATTCCGGAATCTGAAAGAGTAGCAAGATTCTGTGCGGAATCCTAAAGAGTAGCAACATTCCGGAACCCAAAGAATAGCAACATTCCGGAATCCCAAACACTACTACTACTTATCATTTCTATAGCGCTACTAGACGTACGCAGCACTGTACACTTGAACATGAAGAGACAGTCCCTGCTCGACAGAGCTTACAATCTAAGTTGCCAGAAATACAGAGAAGTAATATATAGGAATTATTTCAGTCGGGTAATTCTATTCTCTTCCTTAGACCACTAAATAGGGAGAGTGAAACAAGACAAGGAGATCAATTAAACAGTAAACAGAAAAAAATACGTGGTATTAACCTGATTATCCCCAGATATTACTCGTCTAATTCATTATTCCACATTGATCATCTGGTTGGCTTCTTCAAGGCCAATACGGTGTATAGTCAAATCATTTCATTGAAAAAGAGTGTTTGTTTTTTAAAGACGGCATTGTATTGCTTTACCAAAGGAAAGAAACGGTATACAATATTTACCTTTTTTGTTTTATTTAGTGAAAAAAGTGGAAACTGCTGTACTGATCTTTTAAGGTTCTGCATTATATGGATGGCAGAGAGCGCTAGATGGCTGTCTTAAACGAGGACTTGTAAATAACCCAGCTGTGTTGGTCCCACAACCCATGCAGTTCTTATCTGTTCCCTTCTCCACTACTGCCAACTCCAGACTTCGCGCCTTCTGTCTCGCTGCACCCTACGCCTGGAATAAACTTCCTGAGCCCCTACGTCTTGCCCCATCCTTGGCCACCTTTAAATCTAGACTGAAAGCCCACCTCTTTAACATTGCTTTTGACTCGTAACCACTTGTAACCACTCGCCTCCACCTACCCTCCTCTCTTCCTTCCCGTTCACATTAATTGATTTGATTTGCTTACTTTATTTATTTTTTGTCTATTAGATTGTAAGCTCTTTGAGCAGGGACTGTCTTTCTTCTATGTTTGTGCAGCGCTGCGTACGCCTTGTAGCGCTATAGAAATGCTAAATAGTAGTAGTAGTAGTAAACTAGCCAAAGAAAGATGCTGTTTTTCCTGAGTTTCTGCTGTTCGTTGCACAATAAGTTGTAATCATTTAATCATCTCTCTGACCTCATGTGCAGCTTTGTTTTAATTAGTCACCTTATTTTCTTACTCTTACCTATCTATATGTTCCATCTTTGCTTATACCCTACTACGATGTCTGTTAAAATGTTCTATTACAGATTGTGTTGACAATAACATTGTAAGTAGTATACCATGCCATGCTTTGTATTGTTTGAATATTTTTACTGCTGTAATTGTCTATTGCTTATGTTTGATTTATTATTGTACACCGCCTTGAGTGAATTCTTTCAAAAAGGCGGTAAATAAATCCTAATAAATAAAGGCTACTCAAATTTATTTATTAATTTTATCACATTTATACCTCACATTTCCCCACATGTTTGCAGGCTCAATGTGGCTCACATTAAACTGAGTAGGCAATCGCCAACCCAGTTATTAATTAATTACAATATATTGTTGTAAACAGAGAGTGTAGAATAAGTTGAAAGGAGGGAAAAGGGAAAGGAAAAAAGAGTCCAAAATAGTCCATTCATGTATTGCTTTGGAGGACTTTAGGATTTATGTTGGATCCTTGGAGTAGGAGTTCTTGCATAAGCTGGTCTTGAGTAATTTCCTAACGTTAAGAAGATTTTGGGTAGTTTTGACAGCTTTTGGTAAAGCATTCCATAATTGGGTGCTGATAAAGGAAAAGGAGGTAGCGTAAGTAGATTTATACTTGAGGCTGTTGCAGGTAGGATAATGGAGGTTTAGGAATGAACGGGATGTGCTTGATGTATTCCTAGAAGGGAGGTTGATTAGGTTATTCATGTATCCTGGGATTTCGCCATAAAGAATTTTGTGGACTAGGGCACAAATTTTGAAGTTAATTCTTTCCTTTATTGGGAGCCAGTGTAAGTTTTCTCGAAGGGGCTTAGAATTTTCAAATTTGGATTTACCAAAAATTAATCTCGCTGCTGTATTTTGGGCAGTCTGGAGTCTCTTAACAAGTTGTTCTTTGCATCCAGCACATATTCCATTACAGTAGTCTAGGTGACTTAATACCACTTGTCTGAGGTGGAACTTAACCAAGGCAATGTTATTGAAAATGTCCGGTTAGCACCTAAGCCGTAGCCAGCTATTTTTATGGGCTGGCACTTAGCCAGTTAAGGGACCCTTTTACTAAGCTGTGTAGGCGCCTATGCATGCACTGCATGGCCCTTGCAGTAATTTTAATTTTGGCGCACGTCCGCTATGCATGTCTGAAAAAAATATTTTTTTATTTCCTGACGCGCAGCAGCTAAGCGCATCAAGTGGAATTTGAGGATGTGTAGAGCAGTACCGCGCGAGACCTTACCGCTAGGTCAATGGCTTGCGGTAAGGTCTCAGACCCAAAAATGGATGTGTGGCAATTTTCATTTTGCCACCCATCCATTTTCCACAAAAATTTTAAAAAGGCCTTTTTTGTAAGTGCGCTAAAAATTAATTCTGCGCACACGCAAAACACGCAACTACACTACCGCAGGCCATTTTTCAGCGCACCTTAATAAAAGGGCCCTAAGTGCTAGGATAGCCACATGACTAAGACCACATGAAACACAGCCCTATCTTTGCCACCAGCAAAATAGTGAGTGCTGTCAGCTGAAAAGCAACTCCCAGAGGTCCACTGAATTCACCTTTCTCCCTACTACCTACCAGCTTGCTCTACGACATGGTAATCCAGAAGAAGTTGAGAGGGAGGGGGAACCTTGTATCTATCAGTTTTGCAAACGAGCTGGTGATTATTTTAAGCCTTTCACCACACTTCGCTAAAATGTAAACAAGGACATCTTAAGTGAATTCCATTCATCTCAGAGACTTAAAATCGAATTGGATTGAACCAAAGCATTGGATTCATGACTCATTATGACACCTTCAGTGCACAGTCTACCTCTCAATATTTCTAACAAATCCAGAGATTAAACGCCTGCTACTTGATACTAATTGATGTAAATCCAATCTCTCCTTGACACCTCCTCAAGACCTTCACTTTGGTTAATTCACAGTCCACGGCAATCTATAGTAGAAATGCTTCCTGCCTTCCTTTGGTCTTGCAGTTACATATGAAAAAGGCTCCACTCTGGTCTTAAAAGTATGTGTTACAAAATCTGTGGGTTATGTTTATGTTCATGTAATAAAATGTAAACAAAAAAAACAGCACCACGGGCCTTTAAAAATGGAACACAGTTCTTTAATGAATGAGCCTTGACAAAAAGACCCGACACGGGCCGTGTTTCGGTGACTAGCACCTGCGTCAGGGGTCACAGTGATGACGTGGAAAACTTGGGGAATAACTCGAATATATTCCTCTACAATATATTATTCCTTACCCCACGTCTCATGTAGTAAAAGCTACAAAGCACCAAGGCACTTTCACTTTCTGTATCAAAATGGATGAAAAAAGTTTGGACTTTAGTTTGTGCTGTTTTTTTTTGTTTGGACTTTAGTTTGGTGCTGTTTTTTTTGTTTGGACTTTAGTGTGTACTTTGTTCCCTCTCTTTTGTTATACCCATGTAATAAAATGTATCATGACTTATAAAGATTCCAGTTTGCTTCTGAAATTAAACTATTGACTGCAACATTTTTGTTAGGTCCAATGATATATTTGGATAGTAATAAATCCTTTATCTGCCCTTTTCATTTAAGACAGGGTTTCCCAAATCTACCATGACAACCCCAGGATATCCACAAAAAATATGCATAAGATCACTTTGCATATGCAAATTGATCTTATGCATATTCATTGCGGATGTCTTGAAAGTCTGACCGGCAGGGGGTCCCCAGGACAGGCTTGGGAAACAGTGGCCTAAGGAAAATCTCTCCAGTTTGGATAACCATAAACCATATGTAAACTTATGTCCCTTTAATTAGCTCCGTTGACCTTCTGAAGGTAATTTTCAAAGCCATACTGTATGCAAGGCACTGCTTTATTCATGGAAACAGGCAGTAATAAAGATGTTCACCTGATATGTGCATAAAATTCTGCTCGTACAACATGTAACTTTACCAAAACTGAGCAGAGGCATCCTAAGAGTGAGGGGTTTCACTTATGCAAATAATTTGAAATTATGTGCATATGCACATCACATAACCCAGAAAGTTTGTACACGGTAAAGAGCAGGTGTGCATGTAAGCACATACATTTCTTGGGGTAATTTTCAAAGGGGAGTTATACGTATATGTTTCACATTTAATATTTCTCTTTTATTTAACATACCGCTAAATCAAGAGGCTAAGTGGTTTACATAAAATTAAAATTAGAAATGGGATTATTAAAGGGAGAACACATGAGGAGGCTTGAATTACAAAATTGAAAATATAAGGGAAAAGGAAATGAGGAAAATGAGTTACTATAAGCTACAAAGTGGGAGGGGGTGATAGGTCTACAGCAAAGCAGACAGGACACTAATATCTCTATAACCAAAGATTTCAATAAGAAAACCAGTTAAAAATTAGGAAAAATACTTGAGTTTGGACTCCATGTAGGATCCATAATTAACCGTGAAGGTACCGGGGGGGGGGGGGGGGTAGAGGGTAAGGAAGTATGATGGTCTTAATTGTCCTGATCCTGTGGGGTCGGGGGGGGGGTCATAAGAAACCAGACCCCCCCCCCCCCGGACCTGGGAGGTAACGTTGTGTTGTTTTAACATCTGAGAATAGCTGGAAAGGGAAGGGTTAAGGGGGTTTGGAGACATCAAGGGGGAGGGGTTTGATACTATGCTTATTGCTGGATTGTAGTTCTACAGCATGGGGGTGGGATGAGGGTAAAGGGGGATAAATGAGAAATACTTTTTGGCGGCCCATTTTAGTGGCTTCAGTTTCTGTACTATACTGAATGGTCAAATATTTTCTGTCTTGAAACATTTGTATTGGTCATGTTGAGTCGTCAATAAAAAATTGATGAAAGTAAAAAAGTAAGCTTTAAGTAAGGCTTTAAACCTTACAGTCGATTTTTCTAAATGTAAGTAAAGAGGCAGTGAGTTCCAAAGAGAGAGTGCAACTACTGTAAAACATGAGGTACAAGCCTATTGGGAATGAATTTGAAGGTAGGAAGACGTAACAAGTTGCTGGGATGAGTCGATGAATGCAGAGACCTTAGGGGCCCTTTTACAAATGTGCGCTGAAAAATGGGCTGCGGAAGTGTAGATGCGTGTTTTGGGCGCATGCAGAATCATTTTTCAGTGCACCTGTAAAAAATGCCTTTTTTTTATTTTTGCTGAAAATGGATGTGCAGCAAAATGAAAATTGCCGCATGTCCATTTTGGCTCTGAGACCTTACCACCAACCATTGATCTAGCGGTAAGATCTCACACAGTAACCGGGTGCTAATGGTTTATATGCGTAAAATGCTGATTACCGCCCGAATACTACCCGTGCGCATTCTTTCATCCAGCATCTTCCCTCATGGGAGATGCTGGGTGGAAGAGAGGTAGATAGAAGATACTGAATAGAAGGATGGAAACAGTGAAGACAATGGAAGGAAGGGTGGGGAGCAACAGAGGTGAGATGCTGGAACAAAGGATGAGGAGAGAGAGAAGAGACATGCTGGGTGGAAGAGGGATACAACAAAAAAGAAGATGGGTGGAAGGATGAGGAGAGAAAGAGAAGAGATACTGGATGGAAGAATGAGGACAGAAAGATGGGAGACATTGGAAGGAAGGAAGGATGGGTACAGAAAGAGAGAAAATGCTGGATAAAAGGATGAGGAGAGAGAAGATGCCAAATGGAAGGATGGGGAGAGAAAGAGGAGATAAGCGGGATGAAAGAGGGGTATATATATAGAGAAGATACTGCGTAGAAAGATAAGGGGAGATACTAGATAAAAGGATGAGGAGAGAAAATGGTGAGGGCTGGATGGAAGGAGATAAAGAAAACGGGGAGACACTGGATGCAACGGTGTGGAGTTAAAGAGAAGAGATGCTAGAAGGAAAGGGGGGGGGGAGAGGAAAATCCACTGTTTATTTGTAGGATAAGCAGTATAAAATCTGTTTTACTGTTCTGGGTTCTTGCCAGATACTTGTGACCTGGACTGGCCACTGTTGGAAACCAGGATATTGGGCTTGATGGACCTTTGATCAGTCCCAATATGGCAAAGCTTATGTTTTTATGTTCTTAGGATAGAGCTAGTGAAAGACTGAAGAATAAGAAGAATGGAAATAGGGGAGAACCAGGGTTAGGGGGAAAAAAGCTGTAGGTAGACACAGTATAAGGAGGGAAATACTGAATAGTAAGAATGGACTGAGAAGCAGAAAAATGAAAGAAAAAGGAGGAGAGAAATGACAAATGGACAGGAAACCCTGGCAAGAAAGTTAAGAGAAGATGAAGGAAAGCATAAACCAGAGACTGGGATCAACACAATTAGGAAAAGTAAATGTCCAGACAACAAAGGTAGAAAAAGAATTTTAGCTTTAATTTAGGATAAAGTAATGTTAATAAAGGCTAATAAATACAAATAAAACACAAAATGGAAAATAAGGTGATACCTTTAAATTGGACTAATTTGAATACATTTTTGACTAGCTTTCAGAAACCAAAACTTCGTTTCTCAGGTCAGGAGTAGATACCACTGCAGCATTGTACTATCCTGACCCGACGCAGGAAGTTTTGGGCCATGTAAGTTAATCAAAAATGTATTAGGCTAGTCCAATATATAAATATCATGTTAAATTCCATTTGTATTACTTGTATTTGTTCATTTGTAGAGTACAGATTAGAATATGTTAAGTTTTAAAACTTATGTCTGCTGTCTATATTTTGCACAGTAAATGCGTCATCATATCTCTGTGTGCAGAGTCTGGCCTCTTAGATGTTCTGTTAAATTTTTTTGCCCATATTTCTTTTTTAAGTTTGTGGTTACATATTCTGGGCTCTTTTTACAAAATGGTGCTACTGACTAGTGGCCCCCTGAAGGCAAAAAAGCTCATTCAATTCCCAAGGGCTTCTTCGCATTCAGCACACACTAATCAGTACTGCCACTTTGTAAATGGAGACCTCTATATTGGATGAGGGTCTATCTGTGTTTTGCATGGGTGAAAGTGATCTGTTAGCATCGAAAAATGTCAGGAAGTAGTTTTTCACGGAGAGAGTGGTGGATGCTTGGAATGCCCTCCCGCCGGAGGTGGTGGAGATGAAAACCGTAACGGAATTCAAAAATGCGTGGGATAAACATAAAGGAGTCCTGTTCGGAAGGAATGGATCCTCAGAAGCTTAGCCGAGATTGGGTGGCAGAGCTGGTGGGGGGAGGCGGGGCTGGTGGTTGGGAGGTGGGCCTTGTTCTGGGCAGACTTCTACGGTCTGTGCCCTGAAAATGGCAGAAACAAATCAAGGTCAGGTATACACATTAAAGTAGCACATATGAGTTTCAATTGTTGGGCAGACTAGTTGGACCGTGCAGGTCTTTTTCTGCCGTCATCTACTATGTTATGTTACTATGAATGTCTGCATAGGATCAGTCCAGCTTGTCTAGTTTTCCAATGGTTTACTGATGTTCTGCTACTCAAAGTGGCTTACATAATTTGTTACACACAGTTAATCCTGGATGTCAGGTACAATTATTGTTGTGCAGAGATTAATTAAGGGAAGGGATTTAATAGGTATGTTAGACGATTGGTTTTCAGAGGTGGATTAGTACGGTTCTGGGTTTTCGTTGTAGGCTTTGTTGAAGAAATATGTCTTGAGGGATTTTCGAAAGACAGTTGTTTCGTTGATTGTTTTCAAGTCTCTAGGTAGTGCGTTCCATAACTTCGTGCTCATGTAGGAGAAGGTGGTATTATGCCCCTTATGCTTATGGTGCTGCCTTTTTCTAGGTAGGCCCTGGTTATGTGACACCTGGAAGTTAGTGCTGTTACGGTAGAATTGCTCTATAGGTCCTGAGTGATATTTGCACTGTTTTGTAATTTTTCACACAAATGTGTGATACAGGATTTTGAATTTAGATTTAGGTCACACCTGTCTCAGTAGTAGTTCAAGGTGAGTTACATTCAGGTACAGCAGGCATGTTCTTGTCCCTGGTGGGCTTAAAATCTATTTGTACTTGACGCAATGGAGGGTTAAGTGTCCTGTCCAATATCTCAAGGATTGGCTGTGGGATTTGAACCCTGGCTTCCCTGGTTCTCAGACCACAACTCTTATTAGATACAGATACATTCCAAACACGTTTAGTAACTCAACAACAAGCTAAAGGCTGGCAGAGCTGAAGCCTGGTGGAAATTTCGTAGTCTATCAAAAACTGATTGGTACATCATTTTATGGTTGCTAGCAAGCACAAGGTTTCTGTTACAGTGCTGTTGACCATCACGGTTCACATAGCCAACAGGAAGATGCTGCACTGGAGAGCAAGGGCTGACTGGACGCCAAGTGTGAAAGCACATGCAAATATTTCCAGAATTCTGCAATTACTATGTTTATGTTTATTCATGTTTGATGACTTCCCTTTTTTACAATATAAATCAAGGCGATGTACAACAATCTGTTTAATACCTAGAATTATTTTGGTCTGCATGTATTTTGATTTTTTTTGGCACATTACTACTACTACTACTACTATTTAGCATTTCTATAGCGCTACAAGGCATACGCAGCACTGCACAAACATAGAAGAAAGACAGTCCCTGCTCAAAGAGCTATGTAATAAAAGTGAGCCAAGTATAGGACAATCAAGCCATTGTGACATCACTGATGAGGTTGGCTCTTATTGGTGGCCTGAGGCATTATGACATCACAATATTAGCTCTGGTTACAAGAGACTTCTACTACTACTATTTAGCATTTCTATAGCGCTACAAGGCGTACGCAGCGCTGCACAAACATAGAAGAAAGACAGTCCCTGCTCAAAGAGCTTACAATCTAATAGACAAAAAATAAATAAAGTAATCAAATCAATTAATGTGAACGGGAAGGAAGAGAGGAGGGTAGGTGGAGGCGAGTGGTTACAAGTGGTTACGAGTCAAAAGCAATGTTAAAGAGGTGGGCTTTCAGTCTAGATTTAAAGGTGGCCAAGGATGGGGCAAGACGTAGGGGCTCAGGAAGTTTATTCCAGGCGTAGGGTGCAGCGAGACAGAAGGCGCGAAGTCTGGAGTTGGCAGTAGTGGAGAAGGGAACAGATAAGAAGGATTTATCCATGGAGCGGAGTGCACGGGAAGGGGTGTAGGGAAGGACGAGTGTGGAGAGATACTGGGGAGCACCAGAGTGAATACATTTATAGGTTAGTAGAAGAAGTTTGAACAGGATGCGAAAACGGATAGGGAGCCAGTGAAGGGTCTTGAGGAGAGGGGTAGTATGAGTAAAGCGACCCTGGCGGAAGATGAGACGGGCAGCAGAGTTTTGAACCGACTGGAGAGGGAGAGGTGACTAAGTGGGAGGCCAGCAAGAAGCAGATTGCAGTAGTCTAAACGAGAGGTGACAAGGGTGTGGATGAGGGTTTTGGTAGAGTGCTCGGAAAGAAAGGGGCGGATTTTACGGATGTTGTAAAGAAAGAAACGACAGGTCTTGGGTCTGCTGGATATGAGCAGAGAAGGAGAGAGAAGAGTCAAAGATGACCCCAAGGTTTCGAGCGAAGGAGACAGGGAGAATGAGAGAGCCATCAACAGAAATAGAAAACGGGGGGAGCAGGGAGGTGGGTTTGTGGAGTGTATTCAATCTGCATAATACCATCAGTAACAGAGATACTAGGGAGAGGCAGCTGGTACATAGTGAAAGGGTCCTTCCCTACTGTGTTCAAAAGTGCCCCTACAGTCCCTTTACTGTTACGTGCAGGGGCATAATCGAACATCGCCAGCGATCTATGTTGGCGGCAGCGCTACAGCTGGCCGGAACCGTATTATCGAAAAAGATGGCCGGCCATCTTTTTTTCCGATAATACGGTTTAGCCCAGCCAAATGCCAGAGTTCGCCAGGTTTGAGATGGCCGGTTTTGTTTTTCAGCGATAATGGAAAAAAATGCCGGCCATCTCAAACCCGGCGAAATCCAAGGCATTTGGTCATGGGAGGAGCCAGCATTTGTAGTGTACTGGTCCCCCTGACATGCCAGGGCACCAACTGGGCACAATAGGGGTCAGTGTGGTGGACTTCAGAAAAAGCTCCCGCATGCATAGCTCCCTTACTTTGGGTGCTGAGCCCCCCAACCCCCCCCCCAAAAAAAAACCCACTACCCACAAATGTACAACACTACCATAGCTCTTAGGGGTGAAAGGGGCAACTACATGTGGGTACAGTGGGTTTTGGAGGGCTCCCATTACCAGCACAAGTGTTAAAGGTAGGGGGGATGGGCCTGGGTCCACCTGCCTTAAGTGCACTGCGGTACCCACTAAAAGTGCTCCAGGGACCTGCATACACGCAGGCCTCTAGGACTTGTTGCTGCTGTATAACCTTGGCACACCAGTTGACACCTGAAGACTAATCTCTTTGAAAAAGTCCTTTATTTGAATAAGCACGTTTACTCTCAGTTAACTGCAGATCAGAGGTTGTGCCCCACTGACAAAGAGTCTCCCTGGTACTGAGATTAGCAGTAGGTCAGAGCTGGCAGAATGGTGTACAATGCCCTCTTTCAGCCACATTCAAGGTAATAACTAAGTTCTCTAACGTGGGTAACACATGAAAGGGATCTAAAACTGGCTTACAAAAATGGCCACTACCTCATGGACTACCGGAAACAAAACAGGGCACACTCTGACCCAGTTAGCAGGGGGGGAAAGCACCATGGGAGTAGAGCCCACTACCTTACACCCTCCACAATGCATTGCTGATGTGACTCTGCAGGGCACCTCACAGAAAAAGTGTCACACTCACCCGAGAGCCACATCACAACCAGGGAAAGGCTGTCAGAGGATACAACACATTCTGCTGTCATGGAGGTGGCATACAGGCTGGCAAAAAAGGTTTTTAGTTTTATTTTTTTAGTATGGGAGGGGGTTGGTGACCACTGGGGGAGTATGGGGAGGTCATCCCCCATTTCCTCTGGTGAGTTGGGGCACCTTTTTGAGGCTTGGTCGTGAAAATAAAAGGACCACGTAAACCCGGCAAAATAAACGCTGCTTTTTTTTTCATTTATCGGCGAAAGCTGGCCAGCTGGTAGCCACGCCCATGCCCGCCCATGTCCTGCCTTTGCTTCGCCGCCGACACGCCCCTTTGAACTTTCGCCGGCGAGGTGATGGGAAAGCGGCGATGCTGTCAAAAAAGCAGCTTTCAATTATACCGATTTTGCCGCTTTTCCGAGATCGCCGGCCATCTCCCGATTTATATCAGGAAATGGCCGGCAATCACTTTCAAAAATAAGCCTGATAGTAACATAGTAGATGACGGCAGATAAAGACCTGTAAGGTCCATCCAGTCTGCTCAAACAAGATAAACTCATATGCGCTACTTTATATATATACCTGACCTTGATTTATCCTTGCCATTTTCAGGGCATAAACCGTAGAAGTCTGCCCAGTACTTGCCCAACCTCCCAACCACCGGCTCTGCCACCCAATCTCCGCTAAGCTTCTGAGGATCCATTTCTTCTGAACAGGATTCCTTTATGTTTATCCCACGCATTTTTGAATTCTGTTACCGTTTTCATCTCCACCACCTCCCGTTGGAGGGCATTCCAAGTATCCACCACTCTCTCCGTGAAAAACTACTTCCTGACATTTTTATTTATTTATTTTATTTTATTGCATTTGTATCCCACATTTTCCCACCTATTTGCGGGCTCAGTGCGGCTTACAATACGTTGTGAAAGTAGAAATACAATTGGTCATAATATGATCATGGGTGCGTTGTGAAGAGTTGTGTGAAGACAAGGTCAAAGTCAAAATATCATCTAAGAATAAAGCAATGGAATGTGACAATGGGGAAATGATAGGGCAATGGGACAATAACGAAAGGACTTTAGGGTGTAACAGTTTTGTCTGTGAGTGTGGTTTTGAGTGTGGTGACAGTATGGGGAAGAGAATTCAGAAGAGAGTGAATTGGTGTTTTTCTATAGTGTATGAGAATTCATTTGTTTTGGTCCTTGCAGTAGATGTTCTCAAAGAGATGAGTCTTCAATAGTTTGCGGAAGTCGGTTAGTTCGTAAGTCGTCTTCAGGCTGCGTGGTAGTGTGTTCCAGAACTGCGTGCTCATATGGGAGAAGGTTGATGCATGCAGTGCTTTGTATTTTATGCCTTTGCACTTAGGGAAGTGGAGGTTGAGGAAGGTTCGGGATGATCTTTTGGCGTTTCTAGGTGGCAGGTCTATTAAGTCAGACATGTATGTAGGGGCTTCACCATGAATGATTTTTCTTGAGTCTGCCCCCCTTCAATCTCATTTTATGTCCTCTAGTTCTCTCGCCTTCCCATCTCCAGAAAAGATTTGTTTGCGGATTAATACCTTTCAAATATTTGAACGTCTGTAGGTGTTCTCCATCCCTACCCTAAGAAACTTCCTTAGCCTATCCCACACTGCCCTAGCCCCTCCCAAACTTAGTCTATCCTACCCCGCTTATAGAGGTCCTTTTACTAAGCCATGGTAAAAAGCTGCCTGTGGTAGTGTAGACACGTGTATTTGACGTGCGCCGGGCCAGTTTTTACCGCGTCTTCAAAAAAGAGCTCTTTTTTAATGGGATGGGAAAAGGGACTGCGGTAAAGCTGAAACCGGCACATGTCCAAAATCTGCCTGAGCCCTTAATGCCACCATTGATCTAGCGGTAAAGGCTTATGTGCTACACGCGCGGTGACCGGTCGGCAGGCACCAACTACCGATTGCAGCAGGAACCGACGCGCATGGGGGGGACATAAATAAATCAACCAGGCATTTTAGCTGTGCATCAAATCTAAAATTACCGCCAGGGCAGCGCGGTAGCCTGCGACAGTCTCATTTAGGTGTGCGCTGCACTTGCGCAGCACCTAATGCACTTTTGCAAAAGAGGCCCATAGTTTCACCCCACCTTACGTCACCCAGCTTAGCCTCCCCAAATAGTTGAGTCACCAATCACTTCTGATGAGGATCCTTTCAGTCTGCAGGCGCTTTTCAGCTGTAGTCTCTGCATAGATTTTCAGGTAGACATTTTCCCATGAAAAATATGAAAATTTGCAATTGCAATCCACTTCCTGCCCCTCCTCCCAAATGCCTCCTCTTCTAGCTAATTTGACTAAAAATTTGTGCAGTGTGGAAATACCATGCATACACTTAGCTGTGTAAAAAGGTGGGAAGTTTTCAGCCAGCCATTCACCAGGGAATATCCGTTTCTACCTAGGTAAGCATGACTTTGGAAAATTGTCCTCTTAGTATCAGAAAAGTTTCACAGTCCAATTCTTTCACGGCAGGGATAGCAGGAGGGATATGGCCACCTACATTTGCACCGCAAGGCTCCTTTTCAAAATAATCTATTCATTTTGTGCATTGCACAGCTGCCTGAAAGCTCCTTGAGGACAGCCTGAGCATTTCATGTGCCAGAGAGCTTTCAAGTGCAGATGCAAAACAAGGAAAGAGATGCAATTAATCCACACACCTTCCCACGAGTGGATCTGCCATGAGATGAAATCAATCTTGCTCTGTATTTCCTATCTAGTGTTCCTTACTTGTGCAAAGAGAGGGACATATCCAGCAGAAGAAAGGAGGTGTTAATGCCCCTGTTCGAGTCATTGCTGATGCCCATTTGGAGTATTATATGTCAGTTTTGAAACTATCTCACTAAGGACATCAAAAGACTTGAGGCGCTTCAGAGGAAGGCGACAAAATGATACAGGGCTTGTGCCAAAAGACGTATGAGCAGTGGTTCTCAACCGTTTTTTCAGTCGAGACACAATTGACGATGCTCACATCCGCAACACACTGCACACTTGACTCTCACAAACCTTTGGTCTGATACAGTATTACAATTTTTATGAATTAAATGCAAACATGCTCTGCATACTGAAGAACCCTATCTCCCCCCAACAGCAGGCACAGATCGTAACTGCAGTGGCTTAGGAAGGGGGGGGCGGTCCGCCCCAGGTGCACGCCGCTGGGGGGTGTCGGCTCCGTGCTGGTGCACTGCCCTCTCTGCCCCGGAACAGGTTACTTCCTGTTCTGGGACAGAGAGAGCAGTGAACCAGCGCGGAGCCGACACACCCCAGCAACGTGCAGTCGGGGCGGATCGGCCCTCCCGCCCGTCCCTCGCCGCAGGTATGCGCTCCGGGGGGGGAGGTATGTGCTCCAGGGGGGAGGTGCACTCCAGCGGGAGGAGGGTGCGCCGTGCTGCACCCGGGGGGGTGCGCAGCGGCGACCCGCCCCAGGTGTCAGCTCCCCTCGCTACGGCTCTGCGTAACGTGCCAGTGGAAGTTTTTCTCTGTGGAAGTTACTGTACGTAATAGCAATATAAATCTCTTCACTACCAGGTACATTGTGAAATACATAACTTGAAGAAAATCCTAACTCAAATATTTTATTTATTTATTTATTTATTTATTTTATTTATTGCATTTGTATCCCACATTTTCCCACCTGTTTGCGGGTTCAGTGTGGCTTACAATACATTGTGAGTCATGGAATTACATTGGTTACAATATGGTTATGGGTTATATTGAGAAGAGTTATGGGAAGACAGTCGAAGTCATATATGTTTTGGGAAAACAAGTCAAAGTCAAACATAGTTTGGGAATGGAACAGTAGAATGTAACAATGGGGAAGTGATCGGCGATAGAACAATGGCGAGAGAACATTAGGGTATAACAGTTCCATCTGTGGGTAGGGTTTTAAGTGTGGTGAGATTAAGGGGAAGAGAGATCAGAAGAGAGTGTATTGCCCTATCTCTGTTAGTGCGTAAGGACTTCATATGTTTTGATTCTTGCCATAGCTTTTCTCGAAGAGGTGAGTTTTCAATAGTTTGCGGAAGTGGGTTAATTCATAAATCATTTTCAGGTTGCGTGGTAGTGTATTCCAGAATTTCGTGCTCGTGTAAGAGAAGGTTGAGGCATGCAGTGCTTTGTATTTTATGCCTTTGCACTTAGGGAAGTGGAGATTGAGGAAAGTTCGGGATGATCTTTTGGCATTTCTGGGTGGCAGGTCTATTAAGTCAGACATGTATGCAGGGGCCTCACCATGAATGATCTTGTGGACCAAGGTACATACTTTAAAGGTGATACGTTCCCTGAGTGGGAGAGCCAGTGCAGTTTCTCACGTAAGGGTTTTGCACTTTCGTATTTTGGTTTTCCGAAGATGAGTCTGGCTGCTGTATTCTGGGCTGTTTGAAGTTTCCTCAGTATTTGTTCTTTGCAGCCTGCGTATAGTGAGTTGCAGTAGTCCAGATGACTGAGTACGAGTGATTGCACTAGGCTGCGGAAGACAGATCTTGGAAAGAATGGTCTTATTCTTTTCAGTTTCCACATGGAGTAGAACATCTTTTTGGTTGTGTTGTTCGCGTGAGTTTCGAGTGTTAGGTGGCGGTCGATAGTGACTCCAAGGAGTTTTAGAGTTTCTTAGATTGGCAGATTTAGTTTAGGTGTGGTAATAGCGGTAAATTTCTTCGTGTTGTATTGGGAGGTAAGTATGAGGCATTGAGTTTTTTCTGCGTTCAGTTTCAATCGGAATGCATCTGCCCAGGTATTCATGATGTGTAGACTTTGGTTGATTTCGTTGGGGATTTCATTAATGCCTTGTTTGAAAGGGATAAATATTGTTACAAATATAGCAAATCTACCATACAAAAGTAGCACGAATTCCTATGATTCAAACAACATGAATTCAACCTAAGAACAGGCAGCACTACAAACGTTACACGGGGTCCTCAAACTCCAACACACCTACTACAGGTAAAACAGAAAAACATGGGACTGCTACAGAGCTCTACATAGAAACTACATGCAAACATAACACGGCACCTTGGTCACACGCAACAAAACAGACAAACCCTCATCGAGTACAGAACAAGGGATCACAAATTAGAATTATAAAGACAAAATTTTGTTTCATTTATTTATGACATTTGTATCCCGCATCATCCCGAACAGATTTGGGTTCAATGTGGCTTACAATCAAGAAAAGCACTGAAAAAAGTGTTTTACAATTGAAATGTACTTTCAAGAATCATGAGACTAATACAAAATGGTCAACAGAAGTACGATTATGACCAGTAGGAGTAGGCAGCTTGATAGTAATACAGGGCCTCTTTTACAAAGCCGCTCTACTGATCCCCAATGCGGCAAATGACAGGGAGCCCATTCAATTCCCATGGGCATCCTCTAATTTGCTGCGCAGGAATATCTAGTGCAGCTTTGTAAAAGAAGACCACAGTGGTCAATTAATAGGAAAGGAATGGAAAAGAAAAATGAGACCATTATAATCCCTTTGTATCACTCTATGGTGCGACTGCACCTCAAATATTGTGTTCAATTCTGGTCACCACATCTCCTCAAAAAAGATATACTGGAATTAGAAAAGGTACAGAGAAGGGGGACGAAAATGATAAAGGGGATGGGACGGCTTCCCTATGAGGAAAGGCTAAAGCGGCTAGGGCTCTTCAGCTTGGAGAAAAGACAGCTGAGGGGAGAAATGATAGAGGTCTATAAAATAATGAGTGAAGTGAAACAGGTAGACGTGAATCGCTTGTTTACTCTTTCCAAGAATACTAGGACTAGGGGGCACACAATGAAGCTAGAAAGTAGTAAATTTAAAACGAATCGTAGAAAATATTTCTTCACTCAACTTGTAATTAAACTCTAGAATTCATTGCCAGAGAATGGTAGCTTAGCGGGGTTTAAAAAAGGTTTGGCTGGCTTCCTAAAGGAAAAGTCCATAGACCATTATTCAAATGGACTTGGGGAAAATCCACTTTTTATTTTTAGGGTAAGCAGCCTAAAATGTATTGTACTGTTTTGGGATCTTGCCAGGTACTTGTAGCCTGGATTGGCCACTGTTGAAACAGGATGCTGGGCTTAATGGACCTTCAGTCTATCACAGTATGGCAAAATATATGTACTGGTGTACTTATTATTTAGGAGTATACCAAGCACTGCTTATGCCTATATGCTGTTTTATTGTACCCTCTCTAGATCTCCGGGGGATCCGTGCCCACGGAGGTGAAGAGTGGGTTTCAGAAGGCTCATTTTAAGTCTGTTAAATGGAACCTCGGCTTTCTGACTCCTAGCACCTAAGTGCATCTTTGTGCATCTACGCTCCCACATTATGGGTAATTGGGTAGGAGTTTCCTCACTTATGTGAATATAATTTTGTTTGTGTAGGTGTTTTCAGAGAGATAGGTACGTAGCCAAAGAATGAGTAACACAACAAGGGAGATAGATGGTAATAATGATTTTAATTCTCACCCAATGCAAGTTCAATCAATCTGGCATGCTCATCAGTCAGAATCTCAGGTGGACCGACCGTAGTTCTGCCCTCTGGGTAGAGTTGGGGAAAATTCCAAACTCCGCCTACATTTGCAGATCTTAAATACTCTCTTCTGCCCATTAAACTCAAAGGGCACACAATTTTTTTCATATGTGAATCATACTTTCTGACAGTTAGCTCAACCGCAGATCGGAAACCCATTTCTCCCTCCTTTCACCTATTTCTTCATAACTAGCTTCCTGAGTTGTAAACAACTTCTGAGATACAGAGACCAGTGTTCATGTTTCATGAACAAGACGCCATCTTTACAAAAGCAGACTCCATTTTATGAACCTAACTTCTTACTATTTTAGCCATTAATTCCTCCATCTTGGCCCTTACACTGTATTTGAATGTCACACCAGATCCTGATAAGGCTTGCCAACCGGTCCTGCTTCCGCAAGCACTCAGCTGCAAGGCCATCATCGGATTTTCAGGCCTAGTCAGTGTTTTACAGCAGCTTAGGCTATAGAGCTCGGCCCACCACTATTTCAGTGGAGGGGTCTCAAGTTGTAACACATATTAACATTCCCCTCTTCACCCTATCTAATAGGGTGACACTAGGGTTGTCTAGCTTGGTACCATCCATTCCAGAAGGCATCCTGTAAAGCTATCAATTTAGAGAGTCTGATTGAAATCTGGTATGGCAAAAATTAGGTTCATAAAATGGAGTCTGCTTTTGTAAAGATGGCGTCTTGTTCATGAAACATGAACACTGGTCTCTGTATCTCAGAAGTTGTTTACAACTCAGGAAGCTAGTTATGAAGAAATAGGTGAAAGGAGGGAGGAATGAGGATTCGATCTGCGGTTAAACTAACTGTCAGAAAGTATGATTGACATATGAAAAAAAGTGTGCCCATTAAGTTTAATGGGCAGGACAGAGTATTTAAGATCTGCAAATCTAGGCGGAGTTTGGAATTTTCCCCAACTCTACCCAGAGGGCAGAACTACGGTCGGTCCACCTGAGATTCTGACTGATGAGCGTACCAGATTGATTGAACTTGCATTGGGTGAGAATTAAAATCATTATTACCATCTATCTCCCTTGTTGTGTTACTCATTCCTTGGCTACGTACCTATCTCTCTGAAAACACCTACACAAACAAAATTATATTCACATAAGTGAGGAAACTCCTACCCAATTACCCATAATGTGGGAGCGTAGATGCACAAAGATGCACTTAGGTGCTAGGAGTCAGAAAGCCGAGGTTCCATTTAACAGACTTAAAATGAGCCTTCTGACACCCACTCTTCACCTCCGTGGGCACAGGTTCCCCGGAGATCTAGAGAGGGTACATTAAAACAATGCCTAGTGCCTCCACCCCCATGTTAACTCTGGCTCCCCCCAAAATGTCAGGTCTGGCTACGCCCCTGGAGACCACCACAGACTTCTGCTAGCAAAGAGACAAGCACTATTTATTTTTAGGTAAAGTTCAAACATGCAGAAAAGCAGCTCCAAGAATTCAGTTTATTGAGTGAAGATATTCGTCTCCCTCGCTTTCTTGTAATTTGCTTTAATTAATGTGGGCGATATGCAGTGCTCAATAAAGCAGCTTTAATTGTCCACTTAAAGGTCACTAAGAACAGCTGCCAGCTTGTGGCATACTGCATAACCTACCCCATTGCTCCCCTACCCATCCTCACTCCATTCACTTCCATTTTCTGCTTAACATCAGCTCAGCAAGTGATTTTTTTTATATAGGCTTGTCAAAAAAAATGTAAAACCATTTCATTTGCAGGTGGAAATGATTAAAAAATGGTCTGTGAATTCTTACTGTGTGTTCCAAACCTTCATTCACTTGTCCCGAAGGGTTAAGTGACTTCACAAGATCCCTTCTCCCATGGCAGGGGCAGAGGCCCCCGCAGCAAGAAATGCCAGGTCTGGAAGAAAATAGCTAAGAAAAAATTCCCCAAGGAAGGGCAGGAACACTCTGAAGCAGTAGATTAGAAACTGACTTTGTTTTGGGTGCAGGGTGTCATTTCCTTTATTGCTAAACACAGCTATTAAGGCAGTAGTGGGGGAAAAAAAAAAGAATTTAAAGGATAATTGTTAAGTGATCTCATCCTAAGTAAGCCATGGGGAATCTTTTGTTAGCCATTTTCTTCCAGCGTAGAGATCTTGGTGCTCAAGTGGCCTCCACTGGTTATAAAAGATGGGGGTCAGACTTTAGCGATATTCTAAATTTGACTCTGACTTTGGAAGGTGAATTATTCCAGTTCCTTTAATGGTAAATTTGGGGTTTGAACTGGATAGAAAGAAGGTATTAAGGAGGTTGTTAAGTGCGGTACGTTTTGCAGTTACCACATGATAGATATTCAAAGTGATGTAAACAGCCAGATATGGCTTCTAACCATTAAAATTGATTGTCTGGGGATAACTGGGTATACTCAACAACTCAACCAGAAAACTTGCTAGTAGCAAGGTTTCTGGTTGAGTTGTTGAGCATAATCATTGAAACCGATCCTTCAAGGATACCCAGAGTTTGGATAGGATAACTGGGTATAGTCAGACAGTGCTGCTAAAAATGTCCAGTTACTGCCTCAGCTGGAGTTAGCCATTTTGTGGGCATTCCCGGGGCGCAGGTAGCACTTAGCTGATGTTAGCGCCTACCATATAAACAGGACCGCATAAAACACAGTTCTGTCTTTATGCAGTTCACCGGCTATGTTTTCACCACCTGCGTCTATCTGGAAAGTCAATTCTGGAGCCCAGACGTGACCCCAGCACTGAATTTCTGAAGGCAGCGCCAGCGGCGGTCAGCAAAACGCTAAGCCCTGCCGGCTAAATATCTACCTCTACGTTCGTATATCACCTTTCTCTTCTAATCAAAGCGCTTTACAATAAAAAAAAAATGAAAAACAGAAAGGGAAAGGAACAGCAGAAAATGATAGAAAAGCTCACACATCCAGACCAGTCATATACATTCATTAGCTTAAAAATATATAGATGAAAGCACAGCAGCAAAATTCCTCAGATTAAATTAAAGCTCCCAGAAATGCTTCTTGGGAAAAAAAGCCTTTAGCTTCCCTTTGAATTGTTTTAAAAAGAAACCTCCATAGGTAACTCCACCGGCAAGTGGTTCCACAACACTGGAGTCTGCCAAAAGAAAGGCCTTTCTCTAGTAGCCACCAACCAGGCGTAAGAATTATTGGGCGGTATTTCACCTCAGAATCATAGGCTTCAGATAGGGCAGCAGACCCATATATAAGATCTGATCCACCAAAATTAAGATCTTATAGCAGTGGTTCCCAAACGTTTTCAGTTCACGGCACCCTTAGTGTCCGAGCAATTTTTTGCGGCACTTCCCCCCCCCCCCCCCCCCCCCATACGGTCACATAGGTCTCCACCCCCCACCACCACATAGGTCTCCCTTTCCCTGCAGCCCCCTCCTCCCAGATAGTCCAGCACATCTCTTCCTTCCCTGCAGCTTCCCTTCCTTCCGTAAGTCCAGCAACACCTCTGTCTTCCCCAAATCTAGTATCACTCACTACCTTCCTTCCCACAGGTCCAGGATTGCTGCCGCTTCCTTCTCCTTCCTCCGCTGCAGTGCTTGCAGCTTGCATTTTCAGGCGGTCTGCGATTTACACAGGCACTTCAGGGCCTTCCCTCTGCCACATCCAACCCTCTCTGATGCAACTTCCTGTTGTGAGGGCAGGACGAGGCAGAGGGAAGGCCCAGGAGGGCCTGTGTGAATCACAGACAGCCTGAAAATGTAAGCTGCAAGCACTGCAACAGCGGAAAAGGGGGAAGAAGGAGGAAGCAGCAGATTCCGGACCTGCGGGAGGGGAAAGCAGGGAGTGATGCTAGATTCTGGGTGTCTTGAGGTCACCATCTTGGTTCGGGTGCTGGCGAGAGGAAGGTCAGGATTTGCTGTGGTGCACCAGGTTGCCGTGGCACACAGTTTGGGAGCCACTGTCTTACAGGATGCCCTAATATTCAACTGGCAACCAATGAAACTGTTTATATAATGGAGTCACATGCTCCCTATCTCCTACACCCACCAGCAATCTAATAGCACAATTTTGCAAGGTCCTTAGTCGCCTCCACAAATATTGAGACAAATCCAAATATAACACCTTCTCCTTTAAAAATTCAGGAACTACATCTGAGCATGCTCGATGGCCTGATAACCAATATTCAAAACCACTTGATGGCTCCTTATCCACCCATCAATCATTAATAAAGAACGACTCCATGTAATGTAGTGTAGGACAAACCCTATATAAATAATGTGTATTGCCCCCAGCAGAGGGAGATCACTGCCACCTAGAACCCACTACACCACCACCGATGGCCCAGGGTACGTCCTGTGTGGGTGGTCGGGAGGATGGGGGAAGATAGATCTGAGAAGGGGGGCTGGGTCTGTGTGCTGGGGAGGGACCTAATGTTGTGATCAGCATGTGAATGGGCCCTTGATGTTGCAATCAGGGTGTGGGAGGAGCTTTGATGTTGCTGTCAAGGTGCAGGAGAGAGAGGAGGGCAAAGGTGACCAGGAGGCTAGCGAGGAGATCTGATGTGCAGAGGCGCTGGGTGGATCAGATCATGGGGACATATGAAAGAGGGTATGCCACCATGGTAGTACTACTGGTAGTTATTTATTCTATGGAAGCCGGTGACCATGGATAGACAGCGGCCACACTACCAGATTGCAGGCTACCACCTCGTCTTGAGGTGACAGTAAGTTTGGCTGCTCTTTCAGCAATTCTGTCACAGCTGGCCACACCTCTTCCAACCTCTGTGATGCCAAGACCCAGCTCACTCCATGTTAGGCAGCTAATGTGGCATTTTTAACACAAAGGTAATACAAGCCTGCACTACTATCTACCACATTGTTAATGTCACGTTAGCCGATCGATACAGCTTGTTAGTTTCCACATTTGGTTTAAAGAACTTTGCTTGACTCACAAAGTGCTTCATGTAGGAACTCCTTTATATCCAGGGCTTTTTTTGAGGGGGTACTGAGTACCGGCACCTTTTCCATCGTCTGCTAAATTTGACCCATGGACCCCAAGTTTTAATGAAAGAGCTCAGGCTCTACACACCAATTCTGCCTTGTCATAGACTCTTTGAGTGGTTGCAGGGGGCCTGGTTATTGTGGAGTGGGTCCCTCAGTGATCACCCCACCCCTGAAGGGTGGACTGGCATTTGAGTACTGGCACCTTTTCCATCGTCTGCTAAATTTGACCCATGGACCCCAAGTTTTAATGAAAGAGCTCAGGCTCTACACACCAATTCTGCCTTGTCATAGACTCTTTGAGTGGTTGCAGGGGGCCTGGTTATTGTGGAGTGGGTCCCTCAGTGATCACCCCACCCCTGAAGGGTGGACTGGCATTTGAGTACTGGCACCTTTTCCATCGTCTGCTAAATTTGACCCATGGACCCCAAGTTTTAATGAAAGAGCTCAGGCTCTACACACCAATTCTGCCTTGTCATAGACTCTTTGAGTGGTTGCAGGGGGCCTGGTTATTGTGGAGTGGGTCCCTCAGTGATCACCCCACCCCTGAAGGGTGGACTGGCATTTGAGTACCGGCACCTTTTCCATCGTCTGCTAAATTTGACCCATGGACCCCAAGTTTTAATGAAAGAGCTCAGGCTCTACACACCAATTCTGCCTTGTCATAGACTCTTTGAGTGGTTGCAGGGGGCCTGGTTATTGTGGAGTGGGTCCCTCAGTGATCACCCCACCCCTGAAGGGTGGACTGGCATTTGAGTACCGGCACCTTTTCCATCGTCTGCTAAATTTGACCCATGGACCCCAAGTTTTAATGAAAGAGCTCAGGCTCTACACACCAATTCTGCCTTGTCATAGACTCTTTGAGTGGTTGCAGGGGGCCTGGTTATTGTGGAGTGGGTCCCTCAGTGATCACCCCACCCCTGAAGGGTGGACTGGCATTTGAGTACCGGCACCTTTTCCATCGTCTGCTAAATTTGACCCATGGACCCCAAGTTTTAATGAAAGAGCTCAGGCTCTACACACCAATTCTGCCTTGTCATAGACTCTTTGAGTGGTTGCAGGGGGCCTGGTTATTGTGGAGTGGGTCCCTCAGTGATCACCCCACCCCTGAAGGGTGGACTGGCATTTGAGTACCGGCACCTTTTCCATCGTCTGCTAAATTTGACCCATGGACCCCAAGTTTTAATGAAAGAGCTCAGGCTCTACACACCAATTCTGCCTTGTCATAGACTCTTTGAGTGGTTGCAGGGGGCCTGGTTATTGTGGAGTGGGTCCCTCAGTGATCACCCCACCCCTGAAGGGTGGACTGGCATTTGAGTACTGGCACCTTTTCCATCGTCTGCTAAATTTGACCCATGGACCCCAAGTTTTAATGAAAGAGCTCAGGCTCTACACACCAATTCTGCCTTGTCATAGACTCTTTGAGTGGTTGCAGGGGGCCTGGTTATTGTGGAGTGGGTCCCTCAGTGATCATCCCACCCCTGAAGGGTGGACTGGCATTTGAGTACTGGCACCTTTTCCATCGTCTGCTAAATTTGACCCATGGACCCCAAGTTTTAATGAACGAGCTCAGGCTCTACACACCAATTCTGCCTTGTCATAGATTCTGTGACTGGTTGCAGGGGTCCTGGCTATTGTGGGGTGGGTCCCTCAGTGATCACCCCACCCCTGAAGGGTGGCCTGGCATTTGAGTACCGGCACCTTTTTTGCTAGAAAAATTGCACTGTTTATATCTCTCCTCAGTTATGATCCCCTTACAGATGTAATTGCACTCTTCATTCTCTGGATGCCTATCATTTACTTCTACCCTTGGTTTAAAAAAAAAAAAAAAAAGCACATGAATCCAGTAGAGGTTCTGCTTTTCTTCATTTTTCATTCTGGGTGTATTCTGTTCTATTATTGTTTTTCCAATTAATTTTATTTTTCTTTTAACATTAATTTTATTGTAAACTGCTTTGGCTGGTTTGTTTTTGTTTTTTGTTTTTTTTGTTTGTTTTATTTACAGAAAAGGTGGTATATCAAAACTTTTAATAAACATAAACATAGTATAAAGGGCCTCATAGTTTCCAAGTTTATTTATAATTTAATATGCTACCAATCAGAATTCTTATCTTAGAGGGGAAGTTAGCAACGTATCACTCCATGGTGCGACCTCACCTTGAGTACTGCGTTCAATTCTGGTCGCCGTATCTCAAAAACGATATAGCAGAATTGTAAAAGGTTCAAAGAAGAGCGACCAAAATAATAACGGGGATGGAACTCCTCTCGTATTAGGAAAGGCTAAAGAGGTTAGGGCTCTTCAACTTGGAAAAGAGACAGCTGAGGGGAGATATGATTGAGGTCTAAAAAATTCTGAGTGGTGTACAATGGGTAGACGTGAATTGATTTTTCACTCTTTCAAAAAGTACAAAGACCAGGGGACACTCAATGAAATTACTTTTAAAAACAAATAGGAGGAAATACTTGTTCACTCAAAGAATAGTTAAGCTGTGGTAACGGTGATTAGCTTATCTGGGTTTACAAAAGGTTTAGACAAATTCCTGGAGGAAAAGTCCATGGTTATTGAGATGGCCATTGGGGAAGCCACTGCATGGAATGTGGCCACAATTTGGGTTTGTGCCAGGCACTTGTGACCTGGATTGGCTACTGCTGGAAAGAGGATACTGGGCTAGATGGACCATTGGTCTGACCCAATATGGCTATTCTTATGTTCTTAATTAGGTAGTGTAAGGAGGATGTAGAGGGAAAGCAGAGAAGAGCTGACAGGGGCAGTAAGCCAAGAAAGGAAGAGCACCCTCTGACGGGAAAAGGGGGTAGGAGACTTGCGAGAAGGGAAGAGAACTACAGAACCCAGCAGCACTTGCAAGGGAGGAAGGAACAAGAGAAACAGCACTACAACTCCCAGGAGGTGATTGGGAGATGGAGGATAATCAGGTGGAGGAGCAGCACCTGGGAGAGAGGGTGGGGGAAGACTGAACTAGGAGAGAAAAGTGAAAATGTCATGAAGGAGGCTGAGGTGGAGCAAATGGAGTTCTTTTGCTCAGGACAAAGGGAGATGAAAAAGGAAGAGACTGCAGAGGGAAGCCAGAGATGTGGGGCCGCTCAGTGACAATGCCTAGATGCGGTCTGGCTTCATGGAACTGTGGGAATTAATTACCTGAAGGAGGTCAGTCTGAACATTTGTGGGAGGTTGTCAGAGGGTTGGTGTCTGACAAGCGAGGGTGGTGAAAATGCCTCTATCTCCTAGGCAGTAAGAGAAAGGAGAAGAGGAATTGACTGAACCACAGGTTTATCCCAAGTCATTAACTAATTCTAAAACTGAACGGTTATGGATCTTTGAGTGTGGGAGAAGTGAAACAAGGTGCACAGAGACTAGCAGCTGTAATACAGCGGGCAGACTGGTTTTCTCTGATACCGTTGGGGAACTAGTACTGTGAATAGTCGCTTGTTACAAATAAGCAGAAGCAGTTCTCCTAAGGTGATGGATTAGCCCCAATTGTGTGGGTGAAAAAGGACAGCACGGAGAGGTGTCGAGGGGCGAGCGGACAGCACTGAGAGGTGTCGAGACAAAAGCGGACAGCACGAAGAGGTGCCTGCTGACAGTAGTTACAATAAAATAAAGCAGGGGTGTAGCCAGACAACAGATTTTGGGTGGGCCTAAGCAAGAAGTAGGTTGGCACCAAGTGTTCTCCCCCTCTCCTCCACTACAACCAGAAAAATATCTCAGCTGGTGGGAAAACGCTTCTTTCCACCTTGGCAGTCTGCAGCAGCCATGCACTGAAAACTGAGCATGTGCAAGTGCCGATATCATGGAGAGTAACGTTTTCATTACCATCAGGGGGTAGTCTTCTGCTGGTAAAGCTTGGGATCCCTACCAGCTACTGCTAAACATGTGCTACTGCTGGGTGGGTCTGAGCCCTAAGTGGGTGGGCCCCGGCCCACCCAGACCCACCTGTGGCTGCGCCACTGAAATAAAGTAGGAAATACGTTAGAATATTTTACAATAGGAAAGAGAAGAAGCAGTTCTTCACTTCAGGACCCACATGTCTCACATTGGACATGAGACACTATCCAGTTTATAATCGAAAGACAAAAACGCCTATATTGCGACCTAAATCGGGAGATAGGCGTTTATCTCCCAAAAACGAATAACGCGGTATAATCGAAAGCCGAACTTGGACGTTTTCAACTGCACTCCATCGCGGGGGCGTGTCGAAGGCGTGGTGAAGGCGGAACTGGGGCGTGGTTATCGGCCGATCAGAGATGGGCGCCTTTCGCCGATAATGGAAAAACAATATGCGTTTTTAGCGAGAATTTAGGGCACTTTTCCTGGACCCTGTTTTTCCACGAATAAGGCCCCAAAAAGTGCCCTAAATGACCAGATAACCACTGGAGGGAATCGGGGATGACCTCCCCTGACTCCCCCAGTGGTCACAAACCCCCTCCCACCACAAAATATGCCGTTTCACAACTGTTTATTTTCACCCTCAAATGTCATACCCACCTCCCTGGCAGCAGTATGCAGGTCACTGGAGCAGTTATTAGGGGGTGCAGTGGACTTCAGGCAGGTGGACCCAGGCCCATCCCTCCCCTACCTGTTACAATTGTGCTGCTTAATGCTTATTAGTCGTCTAACCCCCCAAACCCACTGTACCCACATGTAGGTGCCCCCCTTCACCCCTTAGGGCTATAGTAATGGTGTAGACTTGTGGGCAGTGGGTTTTGAGGGGGATTTGGGGGGCTCAACACACAAGGGAAGGGTGCTATGCACCTGGGAGCTCTTTTACCTTTTTTTTTTGTTTTTGTAAAAGTGCCCCCTAGGGTGCCCGGTTGGTGTCCTGGCATGTGAGGGGGACCAGTGCACTACGACTCCTGGCCCCTCCCACGAACAAATGCCTTGGATTTATTCGTTTTTGAGCTGGGCGCTTTCATTTTCCATTATCACTGAAAAACAAAAACGCCCAGCTCACAAATTGTCGAATAAAACATGGACGTCTATTTTTTTCGAAAATACGGTTCGGTCAGCCCCTTCACGGACCCGTTCTTGGAGATAAACGCCCATGGAGATAGACGTTTTCGTTCAATTATGCCCCTCCATGAGACAATCTTTTAGTCTGAAAGATCTTAGGTCCTCTTTTATCAAGCTGCGGTAGCAGTTCGGCACTACAGTGCCAACGGAACCCATTCAAAGTGAGTTGGGCTTTGTCAGCATTACTGCACCGGGAGCCCCTAGCATGGCTTGATAAAAGAAGCCCTTAATTTCTGAATTCAGCAGAAAATTGACGTTACTGATTCTACCGCTATCAGTTATGCCGGGCCCCGGCTTTGGAATACACTTCCCGCTCCCCTCTGTTCTGAATCATCTTGCACAAAACTTAAAACCTATCTCTTTACTACAGTTTACGGTTCAAATTAGTATTAATGTATGTATTATCTCAACTGTCTTTTACTTTGTAATGGCGATCTCATCCTAAGTAAACCGCACGGATGCCATTTTGGCCATTTGCGGTATATCACGTTTTCTTTTTTGTAAATATATAAATAAATGTTTGAAGTGACGTTTCAAAGCCCACACAGGACAGCAGGTTGTTTCAGAGGGTTTTGTTATATAGATCTGAGTTCTCCTAGTGAGCAATAGGATATTAGCAGTCAAGATAGAAAAGGGGGAATAACTGAGTAATGAATTTTGGGGGTCTTTTACGAAAGATTAGCTCGAGTTATCTGCAGCAGGTCCCATTTTATTCCTATGGGCCCTGCTGCAGATAACTCAAGCTAATCTTTATTAAACGACCACCTGTTATGGGCATAATCGAAAGAGAAGGGCGCCCATCTTTCGACACAAATCGGGAGATGGGCATCCTTCTCCCAAGGTCGCCCAAATCGGCATAATCAAAAGCCGATTTTGGGCATCCTCAACTGCTTTCCGACACGGGGATGACCAAAGTTCCCAGGGGCGTGTTGGCAGCGTACCGAAGGCGGGACGGAGGCGTGCTTAAGAGATGGGCGTCCTTGGCTGATAATGGAAAAAAGAAGGGCGTCCCTGATGAGCATTTGGCCGACTTTACTCGGTCCATTTTTTTTCACGACCAAGCCTCGAAAAAGTGCCCGAACTGACCAGATGACCACCAGAGGGAATTGGGGATGACCTCCCCTTACTCCCCCAGTGGTCACCAACCCCCTCGCACCCAAAAAATTAAAAAACATTTTTCCAGCCTCTATGCCAGCCTCAAATGTCATACCAAGCTCCATCGCAGCAGTATGCAGGTCCTTGGAGCAGTTTTTAGTGGGTGCAGTGCACTTCAGGCAGGCGGATTCAGGCCCATCCCCCCCTACCTGTTACACTTGTGCTGGTAAATGTAAGCCCTCCAAAACCCACCACAAAACCACTGTACCCACATCTAGGTGCCCCCCCTTCATCCCTAGGGGCTATGGTAGTGGTGTATGGGAGTGGATTTTGGGGAGTGGGTTTGGGGGGCTCAGCACACAAGGTAAGGGAGCTATGCACCTGAGAGCAATTTGTGAAATCCACTGCAGTGCCCTCTAGAGTGCCCGGCTGGTGTCCTGGCATGTCAGGGGGACCAGTGCACTACGAATGCTGGCTCCTCCCACGACCAAAGGGCATGGATTTGGTCGTTTTTGAGATGGGCGTCCTCGGTTTCCATTATGGGCAAAAACCGAGGTCGCCCTTCTCTAAGGTCGACAATCTCAACATTTAGGTTGACTATCTCTAAGGTCGACCTAAATGTTGAGATTTGGGCATCCCCGACTGTATTATCGAAACGAAAGATGGACGCCCATCTTGTTTCAATAATATGGGTTGCCCTGCCCCTTCTCAGCGCCGTCCTTAGAGATGGGCGCCCTTAGAGATGGTCATCCCCGTTCAATTATCCCCCTCTTTTTGAACTAGGGTGAGGATCTTACATTTGATTCGGTGGGAGATTGGTAACCAATGGTAGCAATGGAGTGACATGGTCATATTGCTTGACATTTGTAATGAGTTTTACTGCCCCGTTTTAAATGAGTGGGAGTCATTGAAGATCTGCTATCATTTATTACAATTTGATATACTTCCTAGTTTAATCAGATCTTAGTGGTTTAAGTTAAATAAATAATAAAATGAAATAGAACTCCAATTAGAAGATCGGAAAGTCCTAACACAGACAAACCAGAAACAATTATCATAAAATCACAACAATAACAATAGCTATGTTTTATCATGCAGATACCATCAATGAATCCTCCTCCTCTCACCATCAGGCTGCACACCAAAAACCTTCATTAAAAAAAAGTTTTCAGCTGACTTTTGAACTTTCCAGATTTCCCTCTGCTAAAATCAAGCCTATTCCATAGCATAGGGCCAACCAAAAGAATGTGCTCTTGTGCATGGACTCCCATATAGCCTTAGCAACTGATCAGGGCTTGGGGGAGAAAAACAGGGCAGCTGCCCTAGGTCCCAGCAGCTCCAGGGGGCCCCTATGACCTTCCAACTCTTCCCCTTCTCGCCACCCTGATCTGCCTCCCTTCCCAATCTATCTTACATCGTGTTTCTGTTCACAGGGAGCTGCCGCCGTGGCAATGATTCTGATATGCTGCATGCTGCTGCCCCAGCACTGTCCTTCTGCCATGTTCTGCCCAGGCAGAAATGAGAAGTTGCATCAGAGGTGGGCAGAATGCAGCAAAAGAACAGCACTGGGGAAGCTGCAGGCAGTGTATCAAAATTGCTGCTATACCGACAACCCCCTATGAAAAGAAATGCAAGTAAGGTAGATAGGGAAAATGAGAGGAAGGAGGTGGTGAGAAGGGGAAAAGATGGCAGACAGTGAGGGCCCCCTGGAGTTGTTTTAAAGTAAACTGGGGGGGGGGTAGGATTTTGAGAGAGAGGAGGACATGCCATACTGGAAGTGGGGGATAGGGGATGGAAGAAGAAATGATGGGTCTGGGGAGGGAAAGAGAGATGGCAGACAATGGAATGGAGGGAAGGAACAGAGAGGGAGAGATGTTGAACCCTGGGATGGTGGGGAGGGAGGCAGAGATGCTGCCTGAGAGAGCATTCAGGAAGAAAGAGAGAGATGTTGGTTCAGGGGATGAAAGGGAGGGAAGAAGAGAGAGGTGCTGAAAAAGAGGAGGGAGGGGAAGAGATGCTGGTTCATGTGGGGTGGAGGGAACAACAACAGGAATAAGACAGGGAGCAATACTGGACCATTGGGGGGGATAGAGGGGGGAAGAGATGATGGACCATGGAGGGGGAAGGGAAGAGGGATGGAACAGGAAGATGATGGGTTGGAGGAAAAGGGACAGGGAGATGTCAGGCCATGAGGATAGGAAAAGGAGAGGAGATACTGGGCTACAAGAGGGGAGGGAGGGAGGGAGAGGGAAGGGGAATACTGGAAATGGTGAAACCATGGTGCAGAGGCCAAGAGGGGGTGGCAAGATGATGAGTGAGAGGAGGATAGTGAATACAGAGGTAGAAATATAATGGGGAGAAGATGAAAGATGGAAGGGAATAGCAGGCTGGGGAAGGAGTGAGATGGGAAGTGTCAACTAGGGAATGAGAGAAGATAGACAGTTGATAGGTAGCTGAAAAGTTATAAGAAGGAAAAGGGTGAGAAAAAATGTGAAATTTGATTGAACAGAGAGGCTGAAAAGAAAAAAATGAGGACAGAGCTGTAAAGAAAAGATCAATATATCAGAGACAGGTATACTGAGGGAACAGGACAAGACAGGAGAGAGGAGAAAAGACAAATGGACAACAGCCACTGGAAAGAGAAGTAGCAGAAGGCAGACAGGAAAGCAGAAAAATAGAAACTAGGACCAACATAAAATCTGTAAGTGGTTCAAAGTTTTTGTTTTTTTTCTGAGCATGTACACTGAGAGGAGGGCATGACTGCAATGATGTGTGCATAATTATCAGGTAACCTGGGATTTCTACAGCTAAAAGCCATTTCACTGGCTGATGGTTCAAACAGTAGATTCAAAGAGGAAGTTTAGGTGTGTTGAAGAGCTGGTAAGTGAAAATCTGATTGCTTTTTTGTGTGTAATTACTGTTTATTTCTTATATATCTCCACCATTCATGATGTATTGTAAGCCACATTGAGCCTGCAAAGAGGTGGGAAAATGTGGGATACAAATGCAATAAATAAATAAATAAACATGACGGAAAAATAAAATGTCCAAACAACAAAGGTAGAAAAAAGTGTTTTCTTTTGAATTTATTAACTAGAATATGTTAACTTTGGGATATCTGCATTGTACATGTCTTTGTATTGTGTTCAGTGGCATAGTCAGATGGTTGATTTTATGGGGGTGGGGGGTAGGCAGGGCTGAACCCAAAAGTGGGTGGGCCCAACTTTTCTCGCTGACTTTTCTCCTGCTGTTGGTCTTTGAACATTTCTGGCCAATGCTGCAAACTATTGCCAAGAACAAGGAGCAAAGCACTCTGGAGGACTATATGAAGGGGCTACGGGTCTTTCACAAACAGTGACAGGAGCTGAGCTCCACCATGTCCTTTGTACCCTGGGTGAGAAGATGGAAAATGAGGAAGTGGAGATGCTCTTGGCTGGACATAAGGATTCGAATGGCTGTACCAATTATGAAGAGCTGGTCCAAGCAGCAATGAGTGCCTGATGCTTTTGAGGACGACCATTTCCAGCTCTGTTCTGTTCTATTTTGAAATACCTTTTTGTTAGTTGTACTTCCTGAACACCTACTTAAGCTGCACCTCTCTGCATACATGCACCCCTTCTGGCAGATGGGAAGGAGCTCTGTGTTGATTGCAAAGCATAAATACCTGAACTGGCGGAGATCTCCAGGCCCCTCTAGGTGAAGGTTTTCTCCTCCTTTGCTGCTCACGGCAGCCAGAACTCTCCAAGCTCTGCAGCCAGTGGCAGTGTCCCTGAGCTGCTGTCACTGCTGCTGGCCCACTCCTGTGTATGCTCGGTTTTTGCACATGTGGGGGACAGCAGTGGCGGCGGCGGCAGCTTGAGAACACAACCGCCAGCTGCAGAGCTTGGAGAGCTCTGGCTACTAGACTGGAGGAGAAGATGTCTTCAGGTGGTGCGGATTGGGGATCCCTGCCAGCCACAGCATGGGTGGCGGTTAATTTGGAGGGGCCTGAGTCCAAAGTGGGAGGACCCAGCCCCCATGGATTTGCCACTGTGTCCAGTATAATAGGAAGTACATTTCTCTTTTTATTTCTGCAATGTTGTAGTACTTGCCGAGTTTAACTTCTTGGGGATCCCAGTTCAATTTTGGTCTTCGTATTTTATTTCTAATTTATGATCCTTTGTTCTTTATTTTATTTATTTATGCATTCTTGTATCCCACTATTATCCAAAAACAAGTTTTGGTTCAAAGTGGCTTCCAGTTTACCTTTTGGTGGAGTTACAATAGTGTTGTGTAATGTGAAGAGGGCATCTATAGTTCGTGTGGATATTCATATAGTTTTTAAAGAAATAGATTTGAAGAGGAAAAGGTAGTGGTAGCTACACCCTATGCCTGGAATAAACTTCCTGAGCCCCTACGTCTTGCCCCATCCTTGGCCACCTTTAAATCTAGACTGAAAGCCCACCTCTTTAACATTGCTTTTGACTCGTAACCACTCGCCTCCACCTACCCTCCTCTCTTCCTTCCCGTTCACATTAATTGATTTGATTTGCTTACTTTATTTCTTGTCTATTAGACTGTAAGCTCTTTGAGCAGGGACTGTCTTTCTTCTATGTTTGTGCAGTGCTGCGTACGCCTTGTAGCGCTATAGAAATGCTAAATAGTAGTAGTAGTAGTAGTAGCAACATTCCATCTAGAATCTCCAATAGTAGTAGACTTTGCGCCTTCTGTCTCGCTGCACCCTATGCCTGGAATAAACTTCCTGAGCCCCTACGTCTTGCCCCATCCTTGGCCACCTTTAAATCTAGACTGAAAGCCCACCTCTTTAACATTGCTTTTGACTCGTAACCACTTGTTACCACTCGCCTCCACCTACCCTCCTCTCTTCCTTCCCGTCCACATTAATTGATTTGATTTGCTTACTTTATTTATTTTTTGTCTACTAGATTATAAGCTCTTTGAGCAGGGACTGTCTTTCTTCTATGTTTGTGCAGCGCTGCGTATGCCTTGTAGTGCTATAGAAATGCTAAATAGTAGTAGTAGTAGAAGTACTTTTGTGTTCAATTGTAGAGTTTTGGTGATATTTATTCATACAGTTTTTGAAGAGGTAGATTTGAATGGAAGGCAACAATATCTTTGTGGCTAGCTGTAGAATGTTTTGAAGAGGTAGGTTTCCATTTCTTTTCTGAATTGGAGGAGATTTTTGATGGTTTTTGGTATCGAGTTCCACCATTTGGAACCCAGGTAGCTAAATCCTGCTGTGTAGATAGTTTTGTAGATGGTGTTTTTGCAGTCAGGTAGATGTAGGAGTAAGTCATTTCTGTTTTCTGGGCTGGAATTTCATGAGGATATTTTAAGCATATATTCGGGTGCCAGTCCAAATAGTATCTTGAAGATTAGGGTGCTCGCTTTGAAAAATATTCTTGCCTTTCCTGGTAGCCAATGTAGTGTTTCAAGCAGTGGTGTTGCTCTTTTGTATTTCGATTTATTGAAAATCAGTCTTGCTGCCGTGTTTTGGACTGTTTGCACCGATTTTAGTGTGTTTTTCTTGCACCCTACGTATGCTGCATTGCAGTAGTCTAGTTGCGATAGTATCATTGATTGGACCAGTATCCAGAAAAATTGTCTAGGGAAATAATCTCTTATTCTTCTCACTTTCCATAGTATTCTGAAGCATTTTGATGTTGCTGTTGATATTTGATTGTCCAGTGTTAGATGTTTGTCAAGAATGATTCCTAGTATTTTAAGTTGTGTTTCAATGTGGTATGTTTGTTGGTTGATTGTGAATTTTTGGTAGGGTTGTGTTGACTGGATAGTACTAGGAATCTGGTTTTGTCTCTGTTCAGTTTGAGTTTGAAAATTGTTGCCCATTCTTCCAAGAAGTCCAATCCTTTTTTTTTTTTTTTTTTTTTGTCCTGTATGTTTGTGATATTGTTTTGGAATGGTATTAAGATGGTGATGTCATCTGCATATATAGATTGGTTGAAACCCATTACTTCCAGTTTGTTTTCTGAGTGGTGCCATCATTATTTTGAACAGTATTGGTGATATTGGCGACCCTGTGGTACCCCGCACTCGGAGATCCATGAGGCTCATATTTGGTTGGACATCTTTACAATGTAGGATCTGGCCTTTAGGAAGCCATTGAACCATGTTGCCACTGCACCACTGATTCCTATGTTGTTAAGAAGTGTCATTAGTGTGGTGTGGTCTACTAGGTCAAACACACTTAACACATCGAATTGTAGTAGTAATACATTTTGTCCTTGGCATATTATGCTTCTTAATTTCATTAACAGGTTGGTTATGTCCATTTCACTGCTTTTTGTGTTACTTGCTCTTCCACCATTTTGGTCAGTAGAGGTATTGAGGCTACTGGTCTATAATTTGTGATATTGCTGACTTGCTGGTAGTGTTTTGGGGGAAGGTGTGAGTACTATGTCGCCTCTGTCTGTTGGAAATTGACCTCTTTCAAACATGTATGTGATGTGTTGGGTGAGGTACTTAATGAACCAGTCTGGTGGGTTTTTCATCATGTAGTTGGGGCATTTATCAAGTAGACAGTATGCATATGTGTATTTTGTCAATAGTGTCTGGGTGGTTTGAACATGGTCCATATTCTGTCTGCTGCAGTATGGTTGTCATGTGTTTCACATTCCTGTAGGTAGTCTTTGATGTTTATTTGTGCTTTTGCAAGGTTTAATCTTGTGTTTCTTTTGTTTTTGAAGTATTGTGCAAGCTCGTCTGCAGTTGGTGGTGTTTCAGTTGTTGACAATATGTTCTGGGTTTTCAGTAGTTTGTTCATGAGTTCAAATATTTTTTTCATATTGGTCTGGTCGAGGTTCATATATGTACTGTAGTGTTCTGCTTTCACTTTCTTTATGCTGTTTGTGTATGTTCTTATGGCTTTTCTCCATCTGGTTTTGTTTGCATCTGTTTTGTTTTTGGCCCATGCTCTTTCAAGTTTCCTACAGAGTTTCTTCATGGGTAGTAGTTTCCCATTAAACCAGGGACATGGTTGTTTTGTGATTTTTGTTTTGAGTGGTGCTATTTTGTTTAGTGTGTGTTCACTTGTTTTGTCCCAGTTTCTCATGAACTGTTTATCCTTAGGTGGTATGTCGTTGAGTTCATTTATTGTTGTAGTCCAGAATGTGTAGTTGTCTACTTTTCCTCTGGTTGTGAATGTGTGTTGGGTTCTTGGCTCTCTTTTCTTGCTGTTTTCTTTCCATTGTAGTGTGGAAGTGAGCTTGGTGTGGTCTGACCAATGTACCTCTTCCTATGTGTGGTTTGTGAACATGTGGTTGTTACTCATTGAGAATCTGTGGGCTAGTATGTCTAATTGGTGTCCTTTTGCGTACGATGAGGCTCCTTGTGCTGTTGTGAAGTTCCATTGGTTTATGAAGTTCATTAGTGTTCTGGTGTTTGTGTCATTTTGTTTTTCTAGGTGCGGGTTTATGTCACCTATTAGTAGGACATTTGGGTGATTGGTGCAGATGTTTGATATGAAGTTTGTGAAATCATCTTGGGCATTTGTCCAGCTTCCTGGAGGGCAGTAGAATAATGTGATGCATAGTTGGTCAGTTAGTGTTGGTGATTTTGCATGCCAGGATTTTGATTGTTGAGGAGGTGTGTTTTTGCGACAGGTTCTGCTGTGAAGGAGGATTTGTATATTATTGCAACACCTCCTCCCCTCCTTTTGGTTCTGTTGATATGTATTATTTTGTATCCTGGTGGGCATAGGTGTAGTAGTGCAGGGTCATCTTCAAGGTGCAGCCATGTTTCAGTTATGAGCAGTAGTCTGGATAAAAATGGAACAATTCAATCTCCTAGAAGTGTTGTCTTATTTACTGCTGATCTCGCATTTATGTAACCTATTTGTATCGGAACATACGTGTCATGTTTAATGTTTTGGTTTTTTTAACAGTTTGTATTTGTCTGTGTGGTCTGTCTTTTTTGCTGTTGTGGTTTTGTTGGGTGTTGTTCATGTTTGGTTTCAAGTTGCTGGTTGTTTGTTTGGCCACTGCATTGTTGTTTAGGTGGCGATTTGGCTCTTCCAGTTGTTGGAGTGGGCATCTTCTTCCTGTGATGCATACTGGTATTTTGTTCCATTTGGTTGGAGTTGTTGCCAGTATCCCCATTATCCCTGTTGTAATTGTATAGTGGAAGATCTATGCCCTTAGGTTGGTCATTTTTTTGGGGGGGGGGGGTTACTTCTAGCTTGGGGGTGTTTGAGTGTGAATATGTATGTGTTTGGGCTCTGAAGTGCTTGTGTTTCTGTGTTGCATGGGGCTGTTATTTTTTTCTTTTACCTTGGCTAGAGGTTTGCCTCCATGTGAGAATTGTCAGACAGAAGAGAGGTAGCTAGTACATAAAAACAATACTGCAGCAGTGAAAAATGTTTGCTGTTCCCCCTGTATGTGCCAGCATCCTGATGTGTATTTTACAAAAGGCTCAGTGAACAACAGAGCTTCTTGTAAAATATTAGAGGAATTGTGAATATCCCAATTTGAGCATTCCAATTCCACCTGCGTCATGCAATGCAAACAAGGTTTTGCATGTGGTAAGCCACATATTCAAAGAGCTGATGAATGAGTACACTTTTCCGAATAAAGTTAGCCTAACATCTTCCTCCTGAAATTCAGCAGGACATATTCTGACAGCAGGGCCGGTCTTAGCAAGTGCGGGGCCCTGTGCAGACCAATTTGGTGGGGCCCTATCCTAGCCCCGCACCACCCCAGCTCCACCCCATTGAAAAGATTATTCCATTTTTAGAAAATTTTAAGTGTGACTGATGAAGTGACAGGGGAATCCCTAGTAAATTATTTATATTGGGTAACTAGGTTGTTTGTGAGACCACCTGCTGTGTAATAGTCAATTTCTTTGCAACCTTGTATTTGCTCTCTAATGCTCTACCTCTACTAAGTGCTTCAAGAAGTAATTTACAGTAACATATAAAAGCAAACTGTATGCCATCAAACAGAAGACTGTGAAGTATCAGAACACAGATAAAATTGCATATAACCCTTTCTAGATTCCAAGAAATGGAGCACTTGTCACATTAAGCTAACAATGACTCCCGCCCGCCCTCGCGGAAACAGGAAATACCTCATCAGAAGGAGGCGGGACATTCAGCAGGAAGGCGGAAGGGAAAAGTTGGGGTGAGCCATTGTGTCTGCAACTGTCTGTCGGAGCCGTGCCGTCGCTGCAACAGTCGTCCTAGGACTGGGAGGCAGAAGCTGACGGCGGGCGCGGAGCGATCATGATGATGCGGTCCGGACCGAGCACAGGATTATGATGCGGTCCGAGCGAGCGGGGCTCAGAGAGGTAGAGATGAGGCGCGCCGTGCGGGGCCCCCTTAAGCGCGGGGCCCTATGCGGCCGCCTTGGTCACCTCTGCCTAAGACCGGCCCTGTCTGACAGGACTGCACCAAATATATCCAGGTAAAGATATCCAGATAACCTTACATTTAGGACAAGCTGTATCCCTGACTAGACTTACCCACATAAATTTAGTTCACCAGCGCTGGATATCAGAGATGGCTGGTTGAGGTTTTACTGTACGCCAGGAACAATTCCAAACCTGCTGGTAAATTTGGGGTAGGTAATGATTTGTCTGAACAAAATGTACCCACTCGCTGGGGGAAAGGGATAATTTAAATATGAAAGATTTGTCTATCTTTCAAAGTTAGCCAGAGATGTCTTTTGACAGGTTAAGGTCTTTTTTTTTTCCATTCCTGTTACCATAAAGACTCTCACCACTGTTACCAGTTTTAAATTATAGCTTTTTTCAGTCCTGTTCTGGCAGGGCCTTCTTTACAGAGTTCACAATTAATCCTACTCACTAAATTCTTTTCCCCAAGGGACAGGAGGCTTGGAGAAGAGACAACATAGCCCAGCATATTATGAGGGGGATACTGCCAAGTCAGATCTGCATTAATGGGAGCCACAAGCCAGAATCAATTTAGAGCTGTCACAAGTGAAAAATGATACTACCAAAGTGGCTACCAGCATTACGCTATTAGGAGACCTCCTTACTACAGCAATTTACCTGTTCTAGTCCTAATTGTAAAGAACGAGGAGAGAGATCCCATATGTTTTTTGCTTAAGTTCAAGAATTCTGGGACCTTGTTTCTTTTTTCTGATAAAAGGTTTTGGCTCCCAGAATTGACAAGTGTGAAGACCATAAGGTTCTTCTCCCTTAGGGAAATGGGACTTGATATACTGCCTTTCTGAGGTATTTTGCAACTACATTCAAAGCGGTTTACATATATTCAGGTACTTATTTTGTACCGGGGCAATGGAGGGTTAAGTGACTTGCCCAGAGTCACAAGGAGCTGCAGTGGGAATTGAACCCAGTTCCCCAAAATCAGAGTCCGCTGCACTAACCACTAGGCTACTCCTCCACTAGCAACATTCCATGTAGAAGCCTGCCCTTGCAGATCAGCAATGCAGACGCGCAGGCTTCTGTTTCTGTGAGTCTGACGTCCTGCACATACGTGCAGGACGTCAGACTCACAGAAACAGAAGCCTGCACAACCGCGTTGCTGATCTGCAAGGACAGGCTTCTACATGGAATGTTGCTAGTGGAATAGCAGTAATGAAAGATAACTCCCCAAATAATTACTCTGGAGCACGTAAATCAAATAAGATAATACCAGAGCACTTACAGGAGATAATTAAGTGCAAGGATTGACCTGGTCCTGCTCTGGGTGACCAAAACTATATTTGTTTAGTAGAGAAGGTCTCAGAGTGGTGGACTCTTCAGACTTCTCCCCAGTTTCAAAGGACTGCCCAAATCTGCCCTATCTCCGTTTCTAAGAATACCTTATCTTGCCCTGACAACACCTACTGCCAAACCCTGCTCCTGCATTCAGAAAGGCTTTGCAAGTCTTTCTGCCTGTCTGCTACTCTAAGCACCACACACAAAACGCTCTCCTTAATTTTCTCATCTCTCAATTTCTCATTCCCTGCTCTGGATTCCAAACCCTCTATGCCAGCACCCAAGGTTTCAAAAATCAGTGTTTATTTTCCCAAATGTGATTCTCTGGCTTAAAATCCAAAACAAAAACTTGACCTGGCTCTGTGAAAGCACTGTCCAAATTTCCTCAGGTTCAGGGTAATTCTATAACAAGTCACCTATTTTTCCTATTTTATAGTGACACGTGGAGGGGCATAATCAAACGGGGCGACTATCTCTAAGGGCGCCCATCTCTGAGGATGTCCCTGCAAAGGGGCGGGGCATCCCATATTATCGAAAGAAGATGGGCGTCCACTTTCGTTTCGATAATACGGTCGGGGACACCCAAACCTCAACATTTAGGTCGACCTTAGAGATGGTCGACCTAAATGTTGAGATCGTCGACCTTAGATATGGGCGACCTTGGTTTTCAGCGATAATGGAAACCGAGGACACCCATCTCAAAAATGACCAAATCCAAGTCATTTGGTCGTGGGAGGAGCCAGCATTCATAGTGCACTGGTCCCACTGACATGCCAGGACACCAACCGGGCACCCTAGGGGGCACTGCAGTGGACTTCACAAATTGCTCCCAGGTGCATAGCTCCCTCACCTTGTGTGCTGAGCCCCCCCCCCCCAAAACCCACTCCCCACTCCCCACAACTGTACAACACTACCATAGCCCTTAGGGATGAAGGGTACAGTGGGTTTGTGGAGGGTTTTGGAGGGCTCACATTTACCACCACAAGTGTAACAGGTGGGGGGGAGGGGGGCCTGGGTCCACCTGTCTGAAGTGCACTGCACCCACTAAAAACTGCTCCAGGGACCTGGATACTGCTGTGATGGAGCTGGGTATGACATATGAGGCTGGCATAGAGGCTGGAAAAAATGTTTTTTAATTTTTGTTTTTTGGGTGGGAGGGGGTTGGTGACCACTGGGGCAGTAAGGGGAGGTCATCCCCGATTCCCTCTGGTGGTCATCTGGTCAGTTCGGGCACCTTTTTGAGACTAGGTCGAGAAAAAAAAGGGACCAAGTAAAGTCGGTCAAATGTTCATCACGGATGCCCTTCTTTTTTCCATTATCGGCCGAGGACGCCCATCTATTAAGCACGCCCCCGTCCCGCCTTCAGTATGCTGCTGACACGCCCCCGGTAACTTTGGTCGTCCCCACGACGGAAAGCAGTTGAGAATGCCCAAAATCGGCTTTCAATTATGCTAAAAACATAGTAGATGATGGCAGAAAAAGACCTGCACGGTCCATCTAGTCTGCCCATGATAAACTCATATGTGTATACCTTACCTTGATTTGTACCTGTCTTTTTCAGGGCACAGACCGTATAAGTCTGTGCAGCAGTATTTCCCGCCTCCCAACCACCAGTCCCGCCTCCCATCACCGGCTCCGGCACAGACCCCGTATAAGTCTGCCCTCCCCCATCCTAGCCTCTCAACCACCAACCCCTCTTCCCCCCGCCACCCAATTTCAGCTAAGCTTCTGTGGATCCATTCCTTCTGCACAGGATTCCTTTATGCCTGTCCCATGAATGTTTGAATTCCGTTACCGTTTTCATCTCCACCACCTCCCGCGGGAGGGCATTCCAAGCGTTTACCACCCTCTCCGTGAAGAAATACTTCCTGACATCTTTGCTGATTTGGGCGACCCTGAGAGAAGGACGCCCATCTCCCGATTTGTGTCGAAAGATGGACGCCCTTCTCTTTCAAAAATGCTCCTGATAGGTATCTATATGCTTTTATAAAATGCTAGCACAAATCCTGAGGAAACCATGCCTAGATTGAAGCTGTAAACGTATACATGTACCATATGCATGTGAATCACAACTCTGCTTGCAGTCTGCTCAAACTCTGTTCCCAAGCTTGTCTACTGCAAAACTTCTGCTGGTTTGTACCATGCGTACTTTTATGCATGACCCAATTGTATAAGAGCCCGTTCATGTGCATAAATCAGCAGTTGCCTTTTCTATGTCCAGACAAAGGTTATCTCTTGGCCTATTATTCAGCTGTTCTTGCCATGCCGAGGGCTGTACTCCTATATGGCTAGCAAATTTCTGTAGGCTGCCTTCAAACAAGCTAGCAACAAATCCATTCTGGCAATTTCTTCCAATCTCTTGGCTATCTACCTTTCTTCCTTCCTTTCTGCCATCTGCCTCTGCCTGATCTTGTCCTCCTTTCCACTGCATTCTAGGAGGGTGTGGATGGGAGTTCCAACTACCACTCTCCACAAGACTGCAACTCTCAGGATCCTTTGGCTTTTGCCCCCTAGTGTCCTCACTGTCCTTCTCCAGTTGTTGCTGCCTGTATTGAAGGGAGACACCATGACAATCTCACTCTCTGTTTTTCTAGGCTCCTGGTCACCTACCCTTACTCATACCATGCCCTGCACCTCATGTACCAGGGTTTCTCAACCCAGTCCTCAGGGAACCCCAAGCCAGTCTAGTTTTCAAGATATCTACAATGAATATGCATGAGATATATTTCTATACATGTAAAACAAAAAGTGAGGAGAGTTGATGAGGATACCAACAATGATATATTTATTGACTTTTAAAAGATTAAAAAATGACAATGTGCATAAAAATGACCCGACACGGCCGTGTTTCGGCCCAATGGCCTGCCTCAGGGGTCTTTATAACCTCAGAAGATGTGACTCGGGATGTATACTCCAAGGAGAATGTCAAAACACAATCGTCTTAGGTCTCCTCTCTTCAAAAAAATATATATAAGAAATATATATTAAAAGACAAAACGAACTTGTAATACTCCTCTCCGAAGAGATGTCTACAATTTTGAAATATATTTCTTATATATTTTTTTTTGAAGAGAGGAGACCTAAGACGATTGTGTTTTGACATTCTCCTTGGAGTATACATCCCGAGTCACATCTTCTGAGGTTATAAAGACCCCTGAGGCAGGCCATTGGGCCGAAACACGGCCGTGTCGGGTCATTTTTATGCACATTGTCATTTTTTAATCTTTTAAAAGTCAATAAATATATCATTGTTGGTATCCCACGATTTCGTGAGGGTTTTCACCTCCTTTTTTGTTTTTGATATATTTCTATACAACAGAGTCAGTGCGTGCAAATTTATCTCATGCATATTCATTGTGGAAGTATGGAAAACCACATTGGTTTGGGGTTCCACGAAAACTGGATTGAGAAACCCTGTCATACACAGTACAGTTATAGCTTTCAATGTGGTACCCAAATCCAACAAGAAATCTAAGCCAAGTTTTCCCCAAACTCATATTCTTCATGTCACTAAGAATATAACAGGGTGTCTGAAGTAGAAGGGCAAGTAGACGCCTATTGAGACACTATTTTATGTGGCATTGCTTATGTGGTTAAAGGCTAAATATCGCATTTTAGTGCAAAAGAGATAGTCGGCCACATAAATTCAGATATTCAGTGCTGGTGCCCAAACATGACCTGGCATTGAATATCTGGGGATAATGACAGCAGTGGCTGAATATCGACCTCTCTGTTTGTAGAGTAGAGCCTAACTGCACTTACATGTATTACTGCAGTGGCGTAGCCGAGGGTTGGCTTGGGTGGGCCCAGGCCCACCCACTTACAGCTCAGGCCCACCAGTAGCAGCACACCTATGATGTGGCTGGCAGAGATTCCCAAGCTGAAAACTCCCAACAACTGTCCCTCCTGCATACTTTATATATAGCAGATCTTCGCCTGCAGGAAGCAGCGACTGATACATACTGCTCAAACTGGCCCCAAAGCCTTCCCCTCTGACTTATTCCCACCTATGCAGAAACAGGAAGCTGCAGCAGTGGGAAGGATGTGGGGCCAACGTGAGTACTGTGTATTAGTTGCTGCTTACTGCTGGTGAAAATATACTATTTACAAGGTAAACAGGAGAGGTGGGATATTTGAGAGACCATATGGCATGCAGGCGAGAGAAGGAGAGACCAAATCACCTGTGGGGTGGGGTGGGGTTCTTCTGCCCACCCATCTTGGGCCCAGGCCCATCCAAAATTGGGTGTTTGGCTACGCCCCTGCATCAGTGCCAATTAAGGGCCATTAGTGGTACTTTAAGCCAATTAGGAGGAGATTCTATCTATGGTGCCTAAAAAATCGGCACAGAAATCAGTGCTGAGTAAGCGTATTCTAAATTCGGCATCTAAGGTGTCGATGATAGAATACACTTCATTGCTATTTCAGTGCCTATATATCTGCGCGCATCCATTTACGCCAATGAAAGCATGATGTAAATCTTGGTGCATAGATTTAGGTGCACTGCACCATATTCTATAACTTGGGCCCAGATGCATGAAAGACATTGGTAATTCCCGTTCCCTACCGATTCCATAGCGAATCGGTAGGGAACGAGAATGCATCAACGATAGGGAATGCAAATGAGCTACTCATTGTAGCTCACTTGCATTCTCTAGTCCTTCGGTACCTGAGTCGGAGAATCGGGACGTCCCTTTAGATTAGGCTCCTCTTCCTGGTCTCTTCAGCCAATCACAGCGGGCTTAGCTGGCTGTTGTCAGCGAAACGCGCTCTGATTGGCTGAAGAGACCAGGAAGAGGAGCCTAATCTAAAGGGACGTCCCGATTCTCCGGCAACCAGGAAAATAGAAAAATTTCGCTGTGGAGGGGTAAGTGGCACGGCGAAGACTAAGGGGGAAAAAAAACACGAGCGCCGGCAGAGCAAAAAACTGCGGAAAAAAAAAACGTGTCTCACAAGCGCAGGGAGAGTATGTCCTTAAAGGACGCCCCTCACATGCGCTCCCTGCTTTTTTTTTTTTCTCTTTTTTACCTTTTTTGGGGGCCCTTTTCCTTTCCGATTCCCTCACAGGAGCCCTAACAAGAGGTCAGACATCTCGTTAGGGTTCCTATGGTAAGGGAATTGGAAAAACGGTAGTGCATCTGATTATAATGGGCTGCAACGGTACTGCAGCTCATTATAATAGCTTTTCAATCATTTGCATTCCGTTTACGTTGCCTGCTACCGTGGCAGGGAAAATGCCCTTAGTGCATGCCCGGGGTGAACTACTTGCGTTTTAAACTGGCTGGAACCAGTTTAAAATGCAAGTTGTGGGCTCATTAGGTTTTGTGCATCTGGGCCTTGGTGCATAAATTTTGGAACGCCCATTTCCCCGCCTATAACCACGCCCCCTTTGCCTCTGCATGTTAGAAGTTCAACACACATCATTACAGAATACGCTTAGCGAGTTGTGTGCCTAAATTCTAATCAGTGCCAATTAGTGCTCATTATTGCTTAAGTGCTGTTATCAGCGCTCATTAGCTTGTTAAGCCAATTAAGTTATGCACGGTGTTATAGAATCCGCGCCAATTTCAGCACCTAAATCTATGCATGCTATATAGAATCCAGGGGTTAGCACCTAACTTAACAATTAAGTGCATAGCTATTGTATATCTCAAGTGCACAATGTTACACATTAGTCACAAAATTGTGCATGCAAGTTTATTGAATGAGGGGGTTTGTTTCCTCCCCCTTCCCCTATCTCCGCCTACTCCCAAGGCTGATAACATCATATGGACTTAATTAAAAGAAGGAAGTTATGTCCTTTGGTGTTTTCCTTTATAACTCTTCTAGTCTACTTTGTATATATTTAGCATGGATCTCTGCCAAGTCTGAACCTTCGGAACTGCTGTTACCCCTGGAACGCTTACCAAAAACAACAGTGACAAATGTATACTATATGCTACTCAAAGGAAGCAGACTGCTTGCCCAATGGGAAATCAAATGCAAAGATGACACCTAACATAGTATTACACAGCTACAGATAGCTTCTATTTGCTATGTCTGGTGCTATTAATCCACTGAAGCGCAAAGCTGCAGAGAGACTTAATAACTGCATAGTCCACGGCTAACAAAACAGAAATCAAAGCTCAAAGCAATCTAGAATATCTGGTCCCAGGGACTGTCAGCAGGAGGTGTACTAGAACTTAACCTAGGATGGAAGAAAATGAACGTGCACCAATGCCAAAATTATTTCCAGTTTTAATAAGCGGTAGATCAAGATGATGGTAATAATTTAGAGACAGAAGGTCATTGTAGAGATGGTACCTCTCCGTCAGTCATATCTTTAGCTAATTGTCTTCCCTGCAATTCTATCTGGCTTTCAGTTACAGAATAAAGTTCCATGAAGTAACTTAACCACTTTCCTCTGACTTTGGTTAATGTTGTGGTTATTTCTGCTGCTGTGGGAAGCAACTCAGACAAACAGGACTGGCCCAATGTTGCGAATGGAGTAAATATAAATAGGGCTTATCTACCTTCCCAAATCAACCTCTGGAAACATAGTCCTGCTGGGTCAGTCCCCGTGCCCGTCATACCTGCCTTTTACATCTCCAAGGACATGAAACCCCTCAGCTTCCCTTTCACATTCAGGGCTGGCTTAACCATTAAACAGAACACATGGCTGCTTAAGGTAGAACTTTTTGAGGGGCAGCAAAGAACAGCTGCAGCCAAAGTGAAGCAAAATGTCCTGATAGCCACGCAAACTCAAAAATCCATCAGCACACACTTATCCGCAGGAAGGGTGGTCAATTTTCAAATAGCCTATATACCTTGGTAAATGGCTTTTGGACACTGCCCTCAAACGTTTGTAATTCAAAACTAAGATGTCCAATTAAGCACTTTAACAGGATTATTCGGGAAGAGGTGGAGTTAGGGTGATCATGATTATTGAGTTCAATTATCAAAATCTCATGGTGGGGAGGGGTAGTCTTAGGGACCCAAAAGTTAACTGAGAGGAGCACAGAACTGTGTGTTTACCTTGCAACGGCCCAATACTCCAATGATGTCTGTTTCCTAAGTTGGCTTCAGGCATGATGATATCCTGTTCAACATGGGCTGTAGTACCAAGGTGGCTTCAGCTTCTCCTACTTAACTCCTGCCCAAGGACTTGGCCCTCCACATCGGTGCTGTTTAGGGCCACTGCATGGGTTTTAGGCACTTTAGCAAACCTTCAGTCTTGTGCCTCCCCTCCCCAAACAACTTGCATGTAGGTTGGAGGAAGGTATGCTGCTTGTACTTTCAGATGTCCACAATTATGCACATTGTTTTAGCTGAAAAAACTACCTATGGAAAAAGCAAACACAGATCTCCACACTGCAGTGGTATAGCTACAGGTGGGCCTGGGTGGGCACAAGCCCACCCATTCTTGGCTCAGGCCCACCCAGCAGCAGCACCCCACATCAACATCTCTCCTCCTCCACAGCGTCCCGGCATCTGCCTGCTCATCGCTGAACCCCAACCCTCCCTGATGTACCTTACAGGGATCCCCGGCACCTGCAGTGATTCATTATTGCTGTCTGCACCAGCCCGGCAGGCTTCTATTGGCCAGGTCCCACCCTCGCTTTCATCATTTCCTGTCTGGCAGGACCTGGCCAATGGAAGCCTGCAGGGCCGGTGCAGACAGCAATAATGAATCACTGCAGGTGCCGGGGATCCCTGTAAGGTACACCAGGGAGGGATGGGGTTCAGCGACAGGTGGTCAGATGCCAGGATGCCACAGAAGAGGAAAGGTGTTGATGTGGGGTAGGTGAAAAAAATCTATACATTTTTTAATATCTCGGGGGGGGGGGGGGGGGCTATGGAGTGCCGTGCCGTGGAAGGGGGCATCTACTCTGGGCCCATTCAAAATACTGGGTCTGGCTACGCCACTGCTCTGCAGGTACTTTTTCCTGGAGCAATAATGAAAGTAAAACTATCCAGGCCGTTTGCAGCAATGCAGATACTTTGGCATTCTAAATCTCATTTTGCACCACAGCAGTAGCTGTTAAGTCTTCCTTCTGCCATCATATAATCTGTTTAAGAAGCAGGCTCTTGTGCTGACATCAGCTCCAATTATGAACAGCCCTGCCTGTTTCTTCCCTGTCCTCTGGCCGAACTCCAGCTGCTCCCAGGGAGCTACAACTGTAATCCTGGAAGATTCAATGGGTAGCAGCACAAGGATAAAAAGCTTAAAGGTAGTGGTCATATAATCTCGGCCTACCTCCTACTCCAAGGACGTCCAGTGAAGGAGTAGTTAGCACAAGGCTGGTTACTGGCTAGTATTTTTTTAAGACTGAAACTACAGTCAGCTGCTTTTATTAAAAAACTAGTAAAAAAAAGCCCCTTTTCTGATGCAAATGAAACGGGGACTAGCAATGTTTTCTTCTGTGTGCATGTGGGAGTGTGTGTGTCCCTGCCCTCTGGCCTCTCTCCCCTCCCCCCTCTGAGTCCTTCACTGTTACAGAGCCAGCGATTTGATTTCGTGCTCTGCTGTTTTCCTTCACTGACTGTGTTACAGAGAGGGCGGGGCAGACACTCATAGGGAAACCGGATATCTCGCCCCCTTCACACTTCCGGCTGGAGGCTTCATAGAACGTTGGTGTTGCCTTTTATATAGAGAGATAGTAAAAAAGCCCCGTTTCTGATGCAAATGAAACGGGGGCTAGCAATGTTTTCTTGTGTGTGCATGTGGGAGTGTGTGTGTCCCTGCCCTCTGGCCTCTCTCCCCTCCCCCCTCTGAGTCCTTCACTGTTACAGAGCCAGGGATTTGATTTCGTGCTCTGCTGTTTTCCTTCACTGACTGTGTTACAGAGAGGGCGGGGCAGACACTCATAGGGAAACCGGATATCTCGCCCCCTTCACACTTCCGGCTGGAGGCTTCATAGAATGTTGGTGTTGCCTTTTATATAGAGAGATAGGACAGCTTATTGCTTCCTTAAGTGATTGAAGCACTATCCCGCCCGTTACAAGGGAGAAGAGGCAGGGGAAAGGAATTTTGGATTTTGTTCATGCCATTTTCAGCTGTAATTCAAGGTGAGTTACATGGAGGGGCATAATTGAACGAAAATGTCTATCTCCATGGGCGTTTATCTCCAAGAACGGGTCTGTGAAGGGGCGGACCAAACCGTATTTTTGAAAAAAAATAGACGTCCATTTTTTATTCGACAATTTGTGAGCTGGGCGTTTTTGTTTTTCAGTGATAATGGAAAATGAAAGCGCCCAGCTCAAAAACGAATAAATCCAAGGCATTTGTTCGTGGGAGGGGCCAGGATTCGTAGTGCACTGGTCCCCCTCACATGCCAGGACACCAACCAGCCACCCTAGGGGGCACTTTTACAAAAACAAAAAAAAAGGTAAAAGAGCTCCCAGGTGCATAGCACCCTTCCCTTGTGTGTTGAGCCCCCCAAATCCCCCTCAAAACCCACTGCCCACAAGTCTACACCATTACTATAGCCCTAAGGGGTGAAGGGGGGCACCTACATGTGGGTACAGTGGGTTTGGGGGGCGGTTTGGAGGGCTCCCATTTACCAGCACAAGTGTAACAGGTGGGGGGGATGGGCCTGGGTCCACCTGGCTGAAGTCCACTGCACCCCCTAACAACTGCTCCAGTGACCTGCATACTGCTGCCAGGGAGGTGGGTATGACATTTGAGGGTGAACATAAAAAGTTGTGAAACGGCATATGTTTGTGGTGGGAGGGGGTTTGTGACCACTGGGGGAGTCAGGGGAGGTCATCCCCGATTCCCTCCAGTGGTCATCTGGTCATTTAGGGCACTTTTTGGGGCCTTATTCATGGAAAAACAGGGTCGAGGAAAAGTGCCCTAAATTCTCGCTAAAAACGCATATTGTTTTTCCATTATCGGCGAAAGGCGCCCATCTCTGATTGGCTGATAACCACGCCCCAGTTCCGCCTTTGACACGCCCCCATCAACTTTGTCCGCATCCGCGATGGAGTGCAGTTGAAAACATCCAAATTCGGCTTTCGATTATACCGCTTTATTCGTTTTTGTGAGATAAACGTCTATCTCCCGATTTGGGTCACAATATAGGCGTTTTTCTATTTCGATTATAAGCTGGATAGGGGTACAATAGTTATTTTCCTGTCCTTGGATGGCTTATAGCCTACAAGAGAAAAGATGTACAAGAGACTTGAGGACCTGAATATGTATACCATAGACTAGAGGAAAGGAGGGATAGGGATAGGATACAGATGTTTAAACATTAAATGATGATTAATGAGAACTTCCCCAGTCCCTAGTACAGCTAGAAAAAGAAAACCAGAAGTTTCACTGCAACCTTCCAACATGGCCCACCTAAACCCGTACCTTTAGTCTTATCACCCTGCAGAAGAGGGGCTAGTAACAGAATCTGTGCTGGCTAAAGCTCTCCTCCTCCAGCCCCTGAGCCCATTAGTCAATAATAAATAAAGAATAAATAAATACATTGCAGCATAAAAACCCCTAACAAACAAATTAACAAAGGACTCAAGCCCATTGATCCTTAAATTGACGTGGGTTCCCATGCAATACTGCAGAAATGTTTTCATATTTACGGATTTTATTTATTTATTGCATTTGTTCCCCACATTTTCCCACCTCTTTGCAGGCTCAATTTTCTTCACATACCAGATACCATCTTAAGAGCGAGGGGTCTGCAGGGTTCGTTCCATGTCCTAGCAATAGTCGTTTTAGCCACTAGTAGAAATGTCAACGTTAATTGTTCGTCTTTAAACCGAGATGGCTAATTAGGGGTTAAGGTCCATCTTCAGTAAGTATTTGTGAGAGATATCGGATCCCCTGACTGCCCCAGCGAGCAAATGCTGCGTTGTCTGTGCCTGCAGGGAAGTTTGGATTATTGCGGATGGAGAGAAATGGAGTCACTGCAGCGGAAAAGTGATGACGTCTGCAGAGCTATCGCCGTGCAGCATGTGCTGACCTCACAAATAAGTTGCATTGTAAAAATGGTGGAGAGAGACCAGAAATAGTATGCAACTGCCAACTAAAATGAATACTTATTTATTTATTGCATTTGTATCCCATATTTTCCCACGTATTTGCAGGCTCAATGTGGCTTACAATGTGCCGGAGTGGCGATCGCCGTTTCCGGGTTGAGAAATACAAAGTGATGTTGCATTAGAGTTCATAAATGATAAGGTAAATTACAAAGTAGTTTTGCATTAAAGTTCATAAATTATAGAGTAAGTTAGACAATCAAATATAGAAAGTTCATATCCTGCATAAGAAGTAGAGTGGTAGTGAGTAGTGCGTAACATTCATTAGTGGCTGCGTAAATGAAGCAGTCAAGTGTAGAGAGTTCCATTTTGTCTAGTTTTGGTGAAGTTTCATTTCTAGTATTTAGGATGGATCATTGTGGTATGCTTTTTTGAACAGGTTGGTTTTCAGTCGTTTTCGGAAGATTGTTAGGTCATGCGTTGTTTTTATAACATTTGGTAGTGCGTTCCATAGTTGCGTGCTTATGTAGGAGAAGCTGGATGCATATGTTGATTTGTATTTAAGTCCTTTGCAACTGGGGTAGTGTAGATTCAAGAATGTGCGTGCTGACCTTTTTGTGTTCCGGGTTGGCAGGTCTATGAGGTCTGACATATAGATCGGGATTTCACCGTGAACGATTTTATGGACCAGGGTGCAAATTTTGAACACAATTCGTTCTTTTAGTGGGAGCCAGTGTAGTTTTTCTCTTAGGGGTTTGGCGCGTTCGTATTTCGTTTTTCCAAATATGAGTCTGGCTGCTGTGAATACTGGTGAAAAGGTTAGCTTCTTGTTCTGACACAAAATAAAATCTGTTGTCCCCCTGTACCAGTCATTAATGTGTGTCATTGAGCATGACACTCTCAATAGTTGCTTGTTCAGGAGGCCCAAACCCCCATGAGAATAGGGCTTTTGAATAATAGCCATGGGTAAGCGGGCTCTCTTTCCCTGCCAAAGATAAACCTGTAAGGCAGCATGGAGAGCGCACTCATCCCAGACCCTTAAGTACAACGGGAGCATTTGAAATATACAGAGCCACTTGGGCGCCAAAATCATATTAAATAAAGCTATATGCCCTAAAAGGGATACAGGATAAACGCGCCTGTTGCAATTTCTAGTTTGAATTTGGCTATGAGAGTGATTAGTACTGTTTCAGTGCTGTGGAGGGGGTGGAATCCTGACTGTGCTTCATGTAATATTGAGAATTTGTTTATGTAATCTGTAAGTTGTTTGGTTACCATGCTTTCCATCAATTTTACTACCAACGGGATAGACACTACTGGGCGATAGTTTGGTCTTCTTAATAGCAGTTAGTATATCTGGGTTTTAAAAAGGTTTGGACAAGTTCCTGGAGGAAAAGTCAATGTTGCTACTAATTAGGTTTCTGTCAGGTACTTGTGACCTGGATTTGCCACTGTTGGAAGCAGGATAGTAGGCTAGATGGACCATTGGTGTAACTAGTGGGGTAATCAAATTTGCCGATGACACAAAGTTATTCAAAGTAGTCAAATCGCGGGAAGCTTGTGGAAAAACTACTACTACTACTATTTAGCATTTCTATAACTACAAGAGGACCTTACGAGACTGGGAGACTGAGTGTCTAAATGGCAGATGACGTTTAATGTGAACAAGTGCAAAGTGGGAAAGAGGAACCCAAACTATAACTATGTCATGCAAGGTTCAGCGTTGGGAGTCACGGACCAAGAAAGGGATCTAGGTGTCGTCGTTGATGATACGTTGAAAACTTCTGCTCAATGTGCTGCTTCGGCTAGGAAAGCAAATAGAATGTTGGGTATCATTAGGAAAGGGATGGAAAACAAAAATAAGGATATTATTCTGCTGTTGTATCGCTCCATGGTGCGACCGCACCTTGAGTATTGTGTTCAATTCTGGTTGCCACACCTCAAAAAAGACATAGTGGAATTGGAAAAGGTGCAGAGAAGGGCGACAACGATGATACAGGGGATGGGACGGCTTCCCTATCAGGATAGGCTGAAGAGGCTGGGGCTCTTCAGCTTGGAGAAAAGGTGGCTGAGGGGAGATATGATAGAGGTCTATAAGATAATGAGTGGAATGGAACGGGTCAATGTGGAGCGTATGTTTACACTTGCCAAAAATACTAGGACAAGGGGGCATGCGATGAAGCTGCAGTGTGGTAAATTTAAAACGAATCGGAGGAAATGTTTCTTCACTCAACGCGTAGTTAAACTCTGGAATTCGCTGCTGGAAAAGGTGATTAAGGCGGTTAACTTAGCGGACTTCAAAAAAGGGTTGGACGGCTTACTGGAGGAAAAAGCCATAGAATGTTATTGAATGGACGAGGGAATAATACAGTATTTCTAGGATGGGCGGTACAAATTGCTTGTTCTTTTGGCCACTGTCGGTGACAGGGTGCTGGGCTTGATGGACCTTTGGTCTGTCCCAGCATGGCGATGCTTATGTACGTACCATTCTTATGTTCTTATGTTAAGGAAATAATATGGGCAAGACCAGGGGCATCAGGTATATTGGATCCTAAAGTGGTTGATCTTACTGCCACTGAAAATAGTTACAGACTGCCCTGGCACTATCTGGATAGCGTTGGAGTGGAGTGAGGATGTTCCACCTAATTCTGTGGCTAGTCAGTGATATTCAGCTGCTATCCCTATAGCTATGTCATTTAATTTAGGATAGCAAAATGTCTGATGTTCACTGATGTCCATATAGATTCAGCACCACTAGTCCTGAGAGCAACGACATTTCAATATTGACCTGATATAATTATATTTACATATATGTATATACCAAATAAAGGGCTTCCCAAAACTGTCCAGGTGATCACAGTCATTAAACTGGCACAAGGGTGGTGAATGCCTTCAGCAATTATCAGCCTTACACCCCCCCCCCCCTTAAATTAACTTTCAGGCCTCAAACCTGCAGCCCCCCCCCCCCCCCCCTTTGATTTTGATAATTAAGCTGAACAATCTTGGAGCAGCAGTGAGAAACGACTGGAAAGTCTCCTAGTTGAAAGATAAAGTGTTCTTTCAACGATTTGTTTGATATTATTCTGTAGGTTTACACAGACGAAAAGCTACTATATATGTTTGTGATTTTTTACAGTTTAATACTAATTATCACAACACACGGAAGGTTTTTTGGGCCAGTGATGAGCAGAGGATAGCTTTGCATCCGATTCAGCTCCAATAGATACTTTCAAATCTAGGAGCTCTGTGAGACCCTTTTTCCTTCTTAATTATACAACAGCACTAGACATTGATATTCTTATCATTTTCGTCCAGTGGAAATAATGGTATTTAGGTATTAATTGTTGAGTGGATATTTCCACATCCTAACCTAAACTGTTTAGTGAATACTAGTATCCCAAAAACTCGAGAGACATGGGGGGGGGGGGGGGGAGGAGTAGGGTCATCAAGACAGCCTTGGGAAATTGTGTACTACAGTAAATACTGATGGGTGTTTGACTTTGAATCCCAGAGGCAATAGATACCGTTGTATTTTTATTTATTTATTTACGGCGGATATAAATAAATATCCTACCCCTTTCCTTCTGTTTTACGCTGGGAGGGTTACTGCTTGAACATGCAATCCACTAGCAGATGGCTGCGGATAAGGGAGAATTATGTAGGTCAATCTGGTGACCCTGCTTATTGGGTCAGCACCTGCTTCTGTGAACAAGGTGGCATCCTTACCCCCTTATATTAAAGGAGTTTTTCCATGTTCATACTTTTGTTTCTAGCAGGGGCGTAGCCAGACAACAGATTTTGGGTGGGCCTAGACAAGAAGTGGGTAGGCACCAAGTGTTCTCCCCTTCACCCACCACCCAAAAAAAATCTCAGCTGGCGGGAAAACGCTTCTTTCCACCTTAGCAGTCTGCAGCAGGCATGCGCTGAAAACTGAGCATGCACAGGCACTGGTATTGTGGAGAATAGCATTTTCATTACCATCAGGGGGAAGTCTACAGCTGGCGGAGCTTGGGATCCCCACCTGCTACCGCTAATACGTGTGCTACTGTTGGGTGGGCCCAATCCCTAATTGGGTGGGCCCTGGCCCACCCAGGCCCACCTGTAGCTACGCCACTGGTTTCTAGCTGGGGTTGTTTTTTTCATGTTGATGTATTTCTGCTACAGGGTGTTCCTTGAGGCTATCAATTTAAATTTCAAACAGAAACAAAACGCCTGCTAACTATCCTCGTGTGGAGTGAAAGCTGCAGGCTGTGTTTTTGCTGTGCTCAGCACTTAGTGAGCTCATTGAGGGAAATTATATTTACCAAATTAACGTGACAGGAATTTCCTGCCTGGTTCTGTCTTGTGTCTGAGAGCGATGAGATGCTTTGATTTAATTCTAATTAGTCATATATTGGGGCCTGCCAACATTAGTAATGCTGCTTTTTAGAGTCCTTTTCATGTGTTAATATCTGCTTCTTGATTCTAGATCTTTCTCTTGGCTGTGTTTTTTTTTTCTCATGGTGGTGCCCAAATGTATATCTAATTCTAGAACAGGGTATTTATATTTACATGCCGTAGAACGCTAGCACTTTACAGGTACGTGGGTGTAAACGCTAGCAGGACACAAAGCACTATTTTATAAGGCTGCTGTGCATTTCTTCCTTCCAATTTCAGTCTGCAGTGCTGGTCATGGGCAATTTTGGAAACCAGATGCAGGTTTGGCCTTGTTCAAATGGCCACACCCAGACTGCTTGGAGAAAAGATGGCTGAGGGGAGATATGATAGAGGTCTATAAAATAATGAGTGGAGTGGAATGGGTAGAAGTGAATCGTTTGTTTACTCTTTCCAAAAATACTAGGACTAGGGGGCATGCGACGAAGCTACAAAGTAGTAAATTTAATACGAATCGGAGAAAATGTTTCTTCACTCAACGTGTAATTAAACTCTGGAATTTGTTGCCAAAGCATGTGGTAAAGGCGATTAGCTTAGCAGAGTTTTTAAAAGGTTTGGACAGCTTCCTAAAGGAGAAGTCCATAGATCATTATTAAATCGACTTGGGGAAAATCCACTGCTATTTCTGGGATAAGCAGCATAAAATGTATTGAACTTTTTCGAGATCTTGCCAGGTATTTGTGACCTTGATTGGCCACTCTTGGAAACAGGATGCTAGGCTTGATGGACCTTTGGTCTGTCCCAGTGTGGCAATACTTATGTACTTATGCTTTTACACACATGTACTCAGAACATCTCGTGCTGCGAATAAATTACAGCTTTTGTTCATGGCATTGCACGTTGAAGCTGCTGTAGGCCTCGCAGAAGAAGGAGGGGCCCCTGGCAAGATGACGATCTGAAGGAAGAAACACTGAAATGCTCTTACCCACCTTAACTCTATCTTTGAGCTGAGGTATTTTTCTTTCTAATATTTCAATGCCTAAACAGAGAGTGAAGCAACGTATTTACCCTGCGGCCATTGCTCCGTCTATGGTGAGACCTATGGATCGCTTCGTGTTACCAGGAATTTTGGGGCAGATGCCATCACTGCAGGTGAATTGTCCTCTCTGCTGGAAGCTGACATCTCCTTTAGCCCCGGGACACGAATTCTGTCTTCGATACCGGCTGTATTACATGAGGCTGACGCTGGGACTTCACTCCTTGAAGAGAGTTTGGCATTCCCAGGCAGAGGGTCAGGCCAAAGCAGATTACTGCCAGGTTCATTTGCTGGTGTTTCAGCGGTTGGGACTCCTGATGGTGATTTGGAAACAGCTACAGGTAGGTTGGAGCGGCGAGGTGAAGAACCCTTGGACGGTCAGGTGGATCAAGTTGGTAAGTCCTTTATGTCTAGTAAACCTTTGAATGTATCTTTGGAAACTACATGGGACGCTTTAGTCTGCCTAGATTCCTCATTTAATCAGAAACTTTCAACTTTAGTGACTCAGAATCAATCCTTTGTTGGAAAAGTCTCACTGGCTGAGCAGAAGGCATTCTTGTTGGAAAAGAGTGACTCTCAGAATAAAACAGACATTAAGATTAAAGAGGAACAAATTTCTATTATTAAAGACAATATAGTGTTTCAACAAAAAATTGAAAATTTGGAAAATCTACAGAGACAAAATCTTTGTTTTATAATTTTCCAAAGCAACCTTCTATAACTCCATTGATTACTTTTAGAAAATACCTTACTGAGGGGTCCTTTAACTAAGCCACGTGGAGGGGCATAATCGAACGGCGTCGGCCAAATAGATGGCTGGCCATCTATTTAGCCGGCGCCACAAAGAGCAGTCCCGAACTGTATTATCAAAAAAGATGGCCAGCCATCTTTCGTTTCGATAATACGGTTGGGGCCAGCCAAATGTCAGAGATGGCCGGCATCGGTTTTCCCTTTCCCTATGTGTCCTTCTGTCTGTCCTACCCTTATCCTTATTGGTCCTGTCTGTCTGTCCTGATTTAGATTGTAAGCTCTTTTGAGCAGGGACTGTCTTTTCTTCATGTTCAAATGTGAAGCGCTGCGTACGACTGGTAGCGCTATAGAAATGATTTATAGTAGTAGTAGTAGTTTTCGCCGATAATGCCGGCGATCTCAAACCCAGCCAAATCCAAGGCTTTTGGTCGTGGGAGGAGCCAGCATTTGTAGTGCACTGGTCCCCCTGACATGCCAGGACACCAACCAGGCAACCTAGGGGGCACTGCAGTGGACTTCAAAAATAGCTCCCAGGTGCATAGCTCCCTTACCTTGGGTGCTGAGCCCCCCAAATCCCCCCTAAAACCCACTCCCCACAACTGTACACCACTACCATAGCCCTTAGGGATGAAGGAGGGCACCTACTTGTGGGTACAGTGGGTTTTGGGGGGTTTTGGAGGGTTTAACATTTACCACCACAAGTGTAACAGGTATGGGGGGTGGGGCCTGGGTCCACCTGCCTGAAGTGCACTGCACACACTAAATACTGCTCCAGGGACCTGCATACTGCTGTCAGGGAGCTGGGTATGACATTTGAGACTGGCAAAAAAATATTTTTTTTTGGGTGGGAGGGGGTTGGTGACCACTGGGGGAGTAAGGGGAGGTCATCCCCGATTCCCTCCGGTGGTCATTTGGTCAGTTGGGGCACCTTTTTGAAGCTTGGTCCTGAAAAAAAAGGGACCAAGTGAAGCCGGCAAAATGCTTGTCAGGGCCGGCTTTCTTTTTTCCATTATCGGGCGAAGCCGGCCATCTCGTGAGCACGCACCCGTCCCACCTTCGCTACCCTACCGACACGCCCCCTTGAAGTTTGGCCCGCTCTGCGACGGAAAGCAGTTGGCGCTGGCAAAAATGGGCTTTCAATTATCGATTTGGCCAGGTTCAGGAGATTGCCGGCCATCTCCCAATTTGTGTCAGAAGATGGCCGGCGATCTCCTTCGAAAATAAGCTGGCAAGGTGCCTACACGCACCCAATGCACGTCAATTTGGAGTTACCACCTGGCATGCGGCAAAAATCAGGCGGTAACTCCGACTTGACGTGCATAGGCAATTACCACACGGTTAACGCGAGAGACCTTATCGCTAAGTCAATGGCTGACGGTAAGGTCTCAGACCCAAAATGGACACGCGCCAATTTTTATTTTGCCGCACGTCCATATTTGGCAAAAATTTTAAGAGAGGCCTTTTTTTACAGGTGCGCTGAAAAATGGATCTGTGCACGCCCAAAACACGCACCTACACTAGCGCAGCCCATTTTTCAGCGCAACTTAGTAAAAGGCCCCTGAAACTCTGAAGAAACCCTCCAGTTTCTAAAATACGTTATTTGCAGCCATATGTTAAGAAACTGACGGATCAAGTAACAGCTGCTGGGTCAGACATTCAATCAGAAAATTTAAATTTAACCCAAGTAATAGAGTCTGATGACATTGAGCTGCAAGCAGTGACTTTGATTGTGGATTTTGTATTGCAACCAGATAGTAATTGGATCTTTAAAATGTATTTCCACTATCGAAATAATGTTTCTGAATCACAAAGTAAGCGTTTTTTCTCACATATCTAGACAGACTCGGTGGAGGCGTCAAGCCTTTCTTAAGTTACGTCCAAGGGTGGTGCAGATGGGGGTCTTTTTTGGCTCAATTTCCCCTGTAAATGTGTGGTGAAGTTGAATTCTGTGAAATATGTTTTTCTTCACTTCTTTCTTGGATTGTAAGCAAGTAGTCACTCCACCCCCATTAGCTACTGTTACAGTGACATCTACTCCATGAATTTAGACTGGATAAATATGGGTTATAATAACTTTGTTCTTCCTTCTTTCCTTAAGTTTTTGTCAATAGATTCTTGGAATTGTGCCTTGCTTTTTTTCCCTCCTTTTTTGTGGACTGTAGATGAGGTAATCCAATCTAATTCTTTTAAGTCGTAATTGCATAAATATTATTCTTGATTATTTCTGACTTTTCTAAAGCAAGATGTTTCTTGTAATTGTTTTGTATAATCTTTAAAATAAATTAAAAAAAAAAATAAAGCTGGTGCAGCCCAGCTACGTCAGCAAGTAAGAGTTCTGGACATTGGTAGCCAAAAATAATATTATGGAGAATAAATATCAAAGCCATTTTGCAGGTAAATAGTGATTTGTGCACATTGTGATAAACACAGGGCTGCCCTACCCTGAGGAGGCTGCCAGAGGGCGCTGTCCTAGGGAAAAGGCTGGAAATGTCCTCATCTGGTCACTAGAGGGAGCCAAAACAAATGACCTGAAGGGTGCTCATGGTATAGGACCTGCCCTTCCCTGAAGAGGCCACCAGGGGGAACTCTCAGGATAGGAGATGGAAAGGTGGAGAGAGTTCTGGTCCTGGACCTTTCTGGAACCAGGGGGAGGGGCCTAAAGAGGTGGGGAGGATTATTAGACACCCTATAAAGAGCACCCTCCAAGAACAGAAAGGGGATGGGGACCTGGCAAACCTAAAGCCTGCTGGAGGAGATCCCCTGGAAGTGGAGAAAGAAGGATCCCTCTAAAAACCAAGAAGGTACTTTACCTGGTATGCCTTTTGGTAGTAATGGAACTGTGTATAATTGGAAGTTGAATGATATGCTGGAAAGACGTTTTTCCCCACAACACCGCTGCAAACGCCACTCCGGCACTATGTAAGCCACATTGCGCCTACAAATAGGTGGGAAAATGTGGGATACAAATGTAACAAACAAATAAAGTGACCTGTTACCAGAGGATACAGCAGGGAGGCATGTCCACGAACTGGTGGTAAATGAGGGAGTCACCCCGAGTTAAAGGGGAAGTCCAAACATTGAGATCAAATTTACAGGCTGCCAATGGAGCCTTGTCTCTGGGCCTTTCTCAGAAACAAAGTGCTAGTGAGCCCTGGCTGAGGGCTTGTGATGATGGAGAGGAGCTATAAGAGGGCCCTCAGCACATGAGTACCCCCTGGGTGATTACAACATAAATTGAATATCTGAAATTTGACTAAAGTCAGTATGGCTAAAATATATTTGATCTTTCACAGCACATGGATTTATAGATTCATTTAGGAAAAATGCCCTTGGGATAAAAATAATAGTGGGATTGATATTCAAAGGTATTTATCCCTGATTCCCTCCGGTGGGCACCTTTTTGAGGCTTGGTCGTAAAAACAATGGACCAAGTAAAGTCGCCCAAGTGCTCATCAGGGATGCCCTTCTTTTTTCCATTATAGGTCAAGGACACCCATGTGTTAGGCATGCCCCAGTCCCGCCTTCGCTACGCTTCCAACACGCCCCTGTGAACTTTGGTCGTCCCCGCGATGGAAAGCAGTTGAGGACGCCCAAAATCGGCTTTCGATTATTCTGATTTGGGTGAACCTGAGAGAAGGACGTCCATCTCCCGATTTGTGTCGAAAGATCGGCGCCCTTCTCTTTCAAAAATAAGCCTGATAGTCATTCATAGTCGTTAAATCGCGGGAGGATTGTGAAAGATTACAAGAGGACCTTGCGAGACTGGGAGACTGGGCGTCTAAATGGCAGATGACGTTTAATGTGAGCAAGTGCAAAGTGATGCATCTGGGAAACAGGAACCCGAATTATAGCTACGTCATGCAAAGTTCCACATTAGGAGTCACGGGCCAAGAAAGGGATCTAGGTGTCGTTGTTGATACGTTGAAAGCCTCTGCTCAGTGTGCTGCTGTGGCTAAGAAAGCAAATAGAATGTTAGGTATTATTAGGAAAGGAATGGAAAACAAAAATGGGGCTGTTATAATGCCTTTGTATCGTTCCATGGTGCGACTGCACCTCGAATATTGTGTTCAATTCTGGTTGCCACATCTCAAAAAAGATATAGTGGAATTAGAAAAGGTGCAGAGAAGGGCGACAAAAATGATAAAGGTGATGGGACGACTTCCCTATGAGGAAAGGCTAAAGCGGCTAGGGCTCTTCAGCTTGGAGAAAAGGCGGCTGAGGGGAGATATGATAGAGGTCTATAAAATAATAAGTGGAGTTGAACGGGTAGATGTGAAGCATCTGTTTACGCTTTCCAAAAATATTAGGACTGGGGGGCGTGAGATGAAGCTACAATGTAGTAAATTTAAAACGAATCAGAGAAAATCTTTCTTCACTCAACATGTAATTAAACTCTGGAATTCATTGCCAGAGAAAGTGGTAAAGGCAGTTAGCTTAGCGGAGTTTAAAAAAGGTTTGGACGGCTTCCTAAAGGAAAAGTCCATCGACCATTATTAAATGGACTTGGGGAAAATCCACTATTTCTGGGATAAGCAGTATAAAATGTTTTGTACTTTTTGGGGATCTTGCCAGGTATATGTGACCTGGATTGGCCACTGTTGGAAACAGGATGCTGGGTTTGATGGACCTTTGGTCTTTCCCAGTATGGCAATACTTATGTACTTATATAACAAGGCAGAAACCTCTTCTGCCCGGTTAAATCACTTTGAATATCGACCCCGTTATTTAGAGTATTCCACATGCAAGTATTTATTACTCAGTTTTATATAGCTCCTTTCCCAGCAAACTATGAAGCAGTTTACAACAAATCAGATGACAAACATCATGAACACGATATGTGCCCACAGTGCACCAAGGAACTGGTATGTATAAAAATATAATTATGAGACAGATCCGCAGACCACAGTGTTTCAATGGCTGCTTGGTGGCTCTAGATGGTCTGTTCTGTTCAGATCTAGGGCTGGCATCAGCCTCCTACTCTAGGGAATCGCTAGGGAAGAGATTAGATGACTCAGTTAAGATAAATAATTTAGAAGGATGCTTTTAGTGATCCCCTCCCCCCTTCCTTAACAAATGGCATTTGCTCCACTGGGAAAGGCCTAGCTACTGAAATAGGATAGTGTTAACTCTTTCACTAATGGCAATAAGCATTTCAGCTTGCAGCTAGCAGCAGATTTCAGAGGATCCTGCAGCACCCTGAGTATGAGGGACTTGGGATGATAACTGAGTTATCGTCTGATGAGAATGCAGTAGCTGATAGAGGATCTTTTCTTTAATTTGGATAATGAGGAAGATATAACAAAGACACTTACTAGGTTAAGGGCTGACTTTAGCTGCAGTGGTGCCCTGTGTGAGCACCAGGGATGGTGGTGGGGAGACGGCCCCTCACCCTTGAGTGCTATAGGAGGCAGTACCTCTTCGCAATCTGCTCTCCACAGCTGGAAGGTACTGCGGGAGCAGCGTCTCTTCAAAACCACCATGATGTTCTATGTGACTGCACAAGTCGCACCCCCCTATTGCCCATCTTGATTAGACTCACCTTTATTAAAGATAGCATTTTTATAATAATATTTATTGTATAGCACTATTGGGCATATACAGCATTGTGCAGAGGTGATAAGTATTCAAGTACAATATATCCCTGCCCCTAGGAGCTTAAAATCTAAGAGGGGAAAGTTATCAACATGGGCTGCTATTAAGAGTGTTATTTTACTTATAACCTGTGTTAACAGTACAACAGGTCAACTCTAAGTGGGTACCTGAGGCAATGAAAGGTGCCCAATATTCAAAGCGATTTAAGCAGCACTTAACAGGAGTAGCTCCCACACTCTGGAACTTACTCCCAGAGGGGCTACGTATAACTCAAGACTACCTCTACTTTAGGAAGCAGGTGAAAGCCTGGCTCTTCTCCCAAGCCTTTAATACATAGGGTGACTGACTATACACTCATTCTGCACCTGGACTAGCTTGCTACGTACACTGTAACTTAGATCAGTTCCTTATATCTCTTGCTTAACTGTACAATGAACTTGCCTTGAGTTTAGCCACCCAGCTATTTATCCCAACTGTACCACCCATCTTGTCCCCTTGGCTATCATATTTACGTTATTTGAATGTTCTAATGAATGCTTATTAGACTCATCAAGCCTACTGACCACTTTCCTATGCTGCTCATCCATGTTGACACGAATGATACTGCTAGGTATCCTACTGAACATATCAAACGGAACTTAGTGGATTTGGGTCAGAGGGTGAAGCTCCTAGGTGCACAGGTGGTGTTCTCATTAATCCTCCCTGTTAAAGCTCCGCTCTCAGGACAAATCACTCCTTTCTGTACCCTTCTCCACCACCGCTAACTCCAGACTCCGTCCCTTCTTCCTCGCATCACCTTATGCCTGGAACAGACTTCCTGAGCCCATACGCCATGCGCCCTCCCTGCCCATTTTCAAGTCCTTACTCAAGGCCCATCTCTTCTCCCTTGCTTTTGGTGCCTAACCACCTTCCCATTCCTGATACCTACACTGACTACATAGTTTTTACCTTTAGATTGTAAGCTCTCTTGAGCAGGGACTGTCCTTCCCCATGTTTAAACTTGTATAGCACTGCGTAACCCTGGCAGCGCTATAGAAATGCTAAGTAGTAGTAGTTAAAGGTAAAGGCCGAATGAGAGAAGCTCACATCCTAGAGCTGAATGTGTGGCTGCATGGATGGTGCCAACATGAGCACTTTGGTTTCCTAGACCATGGGATGGCTATCAAGGAAGGGACAAAGTGTCTTCAGTAACAGACTGGCTGAAGTACTAAAGAGGGCTTTAAACTAAACTTACTGGGGGTGGGTAAAAAAGGCCCCCAAGCCATAAATAACCCTCAGGAAGGTAGGACATCGAATGCCCCTATGGAAGAGGGAAAAAAAGAGGAACATCGGGAGAGCCTTGCATACCAATGCCCGCAGTATGGGAAACAAACTTCTAGATCTAGAGACTACAATGATAGAAGCAGACTTAGATTCAGTGACGGTCATGGAGACGTGGTTCACAGAGAACTATGACTGGGATATGGCTATACCTGGCTATAATCTATTCAGGAAGGACAGAGTAGGAAAAAAGGAAGGTGGAGTGGCATTATATGCTAAGAATAATATTAAAGTGACAAAACTGCAGAACACATGGGGTACGGAAGAAGCACTCTGGGTTAAACTGGAAAGAGGGAAAGGAAAATGTATTTACACTGGAGTAATATACAGGTCACCTTCACAGTCAGAAAAAATGAACAGAGACTTAATTGAAGACATCTACAAGATAGCTAGGAAAGGGGAAGTACTACCGATAGGTGATTTTAACATGCCGGATGTCACTTGGGGGCGTTCCTGCTGTGAGACATCGAGAAGCAAAGGGATCTTGGATTCCCTACAGGAAGAATTGTTTCAACAGTGGGTAATGGAACCGACACGGGATGGAGCAATTCTGGACCTGGTGCTTACAAACAGAGAGAATGTTTCTGATGTTGCGGTAGGAGACCATTTGGCGTCTAGTGATCACTGAATGATGTGGTTCAATATTGAAACAGAGGAGAGGGCTTATTCAAGATTGAAGGTCCTGGATTTCAAAAGAACTAACGTGCAGGATGTCAGACTCAAAAACAGAATGAAGGAAGAAGAGGACCTCTACTGATGGGGGTTGGGGTCCCCCGCCACCAAAGGTAGGCAACGGTGACGGCAGGGGAGGGTTGGCGGCGGGAGGGGGAGTAGAGAGGGTTGTCAGCAGGGAGGGGTCAAAGTTGTTGGTGGTGGTGGAGGCAGCGGCAGGGGGGGTCAGCAATGGCAGGGGGTGTCGGCGGCAATGGCGGGGGGGTTGGTGGCACCAGGGGGGGCTAAAATGTGCCCCCTCACCTCGGGCTCTGGACCCCCCCTCCCACCGAAGTCTGCCTATGCCCCTGGCGCTGAATCCCTGTGCCTCCTCTCCTCCCTGTGTCTCTCCATCTGTCATGTTTGCTCTCCCTGCTCCTTGTGCCCTCCGTACCTGGGCAAGGAGTGGAGGCAGCAGGAAGTGCTTGCTCAGCTGCTGGGGACATGGTCAGGGCTTAGTGCCGGAAAACAGCATGATCGAAGCCAAGCTGTCCTTCCTACCCAGCAGTGCCCAGACATATCCGTCTGCAAGCTCTACACCTGAGTGAGTGAAGCGGGGAATTCCCATGGGGCTGTGAGTGCTATACCCAGAACAAGATAGTGAGTGAACGCAGACCGGAAGTGAGTAACGCTTCCCATTTGGATGAGCAATCAATCACATCCTCACCTTAGAGGGAACACTGATTAGGAAGCAGGTCACTGAGTCACCAGAGATATTTTTGGGGTCAGGGTAAGGGCCTTAGGGGGACATTTTTGGAGTCAGGGGTTGGGTGGTCTATATGCAAAAGCAGGGTCATTTTTCAGGTCAAGGGGGTATCGGAAGCATGGCGAGTGGTGGATTCAAGGGCCAGGATCACCAGTGATTTGGGGTCAACTGAGGTGAAGTGCCCCACTTCAGCTCAGATGACCCCTTTGCTGCCACGCTGTATCTTTATGTTGGCCCTAAGGAGGCATAAAAATGCAGCATTAAGTGAAAAAATGTGCTAGAACAGAACATTATTCACTTAAGATGTTCTGTTCTGTATTCTAGCACATTTTTTACAACACGTACTTTGCATGCATTTTGCGTGACCACTGAGCTAATCTTTAGCAGAGCAATTTGAAATGTTTGTATCAAATGCTAGAAGACTAAAAAATAAGATGGAAGAGTTAGCGTATATAGCACTAAATGATGAGGTAGATATAATAGGCATCTCAGAGACCTGGTGGAAGGAGGACAATCAATGAGATACTGTGTTATCAGGGTACAAATTATAATGTAATGATAGATTGGCTCAAATTGGAGAGGAGGTTGTGCTACATGTTAAAGAGGGAATTCATTTAAAACAAAATCAACATTCTACATGAAACAGATAGCAGCATGGAATCATTATGGATAGAAATTCCATGTGTGACGGGAAAGAGTATTCTGGTGGGGCTGTACTACCATCCACCAGGACATAACAAACAGATAGATGAAGAAATGTTTACAGAAATTAGGAAAGCTGGCAAATTGGGCAACATTATAGTAATGGGTGATTTCAATTACCAACAAACTCAAAAAAATTCTACCTTACATTTCAATTACCCCAATACTGATTGGATAAATGCTACATCAGGGAGCGCTAGGGAGTTAAAACTCTTACCTGTAATAAATGACTGCTTTTTGGAGCAACTGGCCCAAGAACCAACAAGAAGGGAAGCTATTTTAGATTAGTGGGATGCAGGGCATGGTACGACAGGCAACAGTGTTGAATTCGCTGGGAAACAGTGATCATAACATGATCAAATTTGAGCTGATATTTGGAGTGAATTCACTAAAGAAATCTACCATAGCAGCACTCAATTTTCTAAAGAGTAACTGACAAAACGAGGAAAATGGTTAAAAAGAAGCTGAAAGGGTCGGCCGCAAAGGTTAGGACTTGAAATCAGGCATGGACGTTGTTTCAAAATGCCATTGTGGAAGCCCAGACCAGATTATTCCACGTATTAACAAAGGTGGAAAGAAGAACAAACGACAGCCAGCGTGGTTAAAAGGTGAAGTAAAAGAGGCTATTAGAGCCAAAAGAGCACCCTTCAGAGAATGAAAAAAGGATCCAAATGAAGAAAATAAGAAGCAACATAAGCACTGTCAAGCTAGATACAAAGCACAGCTAAAAAAGACTAAAAGAGAATATGAAGAAAAACTTGTCGTGGAAACAAAAACTCATAGTAACATCTTTTTCAGGTAAATCAGAAGCAGAAAGCCTGTGAAAGAATCCATGGGACCGTTAGATCATGAAGGAACAAAAGGGGCACTCAGGGAGGACAAGGCCAAAGCAGAGACATTGAATGAATCTTTTGTTTCAGTCTTTACGGAAGAAGATGTAAGAGATCTACTTGTACCAGAGATGGTTTTCAAGGGTGACGATGCAGAGGAACTAAAAAAAAAAATCTCAGTGAACCTGGAAGATATAGAGGGGCATAATCGAAAGGGGCGCCCAAGTTTTCCTGAGGACGTCCTCGCAGGACGTCCCGGCGAATGGGCGGGGAAACCCGTATTATCGAAACTACTACTACTACTTAACACTTCTATAGCAAACAAGATGGGCGGCCATCTTTCGTTTCGATAATACGGTCGGGGATGCCCAAATCTCAACATTTAGGTCGACCTTAGAGATGGTCGTCCCCGATTTTCGGCCATAATGGAAACACCCATCTCAGAAACAACCAAATCCAAGCCATTTGGTCATGGGAGGAGCCAGCATTCGTAGTGCACTGGTCCGCCTGACATGCCAGGACACCAACCGGGCACCCTACGGGGCACTGCAGTGGACTTCACAAATTGCTCCCATGTGCTTAGCTCCCTTACCTTGTGTGCTGAGCCCCCCAAACCCCACTCCCCACAACTGTACAACACTACCATAGCCCTAAGGGGTGAAGGGGGGCACCTATATGTGGGTACAGTGGGTTTCTTGTGGGTTTTGAAGGGCTCGCATTTACCACCACAAGTGTAACAGGTAGGGGGGTATGGGTCTGGGTCCGCCTGCCTGAAGTACACTGCACCCACTAAAACTGGTCCAGGGACCTGCATACTGCTGTCAGGGAGCTGGGTATGACATTTGAGGCTGGCAAAAAATATTTTTAAAGTTTTTTTATAGGGTGGGAAGGAGTTAGTGACCACTGGGGGAGTAAGGGGAGGTCATCCCCGATTTTCTCTGGTGGTCATCTGGTCAGTTCGGGCACCTTTTTGAGGCTTGGTCGCAAGAAAAAATGGAAAAGCCGGCCAAGTGTTCATCCGGGATGCCCTTTTTTTTCCATTATCGGCCGAGGACGCCCCTCTCTTAATCACGCCCCAGTCCCGCCTTCGCTACGGTGCCGACACGCCCCCGTGAACTCTGGTCGTCCCCGTGACGGAAAGCAGTTGAGGGTGCCCAAAATCGGCTTTCGATTATGCCAATTTGGGAGAACCTGGGAGAAGGACGCCCATCTCCCGATTTGTGTCGAAAGATGGGCACCCTTCTCTTTCGAAAATGAGCCCAATAATGAGCCAAACTGACCTGGACCAGATGGAATACACCCCAGGGTACTGAAATAACTCGCACATGGAATTGCTGTATCTTTATGTTGGCCCTAAGCTGGCATAAAAATGCAGCATTAAGTGAATAATGTTCTGTCCTGTATTCTAGTACATTTTTTTACAACACGTACTTTGAATGCGTTTTACGTGACCACTGAGCTAACCAGTTTGGTTTTCAAGGTATCCACAATGAATATGCATGAGATGCCATGCAAATTCATTGCAGAAACCCCCAAAACCCAACTGTCTGGGTCTGTCCGAAGAACTGGGTCGAGAACCACTGGCCTAAACCTCTTCCGTGTATAGGAACTGAACAGTGAAGCAGCAGTTATCTCTTCTAGAAATAGAACACTCACATCAGCCAGAAAAATAAGTAATAAATCTATCTGTGTATCTGTGGGGATCTAATTAAAGTGCCTTGTTCTCTGTGCCCAGTAGAGAGATTTAATTAATTTTCTGCACATCCAGCTGCAGAGAAGAGCAAACTGTCAAACTACAAATAGTTGGAAAGATGTTACATGAAGTGTGGAAGCAAAGGCAGAAAATGTGCGGCCAGGTTGCCATTAGGGGAGCTGAGGTGAACCTGTTTATTCCTGACCCTGCTTCTTTGCTCATTCAGAAGTAACTCCAGGGAATGGGGTACTTGCTGATCAAACACATTCGTTGTACATCTCTGGTGGGCTAACTGGTCAGTCTAACACCTTGTTCTTTCTGAAGGGAAGAGGGCTGGCAATTTTCTCCTGCTCCTTTGGATCTCCAACTCAACTGGCTGCATAAGCCATCATTTGCACCTCCTGACTACTATGTCCCTCCCCAATTTATTTTTATTCTGATCATTGCCATGATAGTCTTTGACTAGGTGTTGTGCGCCATGGCTCGTTCTGAAACCCTACAATCGTAGGCTGTAAATTCAACTTCTAGGTGTCATCCAGGTCCCTCTGCACTCCAGTACACAAGGCCATGTTGCAGTATTAATGCTCTGAGAAAGGTATTCATTTGACCACCATCATTATGAGTGACCACTTCAGATACAAAGGTTGGCTGCTTTGGTGCACCAGTTCTGTCAGTGCTCAAATTTCTTCCTTGGTTTATCTTTGTTAACAGATCATATTCATTTTTTTTAATGTTGTGGCCCCAGGCTGCTCTTTACTTTTTTGATCTCTTTTCCGCTCTGTCATGTCCTTCTGTATTGGACTAGGTAATCTGCCAAAAACTACTCTCTGAACAGACCACCCGAACCCTCGTCCACTCACTCGTTACCTCTCGTCTTGACTATTGCAACCTTCTCCTTGCTGGTCTCCCGCTTAGCCACCTATCCCCCCTTCAATCTGTCCAAAATTCCGCTGCACGTCTTATCTACCGCGTGAACCGATACTCTCATATCACCCCTCTCCTCAAGTCGCTTCACTGGCTCCCGATTCGCTACCGTATTCAGTTCAAGCTTCTCCTAATGACCTTCAAATGCACTCAATCTCCAGCCCCCCATTACCTCTCTACCCTCCTCTCCCCCTATGTCCCCACCCGTAACCTCCGCTCTCAGGACAAATCACTCCTATCTGTACCCTTCTCCACCACCGCTAACGCCAGACTCCGTCCCTTCTGCCTCGCATCACCTTATGCCTGGAACAGACTCCCCGAGCCCATACGCCATGCGCCCTCCCTGCCCATCTTTAAGTCCTTACTTAAAACCCATCTCTTCTCCCTTGCTTTTGGCGCCTAACCACCTTCCCCATTCATGATACACTGACTACACTGACTACATAGTTTGTTACCTTTAGATTGTAAGCTCTCTTGAGCAGGGACTGTCCTTCCCCATGTTTTAACTTGTACAGCGCTGCGTAACCCTAGTAGCGCTATAGAAATGCTAAGTAGTAGTAGTAGTAGTACACGATACTGTAATTTGTTTAAAATTAAATTGTAACATCAACCTGTGCAAGGAAAGGTCATATTCCATAGTAGTTTCAAAAGGTAGAATCTGAGCGATTCACAGCCAAGAACTGAACTGACAGATCAGCTCCCGGTACTGAATATCCAGATCTCAGCGGTCACCCGGAAGTTAACTGGGCACCAATAGCGCTTCTAAAATACGCATCAAAATACACCAAAACACATTCAAACATAAACAGCACCAAACTAAATCATTGACTGGCAGTAGAGAACATACTTCCTTTGATGCACAGGCCCCGCCGGGTGGTTATTTTTATTTATTTATTAGGATTTATTTACCGCCTTTTTGAAGAAATTCATTGAAGGCGGTGTACAGCAAGAATAAGTCAAACATAGGCAATTACAGCAGTAAAAATATTCAAGATATGACATAATATGCTTCTCGGCTGCCATGCCTGCTGCCACCTTTTTCTTCAATAGTGTAATCTCTTCCCTCCCACTATAACAATGATAGACTTATAATCACCCCAACACTGATGTGCCAACTAATCTTCCAACAATATATTTTCAAATGATGCTTTCAAAATTCTTGGCGACCTCAGCGGTGCCACTTGACTGTGTCTTCACACTTTTGCAAGATAATAAGCACCCACCTCCTCATTGGTTCACCCAATTAAACAAACTTAAATTTAATTTATATATAATTTTAACGTGATTAAGCCATTTTGGTACTCATCTTAAATAACTGTCAGATGGGGGACATAGCGTCCAACATTCATGTTTCGCCTCCACAGGCTGTCTCAAGGACTGTCCCCTTTAGCCATCTATAACACCAGCTCAGCTTTCATTCATGGGGAACCCCCCCCCCCCCCCCCCCCCCCCGCTTAGCTGAACTGACATTATAGACAGCTAAAGGGGACAGTCCTTGAGAAGAATAGGACACTGGTCGGCTAAACAGTCTTGTCTTCTGCAACAGGAACTCCAAACTCTCTTACTATTTCATAGGATGTGTCCAAGAGGTTCTTGCAGGTGACGGTGTTCTCCGAACTCACAAAGATAAAATCATCAAGGTGGTGTACCAAGCTCTTACAGGATGCCCTCTGGGCCAAAACCCAGTGCAGGAGCGTGCTGAATGTCTCAAATAGATTTCAGGATACTAAGCAACCCATCAAAATGCACTCGTTGAAAGAATATTTTCCTTTGAAGATAAAGCCAAGCAAGGGAAACACTCAGGATGTATTGGTAGGAGCCAGAATGCGATTTGATGTCCACTTTTGCCATTTGTGTGCCAGGACCAGGGATGCACCTGAGGTCTAGAGCCTTGTAGAAAGAAGTGTAATGTACATGGGTGACGTCAGGAATGTAGTCATTCACCAATGAATCCAGTGGATAAGATAAGTTGTGAATCAGTCTGAACTTGCCTACCTCTTTCTTGGGAACCACTGCTAGTGGAGAGAGGTACATGCACTCTAAAGACAAGTCAGTAAATGGTACAGCAATGTGTCCTCAGTCACAACAGAAGAAAAAACCTCCACAGATGGAATGCACCAGGCAAAAAAAACAATAGAGGAAACAAAGAAAGAAGAACCTCTCGCAAACGGTGTCCAAAATTCCTTTATTTAAATAGTCTTCTAAAAGAATAAGGGAGACCCGACATGATGTTGAGCCAGTAATTTGACATCCTAGTGTTTTTCTTTTCATAAGAGTTACCGAGTGGAGACTATTTTTGATGACTTTTTCTGTGAATAAGTATGACATGACAACTTCCTAGACCCCTGATGCACGAGTCGTGTCAGGTCTCCCTTATTCCTTTTGAAGACTATTTAAATAAAGGAATTTTGGACACTATCAGGCTTATTTTCAAAAGAGAAGGGCACCCATCTTTCGACACAAATTGGGAGATGGGCGTCCTTCTCCCAGGGTCGCCCAAATAGGCATAATTGAAAGCCGATTTTGGGCATCCTCAACTGCTTTCTGTCGCAGGGACGACCAAAGTTCACGGGGGCATGTCGGAAGCGTAGCAAAGGCGGGACTGGGGCGTGCCTAACACATGGGCATCCTCGACCGATAATGGAAAAAAAGAAGGGCGTCCCTGACGAGCACTTGGGTAACTTTACTTGGTCCATTTTTTGTTACAACCAAGCTTCAAAAAGGTGCCTGAACTGACCAGATGATCACCAGAGGGAATCGGGATGACCTCCCCTTACTCCCCCAGTGGTCACCAACCCCCTTCCACCTTAAATCTTTTTAAATATTTTTTGCCAGCCTCTATGCCAGCCTCAAATATCATACCCAGCTCCATCACAGCAGGTCCCTGGAGCAGTTTTAGTGGGTGCAGTGCACTTCAGGCAAACGGACCCAGGCCCACCCCCCCCTACCTGTTACACTTGTGGTGGTAAATGTGAGCCCTTCAAAACCCACCAGAAACCCGCTGTACCCACATGTATGTGCCCCCCTTCACCCCTTAGGGCTATAGTAGTGATGTACAGTTGTGGGGAGTGGGTTTTGGGGGGCTCAGCACCCAAAGTAAGGGAGCTATGCACCAGGGAACAATTTGTGAAGTCCACTGCAGTGCCCCCTAGGGTGCCTGGTTGGTGTCCTGGCATGTCAGGGGGACCAGTGCACTACGAATGCTGGCTCCTCCCATGACCAAATGGCTTGGATTTTGTCATTTCTGAGATGGGCGTCCTCGGTTTCCATTATCGACGAAAATCGGGGACGACCATCTCTAACGACGACCATCTCTAAGGTCGACCTAAATTTCGCGATTTGGGCGTCCCTGACCGTATTATCGAAATGAAAGATGGACGCTCATCTTGTTTCGATAATATGGGTTTCCCCGCCCCTTCGCCAGGATGTCCTGCGAGGACGCCCTCAGGAAAACATGGGCACCCCTTTCGATTATTCCCCTCTATGTCCGAGAGGTTCTTCTTTCTTTGTTTCCTCTACTGTTTTTTCCCTACAGCAATGTGCCCTGCCACCAATTCTGTGCCTAGCTCCTTGGCTATGGCGCAAGCCCAGTCACTGGATCTGATTGACCTCTCCCCCCCCCCCCCCCCAAGTGCCTGACAACAGGAGAAAAGAGGCCTGTATATGGAATGCTGAATCCTGTGGTGCCTCTCATCTTCTTGAGTATTTGCTTAGTCAGTGTCACATGCATATAATCCTGATGGGAGTGGGAGCGCAGTCCAGGTGTTCACTACTTGTGAGACTGCAGTTTGACTGTGGGATTCTTTGGACAGTGTGATGCGGAGCATGTGGTACAACAATGTTGAAATCTGCAGCTGGGTAATTTGCATTCTCCTTTGTTGTACTGCCAGCATACTTCACGTGCAGTGAGGGCAGGCCTCTGGAGATATATGCCTTTGAGAAGGATCATCGTGTTGACCAAGCTACCTCCAGCAGACACATTCTTGAGCCAAAGACTTCCATCTTCTGCATTCCATATCATGCATGGCTTACTTTCCGTCTTGTCCTGCAAGTGTTTGTCATAAGCTAGCCACGCTGCTCCCTTTTGCTGTTTGTAGATTCCCAGAACTATATCTAGGTAGTAGATCATGGTTCCTAGCTGATCAGGCTTTTTCCTGCAAGTAGAGCTGATCAAATGGGCAAAAGAGTGCACTCAGTTGATCATTTTGCGCACCACTGGTTTATCGTGTTCAAGAAGAAGGTCGCTGTGTTTCACCCTCCTTTTACTGTCTTTTCTCCAACATTCTTGCAACAATTTGAGATGCTGAAATATTCCTTCTTGAGGACCTTCTTCTGTAATGGCTTCAGGACTCTCTTCCAAAGTGCAGCGCCTAATGAGATGTGGGAGCATGCCTGTACTGCCTGTTGCCCTGCAGCCTCTTGCTCCACTAGGGAGATAAAGGAGGAGGATGAAGAGAAGGACGAACTACTGCTACTAGAAGAGGAAGAAGATTGCTTGCTTTGTTTATGCTTCATACCTTTCTCGGCTTTCTTGCCACCAGCTCCTCTGACTGCTGTTTGCTCAGTGCCTGGGAAAGATTGTGTCACAGTGATAGACATAGAAGGCGTCTTCTTCATCTTCATCTATGCTAGGTTCTGCAGTGAGCAAGGCTGCAAATAAGCAGTGTCCTGCTGATGCCGAGGGACAGGAGCCCCTGCAAGGTTGAGGACTGTAGGAGGTAGATCTCTAGAGCAATGTGAGCTCTGTGGTGTCGCCGTGTGTGACTCGGGTTAATGGTGGTACCATTCTCTGAAGCGTCCTCACCGGTCTTTGGGTTCCCATCGATAAGCTTTCGTAGTTTCTCCTGTGCGTATCAGGATAGTCCTGTGGTTCCAAAAACAGGTCCCAATGCATGCACAGTTCTGACAAGATAGAGTATGAACTTGTGGAATGCCATGCTTGTGGTGGGGTCTACAGTAACGGTCACTGGGGGACCTTAGGGGTACAGATCTGGATGTGTAACTCTGAGTGTATATTTGAGAATCGTGCCTGCTTGACTACATCACTTGTCATCTTGCACCGACAGCCTAGATTCCTGCTGGTGGCAGTCTGTGCAAGTTCTACCATCATAGATGACACTGTTAGTGTGAGAAACAGGTTCACAATTGGGGTGCTATAAGAGCATGTGGTGGCCAGGTGTGAATTCAGGTGATTGCAGTGCTTTATCATGCTGTATGGGAGGGGGAGGGGGGGAGTTAGCAACAACATTCATCTCCTTGGGTGCTGCTTGTACCTGTTCACGTGGGGGGCTCTGAGAACGAGACAGTGTGCAAGAGAGGCAGATCTACAGAATTGATATAATGTTTGGACGGTCTCTGAGGTCTCTTAGACACTCTAACAACAGGCAGCAGCTGTACTTTCAGGAAGGGCCTGAGGTGATTTTTCTACTAGAGCCCGGCTGGTGTTTAGACACATGCTGCACACTTTCTTTTCCATGGAGTTGTGAACCCAAGTGTAATATGCTGACCCAGTGAGGTGAATGTCTGGCCACACAGGACTCAAACCAGCAACCACCAGCCTTGAAGTTCAAGGGCTTTCCTCTGCACCACCACCCAATGTAGCTTTCTTGGAGAATGGCATGGTAGAGGGCACAAGGGAAATGCAGTCTTTCTTTCGCCAGCCCTGCCTCAATTCAGAGCCGCCAACCAATCAAGAGGTGTGCCGGCGCCATATAGGCACCCGACACATTGCCCCGACATCATCAAGCTGGAAGGGAGGAAGACGGCCTCAGTGTTGGGGGTGGAGCAGATGACAACCTTTTTCCACAGCCCACCACCATGTTCACTTGTACTGCAAACCATGTGGCCCGTGACTCTCTCCAAAAGTTATTAATTGATTCAGTACAGTCTTTTCAATCAATGTTGCCAAGAAGCAAAGGTTGGACATATAGACTGGCCGGGGTCAAGGCATCTAGTGTACTCTGTTTCAAAATAGGCCAGATTACTGCCTGTTTCCTACAAGATGGAACTTCCCGTATACTGAGACTATGATTTATCAGCATTAATGCTAATCCCAAATAAATCATTTTTAGAATACAAATCTATTTAATCAGAATTGAATCTAAACTACAAGTAACATTTATTTATTTATTTATTTATTTATTTATACCCCGCTCTTTCCCGCTTGATAGCAGGCTCAGTGCGGCTTACAAGCTATGGTGCATAGAGATAACACAAAGTGTGGTACAAGATATGGTACAGAGTGTTACATAGATACACAACGTATGATACAAGGTATCAAGAGATGCTTAAGTTAAGCGAGTAGAACAAAGGGGGGAGATGTGGGGGAGAGGACTGGAGTATGGGTAGTGTTGGTGGTGTGGAATTAAGTTCGAGATTTAAGTTGGGTTGTTTGGGTAGGCTTGTTTGAAAAGGTAAGTCTTCAGCAGCTTTCGGAAGGGTAGGTGTTCGTTGGTTGTTCGGATGCGTCGCGGTATTGCATTCCTCTTCATGAGGATCTTGGAAAGAACAATCAGTGATGGTAATTGAAAAGTATTCCATCTAGATATGTCTTAACTGCAGTCAGACACTGTCATCATCTAAAGGTCATATTAATGATTCCTTCACTCCTATAACAATTTACTACTACTAATCATTTCTACAGCATTACTAGACGTATGTAGTGCTGTACGCATTATATGCAGATACTTTCTCTGTCCCTAGTGGGCTCACAATCTAAGTTTTAGTACCTAGGGCAATGCAGGATTAAGTGACTTTCCCAGGGTCACAAGGAGCTGCAGTGAGAATTGTATACCCAGTTCTCCATGATCTCACTCCACTGCACTAACCAATAGGCTACTCCTCACCCAAGTGATCTACACGTTTGAAATCTTAGAACAAAAGAATTGTGTTAAATCTTCACCTGTGGGTATTACTTGTCCCATCTTGTTTTGCCCTCCTGTGGATTAAGTGGAAAAATAGAGAAAAGTTGCTTTATAGGGACATTTGCTTCATTTATGATTTTAGTATAATATGACTTCTTAGCCAATTTAACCTGAGAATTATAGTATTTTTGTAACTCCTTACAACAGCGCAGAGAAGGTTGAGATGTACATTTCCTCCAAGACCTTTCTGCTTTCCTTAATTGATTTTTAGTTAATTTTAAACTGTCATGATACCATTGTTTTTTCCCAGGCGAATACATGTACTTCATCTAATGCTTTTCCTAAAACCTCATTTTAAGTTATGGCCTGGTCAGATAAAGAAAGTTGCTAAAATTGACTAGAAAATGTTTAAAAAGCTGTACCATTTCTTGCACCTCGCCATCACCCTTGAGTCTCACTATGCCACTTTTGCAGTTCCTGCTATCACTAACATTTCTTTAAAAAAAATGGCTTGTGTCCCCTCCCCCTCCCAACACAATTTTACTGTATTGGCTATTTGTTTCTTCCATTTCCATCTTTGCTTTCCTGACTTCTTTACCAGCTTCTCTTAGCTTTTCCAGATATTGCTGTCTGTCTTCCTTTTTCTGCAATTTCTTGTAGTTTATGAAGTCTAACCTCTTTTCCCTTTCTTTATTTACTTCCTTTGAGAACCATAGCATCCTCCTATTCCTCTTACTTTTATTTATTTTCCTAGTAAAAAAGGTTTGTTGTCCTTTCAATATCTCCTTTCAGTTTTGCCCGCTGCTTTTCTACCTCTTCCAGATGTTTCCATCCAGCTAACAACTCCTTGAGGCATTTTTTTTCATGTTTGTCAGAGCTGCAAAGATGTCAACCTAACAGCCACATCTTCTTGTGACCTCGGATTGATGTATTTTCCTCAACAGCTGCCTAGAGCATGACTGGGCTTCACCTCCTTTACCCTTAAGTCCTACCACAGGAGTTGCAGTGGTCAAATACAGTTCACCGTCTGCTTAATCCTTCTATAAGGATTATCAGTGTAACAGACTGAGGAATTCAGCACTATGGGTCGTTACGGAATCCTCAGTACTGTTGCTAGTGCATTAAGGCCCCGATTCTCAAAATACTGAACAGCGTCAAAGCAGCGAATCAGAGCAACTCCCTAATTCTCAATGCTAATGAGAAGCAAATATAAGCAGGCTTATAGTGTTGAGCATTAGGGAGTTTGGAGGGAGGATAGTGTCTGAGTTGTGCGTTAAGTACAGCACTTCAGTTTTTGTACTAATGGACACAGCCTCCAATACTTGTATGGCAGAGAGGCCTATCTCTAGCGGCAGTTAGGGTTAACAAGGACTAGAAACATTTCTGTTACACCTGACAAAGGAGTAAGAGCCTTTGGACAAAACTTAACCTGACCTGTTCTAGCAACAGGGATTAATTTCTGAGGGAATGGCCTGGAACACAGTTCTACCTCTTCTTTTCAGACTCCAAAGCAACAGGGGTGTTCTGTTCCAATCCCCTCCCTTCCACACAGCCTGCAGGGAAGAGGAGGGAAGGGAATGAGCCAGGAGCGGAGCAAAGAACGGTCACTTTACTCTCTAATCCAGTACCTCTTCTCCTGTTATACCTGCCATGGACGGTGGACCTACCCGCCTCCTCCCTGGGCTCCACAGTTCCACTTCCTGTTTTTGTCTATAAATTAAACCCTGTCTAGCAGCCAAAGTCTAACCCCACCAGCACATTTTCTTTCCTACCAGTCAGAGAAAGACTAACAACATCTTTTCTACCAGGCAAAGTGATCAGCCAGGCTATTTCTAACAGACAGGAGTTAAACAGTCCAAGCAACCAGATGGCCATTATCAGCATTTCATGGATTTCCTTCCCTTTCAGAGGCTCCAAAACTTGTCTAGGGGACCTTAGCAAGTCCTGGTTTCAGACTCTCTGCAATAAATATGCATGAGACAAATTAGCATGTATAGCCTCCATTATCTTCAAATCTATTGCTTGCTTATTCATTGTGAATATCCTGAGGGTGCCCCCCAAGACAGATTTTCGATCCTCTGCAAAAGGGGATGAAAAACACAGATCAGGTAAGCTTTACAATGCTTGCATCACACACTGAGTCCAAGAGACAAAAGCAGGGCAAGGAACGAACTCTGTCTTTGTCTGACACACATTTCCCTCTGTCTCAATTTCTCTCTCACTGTATCTCAGTTTCTCCACATCTTTTCCCACTGATAATTCCTTTCTGATACTGATCAGATGACTGCAACTGAGCTATTTACGATGGAGACCCCCCAGAAGAAGCACTGAATGAAAATCTAATTGGAGAAGGATGTTGGAAGCGATTAGATTCCACTGTTTCAGTACTTTGCCGGGAAGTTAGAGCTGCAATTTCCAAGAAAGAGGAAGAAGAAATCCTGCTCTGAATGGACGGCTTGTATGGAGGAGAGGATGAATGATCCCCAAGCTTCTTTTTTAATTAAATGTCAGAGTTCAAATATGAAACAAAATGAAAAAAAGACCCCAAATTTCTAGAGTTTATGGGTATCTCTGAAACAAAATGAAACAGGCTTGTTTTGTTCCATTATTCATTTTATTTCAAAATAAATCCGTATCTCTGGGGCCCTTTTACTAAGCTGCATAAGCGTCTATGTGCGCCCAGTGCACGCCAAAATGGAGTTACTACCTAGCTACCATGTGGCTCTTGCGGTAATTTCATTTTTGGAACTCGTCAGAAAAATAATTTTTATTTTCAGTTGCGCGTATTGGACGCACGCAGGTCATTACCGCTCGGTTACCGTGTGAGATTTTACCGCTAGGTCAATGGCTGGTGGTGAGGTCTCAGACCCAAAATGGACACGCGGCAATTTTCATTTTGCCGCACATCCATTGTCAGCAAAAAGTTTTTTTTAAAGGCATTTTTTACAGGTGCGCTGAAAAATGGATCTGTGCGCACCCAAAACCTGCGCCTACACTACTGCAGGCCATTTTCAGTGCACCTTAGTAAAAGGACCCCTCTTCATAAAGGTGGTTAATAAATCTCAATAGATAGATTACATTTTTTTATTCATAACTGGACCCCACCACAAGGTAGCAGCAGTTTCAGCCACTCTAGACCTGCTTTTCTTAGACAAATTGGAACTATAAGACCTCAGACACCATGGGGGGGAAAACAGGACCAGCTTAGCCAGTGTCTCATGTCCTGGAACCATCTGGTATCCATAAGTTCACCTGTAAAAACAGCTATATTAAATAATGGATCAGCCTGGCCAGAGAGTTAGGTGATTTCTCTAATTAAAGGCACAGTGACACATGAGAAGATAAAAGAAGAAGAACTGCCCAGTCCACCAAGAGCATGGCAGCAGAATACTTTCACCACCGTCCCACAAGCTGCTTAGTTGTTCGAGCCAAAGAAGAGCAAAAGGCCAGTTTTACGTGAACCTATGTCTATAGAAACCTATGAATGTAAGGTGCCTTTATTCAAAAGGAACTTTTCCTCCATTCTATGCCTATGGAAAAGAAATCATCTTCTGCAGAGACTGCACTCATGCAATTAACATAGAAACAGACAAAATGATGGCAGATCAAGACCATGCAGCTTATCTGCACATCCATAACAACTACTAATCTCTACATTCCTTTCTCTCCCTCGGGTTAGGCAGGAAACCAATAAGCTAACTGGAATGAGGCATAAAAGTTCCATGTGTAAAGAGGAAAAGGATAGTGATAGGAGTGTACTACCATCCACCTGGCCAGGATGAACAGACGGATGTAGAAATGTTATCGGAAATTATGGAGACTAACAAACTGGGCAACACGATAATAATGGGTGATTTCAATTACCCTGATATTGACTGAGTAAATATAACATCGGGGCATGCTAGGGAGTAAAATTCCTTGACAAAATCAAGGATTGCTTTATGGAGCAGCTGGTACAGCAACCGACGAGGTGGAACAATTCTAGACCTAGTCCTTAGTGGAGCACATGATCTGGTGCGGGAGGTAATGGTGCTGGGGCCGCTTGATAACAGTGATCATAATATGATCAGATTTGATATTAGCTTTGGAGTAAGTATAAACAGGAAATCCAATATGTTAGTATTTAACTTTCAAAAAGGAGACTACGATAAAATAAGAGGAACGGTGAAAATAAACTTACAGGAGCGGCTGCGAGGGTCAAAAATTTACATCAGGCATGGATGCTGTTCAAAAACACCATCCTAGAAGCCCAGGCCAAATATATTCTGTGTATTAAAAAAGGAGGAAGGAAGACCAAACGACAGCCGGCATGGTTAAAAAGTGAGGTGAAGGAAGCTATTAGAGCTAAAAGAAAATCCTTCAGAAAATGGAAGGAGGAACCGACTGAAAATAATAAGAAGCAGCATAAGGAATGTCAAGTCAAAATGCAAAGCGCTGATAAGGAAAGCAATGAGGCAAAAACACATAGTAAAAATTATTTTAGGTATATTAAAAACAAGAAGCCAACAAAAGAATCGGTTGGACCGCTAGATGACCAAGGGGTAAAAGGGGCGATAAGGGAAGACAAAGCCATAGCAGAGAGATTAAATTAATTCTTTGCTTCGGTCATCACCAAGGAAGATTTGGGAGAAATACCAGTGCCAGAAATAGTATTCAGTGCTGACGAGTCAGAGAAACTGAATGAAATCTCTACCAACCTAGAGGATGGGGTAATTTGACAAATTGAAGAGTAGCAAATCTCCTGGACCGGATGGTATTCATCCCAGAGTACTGATAGAATTGAAAAATGAACTGGCAGAACCATTGTTAGTAATATGTAATTTAGGTTTAAAATAAGTTGGTACTAGAGGATTGGAGGGTGGCCAATGTAACACCAATTTTTTAAAAAGGTTCCAGAGTAGATCTGGGAAATTATAGACCGGTAAGCCTGACGTCGGTGCCGGGCAAAATGGTAGAGACTATTATAAAGAACAAAATTACAGCGCATATTCAAAAGCATGGATTAATGAGACAAAGCCAACATGGATTTAGTGAAGGGAAATCGTGCCTCACCAATCTATTACATTTCTTTGAAGGGGTGAACAAACATGTGGATAAAGATGAGCCAGTTGATATTGAGGCATATTTTCAAAGCACTTTGGGAGGCTAAGTTCCATAGGTTTCTATGGAACTTTGGGAGGCTAAGTGCTTTGAAAATGAGCCTCATTGTGTATCTGGATTTTCAGAAGGCGTTTGACAAAGTACCCCATGAAAGACTCCAGAGGAAACTGGAGAGTCGTAGGATGGGAGTAGTGTCCTATTGTGAATTAAAAACTGGTGTAAAGATAGAAAACAGAGAGTAGGGTTAAATGGTCAGTATTCTCAATGGAGAAGGGTAGTTAGTGGGGTGCCCCAGAGGTCTGTTCTGGGACTACTGCTTTTTAACAAATTTATAAATGATTTAGAGATGGGAGTAACTAGTGAGGTAATTAAATTTGCTGACGACACAAAGTTATTTCAAATCGCGAGAGGATTGTGAAAAATTACAAGAGGACCTTACGAGACTGGGAAACTGGGCATCTAAATGGCAGATGATGTTTAATGTGAGCAAGTGCAAAGTGATGCATGTGGGAAAGAGAAACCCGAATTATAGCTACGTAATGTAAGGTTCCATGTTAGGAGTCACCGACCAAGAAAGAGATCTAGGTTTCATCGTTGATGATACAATGAAACCCTCTGCTCAGTGTGTGGTGGCTGCTCGAATATTATGTTCAATTCTGGTTGCCGCATCTCAAAAAAGATACAGTAGAATTAGAAAAAGTACAGAGAAGGGCAACAAAAATGATAAAGGGAATGGGATGACTTCCCTATGAGGAAAGGCTGAAGTGGCTAGGGCTCTTAAGCTTGGAGAAAAGACGGCTGAGGGGATAGAGGTCTATAAAATAATGAGTGGAGTGGAACGGGTAGACGTGAATCATTTGTTTACTCTTTCAAAAAATACTAGGACTAGGGGGCCTGTGACCATAGGCATAGTTTCACTGTTTCATTTGGGGGGGCAAAGGAAGGGATGGGGCATATTAACATATTCATTTGCATATATGTATATGCAAATTATGCTAATATGGAGGAAGGAAGGGAGCAAGAGCTGGCTTTTTTGGGAATAACCAGTGTTCGTTTGCCGATGGATAGCCACTGAATCGGAGAGACAGCGGGTTTGGCGGCAGGCAGTGGTGTGCTGGTAAATGTTTAACAACAGGGTCTCCCCCCGGTCCCCCTCTGCGCCCCCCCCCCCCAAATTGCAGAGCTGGCTATAGCCGGGGAGAGAGCCTCGGGGGGGGGGGGGTATAAATAAGTAAATATAAACTTTTAATGTTGAGCACCTGATTCTCAAAGTGAACATATTCCAAACACTATAATGAAAATAAAATGATTTTTTTCTACCTTTGTTGTCTGGTGACTGTTTTTCTGATCATGCTGGTCCAGTATCTGATTCTGCTGCTATCTGTTCTCTTAACTCCATTTCCAGGGCTTCCTTTCCATTTATTTCTTTCCTTTCCTCCTTTCTTCTTCATTTCTGGTCCTCAGCTTCTGCCTATTTTCTTCATCCATGTGCAGTTTTTCTCCTCTCTTCCTTTTCCCTCAACTCATCTCCTTCCTCACTCTTTCCTCCCCTCCATCCATGTCTAGCACTTCTTTTCTTTCCCCTGCCCTCCATCCACCCATGTCCAGCAGTGACCCTCCTCTCCCCTGCCCCCATGCCCAGTGGCCCTCCTTTCCCCTGCCCTCCATCCACTCAGTCCAGCAGTGACCCTCCTCTCCCCTGTCCCCATACCCAGTGGCCCTCCTTTCCCCTGCCCTCCATCCACTCAGTCCAGCAGTGACCCTCCTCTCCCCTGTCCCCATACCCAGTGGCCCTCCTTTCCCCTGCCCTCCATCCACTCAGTCCAACAGTGACCCTCCTCTCCCCTGTCCCCATACCCAGTGGCCCTCCTTTTCCCTGCCCTCCATCCACCCAGTCCAGCAGTGACCCTCCTCTCCCCATACCCAGTGGTCCTCCTTTCCCCTGCCCTCCATCCACTCAGTCCAGCAGTGACCCTCCTCTCCCCTGTCCCCATACCCAGTGGCCCTCCTTTCCCCTGCCCTCCATCCACCCAGTCCAGCAGTGACCCTCCTCTCCCCTGCCCGCTCTTCATCCCGCCCTCTCCCCGTTCCTTCTCCTCCCCCCCGCCCCCCCCCCCCCTCCGCAGCGAGCCAGTTCTCCTCCCTCCCTCCGGACCCGTCCCTCACCAACTTGATCTTCGAATTCTTCGCCTACCCGCTAGCGCTGACTGACTCTCCCCTGCCGGTTCGCGCTTCAAAATGGCCGCCGAGACTTTGGCAGAAGTCTCACGAGGCCGCCTCTGGAAGTCTCGGCGGCCATTTTTAAAGCGTGAACCAGCAGGGGAGAGACCGCTAGTGGGCAGGCAAAGGATTCAAAGATCAGGTCGGTGAGGGACGGATCCGGAGGGAGGGAGGAGAGCCGGCTCACGGGGGGGCCAGGGGAGGAGGAGAAGGAACGGGGAAAGGGCGGGGCGAAGGGAGAGCTGCCTGGTGCCGGCCCTGTGTTTGGCGGGGTATTGCCCCCCCTCGCCCCCCACAGTCTACGCCCATGGATGAAGCTACAAAGTAGTAAATTTAATACAAATCGGAGAAAAGTTTTCTTCACTCAACATGTAATTGAACTCTGGAATTCGTTGCCAGAGAATGGGGTAAAGGCGGTTAGCTTAGCAGGATTTTAAAAAGATCTGGACGGCTTCCTAAAGGAAAAGTCCATAGACCATTATTAAATTGATGGGGAAAATCCACTGCTTATTTCTGGGATAAGCAACATAAAATGTATTGAACTTTTTTCAGGATTTTGTCAGGTATTTGTGACCTGGATTAGACACTGTTGGAAACAGAATGCTGGGCTTGATGGACCTTTGGTCTGTCCCAGTGTGGCAATACTTACAGTATGTACTTAAAGAAAGAAAACAGGCACTAGGTGAAGGAATGCAGAAGTGGTATGAAACCTGGTGCTGCCAATGGCTGGAAGAAGCATTTAATTGTTTAATAATGAAGTCACAAAGAGAGAGGCATCACATCCATAAGGAATAAAGAGGTCAAGCGCTCTTCTGTAGGCAAAACATTAATTAATATAATGCATAAAGATGAAAATGAGGTATTCAGAAGTAAATGGTGCACTGGGGGAATTATAGCTTAAAGGCAAAGACCAGATGATTATCAGAGCTGGGGAGATGTAATATGAATGGGATGTTTTAAGCTGAGATGTGAGCCCTTGATTCAGCTGCTTCTTGTTAGGAAGGATTCCCTCGCATAGGTTTGGATTGGAAAAACCTAATGGATATTAATATCAAATCTTTGCACAAACTTCTCTGACGTCCTTCTTTTAGGAGATATCAATCTGCTCCTACAGAAGCATCATGATCCTATCACCAGAAATGTATTAACCTTCCTAAACCTGTGAAACCTCAAAACACCACAAGCCACCTCATCTCACGTTCAAAAGGTCATCTATTAGATATGGAGGGGCATAATCGAACGAAAACGTCTATCTCCATGGGCGTTTATCTCCCAGAACGGGTCCGTGAAGGGGCGGACCGAACCGTATTTTCGAAAAAAATAGACGTCCATGTTTTATTCGACAATTTGGGAGCTGGGCGTTTTTGTTTTTCAGCGATAATGGAAAATGAAAGCGCCCAGCTCAAAAACGAATAAATCCAAGGCATTTGTTCGTGGGAGGGGCCAGGATTCGTAGTGCACTGGTCCCCCTCACATGCCAGGACACCAACCGGCCACCCTAGGGGGCACTTTTACAATAACAAAAAAAAGGTAAAAGAGCTCCCAGGTGCATAGCACCCTTCCCTTGGGTGTTGAGCCCCCCAAATCCCCCTCAAAACCCACCGCCCACAAGTCTACACCATTATTATAGCCCTAAGGGGTGAAGGGGGCACCTACATGTGGGTACAGTGGGCTTGGGGGGGGGGGGGTTGGACGACTAATAAGCATTAAGCAGCACAATTGTAACAGGTAGGGGGGGATGGGCCTGGGTCCACCTGTCTGAAGTCCACTGCACCCCCTAACAACTGCTTCAGGGACCTGCATACTGCTGCCAGGGAGGTGGGTATGACATTTGATGGTGAAAATAAAAAGTTGTGAAACATCATTTTTTTGTGGTGGGAGGGGGTTAGTGACCACTGGGGGAGTCAGGGGAGGTCATCCCCGATTCCCTCTGGTGGTCATCTGGTCATTTAGAGCACTTTTTTGGGACCTGTTCGTGTGAAAAAAGGGTCCAACAAAAGTGTCCTAAATTTTCGCTAAAAACGCTTTTATTTTTTTCGATTATCGCCCTAACGCGTACATCTCTCCTCGGCCGATAACCACGCCTCAATTCCACCTTCGCCACACCTCTGACACGCCCCCATCAACTTTGTCCGCATCCGCGACGGAGTGCAGTTGAAAACGTCCAAAATTGGCTTTCGATTATACCGATTTATTCGTTTTTGTGAGATAAACGTCGAAATCTAGGCGTTTTTCTCTTTCGATTATAAGGTGGATAGTAGCTTACAGGTTCTCAACAAATAATAACTTTATCATAACTGGGAAAAAGTGCTATGGTCAGATCATAGCTAGCTCACATTCACACTCCAATGGAAAGAAAATGGCAAGAATAGAAAAACAAAAACAACGCACAAATTCATAACTAGAAGAAAGGTGGACAATCACAGCTTTTGGCTAACAGTGCAGAATGAACAAACAGGCATATCACTAAATGACGTCCACTTCATGAGAAACTGGGATCAATTAAGCAAAAACACACTGAACAAAATAGCACCACTTAAAACAAAAACAAGAAATACAAAACAATCACATCCCTGTTTTAATGATGAGAACTAGAGATGAAAAACCTTTGCAGGAAATTGGTCCAAAAATAAATCAGCCATGAACAAAATTAAATGGAGGAAAGCTCTAAGAATGTATCAACACAAAATTGAGAGAGCCAAAGCAGAATACTATAGCACGTATATGAGCCCAGAACGAATCGACATGAAAAAACTATGTGAACTTCTGAATAATTTAACGAACACCCAAAAGTTACTAACATCAAATGAAAAAACAACGGCTGATGAGCTCGCACAATATTTTGAACAAAAAATAATAAAAATACGATCAAATCTTGCTGTATCCCAAACATTCATTATAGACTTCCTACAAACCAATCATGACCATATCAAGGCAGATAAAATATGGTCCTCCTTTAAATTATCCAGGGGCATAGCTAGGTGGGGCCACGGAGGCATGGGCCCCCGCTGATTTAGCCCTGCCCCCCTGCTTTCACCCCCCCCTGCCGCTGACCCTCCCCGCTACATTTGACCCCCCTTCCCCCCCACCGCTGTCAGGTACCTTTGCTGGCGAGGGTCCCCAACCCCCGCCAGCCGAAGTCCTCTTCAGCGCCGGTCTCCAGGACATTGCTGATCTGGATTCTGGTTCTGTGAGTTCTGACGTCCTGCACGTAGGAACATGCAGGATGTCAGGACTCACGGAAACAGAATCCAGATCAGCGAACGCGCCAAACTCGGAGACCGGCGCTGAAGGGAACTTCGGCTGGCAGGGGTTGGGGACCACCGCCAGCAAAGGTGCCTGGTGGTGGCGGGGGAGGGTTGGCTGTGGCGGGAGGGGGAGTCGAAAGGGATGGGGGTGGCGCTAAAATGTGCCCCCTCACCTCGGGCTCTGGACCCCCATCCCGCCAAAGTCTGGCTACGCCCCTGAAGTTACCTACAACTAGCTCAGTCAAAACACAGTTAACAAAATATGCACATGTTAATTGGTTACCAGATACAGTGGGGGAAATAAGTATTTGATCCCTTGCTGATTTTGTAAGTTTGCCCACTGACAAAGACATGAGCAGCCCATAATTGAAGGGTAGGTTATTGGTAACAGTGAGAGATAGCACATCACAAATTAAATCCGGAAAATCACATTGTGGAAAGTATATGAATTTATTTGCATTCTGCAGAGGGAAATAAGTATTTGATCCCCCACCAACCAGTAAGAGATCTGGCCCCTACAGACCAGGTAGATGCTCCAAATCAACTCGTTACCTGCATGACAGACAGCTGTCGGCAATGGTCACCTGTATGAAAGACACCTGTCCACAGACTCAGTGAATCAGTCAGACTCTAACCTCTACAAAATGGCCAAGAGCAAGGAGCTGTCTAAGGATGTCAGGGACAAGATCATACACCTGCACAAGGCTGGAATGGGCTACAAAACCATCAGTAAGACGCTGGGCGAGAAGGAGACAACTGTTGGTGCCATAGTAAGAAAATGGAAGAAGTACAAAATGACTGTCAATCGACAAAGATCTGGGGCTCCACGCAAAATCTCACCTCGTGGGGTATCCTTGATCATGAGGAAGGTTAGAAATCAGCCTACAACTACAAGGGGGGAACTTGTCAATGATCTCAAGGCAGCTGGGACCACTGTCACCACGAAAACCATTGGTAACACATTACGACATAACGGATTGCAATCCTGCAGTGCCCGCAAGGTCCCCCTGCTCCGGAAGGCACATGTGACGGCCCGTCTGAAGTTTGCCAGTGAACACCTGGATGATGCCGAGAGTGATTGGGAGAAGGTGCTGTGGTCAGATGAGACAAAAATTGAGCTCTTTGGCATGAACTCAACTCGCCGTGTTTGGAGGAAGAGAAATGCTGCCTATGACCCAAAGAACACCGTCCCCACTGTCAAGCATGGAGGTGGAAATGTTATGTTTTGGGGGTGTTTCTCTGCTAAGGGCACAGGACTACTTCACCGCATCAATGGGAGAATGGATGGGGCCATGTACCGTACAATTCTGAGTGACAACCTCCTTCCCTCCGCCAGGGCCTTAAAAATGGGTCGTGGCTGGGTCTTCCAGCACGACAATGACCCAAAACATACAGCCAAGGCAACAAAGGAGTGGCTCAGGAAGAAGCACATTAGGGTCATGGAGTGGCCTAGCCAGTCACCAGACCTTAATCCCATTGAAAACTTATGGAGGGAGCTGAAGATGCGAGTTGCCAAGCGACAGCCCAGAACTCTTAATGATTTAGAGATGATCTGCAAAGAGGAGTGGACCAAAATTCCTCCTGACATGTGTGCAAACCTCATCATCAACTACAGAAGACGTCTGACCGCTGTGCTTGCCAACAAGGGTTTTGCCACCAAGTATTAGGTCTTGTTTGCCAGAGGGATCAAATACTTATTTCCCTCTGCAGAATGCAAATAAATTCATATACTTTCCACAATGTGATTTTCCGGATTTAATTTGTGATGTGCTATCTCTCACTGTTACCAATAACATACCCTTCAATTATGGGCTGCTCATGTCTTTGTCAGTGGGCAAACTTACAAAATCAGCAAGGGATCAAATACTTATTTCCCCCACTGTAGCTGCCCTAACTACTTAATGAAAAATCCACCAGATTGGTTTATTAAATACTTCACTGAACACATAGGATACATGTTTTTGAATGGTCATTTCCCTTCTGATGGGGGAAAATTATACTCACCCCAATCCCTAAAAATGCCATCAATAAAATCAGCGACCTCACAAATTATAGATCAGTGGTTTCAATTCCATTAATGACCAAAATGATGAAGGGATTCGTAGCACAACAATTAATGGAATATTTGACGCAATTCTCAATCCTTTAGAATTCTCAATTAGCTTTCAGACCATCATATAACACAAAAACAGTCATAACTACACTGATAACAAAATTCAGAAAACTGATATGCTAAGGTCAGAAAATTATACTACTATAATTTGATATGTCGAGTGCTTTCGATGTAGTGGACCACACAACACGAAAGACCCTACTAGACAACAAAGGAATTAGCGATGCAGTGGCAACTTGGTTCAATGGCTTCTTAAGGACTAGATCATATCTAGTCAAGATGTGCAACCAGTTGTCAGCCTGTTGGATTCCTGATTGTTGGGTACCACAAGGTTCCCCAATATCACCTTTACTTTTTAATGTTATGATGGCTCCACTCGGTAAGAAACTGGAAAACATGGGATTTAACATGTTTGTATATGATGATGATGTCACTATCTATGTACCTTTTTACAACAATCTCACAGAGATAAAGGACAAGCTCAAAAAAGGTCTAGACCTCATGGAAAATTGGGCCAATTCCTGGTTCTATGTAGTTCGCACAACCCCACCTCTTACAAAAATTTCAATATCGACCAAAAAAAAAATACCCAATTGAATCACAGCTACAAATACTTGGAATCATCTTTGATAAACATCTATCTCTTGAAAATCAGGTATCAGCTGTCACATCAAAGTGTTTCAATACTCTATGGAAACTATTTTCTAAGACAATCATTCCATCTTATAGTACAATCTTTGATATTGCCCCAACTAGATTATTGCAATGCAGCATATGTAGGATGCAGAGAAAACATCATAAAATCACTGCAGACCATTCAAAATATGGCAGCAAGACTGATGTTGAAAAGGTCGAAATGCTACACTGGCTCCCAATTAAGGCTAGGTTATTCTTTAAAACTAGCACGATAATTTTCAAAATACTGTTTGTAATGTCTCCTGATTACATGTTAGACTTGATCAAACTATCACCAAGAAATGCAAATCCAGGAAACAGAGGTTACTTACTACTACATTTACCAAATTGCAGAAACATAGCCTACAAACTACTATAATAAAAAGCACCTCCAACGTTCTGAAGCTGACTCCGTGGCTTCACTGAAGGGTTCGTGGGTTCGTAACAGTGTAGACATCTCTCTCTGCGCCCCGCCCTCGCGTCAAAACATGATGACGTCGAGGGCAGAACACTGATAGTGAAGGGATCGCTGAACAGTTCCCAGGCAACGGTACGCGACATCAGACGTTTGAGGGACCTATCAGACGCAGCACTGTGTGGGAAAGCGCGGGGTACAAATGTAATAAATAAAATAAAATAAATGCATGCGAAGAAGGGAGGGGCGTCAGCAGAAGGGGTCATTTTGTGTGCAGCACGCAGCACAGGAACATCGCTAGAACGAGAAGAACATTCGCGCAGATGTTGGTGCTGTGGGTACGTGTGATCACAGATGGGGGGTTACGTTCTGTGGCTTGACGGGTTTTTCCTGGCTACTGCTGGTAATGAACAGTGGCGGAGGGGATATAGCGGTGACTATATTGGTGTCGTTCCTCCTAAACCCACTTCTCCTCTTCCTCCACTCTCTATCTCAGTTGATAACACCCTCATCCTCCCCGTCCCATCTGCCCGCAACCTCGGAGTCATCTTCGACTCCTCCCTCTCCTTCTCTGCGCATATCCAACAGACTGCCAAGACCTGTCGCTTCTTCCTCAACATCAGCAAAATTCGCCCTTTCCTCTCTGAGCACACCACCAGAACTCTCGTCCACGCTCTCATTACCTCTCGCCTTGATTACTGCAACTTACTCCTCACCGGCCTCCCACTCAGCCATCTATCCCCCCTTCAATCCGTTCAGAACGCTGCCGCACGTCTTATATTCCGCCAGAACCGATATACTCATATCACCCCTCTCCTCAAATCACTTCATTGGCTTCCGATCAGATATCGCATACAATTCAAGCTCCTCCTCCTTACCTACAAATGCACTCAGTCTGCGGCTCCTCACTACCTCTCCATCCTCATCTCCCCCTATGTTCCCGCCCGTAACCTCCGCTCACAGGACAAAGCCCTTCTCTCATTACCCTTCTCCACCACTGCCAACTCCAGGCTCCGCTCATTCTGCCTTGCCTCACCCTTTGCCTGGAACAATCTTCCTTTACCCATACGCCATGCCCCCTCCCTACCCATCTTCAAATCTCTGCTTAAAACCCACCTCTTCAATGCTGCCTTCGGCGCCTAACCGCTTGAGAAATATAGAATGCCCAATCTATCCACCCTATCAGATTAACTGTTCACTCGCCCTCTAGATTGTTCTCTTGTCTTTTAGAGCAGGGACTGTCTTTCTATGTTTAAATTGTACAGCGCTGCGTAACCCTAGTAGCGCTTTAGAAATGTTAGTTAGTAGTAGTTAGTAGTAGTAGTTCGGTCTCTCACTCACACCCACACTCCCCTCCCCCCACTAAATACATAACCATCTATCACTCACACCCACAGACACAACCAAACTCCACCCCCCCCCACCCCCCTACAAGAACATACACACACTCTGCCATGGACAGAGAGCATCTCTCTCTCACACATACACACACTCCCAGACCCACCCCCCTTAATACACAAACTCTACCAAGGACATTCAACATACCTGTCTCTGACTGACACACCCACAGCCCCCCCCCCCCCCCCCCCCCCCAAAAAAAAAGAACACAAACACTGAAGTGGAACACTGCTACCATCCCCCCCCCCCCCCCCCAAGAATGGCAACGCAGATTGGTCATGCAACTCACACACTCCCAATCAAATCAATAACCAAGGCGCCCCACCTTCCGGTACGGGGCAAAGGAAAGGGAAGTTCATGTGAAGAAAGGCAATTGTCCTCCCTCCAAACACTCTCACACACAGACACCGCTACCCTCTCCCCCCCCCCCCACATCATACACAAACTCTGCCACCCTCCCCACCACCCCTACCAACACCCATATCATACACTCTCCAAGGGACAATCACCATCTTTCTATCTGACACAGACAAACATTCCTTCCACCCCCCCCCCAACATCATACACACACTGTACCATTGAGAAACAGCATCTCTCTCACTCACTCACCCATACACTTCCCTCCCACCCCCCTTAATACACAAACTCTAAAATGGAAAATCAAGATCTCCCTCTCTCTCTCTCACTAACACACACACACATTCCTCCCAACCACCACCACAACATCATACACAAACTCTGCCATGGTGAATCAAGATCTCTGTCTCTCACTCACACCCACACACTCCCCCCCTCCCCACAATAAATACACAAGCTCTAACATGCAGAATCAGCATCTCTCACTCACACCCACACACACAACCAACACAAAGAAAAAAAACAGAAAAACAACAAAAAACATATTACACATAATTCAACAATGTCAATTATTCATTAGTATGACAACGCATTTCTCCTAAAAATCCCTTTCAAAACATCAATTGCAGGAAGCCAATACCTTGCTAGCGCCTATTTCATTGGTTTCAGAAACGGGCCTTTTTTCCTAGTTATATTGAAAAGACGAGTCTGACCACAGTGGCCCATGCCATGATAACATCACGACTAGACTACTGTAATGCCCTGTACACTGACCAAACCTAAAAGAATTCGTATCAGCTCCAACTAATTCAGCATGACTGGTAGAAGGCTGCAAATGGTGTGATCACATCACACCCTTCCTGAAAAAGCTACACTGGCTACCAGTACCTTATAGGGCTACATTTAAAACTCTGTGTTGGATTTTCAAGGTCATCAGACAAAATGGACCAGAATACTTAAAAGAATAAGTTAGCCCTTTTCACACCTTTAAGACCTCTAAGGTTCTCTCAACGATCTCTGTAACTTTGTCAAAAGAAATTGTACGATGTGATACCCGCCAGGGAGCCTTCTCAGGAGTAGCCCCCACGCTCTGGAGCTTACTCCCAGAGGGGCTACGTATAACTCAAGACTACCTCTACTTTAGGAAGCAGGTGAAAGCCTGGCTCTTCTCCCAAGCCTTTAATACATAGGGTGACTGACTATACACTCATTCTGCACCTGGACTAGCTAGTTACGCACACTGTAACTTAGATCAGTTCCTTATCTCTTGCTTAACTATACAACAAACTCACCTTGAGTTTAACTAACCATCAAATTATCCCAACTGACTCTGTACCAGCATCTTGTTCCCATCATATATCTGCTCTTGGACCCTCAGCTATATGGTAAACCATATTGTAGAAAATGTTCAGCATCATATCTATGTTAGTTGAATGTTCTAATGCTGCTTATTAGGTGTACTCACTCTGCTGCTCCCCAGTATCTCTCCACACTCGTCCTTCCCAACACCCCTTCCCGTGCACTCCGCTCCATGGATAAATCCTTCTTATCTGTTCCCTTCTCCACTACTGCCAACTCCAGACTTCGCGCCTTCTGTCTCGCTGCACCCTACGCCTGGAATAAACTTCCTGAGCCCCTACGTCTTGCCCCATCCTTGGCCACCTTTAAATCTAGACTGAAAGCCCACCTCTTTAACATTGCTTTTGACTCGTAACCACTTGTAACCACTCGCCTCCACCTACCCTCCTCTCTTCCTTCCCGTTCACATTAATTGATTTGATTTGTTTACTTTATTTTTTGTCTACTAGATTGTAAGCTCTTTGAGCAGGGACTGTCTTTCTTCTATGTTTGTGCAGCGCTGCGTACACCTTGTAGCGCTATAGAAATGCTAAATAGTAGTAGTAGTAGCAACATTCCATGTAGAATCTCAGAATCTCAATAGTAGCAACATTCCATCTAGAATCTCCAATAGTAGTAGACTTTGCACCTTCTGTCTCGCTGCACCCTACGCCTGGAATAAACTTCCTGAGCCCCTACATCTTGCCCCATCCTTGGCCACCTTTAAATCTAGACTGAAAGCCCACCTCTTTAACATTGCTTTTGACTCGTAACCACTTGTAACCACTCGCCTCCACCTACCCTCCTCTCTTCCTTCCCGTTCACATTAATTGATTTGATTTGTTTACTTTATTTTTTGTCTATTAGATTGTAAGCTCTTTGAGCAGGGACTGTCTTTCTTCTATGTTTGTGCAGTGCTGCGTATGCCTTGTAGCGCTATAGAAATGTTAAATAGTAGTAGTAGTAGTAGGTGTATCATTAGTATTATGCTAACATTGTATTATATCTCTGGTACTTGAATTCCACTGCTGTTAAATGTGTATATTTTTAATACTGTTTCTATTATTAGGTTTCAAATTACTGTTTTCAAGTTGACCTCATTTATTGTATTTATGTTTATTCTTGGTTATTTTACTAGTGTTATGCTAGTAACAAAATTATAAGTACCTACCTACTGTACACCGCTTTGGGTGAATCTCTTCATAAAGGCGGTTAATAAATCCCAATAAATAAATTCATATACATGGCTGGGTTTAGTTATCTGGGTTCTAAATGGTGGAATTCAATACTCAAGGTCACAAGAAGCATTACCAACTATCTCTAGTTCAGAAAAGAGCTTAAAAAACAATCTTTTCAAGAAATTTCACAGCTAATCATACATGCTACCAATGTTCTATGCTGCTTGAAACTGTATAACAAAACTGTAACCTCTCCTGTTAATGTAAGCCACATTGAACCAAAATTTGTTTTTGGATAATTGTGGGATCTAAGAATGAATAAATAAATATAAGCAACAATTTCCATTACATTACATTAGATCAAAAGAAGGGATGTGTGCTGGAAAGTACATTCAGCTCTGCTTGAAGAATGGAAATGTTGACACGAAATGGAATGAATGAGAGAGACTGAATGAGAGCAGAATGGGTTTGTATTGTTCCTCAATCAATGCTCTGTTTTACTCAAAGTATCTGTTCAGTCACCGGGGAAATCTTGTGCAGTCACACTCAGAAGAGAACCCTGGCTGCCTTTCTACCCAGCCACTTTACCGTATTTCAGGTACGCAGCCTGGGCACACCGAGGATGGCACGCAGGCTTGCTGCTTCTATGCTTTGTGCCCTGGGTTTTTAAAAGGGCAATGGCAGATGTAGCTGCTGGATTCAGTTGGCATGGTGACACACTGCTAAATAAAGGCTGTGATGTATGCAGCAAATCTCCGTGCAATTAAGGAGTCTCCCAGACAAACTGAAACTAGTGCTTTTCTGCTGTCACTCCAAGAGGAGGAGCCCTCAGTCTTGTGGTCCTACAGCATCTAGTAGTCTGTAGTCTGTAACATAGTAACATAGTAACATAGTAGATGATGGCAGAAAAAGACCTGCACGGTCCATCCAGTCTGCCCAAGAAGATAAATTCATATGTGCTACTTTTTTTATTTGTACTGTCCTCTTCAGTGCACAGACCGTATAAGTCTGGCCAGCCCTATCCCCGCCTCCCAACCACCAGCTCTGGCACAGACCGTATAAGTCTGCCCAGCACTATCCCCGCCGCCCAACCACCAACCCCGCCTCCCAACCACCAGCCCTGGCACAGACCGTATAAGTCTGCCCAGCACTAGTCCCGCCTCCCAACCACCAGCCCCAGCACAGACCGTATATGTCTGCCCACACTAGTCCCGCCTCCCAACCACCAGCTCTGCCACCCATTCTAGGCTAAGCTCCTGAGGATCCCTTTCTTCTGCACAGGATTCCTTTATGTTTATCCCACGCATGTTTGAATTCCGTTACCGTTTTCATCTCCACCACCTCCCGCGGGAGGGCATTCCAAGCATCCACCACCCTCTCCGTGAAAAAATACTTCCTGACATCATTCTTGAGTCTGCCCCCCTTCAATCTCATTTCATGCCCTCTCGTTCTACCACCTTCCCATCTCCGGAAAAGGTTCGTTTGCGGATTAATACCTTTCAAATATTTGAACATCTGTATCATAGCACCCCTGTTCCTCCTTTCCTCCAGGGTATACATGTTCAGGTCCGCAAGTCTCTCCTCATACGTCTTGTAACGCAAATCCCATACCATCCTCGTAGCTTTTCTTTGCACCGCTTCAATTCTTTTTACATCCTTAGCAAGATACGGCCTCCAAAACTGAACACAATACTCCAGGTGGGGCCTCACCAACGACTTGTACAGGGGCATCAACACCTCTTTTCTTCTGCTGGTCACACCTCTCTCTATACAGCCTAGTAACCTTCTAATTACGGCCACCACCTTGTCACACTGTTTCATCGCCTTCAGATCCTCAGATACTATCACCCCAAGATCCCTCTCCCCATCCGTACCTAGCAGACTCTCACCGCCTAACACATACGCCTCTCTTGGATTTCTACTCCCTAAGTGCATCACTTTGCATTTCTTCGCATTGAATTTTAATTGCCAAACCTTAGACCATTCTTCTAGCTTTTTCAGATCCTTTTTCATGTTTTCCACTCCCTCCGGGGTGTCCACTGTGTTACAAATCTTAGTATCATCCGCAAATAGGCAAACTTTACCTTCTAACCCTTCGGCAATGTCACTCACAAATATATTGAACAGTCTGTAGTCTGTACTTTTAGTCTGATACGGAAAAGGAGTTATGTCGCCCACAGCAACTGCTCACCATGTTAGTCCTTCTCTCTCCCCCCCCCCCCCCCCCCCCCCCACCTCTGGAGAATGGCTAGCATTTGGCTGCATGAATCACTATGGGGGCAATTCTATAAGTGGGCACCTGCTTTTAAGCTCCCTGATGCCACGTGTTGAAAGCTTATTCTATTACAGCATCTGGGTAGCCAAGATTCCATAATCTGGCATTGGAGTGCCTAAACTTTAGATGCCCACAGTTATACCAGCCACAGACCTGGCTTAACTGCGGGAGTCTAAATGCAACAAGGGCAATGTTCCAGTATTCCAGTATTCTGTAGGTTGCACATATTACATGGTAGCCCCGCCCATGCTCCATCCATACGAATGCTCCCTTGCATTTATGCAGCGCCGCCTAAGGAGCAGCCAAGATGCTGCCCCCCCTTCCTACCTCCTCCAGCCCAGCCCATTCATGGCGTTTACCTGTTTCATCATGGTCCAAACCCAGCAGCGGAAGCAATTCCCATACACTGCCCTGCTGCCGGCACCCGCCTCTTCCCTTTACTGTGGCTGCTTAAACCTCTGATGAAACAGGAAGTTACATCAGAGAGGCAGCCTAGGCACTGCTAACATTTAGAGGAAGTAACCAAATATCTACCAGGTTAACTTAGGACAGCTTTTCTGCTGTCCTAAGCCAGGCACTAGCTCTGTGGGTGCCAGTGGACGCTAGGCACCCTCAAGTTAAGCAGATATCAGCAGTGCCTGGGTAACTCCAGCTTTTGCTCTGACTCCATCCCCCAACTGCCCTGGTACTCCCAGAGAGTTAATGTTCAGCAGCACTATCCAGTTAAGTGTCGCTGAATGTTATTGGTTGGGCCAGCCAGCCGCTCCTGCCACGTTAAATTGCTTTGAATATCAACCTTAGCCTTTTACATTTAGAGCAGGCCAGGTGTATGGGCGCAGCAATATTCAACTGGTAACTGTTTAAGTTGACCAAATAAGTGACATTACACAAATAACAGCTATAACATTAATATAGTAAATGAAGGCAGATAAAGACCTACACGGTCCATCCAGTCCACCCAACAAGGCAGCCAAAGCCACATTATTATTATTATTCTTTATCAGTACATAATTAAACCAACAATCCAAACATTCAAGCTCAAGAAGTCTTCCCCTCGCCCACTGAGATATGTCACGTTCATAGCATATGATACAAAATGTGCCATTAAAAAAAAACATAATTAATCCTGATTTGCCTTTGCCATTTTTGGACATAGACCATAGAGATCCACAGCACTGATCTTACTTCCCAACTACTGGATGTCCCGGGTCAGGGTTGTGAGCTCTTGGACTGTAGTCCGAGGACTCCAAGACCAAACCTGGTGGCTCCGACCGATGGCAGGTGAGACACGCCTTAGAGCACAGGGCTGATAGAAGAGACAGACAGTAACCAGGGAGGCAGATCTGACAGAAGTTGAGCCTGCGGGTGGCTCTGAAAAGAGCCCTTGGGGCCAGGCCTGGCAGCCCAGGACTTGGAGGTAGTTCTGAAAAGAGCCCTTGGTGGCACGCCTGGTGAACCAGGACCTGGAGATGGAACTGAAGAAGGTCACACAGGTCAGGCTAGAGTCAGGAACATGGAGCAGGCTGGAGATCGGACCACTGCCGAACCACAAACCCGGCCCAGCCTCCTGCTGGTAAGTCAGGAGGGACCGGGGCACAGCCCAGGGCCTTGACATTGGAGTTGCTGTACCTCAAGCAAGTTCTGGCTTCTTGGGGGTTTGGTTTAATGTCTGTTTCTAGTTTGTGCAAAGAACAAAAGCACAAGCAACCTTCAGGAGTGGGGGCATCAACTCAAAATTTATGGTTCATGTTTCAGCAAGGCCGCCTGCGTCAGGGGTCTAAATGTTAGAAAACATAAATACATAAACTTATGCTCACAGAATCCAAAATAGAGCAAAAATAGAATGTAAAAAAGTATAATAATATAACAATATACAATTAAAAAACAATAATTAATATAACATAGATGCATCATTTCTTATATCAGTAACCCTTACTCTTGAAATTGGTATTTTTTCTTTTCTCCATGTTAGATTTGGCTATCTCCACGTTTTTTATATATATTTTTTAATTGTGACTATTGCAAGGTATGAGATCACATGCAGATCCCTTTTGCTTTCAGCTTATTAATGCATTGTTGTGACTCTTTTTTTATGCTTGTTTTTTATGGATTTTATATGTCTTATGTTCTTTGCTCATGTGTGACTGGACTTTGCATTCTCTCTTTTGTGTTTCCTGTTTCTATTTTGTGGTCACTTATTCTGCATTTGGCATTTGTGTTCCGTGTGTGTGTGACTGAGCTATTCTGTTAGCATGAATATTTTATGTAGCATTCTGTAATAATTTGGCTTGTTTAGTTTTCCTGATAAATGTATTGATATTTTAGGGTCCCATTGTAATATTTATGTAGGATCCTTGTTTTGGAAGTTAAGTGTTGGCATGGTAGATTTGCTCTATGTTCAGAGTGACTTTTGTGTTAAACATTTTTTTTAATTATTTTACAATATATGTCTGTTATTGAGATTCCACTAGAAACCAAAATTTCTTTGGTAAGTGTTACAGAGAAATGTCATAGCTCTGCTCTGCATCCATTATTGGGGGAGGGGTGGGGATTCTGTGGATGCAGAATGTATTGGGGGACTGCGGCTAAATGGGCTCTTGTACTTTTCCTTTCTCAAGCCCTCAATGTGGCCTGCAGCCACTGAAGCCTGCACTGCTACCTTCATTGACGTTATTGTGAGTGGGGTACCGGTGGAGCATGGGTACATCAGGTGACAGGTTTTCAATCCTAGTGCACACCCATCCAACCTGTTGGTCCACCCAGAAATTGCCTTCTGGCTATGCCACTGGTTGGAACTGAGCCCTGAAGAATCACCCAGATCTCAGAGCAAAGTTAAATTTATTTATTTAGACAAATTTGATATACCGCCTTAACTAATAGAGCTAGGTGGTGTACGATAATAAGAAATAGATGTAAGAAGTGGTGAAAAAGAACTCCATCATAATGTTAGGAGAGTATCGCATCCATTCATACAATCAGCTATTACAACCATGAAGTCAATGAAAATTGGGGAAGAAAGGTTATGGATCTAGATACAGTGAAAGGGAACTGAGCCTACAAGTGCAAAAATCCTAAAAATTACTGGAAGCCTGGTGAAATAACCAAGTTTTTATTGCTGGCTTTATTTTCTTTAAATCAGGATTCTGCTCTGATTTCACGTAGAAGGGAGTTCCAATAAAATGCACAATGCCTGGTAGTTTCAAGAATGGCTTGTTTGGGGCTAGGCAGGACCAAGCGAAAATCATGAAGGGATCGAAATAAACGCATGGGAGAATATGAGATGGTAAGATTCGATAAACATTGATGCAAACCTATTCGGAATGCCTTACTACTACTACTACTATTTAGCATTTCTATAGCGCTACAAGGCATACGCAGCGCTGCACAAACATAGAAGAAAGACAGTCCCTGCTCAAAGAGCTTACAATCTAATAGACAAAAAATAAATAAAGTAAGCAAATCGAATCAATTAATGTGAACGGGAAGGAAGAGAGGAGGGTAGGTGGAGGCGAGTGGTTACAAGTGGTTACGAGTCAAAAGCAATGTTAAAGAGGTGGGCTTTCAGTCTAGATTTAAAGGTGGCCAAGGATGGGGCAAGACGTAGGGGCTCAGGAAGTTTATTCCAGGCGTAGGGTGCAGCGAGACAGAAGGCGCGAAGTCTGGAGTTGGCAGTAGTGGAGAAGGGAACAGATAAGAAGGATTTATCCATGGAGCGGAGTGCACGGGAAGGGGTGTAGGGAAGGACGAGTGTGGAGCATCAGATTGTGCCTTCCACTAACAGGATAGAGCACAGTGCACTAAAATGTCATTTAAAGCACATGGCTGTAGTGTAAAACAGGACATGTGAGTCTCAGCAATTCCCTTGCCCTGTGGACCAGATGTGACAGACACAGACTGGGTCTCCCAGAAGATGACAGAACATTTGTAGTGCCTTAAAGGTGAGAGTTAGTAATTTGTGAATAAACCTTTGGCTAATGGGAAGCCAATGATATTTTTAGAACAATGGGGAAACAAGATTCCATTTCGTAGCATCACAAAGTTTTGAAGTGTCTGGAGTTGTTTGAGTGCGTCAGCCGGTGCTCCGAGATAAATAATATTGCAGTAATCTAGTCTGGAAATTAGTAAGCACAGAATAAGTGAGTGAAAAGCATTGTGTTCAAAGTACTTCCTAACTGAGTACATAAGTACATAAGTAGTGCCATACTGGGAAAGACCAAAGGTCCATCTAGCCCAGCATCCTGTCACCGACAGTGGCCAATCCAGGTCAAGGGCACCTGGCACGCTCCCCAAACGTAAAAACATTCCAGACAAGTTATACCTAAAAATGCGGAATTTTTCCAAGTCCATTTAATAGCGGTCTATGGACTTGTCCTTTAGGAATCTATCTAACCCCTTTTTAAACTCCGTCAAGCTAACCGCCCGTACCACGTTCTCCGGCAACGAATTCCAGAGTCTAATTACACGTTGGGTGAAGAAAAATTTTCTCCGATTCGTTTTAAATTTACCACACTGTAGCTTCAACTCATGCCCTCTAGTCCTAGTATTTTTGGATAGCGTGAACAGTCGCTTCACATCCACCCGATCCATTCCACTCATTATTTTATACACTTCTATCATATCTCCCCTCAGCCGTCTCTTCTCCAAGCTGAAAAGCCCTAGCCTTCTCAGCCTCTCTTCATAGGAAAGTCGTCCCATCCCCACTATCATTTTCGTCGCCCTTTTGCCTAAGGATAAAAAAGCCGGTTTTACACAAACTAGATATCTGGGGTACGAATGTTAGATGGGAATCTAGAATAACACCTGAATAGTGGAAGGATGGGACTGGAGTGATAGATGTTCCAAACAGATTTAGGGCTGCTGTTGGACTGAGGATTCCTCCAGTAAACCAGTAGGTCACTGTTTTTTCCTATTCAGCGCCATCCTATATTCGAGGAGTACTGCGTGATTGAATGAGAGCTGCAAGATGGCTAAGAAAAATATTACACTTGTAATTTAGGTGTGAGTGCATAGATCAGCCGTAGAGTTGGTGTTTAAATGTCAGAGGTACACAAGTGACAAAGAAAACGGAATTTCCTTAGTGTCAGCTCCAGACCATGCCCTATGAGTGGTTGTGTGTCCTACCAGCAGATGGGGAGACCGAGACATACTGAAGTGCTCTGGAGCCCTGCACCCCTTAGTCTCCTCAGCAGATGGTAGGTAGGTGCTGTGGGCTCTGCATTACTTAACAAAAAGAAAAAAAAATGGAATTGCTCTTCTCCTGGGGTTTCTAGATTTAGGACACTATTTACAAAGGTGCGCTAGCGTTTTCAGCATGCGCTAACTATGTAAATGCCTATACGAATATTACGGCCATCTACAACCTTTTCCGGAGATGGGAGGGCAGTAAAACGAGAGGACATGAAATGAGGCTGAAGGGGGGCAGACTCAAGAAAAACTTCAGGAAGTATTTTTTCACGGAGAGAGTGGAGGATACTTGGAATGCCCTCCCGTGGGAGGTGGTGGAGATGAAAACGGTAATGGAATTCAAGCATGCGTGGGATAAACATAAAGGAATCCTATGCAGAAGAAATGGATCCTCAGAAGCTTAGCCGAGATTGGGAGGCGGGACTGGTGTTTGGGTGGTGGGGCTAGTTCTGGGCAAGACTTCTACGGTCTGTGTCCTGAAAATGGGGCTAGTTCTGGGCAGACTTCTACGGTCTGTGTCCTGAAAATGGCAGATACAAATCAAGGTAAGGTATACACAAGAAGTAGCACATATGAGTTTATCTTGTTGGGCAGACTAGATGGACCGTGCAGGTCTTTTTCTGCCGTCATCTACTATGTTACCACGTGTATATCAAAATAGATCCGATTCACAACCCTTAGCTCAAGAACAAAACACTCAGTGAATCTCTACTGCACACTTACAACCACTGCATGTCTGCAGTTTGTGCTTTTAATGAGAGGAAAAACCTCATACTACTGTAGCCACACTCGGTCCCATTTAACCAAAAGTATATACTGTTGGCTCACAGTGAAAAAGTAATCATGGGTAAAAAAAACCTCTCTTGGTTCTAATCGTGGTATAATCCAAAGACACTTATCTTTTTGTCAGTGCTCTGTTGCTCCGTGGATGCTCTGTACGAGTGAGGTCCCAATGGACCCGTTTCGCTGCCGCTTTGTCAAGGGGCCTCACCATACGACTGTTGGAACGTAGGAGCTGCAAATGCAAATTTGCTCCGTGCTAATTTGCATTTGCAGCTCCTCCGCTCCCACAGTATAACCCCCTTATCCAGGGCGAAGTACAAAAGAAACATACATGAAAACAGAATTACAAAATGTACAAACATCATAAACACAGAAAGAAAACAAACCAAACAGTTGATCTTCTTAACAACCTATTAAGGGAAAATATGTCCCAGGCATAAAGTTACATATAGGATAGGATAGGGTGGCAGTGGGAGCAGTGGTGGCAAGGAAAAGGGAAGGAAAGCTGGGAAGATGCTGGATAACTTGGGGGAATAAGGAAGGAGAGCTGTTGGACATCTGGGAAGAGGAGTAGGGAAAGGGAAATGCTAGACACCTAGGGAGATGATGGGAAAAGAAGGGGAGATAAGGGAAGATGCTGTACATGTGAAAGTGAGGAACACACAGCCTAGGGCATGGACCAGCCCTGCAAAAGTTTAAAATGTATCTACACTATCAAAAACATTGGACATGACTGCCAAGGACAGCTATTCATATTGGCAATGGTGCTACAGCCTGCTGTCTCGAAGCAATCCATGCAACTTCTTGTATACAGGGCTTGGAACCCCTGGGACTACACGATTGCGTCATACCATGGTAACCAACAAACCATTCTGCTACCTTGCAGCATTCCTGATCTTGATCCTTAGAGACTTGTCACCACCCTAAGGGCTGCTACGGAAATGAATGATAACTGGAGTAACATAAGCCCTCATTTTGTGTGTTGCTGAATTCCCTGCCTACCTCTTTTCTCCTCTCAGCTTCAGTAAGAATCACTCAGCAGGGTTGTAAATCTTGTTCCTTGTTTATTCCTCCAGTGGCGTAAGTACTGGTATGCTGCCGAACCAGTTGGAAATGGAATCACATCCATAAAGCAGATGAAGCTGAAAAACCAAGAGTTTTGGTCTCCTACAAGGGGATTGATTCACCCTCACCATTTTGGAACCCCTCTTGGCACACAACAGCAGCAGATACATGGATTCTGCTGTGTATTCGCTGCCACAAAAGGATTTATGTGGGAAGCATTTGGGGCACAGAAAATGACTAGTCAGCAGATTATGACATAAAAATTTCAAGAAGTGCAGGAAGAGAAGTGATCATAGCAGGACCCACTGTTCCCCCCTCCCTCCCCCCATCTACTGATGATTAATCACACCAGATGTGCATGCACCAAGGTCCTTTGTGTTTGCTGCAAATTCCCATTATCTTCTAAGGGAATTAAAATTAAAAAATGCTTTTTATTTCTTCATGGTGTAAATCAAGAAAACCAGGCCACACTGCCACCTTCTTTCCTTCTGCAGCTTCACATCGTTCCGTACATGCTGAAGATTAGACAAATGCCACCTATTAAAAGAACGTGGATATCCTTACATAATGAATGAAGAAATCAAATAGACTGATAGGTTATCCTGCTTATAATCGAACGAGAAAAACGCCCAAGTTCCAACCTAAATCGGGAGATGGACGTTTATCTCACAAAAACGAATAACGCGGTATAATCGAAAGCCGAACTTGGACGTTTTCAACTGCACTCCATCGCTGAAGCATACAAAGTTGACAGGGGGCGTGTCGGAGGCGTGGTGAAGGCGGGACTGGGGCATGGTTAGCACCCGAACAGAGATGGGCGCCTTTCGCCGATAATGGAAAAAAAGTATGCGTTTGTAGTTAGAATTTAGGGCACTTTTCCTGGACCCTGTTTTTTCACGAATAAGGCCCCAAAAAGTGCCCTAAATGACCAGATGACCACCAGAGGGAATCGGGGATGACCTCCCCTGACTCCCCCAGTGGTCACTAACCCCCTCCCACCACAAAACATGATGTTTCACAACTTTTTATTTTCACCCTCAAATGTCATACCCACCTCCCTGGCAGCAATATGCAGGTCCCTGGAGCAGTTGTTAGGGGGTGCAGTGGACTTCAGGCAGGTGGACCCAGGCCCATCCCCCCCTACCTGTTACAATTGTGCTGCTTAATGCTTAGTTGTCCAACCCCCCCAAACCCACTGTACCCACATGTAGGTGCCCCCCTTCACCCCTTAGGGCTATAGTAATGGTGTAGACTTGTGGGCAGTGGGTTTTGAGGGGGATTTGGGGGGCTCAACACACAAGGGAAGGGTGCTATGCACCTGGGAGCTCTTTTACCTTTTTTTTTGTTTTTGTAAAAGTGCCCCCTAGGGTGCCCGGTTGGTGTCCTGGCATGTGAGGGGGGACAGTGCACTACGAATCCTGGCCCCTCCCACGAACAAATGCCTTGGATTTATTCGTTTTTGAGCTGGGTGCTTTCATTTTCCATTATCGCTGAAAAACAAAAACGCCCAGCTCACAAATTGTCGAATAAAACATGGACGTCTATTTTTTTCGAAAATACGATTCGGTCCGCCCCTTCACGGACCCGTTCTCGGAGATAAACGCCCATGGAGATAGACGTTTTCGTTCAATTATGCCCCTCTATGTAATGCATTTTACTTTGTAGTAAAATTTTAAAAAATAAGTTTTATGAGCTGTACTTTACTTGTTTTACATGATTTTTTTTTTGGGGGGGGGGAATAATACTTTCTACTTTTACTTCACTACTTTTAAAGCCAGTACTTTTACTTTTTACTTATGTAGTTTTAAAAAGTAATGACCCCATCTCTGTTGGTGAGGCCACACCTGTGTCCAGTTTTTGAGGCCGTATCTTACTAAGGATGTATGTTCTGGCCAATATTCATGGAGGCAGGGTACACTGTGATGTGTATTTAATATGAGTATAATTTGTATTTAATTGCATTGTTTGTATAATAGATACCACTGTGTATTAGGACTGCTTTTCCTATAGTTTGCAGTATCCTGTGATTGACTCCTTCTGAGCTTTCCCTATTGGCTGTTAGCTCTGAGCTAAGGCCAGCCCTCCCTCTCTGCCCCCCTGTGGGCTGTGAGAGACAGCCCAGTCTTCCTAGCGTGCCTTTGTGATCAGCACCTGCTCTAGGGGCTGATCCCTTCTTAATCTACTATAATTCCATCAAGACTTTTTACCATCTTCCCAAGGCATTACCCAAGTCATTCCCTATTTATTTTCTCTGAGTTCTCTCCCTTATTCTTTGAGTGTTACAGCTTTTCCTCTCAGCTGGGCTGAGGGCACTGGTGGCTGAGCAGATACAATGGGCAATGTAGACACTGACTTGTTAGATGGAAGTGATCTGTGAAAGGTTAGAGAATACTGGACCGGCCTAGGAGAGACAACTCTCCAGACATGTCACATCGACCACCAGCTATACCCCACCACCACACATACCTGAGGGTACAGGGAAGTAGCAAGCAAGTAGGAGTTCCTATCACTACACCCACAACACTACACCAAAATGCCACAGCATCAGACCTCATGACTACCCTTGGTGTTCCATTTGCTGCTGCGGCATCTAGAGAGACAGGCCTGGTTAAAGAGGAATCCTCTTCAAGCTCAGAGAGCAGTGACAGCTCTGCCCAGAGTCAAGAATATATGGACAATCAGCCTGTGAGCAGGAGGGGAGAAGGAGCACCTTAGACAGTGAGAAGGAGGGGAGGAAAGTAGTTGGGGAAGTTGGCGGGTGGAGGAGGGAAGGAGAGGGATTTTTGAGTGAAAGAAGATTTTACTGTACAGGTGGGAGTGGGGGATTGCTTGTGAGAGATGTTGAGGGTAGGTTTTGAGGGCTAGGATGAGGTGTGCATGTGGGGATGGAGGGTGCCTGTGAGGAGGGAGGGGTCAGTGATGGTGCAGGGATCATGGTTGGTGGGACAAGCACAAGGGAGGATGGGAAATGAGAAGGGCCCATGTCATGTGGGATACTATCTGTATACATGCCTGAAATGCTCAGTGCCTGGATGTTCATTCTATGCAGTAGAGCCATGCCAGTGTGGATGAGTGTGTTCGTGTGCTGGTGGTGTCTGTTCTTCCTGTGGCTGCAGTCCATCAAGTAATGGCATTCTGCACTGTAGTGCCAGGATGTGCAGGTCATGAATATCTTGCAGACCTTTTCAGGTTTGTAGAACAGCTCCCCTCTGGATCAGTCTAGGCATCTGAATCTGGACTTGAGCAGTCCAAAGGTGCATTCGATGATGACCCTGGTGTCCCATTGTGCCCTCTTGTAGTGCTCCCATCATTAATGGGTCTGATGATGGAGTTCATTAGCCACCTTCTGTGTGAGTGATCCCGATCACCTGTGTGAGATGGGGAGAGTGATAGAATGGGTATGGAGTGAGTGAGAGAGCTGGGTCATGTGGTGAGGCAGAGCCCCAGCTGTCTGTGCATTTGGGTGATGTGAGTAAGGCTCTGACAGAAGAAGGTTCTGGCTTGTGATGGTGTTGGAGTGTGAGCTTCTTACCTATGAGTCAAGTGCCAGTAATCTCTCTGCTCTCAAAGCGGTCACATATCCCCGAGTGTGCCAGGATGTAGGAGCTGTGACAGGATCTGGGGAATCGTGGGTAGGCATCAGTGCCCCTGTGCATTTTACAGTACTTGAATATTGAGAAAGTGAAAGGCCTTTCTATTGTAGTAGGTGGGCCCTCTCCCTTTGTGGGGGGGGGGGGGGGGGCTGAGGAACACATGGGTGCAGTAAATGACACCAAGGACGGAGAGGAAGTATATAGTTGTGTCACTGTGAATTGTCTCTGTTGCTGGATCTGCGGAAATGCAATGTAGTCAGTGGTGTCTGTGAGAAGGGCCGAGAGGAACTATAAGATGCACTGGGAGATGTCTGATTGATCGAGGCCTGCAGTAGCTGCCAGGAAAATCTGGAAACTGCCAGTAACATAGAAACATAGTAGATGGTGGCAAATGAAGACCTGAACGGTCCATCCAGTCTGCCCAACAGTTACATTCATTATTGGTTCATGATTAAACCAAAAATGAACATGGCATGATCTCTCTCTGGCTTTTGACTTGGTTGATCATTCTCTTTTGCTTTCTTACAGGCTATTGGGATTAAAGGAACTGTCCTTATCAGGTCGATCTTTTTCTGTCTCCACTCGAGCGTCCAGATCTATGGAATTTTCTCTCCAATGTGGAGTTTCTCAGGGCTCCATTCTTTCTCAGTTCACTAGCAATCCTTCTTCAAGACTTCAACATTCACTTCCTTTTCTATGCTGATGACGTCCTGCTCATCTTTCCTACCTTTTTCTCTGTCTCTGATCTTGAGCCATTATACTCAGCTCTTCAAGCACTTTCTCACTGGCTTCTTGCCCATAGACTGGGTTTTTCTTCACCTTCAGTTTCATCCGTTTTAGCTTTAGCTGGACTCTTACTGAACTTTCTTGTGTTTAACTGCTTTCGGGGCTCCTTGTTATTTTCTTGGTAGTGGCTGCTGATGGTTCCGGTCCCTCTTCAGACTCTTTCCACCCTGCTGACGTTGCCTTTTTCAGTTTCTTCATGGCCAGATTCTTGTTTTTGGGAGCACTTCTCTTCTGGTTCTCTGGCTGATTCCTGTTCTGTTTGAAGGAGTCTGAAGCTCCACTGCATTGTCCACAGCAGGGGCGTAGCCAGACAACAGATTTTGGGTGGGCCTAGGCAAGAATTAGGTGGCCACCAAGTGTTCTCCCCCCCACCCCAAAAAAACAAATTATTGCAGCTGGTGGGAAAATGCTTCTTTCCACCTTGACAGCAGGCATGCACTGAAAACTGAGCATGCGCAGGTGCCGTGTTGTGGAGGGTAGCGTTTGTTTTTTTTTGTTACATTTGTACCCCACGCTTTCCCACTCATGGCAGGCTCAATGCGGCTTACATGGGGCAATGGAGGGTTAAGTGACTTGCCCAGAGTCACAAGGAGCTGCCTGTGCCTGAAGTGGGAATTGAACTCAGTTCCTCAGTTCCCCAGGACCAAAGTCCACCACCCTAACCACTAGGCCACTCCTCCACTGGGGAAAATCTTCAGGTGGCAGAGCTTGGGATTCCCACCAGTTACCACTAAACATGTGCTACTGTTGGGTGGGCCTGAGCCATAAATGGGTGGGCCCTGGCCCACCCAAGCCCACCTGTGACTACGCCACTGGTCCACAGCAGGCAGTCCTTATTCGCCAGGCTCTTGAAGGCCAGCTTCAGGCGCTGTTGTTCTTCTCCATGCCTTCTGCCAGTGCCTTCTTCAGGGCAGCCAGTGACATGCTGCTGTACTCCTTTGAAGCTGATACAGCCTTCATGCTCAGCTTGGAGACACTGGGGCCCGATGACTTGTGCACTTTCGCCGCCCCTTCCAGCTGCTTGGTCTTTTTCTTGGTTGCGCCCGGAGCTGCTGCTGTTGCCAGTGCAGCAGTTTCTGCCATTATCCCCTTTTCTATAAACCCCACTTTTCCTTACCAACTTACTCTTAATTATAGTAGCGCCCGCCCTCTGATCGACTGCACGCTCAATGCCTGCTTGCCACAGACACCTGGGCTCTGGCTCTTCTAGCCCCGTGTTTCCACAACACCCAAATGATGTTTTATAACATGACATTCATTGACACAAAAATTCTCATTCGGATCTCTAAAGAAGAGCCTACAGTGTGGAGAACCCATGGTGTGTGGTCTAGATATGGGTTAACAAAGTTTAAAAGAACTCACCAACTGCTTCCTTCAGTCTTCAACTCCCAAAGCCATAAAACAGCCAAGTTTTGTAAAACTTAAAATGATCTCTGACTCTACATTCATATAAACAAGTCTGTAGCTCCCTAGGATGACCTGAATCCATGTACTGCAGCAGGTTTTCACCAATGTGCCTTTCTTTCTTGCCCTTCTTTCTCAAGTCCGTTCTAGAGGTCTTTACCCACTTCAGAAGCTGCATGCATCCATACCAAAACACTAATCGCTCTGGTTTGCTTTGCCCATACTTTCAGGAGTAAAAAGCTGGTTTTGACTTATGCCAAGGTTAGTACTTTCCGGGCATCTGGCAATTGCATGGCAGAACAGCCTAGCAGTCAGAACAATGCACGGTGAGCTAGGGAAGCCCAGTTTGAATTCAGCTGATGCCCATTTGGCTTTAGGTAACTTATTTAACACTCCATTACCTCAGGCCCTCCAAAGCCTCAATCCGGATGCAAGGGTCTGTGGCAGAGAACCCATACATGTTCTGCATGCCAACTGCCTTTCAGAATCTCTCTATCGTCCAATTAAACCTCAACAGCAAGAAAATCTCTCCCTGCTAGTGATCAGGAAATCATTCCCACTGCCCTTTAAACCCTTCTGAAGTAACTGCATTTAAATCAGTTCTGTCAATGGAGAGGCTGCTCCTATACACCCAGGTTGTTGTTATGCCTTAATTATGATCCAGCATCTTTCTTTATACCGAGGAATGCACCCGTTGCACTCTCCTATTTGAGAAAACTTTGGTATTGCTCTAGTTTACCAGTAGTTTACCAATCCCCCGCAAAGGACAGATGCACTTCAGTGCTAAGCAACTTTGATCCTCACTTCAGATATTGGTAGCTTAAAGCCCACATCAGCTGGTGGTTTTGACACCTTGCTAGAATGCCCTCATTTGTATCACAGGCACATTAGCCCCCCCCCCCCCCCCCCCCCCTCGTTCTTGCATCTAGTTGACCCAATGGTAGATTGCCATGATCTGTGAACAAGGCCTTTCCTCCGGGTACATCTCAGGTGGTATGTTGATTTGATGTCATGACTTATTGTATAATTGGCACTTACTGTGATGTGTTGACCCCGTTGGTACATGAAATGCTCTGCCTCCTTCAACTAACAGCATGGAAGCGGGCATTCTTGGTTGGCCCCAGCGGTCAATGCTGAGACGTCTTTGGCTCATGCTTTCTAAGCCAATCCTGGATGAATGCTGCTGGTGTGCTGGTGGCAGCCATACTATTTTGGGTGCAGATATTTGCGGGCTCTACCAAGCGTAGGTCGTTATTGTAACTGTAAATGCAGTGTACTAGGCAGACTCTATTTAAGAGGCGGGCATGGCATGACATTTACCCATTAAGATGTGTCACATTGTGAACTATTATTTCCTGTAAACGCATTTTGGCTGTTAATTGGCCCCCCTTCTGGCACATGATTTACTGCTTTTGCTGCTACATGAGCCCTTCCAGTTGGCTCTTGCACTGGTCTCAAACACTCTGGGCATTTCCTCCTCTCCCTTCATGCTCTATGAGAAGGTCTACAGCACTTTGTTTCAAGCCTTCATTTAGCCTGCTTCCAACTTGCTGGCAGCCCTTCAGGTATGAATGTCTTTCATTGGTGGCCCCAGTTCAGCAACTTCAATCATATGCACTTCTTATCAGTTACCTGCATGATAGCACACTTGAGTACACAAACTCCTGGCCCAAAATTATGCTGGTCACCATTTTGTTAATACAAGACATCTCCACTTCCCAAGGATTTGAAAGATCACAATAGGGGCCCCCCCCCCCCCCCCCCCCCCCCTCCAGGGTAGAATGGTGTCCTTGTCAACATGCTCTGGGTAATGAGCCCAAGCATATCTTGGTTTGAAAGGTAACTTAGTTTTAAATGGTCGAGAGGTCTCTTTTGCACAAGCGAGTGTAAAATGAAATTCTTGAGCAATGGAGATGGTGCAGGAAGAGTCAGGTTCTCATCTCCCGCCAACCTGGGGGACCAACTCATATGTCATATTACTGTTCATGTTTAGCGCCTTGTATGTGCACACCCCCTCCCTTCCAATGACATTAGGTAAAATAAACTCAGCTGGACTCTGATTGTCCCCACATCTCCCGGTTCCAGGGCCTGAGCCACTCTGTCCCAAATTCCTCATTTCCATATCTGCCTGTGGAAGAAGCTGCTTGATCTGTGGGTGCCTTTTAGGTCTCCATGCTACTGCCCTTAGATAGTAAGGTTGTCACTTATTGTAATGCTGTGCATACCAAGTTCCAGCGATCTGTGGGTGGATGCCTGCCTTTTCAGAGCTTATGAATGCAGACTGCTCGCCCTCTCCTTTATTCCTACTGACGCGGGCTTACTTCATAGCCCGCTTTGTCTCCGTATCCCAGCTGTAGAAGGCAAATACCACCTTCATGCTTACTTTCCAATATCTAAGGAGTCACATCATGTGTGTGAGGCCAACCAGCAGCTCTCTCCTGCTCGCTTTCCAATTTCATTTACAGCACAGCATCACTCTAGATGGGGGGCTTCGGTGCACTCAAAGGTTCCCCAAACTGCAGTACTTCTGTATTGGCCTTAGATTCAGGAGTGGATAAATTGACCACTGTGCTTCTGACTCATGGCTCATTTGGTTCTCAGTCAGCAGTCTACTAATTTGACACTCACGGTCGATTTCCGAACTAGGGTGCTTTGCGACACATTATTGATTGCTCCTTTAGGCCCCCTCTGCATGTGAGAAGGTGTAGTTTCCCCCTCCCCCTGGGCTGTGCTTTGATTTTGACGCAGAAACACACCAGTGTCTGATGTGGTCTGCATTCATTCTACTCTACAGCTCTAGGACACAAAAAACGCTATCTGCTCCCAGCAGAGTGGCATGAGGGGGACCATAAAGTCCTGGTTCAATCTTATAGCATCCCCTTGTGGGGTATACAGGTCACCTAATTCTCGTCTGAACAGGGCAGGGCCAGCTCGCTGGGCAACTCACCAGCCTTATGTTTGAATCTGAGAGTGGCAGTAAGCCCACCATGGGCTTACCATGCACCAATCTGTTTCTAGCGCTAGCAGAAATATTCAAAAAGGTTTCTGCGGGGGGTTGCTGAGCGGTAATTCTCACTGCGGGTTGCCTGTCCTACCCAAGGCCTTCCACCTTGAGGCAGCCCACTAAAGCCATCAGCTGGTTAAGGCACTTGTCTTGACTTTCTGGGGTAGCTGGTTAAAATTCCATTAGTGGAGCTTGGTTCCCCACCCCGCAGTTGTTTCCCCACCCTGCCCATCATCCCGTCACCCATTGCTCATGCGGACTACAGGGCAGGACTGTTTAGAGCTGCATTTTGATTGGCCTCTCTTGTAGCTTTACATATCAGTGCCATCTAAATGGATATCCAGGGGCAGGTTGCAGCTGGACATCTCCATCTCACAAGAGCAGGTCTGCATCCATATCGCCAGGTCCAAGACAGACCAGGATGAAAGGGTCACACCATCACTCACATGGTGTTCCAAACCTGCTTACCTGTCCACTAGCCAACCTCTGGTCCTATTTCACGGTGGGAGCACCAGGAGGCCAGCTACTCCTGTTACACCAAGATGCCAGCCCACTTACTTTTCAGTTTGCAGCAGTTTTCTTATGGCTCCGCGCAGCACCCTGGAGACTCTGGAGCTCACTCCTTCCAAACTGGCACAGCTATTTCCGTCTCCCAGCGTGGTCTCCCTCTCCAGGCAATTCAGCAGCTGGGCCATTGGAGGCCTTAAAAAAATGGCAGCAGATGGTGTGGATTAGTGGACACTCTTGTATCTTGACCACTAACAAGCGCTAGGTGACCCGGTCCCTGGATATCCATCTTAGACTTGACTCAGAAATACATCCGTCAGCTGGCTGGGGATTCCAGGTATGAGATGGCACCAGTTCCTCCCTTATGTCTGCACATTTACGGATGCCTTGCTCATTCACTTAGGGGCCAATGACATCGGCCAGACACCCTGCAGATATCTACTAGACAGAACGGTCCTTCATTCCGTTCAGAACTCTGCTGCATGTCTTATCTTCCGCCTCGACCGATACACTCATATTACCCCCCTCCTTAAGTCACTTCACTGGCTTCCAATCAGATACCGCATTTGGTTCAAGCTTCCTCTATTGACCTACAAATGCACTCGATCTGCAGCCCCTCCTTACCTCTCTACCTTCATCTCCCCTTACATTCCTACCCATAACCTCTGCTCTCAAGACAAATCCCTCCTCTCAGTACCCTTCTCCACCACCGCCAACTCCAGGCTCCGCCCTTTCTGCCTCGCCTCACCCCATGCCTGGAATGCACTCCCTGAGCCCATCCGCCAGGCCCCCTCCCTGCCCATCTTCAAATCCTTGCTCAAAGCCCACCTCTTCAATATTGCCCTTGGCACCTAACCACTTTACCTCTATTCAGGAAATCTAGACTGCCCCAACTTGTCATTTTGTCCTTTAGATTGTAAGCTCCTTTGAGCAGGGACTGTCCTTCTTTGTTAAACTGTACAGCGCTGCGTAACCCTAGTAGCGCTCTAGAAATGTTAAGTAGTAGTAGTAGTAGAACCGTGCTTCTCTGATCTGACATTATCCAATTCCTGTTGTGGTCCTGAAGCACAAAGAAAATGAATTGCCCAATCAGGTTTGGTGGAGTGAAAATCTGGCATCATTGCAAAATTGGGTTGTGGATAGAGACCTCAGAGGGGTGAAAATATGGCAAAATTGGGCATCCCCTCTCATCTCTGGACACTTCAGGCAGGCTGCAGTGATCTTTCTGATGTCACAGTAGACCTGCTCATCAATGGCAACCCGGGAGAGACATTGCTAATGGGGATCCAGGGGGAATCCGGGGAATGCTTTGCAACCCCGGGGTTGTGGCAGAGGCACCCAAGCCTAGAAACTGCTAGAGGTGCTGGAACAGCAGGTGAAAGGGAGTTTGGCCACTTGAGGCCTGGACAGGAACACCCACTGGTAACAGACTGATCACCTAGCTGGCTCTAACGGCAAGTGGAATGCTAGACCGGGGTGCAGTCCAAAGCAGACATACATGCGGCCACACTGGAGAAGGAGATACGGCTGGCCGCTACATGGTCCAGTGAGGCATGCTCCCTAGCTGGAAAGGCATGGTGGGGAGAAATCATCTACAACATAGAACTCAAGGCTCAGGTGCTTCCTTGGGATTATGATAATGTGTATTAATAAAGCTATGGTTGTTTACTCCCAAAACTTGCTTCTTGCCCAGTCATTGTGCACTTACTGTATACAGGCTGGGAGTGAGAGCGTGTGAAGCCTTCCTATGTTATGGCAGAGATGGTGAATGGCTTCTGTGTTGAAATGGAAGCATCCTATGCACTGCTCTTCAGTGAGGTCAAAGTACTGTGTCCTTGGTCTATATATCTGGTGACAAGGATGAGGCCAACACAGACACTAACAGACAAAAAAGGTCACTATTCACAGACACCTCCTCATTTGCCCACACACGCAGGCACAAACACAGAATACACATGGAGCTAGGAAGTGAGAGGCAGGAAGGCAGACACAGACAGAGGGAGCCTCGGCTGGAGCCAGGGTCAAGGATGGATGCACCTCAGTGGAGGGGGTTCGAAGGTGTGGGTATGGGAAAGGAGTCAGAGGAGAGATTTGTGTGGGCGGGCAGGACAGAGGGGTGAGAGCTGGGCTCCAAAGGGCGAGTAGCACAGGTAGGAACTTGACTGGTTGTAGACAATGGACATGGATGGACAGAGATGCAATCAGCATCGCAGACTCTCGAATCAGCTCTCCTCCATTCTACCATAACGCTAGCAGTCACAGTGGCACTTATTTATAATTTATAGGTGGTGTAATTCCCAACATTTTTCTTGCATTCCCTGCACATCGACATGTTACTTGGAATTAGGGATAGGCATAGGGAACAACTCAATGCCCATGGCATGCTTCAAACTGTCCCCAACATACCTCCGGCTAGGGTTACCATATGGCTCCAGAAAAAGGAGGACGGATTGAGCCAGCCAGGTTTTACTTCCATTGCTTTACATTGAAAGCAATGGAAGAGTAAAACCCGGCTGGCTCAATCCGTCCTCCTTTTTCTGGAGCCATATGGTAACCCTACCTCCGGCCATTTTCTAAATTTCATGAAATTGACATTTAGCTCCAACTTGTTCTAAGATTGTACTGTAGACGTTTTGGCGGTTCAAGCACTTCTAAAATGACCCCCTTAGTTTGTTAAATATTCAAGACAGAGGAATTAAATACAAATAAGGGCGATTAACTTAAAGAAAAATTGCGCATGAATCAGAAAAAATGCAGGAAAATGATTTCAGTCAAAGTAGGAGTTTTGAAGCAATTGCTGCTATATTATGTGCAGCTAATGTTCGTCTTTGAGTGTGTTGACTAGCTAGTTAGCTTCTGCTACTTCCATATTGTGATAAAGTCACATCCAGGATAGTTGGGTTAAGGCAGTTTCAGTCTGAAATACAAGTCCCAGAAGGCATTGCAGGCAAGGAGCCAGGGGGTGAGATGAAGAACCCGGACTGGACTCCTAGCTGCAATAGGGGAAGATATGGGTGTAAGCTGGCAGGATGTGTAGATTGGCTGCCACTAGGGGGAAAGAGAGATGGGGAAAGAGAGATAGGAAACCCTGTGTGCAGGAGCTCATCATTATGCTTAACTCAGCTGGTATGGGTGTGGAGGAAGCTAATAGAAGGAGAATGATTGGTTGTGAGAGCAGAAGCCAGGGATTGATTAGGCAGGTGGGAAGGAGTCTCAGAAGAGAGAAGCAGTTGCAGGCTGAAAACCCTTGGGTAAGAGAGGTCCCTAAAGTACTGAAGCAGGCTGAAATCCCTTGGGTGTGAGGAAGGCCCAAAAGTATTTGCAGGCTGAAAATCCTTGGGTAAGGGAGGTCCCTAAAGTATTGAATATATCAGTGAAGCTGATGCAGGGTGAAATCCCTTGGGTATGAGGAGTCCCTAAAGTATTGAACTCTCCTGAAGGTAGAAAAGGTAGAAACTGCTGCTTTGTGATCAAACTGTGATGATGAACTGAAAGAACTGCTTCTATTTGGAATTGAACTACTGTTTATTGTGCACTGGATAAAGAGCCCAGACTGGAGCTGACTGTGAGCCTGTATTGAATCCTGGTATGTGCTGATAGCCTACTGCTTAAAGGGGACTATTTGCCACACACTTTCAGGTGGCTTACATGTGCTTAAGATTGAAGGTGAATGCTGCTGTTGGAACTGTGTATCAGATCTACTAGAAACCTACATGGAATAAAGTCCTTAAGATTGAAGTTGCTGGTGGACATTTATTTCTTGACTGTACCGGGAACCTGTGGCTGGAGGAGGTTGTACTATGCTTGGCTGCATCTAGAGGTACCTGCTTACAATATGCATATGCTTAGTGCTGATAACTGACCTTTAAACCATTTATCTATGTGTGAAAAATTGCAAGAGTAAGTAGGGTAATAAATTAATAATCTAAATGTGGGTGTGGCTACATGTTGTTTTATTACAGTTACAGATCGCCCCCAGGGCATTCACAAGCAAGAAACACACCTCACAACCATTAATTGCCTTGTGAGCTGTCAGCTGGGTTGGAGTTCCTTCCTGCTTTTGTTTTTTTTAAGTACTTGAGCCCCTTTATACTCAGAGTGTAATTATGTTCATGCACTTTATGTTATGAAAAGTGTCTTTTATGATGAATGGCTACATGTGCCTCTTCAACCTTGGTTAGGTTATTTAAGGATTAACCAGCTAGGAATAGATCCAAAGACCCATTAGTGGAACTTATTATTATATATTTTTTTTATTTATTGCATTTGTATCCCACATTTTCCCACCTTTTTGCGGGTTCAGTGTGGCTTACAATATGAGTTGAATGTTGGAAATACAATTTGTTACAGATAGTTATGGATTACATTGTGCAGAGTTTATGCGAAACAATTGAGGTGTCGTTAGGGAATGTAATAATGGAACATAGACATTGCAACTTTGGAAGGAAACAATGGGAGCTTAGAGGGCGATAAAAAGGCATGAAGGCGTATGGTATATATCTTTCTGTGAGTAAAGGTATGAGTGATGTGATAATACGGGAATGAGAGTTCAGAGGTGAATGTATGATGCATTAGTGAACAGTAAGTGTGGACTTTATGGGTAAGACCAGTGGTCCATCTAGCCCAGTATCCTGGCCAATCCAGGTCACAAGTACCTGGCAGAAACTCCACCAGCCAAGATGTTGGTGGCAGCAGTGGGTGGCAGAGGGGTGGCAGCAGGGGGCACCAGTGGAGGGGGCGGCAACCAAAATGTGCCTCCCCACCTTGGGATCTGGCTGCCTCCCACTTCAAGGTCTGGCTACGCCCCTGCTTTGAATAGTTTTGTCTCATCTGCAAATTTAATCACCTCAATCGTCGTTCAGATTTACAGATCATATATGTTAAATAGCTATTCCACTTCCTCGATACTTATACTACACATCCAGGAGGAAAACAGAGAAATGAAGGGACCCATAAGCTTTTCCTGTGCGTGTCTGTGACTTTTCAGAAGCTTCTTGGTTTAAAATGAAGCTCTGCTAGCCATCAGACAGAACTCAGTATGTACTGAAAGAGGCAGTAACACTTCCAATCAAGCTCCGTCAAAGCAGAAAACTCATTGAAGGTATTAAATGATGTTGCAAAATATCCCCATAGTGTGAGACATGAAAGAAGTAACCAAACTTCTCAGGAAAATGGAGTGTTAACAGTAGCTGGCAAAGAAAGCTTAAACAGACAGTATCTAAATCCAAGAAATTGTTGGGAAGAGCAAGACTTCTTTCAGATCTATGCTTCTCACCCAGTCCTCAGAAGACACCTGGCCAGTCAGATTTTCAAGGCAGTGTACATATTCTGTCTTCACTGCGTGTAGATTTATTTCATGCATGTTCACTGTGAAACTCCTGAAAATCTGACTGCTTGGGTGCGGGTTCAGAGCTGTCAAATTACCTAGGCCAGGCTGGAGAGGTTTTGGCCAATCCTGGTTTTGAACTTACATCCCAAAACAGTGGGGATTTGTAGTGCTTGATGCTGCCCATTGAAATCAGTGCTACACATCCCATATTGCACTAGGATGAGGTGGTCAGAAATCTAAAACTCCCAAAATCTCCAGCCTAGAACTGGGTAACTTGGTGTCTCTGCTTAGATCAAGACTCTGTTAGGGGCTGGATATTGCTTTTTTGATTAAAAAAACCCCCAGAATCACAAGACCTAGAGTTAATGGGGTAAAACCAGGACTGACTCATTCTGTCCTTGAGGTATAAGGAACTGCGTAAGATGATAGAAATTGTTCAAATAAGGATGAGTATTGGTAGAATGGAAAGGTCTCGCTGATTTGGTAATCCTTATGTTGTACTCATTTTAGATTCTTTGTCTGATAAGCAGGGTTTTCAGTAGACGACTGAGCAGCAGCTCTGTCTTCAGCCCTTCTCCACACTGGGGCAGGAAAAATGATGGCACATTGTAACATAGTAAATAAGAGCAGATCATGACCTCAATGGTCCATCCAGTCTAACCAACCAATCATCAGTTCATGATTAAACCAACACGTGATATAAATGTTTGATCATGGTCTTTCTTTGGTGTTTCTTGGACATGGACCATAGAGGTTTGCCCGGCATTGTCCTTACATTACAACTACTGGAGTTGACATCAAAGTCCACTCTAGCCTATCTGAATCCATCTCATCATTTATGGGACACAGACCCTACAAGTCTGCCCAGCACCAGATTTAGATCTTCAAAGCTGAAGTCGCCATCAAAGTGTCACTTGACACATACACACACATACCATTTAAGTTTTGGGTTATTTTTTAATACAGTCTATTTTTTAATTAGAGATCCTCTGTGTTCGTCCCACGCTTTTTTGAATTCCATCACTATTTTTTGTCTCTACCACCTCCCTCGTGAGGGCATTCCAGGCATCAGTCGCCCTCTCTGTGAGAGAGAATTTCTGGATATTATTCCTAAGTCTACCACCTCGCACCTCAATTCATGTCCTCTAGTTTTAATGTTTCTCCTTCTCTGGAAAAGATTTGTTTCTATATTAATACCTTTCAAGTAATTAAACATGTGTATCATATCTCCCATGTCCCTTCTTTCCTCTAGGGCAAAGGTTTTCAACCCGATCCTCAGGGCACACCCAGTCAGTCGGGGTTTTCAGGATATCCACACTGAATTCTGTCAGGTACTTGTGACCTGGCTTGGCACTGTTGGAAACAGGATTCTTGGCTAGATGGACCCAGTATGGCTATTCTTAAGCCCCAACTGGCTCTGCTCTAGGGTATATATACTCAGTCTCTTCTCGTACGTCTTTTGGTTCAAGCCCCATATCATTTTTGTTGCCTTCCTCTGGACCACTTCAAGTCTTTTTACATCCTTAGCAAGATACAGCCTCCAAAACTGAACACAATACAGGTGGGGCCTCACCAATGACATGTCCAGGGGCATCAACGCCTCCTTTCTTCTGCTGGTTACACCACTCTCTATACAGCCCAGCATCCTTCTGGCTGCGGCCATTGCCTTGTCACACTGTTTCATCGCCTTCAGATCCTCAGATGCTATCACCCCAAGACCCCTCTCCCTATCTGTGCATATCAGCCTCTCACATCCTAGGATATATGGCTCTCTTGGATTTCTACTCCTCAAATGAATCACTCTGCACTTCTTTGCATTAAATTTTAACTGCCAAACATGAGACCATTCTTCTGACTTTTGCAGATCCTTTTTCATGTTTTTCACTTCCTCTGGGGTCACGCCTCAATGCAGAAAATCTGCCCTATTGTGCAGTACATCAACACTGTATAATTCAATCATCAGTCCAGTCCAACAAAAGTGCATTTCATTGATTGTTAATAAAACAAATAACTTAGGAGATCTTGAATCAGCTTCATTATAATATAAATACTCTACTGCCATGATGTTTAACTCCCAGATATTCCAACACGCATCAGAGATATATTGTATCTTGCAGTATTCTCAAAGGGATTCTATTTTTCTGGATAATATTTTTAATGGGGTCTTTTTACTAAACTGCAGTAAAAAGTAGGTGTAGCATGCGATGCACCCTTATGCGGATCTTTCTGCGTGCTATGTCCAATTGTACCCCTGGTGTAAAATGGCCGATTTTCAGGTTTTTCCATTGACATGCTAATTTCTCATTAGCATGAGGCCATTAGCGCATGAACCCCTACTCACGCTAAACCTGCACTAATTGGTTAGCATGTGGCAATGCCAACACGCTAATGGATTTGCTTAGACATGCCCATTCTCCATCCCCCCCCCCCCCCCCCCCCCCCAGGCATGCCTGCTGCACCAAAAAATACATTTTTTTATCGCATGGGTAACATGCACACGTGCCAAAATTATCATAGGACACTTTAGGCACACTCCAGTGGAATAAAAACAAAAGGAAGTGGGAATATAAACCAGGCTTATCCAAAGAACTGTAACCAGACAAAACCATATAAAAATTCAAACAATATTTATTAATATTTACTTAAAAAAGAACTCATTAATATTTCTTTAAAATTACTCGACACAACGTTGTGTTTTGGCCTGGAGTCTTGTATCCGTAGTAAAAATAAAACACATGAATTGATGATATGAAATAATCTCAAACCTCAATTGATAGGTAAAAATCTGGAGACAAAAAACATATTTTTATATGGGTTTGTCTGGTTCCAGTTCTTTGGATAAGCCTGGTTTATATTCCCACTTTTGTTTTTATTGTCTGCTTTGAGGGATCTACTGAGTTCTCCACGTACGTGGATTCTCCTTAGACACCCCAGTGGAATGCTATTTGTTGCTGCAGTAAGCACTCATTAGTGCAAAAGAGGCCTTACACGAAGGCACTATTTTATACTGTGAACCTGACTTTCAAGTTACAGACTCAGGCGAAATCAGCTCATGCTAAGGCTTGTTGGCTCAGTAGGCTCCAGTCCTAATGAGCAGTGAAAGGAACATCGCTGACTTAGCCAAGACTACAGGAAAGCAAAAATAACTTCAACAACAAACTTGTTTACAGAAACTAGGTCTGTCTTTTCTGCTCTTGGCTCCGATGGCCCTGTTAGGTCCTTCAAGCCATAACAGTGGAAAGTCCCAGATTTGTTATTCTGGACAGCACGGCTTTCTAAACCCAAGAAAAGGGTATAAGAAACTCTTCCTTAAGCATATCAGGTGGTTGTTATCTTGAGCAGCTCACACGGGAGCTGCTGCCTGTGGGACAGATGACAGCCCTGCTGAAGCTCATAAAATGTGGTTACTGCCCGCCTGTTCCTGCTCACCTATCTACCCTTGTTGCCTGACTGAGTGAGAGAGCCCACCTGCTGACTGACCATCCTAGAGAGAGAGACTACCTGCAGTGGCGTAGCTAGGGTAGTTGACACCCAGGGCCGGTCATTTTTTAACACCCCCCCCCCCCCCCCCCCCCCCCGAAATCCAGTACTAGGCATACCGAGAATACAAAACACTCAGGACCTATAGAGCAATTCTACCATACCATAAGCAGTCATTTCTACAAGTCATACAAGGAAAAGGAAAGCATCTTAAACACTACAGTGAGCACTAGAACATCAATTCACCTATTGTAAAACGAAACCAGACAGAATAGTACAGATCGTAGATCCTGCACAGTCAATGCCAACTGAAAGCCATGTCTTTTTCACAAACACAGAAACACCCTAATCCACTATAGAATAAGTAGTAATATTTAAACTTTCTATTTAGACAAAAATTAAACTGAACCCCCAAGATGCCAGACTCTGCATACAATGCAACACCACAGAAACAGAAAACGTCCCCTAGTACTGTGCAAAATATAAAGACAGCAGATGTAAATTTGAAAAAAACTAATACCAATCACCACTTTACAAATTAACAAATAGAAATAAAACAAATAATATCATTTTATTGGACTAATACATTTAGCTTTCAGAGGCCAAAACCTCCTTCCTCAGGTCAATTCAGTATAGTACTGTTATAGTGTCCTATCCTGACCTGAGGAAGGGGGTTTTGTTCTCCGAAAGTAAAATGTATTAAAATTAGTCCAATAAAAAGATTACCTTATTTACATGTTCTATTATAAACATTTATTAACACAGCTACAATACTACTTTATCCTAAAGCAAAAAATAAAAATATATATTTACAGTTCGTTGTCTCTGGTTTCTGCTTTCCTCATCTTTTCACTGTCTTCCTTCTATCCAGCATCTGTCTTTGCTCTCTCTCTGCCATCCAGTGTCTGCCCTCTCTCTCTGCCCCTTCCATCCACTGTCTGCCCTCTCTCCCTTCCATCCACTTCTGCCCCTTCCATGCACCATCTGCCCCAGTCTGCCATCTCTCTCTCCCCCTTCCATGCACCATCTGGCCTCTATCTCTGCCCCTTCCATCCACCATTTGCCCCAGTCTGCCCTCTTTCTCTCTCCCCTTCCACCCACCATCTGCCCTTTCTCTCTGCCCCTTCAATCCGTCTGCCCTCCCTCTCCCATCCGTCCAGGGTCTGCCCTCCCTCACGTGCCCCCCTTCCATCCAGGATCTGTCCTCTTCATCCACCACATGCCTTGCATCCCCCCCTTTCAGCCCCAGACCCATTCTCCCACCTGCCCCAGGCATGGACCCATTTTCCCTCCTGCCCCCATGTCAGACCCCAGTTCCAGCTTCAGACCCCTTCTCCCATCTAAGCACCCCTCTGAGGTCCCCCACCCCTCCCCAATCCCCTTCTCCCCTCCTTGATGCTCTCCCACCCTCTCTAATCCCCTTTAAGCACCCCTCTGAGCTCCCCCACCCCTCCCCAATCCCCTTCTCCCCTTTGAGTCCCCCCCCAACCCGACCCGACCTGACCTGAGATCCGTTCTCCTACCCTGTCCTGCTTTAAAAAACATTTTTCGAAGCGCCGGAAAGAGGCAGACAGCGCGCCTCGCGTTTGCCCTGCTAGTAAAGAAGATCTCGCTGACGTCGTCGCCCTTCCCACATTGAGTCCCGCCCCCCTTTGAGGCAACTTCCTATTACCGCGAGGGCGGGCGGGACTCAGTGTGGGAAGGACGATGACGTCGACAAGATCTTCTTTACTAGCAGCAGGGCAGATGCGAGGCACGCTACCTGCCACTCTCCGGCGCTTCGGAAAAAAAAACATTTTAAAGGCAGAGCAGCGGGAGCGGAGGACCGCCCCCACTACGCCACTGACTACCTGCCAGCTGCGGTTCCTGTTTCCCCCAAGAAATTCTACAGCCTGACTGCCTCCATCTACAACATTCTGAGTGAGAGAGCTGTCTGCCATCAAGTTCGGTTGTATCTGTTTCTTCTCTTAGGGCTTCTTTTACAAAGCTGCACTAACAATTCCCACGTGCCACATGACAGGAAGCCTACAGGAATTGAATGGGCTTCCTCTCAGTTGCTGCACCACGAATATTCTATAACATCTGAGTTTTGCATCTTTCTTAGTAGTTAAGGCTATAAGAATTTGGATCTGGATTCCAATCAGAGTGCTACCTTTCATATTTTCCCCATCTTTCATATGTCCCCTAATTACCTGACCTCTACCTGAGGTTAGGTAATTGTAGTTTTAGCCCTACACTTTGCATTTGAAGAATTTTCTTAAAGATAAATCTGTACTTCAAGAGAAGCTTCATAAGGTATGTTAATAAAGGAGGCTCTAGAAGTTATATTCACTGATCTAATATGGTTTATTTTTTCTTATGTTTGTTTTCACTGATTACTATTGTAATATTCCTACCTTTTGATTGTAAAATAAAACGTTTTTGGCATGCTACATACATGTCCTATTATGAAATTACACCCATGAATCCTAACCAGGATGTTGGGTCTAAAACCTTTCAGTTGGTTTATTCAATTTTGCCATGATACTCAGGGATTGTGAGCATTATTTTTTAAATTTAGGAAGTGATTTTCTTTTACTTGTCAATGGCTACCTCAGTGCTGGAAAGTTTTCTAACTCCTGAATTTGGGTGATTCATGCCCTCAGTGACTTTGCTGGGTTTTACCAGGTATTCAGTAAAATAAAATCTGCGTTGAGTAGTTTCTCTTTCAGTAGCTGATATGTGTATATATTTATTCCACTTGGCTGGTGATACATCTTCCTGATAAAAATCCAATCAGGAAGTATGACATCCTATCCCCTGTGATAAATAAACGCACCACTTCCAGATCTAGTGCCATTTTTCATTTATCAGCTCATCTGTCACACAGTGGACCACCATGGAAACTCAATGAGAAAATTTCCCCAAATGCCTGTTATTTAAATGTTTGCTTTTACTGTTCTTTTATTTGACCATCAAAACACTAAACTTGGTCACATAGGTTCAATGGAATACACGGAGAGTCTCTGAAGCGAAGTAGTTCTACTCAAGAGTGACAACACGGCCAGTACAATATTTGTGAATAATCTATTTATTGGCCTCCCATCTCATGTATTCTCAGCTGCACTTCAGATAAGGCTGCCAATGGACTCTACGTCATAAGGAACAGGGCTGAATCTGTCCCTGCAATATGCATGGATTTATACCCCCCCCCCCCCCCCCCAGCAATATTCAGCAGGAGATAAATAGCACTGGTTAGTGCCTAGCGGATAGACAGATCACATGATATACCCAGCTAGCCACCAATTTTCAGCATAGGTTTGGCTGTTTGTATACCTGGTATATCGTTGGTCACTTTGAACTTGTCTGGACAGCGACAAATATAGGCTTGACCAGTTAAGTTCAAACCGGGCGTTGAATATTCAGCCTCACCTTGGCCCCATAATCTTTAAGAAAAGAAGGACCACATGCACACAATAGATTACCCTGATCCTTAAGAAAAACTTCATATATTTAGGCTAGGGCTTCCAAAGCCTAATTGGGTTTTTAAGATATCCATCATGGATATGCATGAGTTAAACCAGGGGTGGACAATCACAATCCTCAAGGGCCTCAACCCAGTCAGGGCTTCAACCCAGTCCACCCCGGAACAGGGAGCAGGGAACCAATGGCCCCGACAGCCGCGCGTCTGCTCCTTGCACCCTTCCGAAGCGGGCACCCGGGGTGGACCGCCCCCACTGCCCTGCCCTTGGTACGCCACTGGTCTACAGTTTATCTCAGCAGTGGGCAACCACAGTCTTCAAGGGCCACAACCCAGTTAGGTTTTCGAGATTTTCACAATGAATACGCATGAGATCTATTTGTATACAATGGAAGCAGCATATGCAGATCAAACTCATGCCTATTCATTGTGAAAATCTCGAAAACCTGGCTGGGTTGTGGCCCTTGAAGACTGTGGTTGCCCACCGCTGAGATAAACTGTAGACCCGTGGCGTACCCAGGGCAGGGCAGTGGGGGCGGTCCACCCCGGGTGCACGCTGCAGGAAGGGTGCAGGGAGCAGACTCGCGGCTGTCGGGTCCATTGGTTCCCTGCTCCCTGTTCCGGGGCGGAGCCGACAGCCGCATGGCTGCTCCCAGCACTCCAGCAGGTAAGACGAATGCACCCAGCGAGGGGGGGCTTGGAGGTGATGCACCGGGGGAGGTGATGCTGTACCCGGGGGGGGGGGGGGGGGGGGGATGCACAGCAGCGATCCACCCCGGGTGGCAGCCGATCAAGGAGCACCACTTCTGTAGACCCAGTATATGCAAACTGAGCTCACGCATATGCCTGGCAGATATCCTGAAAAGACGACTGGCTGAGGAGTCAGCAGGACAGGTTTGGGATGTCTGATTTAGATTGGCCTCGGTCTTCTGGATCAACATGCATGCCTTAGTGATTTCAAAAATGTGTTATTGTACCTCTTGATTATGGTTTTGAAACGTCTATACTTGGTCCAAAATATGACTTTATTTATTGCACTTGTATCCCACATTTTCCCACCTCTTTGCAGGCTCAATGTGGCTTACAATACATCATGAATAGTGGAAATGTAGAAGAAGATATACATTTAGTATAGCAGAAGGATACAGTTCCAGGAAATCTGACTATATCATCCCTCTTTTGACTGCACTACACTGGCTTCCAATCAGCAACTGAAATTCATGATTATAATTTTGGCTTATTGTGCATTATACACCCAACAACCTTCCTATTTAACAGAGTGGCTTTTCATACATTTCTATTAGGAATTTATGGTCATTGCAAGCACAACTCTTAGCTGTCCAGACTGTTGCTGAAAGCCAGCTGGAATCTTCTCATCAAGCAGCTTCTGCCTTCCTTGCCCATGCGTTATGGAATATTATGCCAATAAATTTGCCAAATGAAATCTTTTTTGAAGTTCAAGCAACAATTAAATGTTTATGACTTCTGTTTGGGATTCTCCATGGTTTGGCTTGTGACCCACTCATGGACTGGGCAATTGGAGGTGATTTATTCCTCTCTCTCCCTCACTTCCTTTTCTGTTATCTCTCCCTGTTCCCAGTGTTGTATAGTAATGAAGGAAAAGCAACGCATTACAATACAAGTAAACATTTCAGTACTGTACTCATTACCGAGTACATGATAAGACTAAGGACTTTTACTTGTAACGGAGTATCATCTGCACCAATTTTAAGGGTTTTTACCTCGTTACAATTTGGTTTTGTTACAAGTAACATGGCGGCTGAAGAACTCCATTGCCCTCCCCCCCCCCCCCCCCAGCCGCTCTTCACATGGCTCTGAGGCAGGGGCGTAGCTACGGGCCCACCCAGTCTCAGCTCAGGCCGTCTCTGATAACCACCAATTAGGTGCCTGTCTTAGGCGCTGGTTACCGTGCACAGCCACAGTAAGTTGCACTGGGGCATTAGTGCTTCAGCCACGTGCAAGAGGAAGCCTCCTGTGAGCCACCATTGTCACCTCAGTGCATTGCAGCTGAAGTTATTGTTTGCTGCCGCTCCTCTAGGAGACGATACGCACCACCAGAGACAGTGAGCCAGTCCCAGGAGGAACCGGCTAAGAAATGTGGAATTGGGGAGTTCAGTTGAACTAAGGCAGCAGTGCCAGGGCTAGGACCCCCCAGTACAACTTAGCCTGCTGGCCCCCTTCTCCTCCCATCCTGAGCCGGTGGTGCCGGGCAGTGCCGCTGCTGCTGCTGGCACTGAGATATCTGGGCAATGGGCTGTCATCATCCCCATCTCGCCCAGTCAAGTCTACAGTTCTCCCTGGGCCCTGCAGCACTACAAGGATTTGGAGCCAGCTTAGGCCCCTTCTCCAGCACTGTTCACCAATCAGAGCCTCATCGGGGCAGTAGACATCTTCTGCAGGAAGCTCAGTTCAATAGTTAAAAAATAAAATTTATATTTAATGCTGTTGGTGGGCTACTGGGCTTCCCTGTCCTGGATGGGGTGGACTCTGCACTGCCCAGATTTATAAAAACAACTGTGCTGCTGCGGCTAGGAAAGCGAACAGAATGTTGGGTATTATTAGGAAAGGGATGGAAAACAAACACACGGATGTTATAATGCCGTTGTATCGCTCCATGGTGCGACCGCACCTTGAGTATTGTGTTCAGTTCTGGTTGCCGCATCTCAAGAAAGATATAGTAGAATTGGAAAAGGTGCAGCGAAGGGCGACTAAAATGATAGCGGGGATGGGACGACTTCCCTATGAAGAAAGACTAAGGAGGCTAGGGCTATACAGCTTGGAGAAGAGACGGCTGAGGGGAGACATGATAGAGGTATATAAAATAATGAGTGGAGTGGAACAGGTGGATGTGAAGCTTCTGTTCACGCTTTCCAAAAATACTAGGACTAGGGGGCATTCGATGAAACTACAGTGTAGTAAATTTAAAACAAATCGGAGAAAATTTTTCTTCACCCAACGTGTAATTAAACTCTGGAATTCATTGCCGGAAAATGTGGTGAAGGCGGTTAGCTTAGCAGAGTTTAAAAAGGGGTTGGACGGTTTCCTAAAGGACAAGTCCATAAACCGCTACTAAACGGACTTGGAAAACTCCAAAATTCCAGGAATAACATGTATAGAATGTTTGTACGTTTGGGAAGCTTGCCAGGTGCCCTTGGCCTGGATTGGCCGCTGTCGTGGACAGGATGCTGGGCTCGATGGACCCTTGGTCTTTTCCCAGTATGGCATTACTTATGTACTTATGTACTGGTTAATTTACTGTGTTCACTGCTGTGATACAACTGTCATTAGTGGTATATCAAATTTAATAAACACACAAACATTTGTAGTCACAGTACAAAGGGGAGAGGAGAGATAGCCTCATGGTATACAGAACAGATGAAAGTTAGTAAAAGGGAAAAGTTGGAAAGGGTATTGACAAAACAACCTGGGATAGATACAGATGTTCCTCAGGACTCAGCCCTTTCAGTTATGCTATTTAATTGCTTAAGGTGGTCTAGGCGACTGCCTAGATTATACCTGGGATAGTTGGGACCGGGATTTTCCTTGGAGGCTGAGCAAGCTCTGCATCAGACTTCAGACTTCACACAATGATGTAGACCACACCATTTCTTACTGTCCTTCAGCTGATGAGGATACGGCTGCCAGTATTTCAAAGCAAATGGCCAACTGTATACAGTAGATATTCTCCTGTCCTCCAGTAATACAAAACACATACAGATTTTCCTTATTTCTCCTTATTAATCAACCTACTTATCGAATAGGTGAGGGACATAACACTGCACAATTCTTTGTATGCAGATGTTAGCTGTTATCACAACTTACATAGATGTTGAATACACAGGGTATCCCTGGCTCTGCGGTGATGACACTAAAACGAGCACGCCGGACCGTGAGGGGAAGAGAGAGTAGGGCAGGCAATGCGGCCATTCCGGAGACCAGCGCTGGATGAGGGCTTCAGCTGGCAGGGTCTGGGGACCCCCACCAGCCAAACCAGGGGGCCAGAGCAAATTTGGGGAGGCCCAGGCCCCTGTGGCCTCACGTAGCTACGCAACTGCTGAGAGGGTTGTCGTACCTTTTGTTTTGGAATCCTATCTGGAATCGATAAGAGCTTCAACTGGGCCCCAACACACTGCTATAAGACTTGAACAGATCTTTATTCTAGCTAATATATTCTTTGTCTGGCACAGCGGTATGACAAATAACTGTCTGAAACCCTAGGTTCTGAAGTAACATTTGAAGTACTATCTATCCTATCTTATGCTGGTTCTTCCTCCCTTTCATAAATGCCTTGTTGTTCCTGCTTTTTTAGTTAAACCCCAGTACTTTTCAGTAAAGTTACTGCTGTGAATTATAAACCTGCCTCTCTGGCTAATGTTTGTATGAAACTGACAGAGAAACCCTCTGCATTGCTTGTTATACCTATCTATCTTGCTCCAATGGATCATTGTCCCAGAACCCTGTTTATCCAGGTAAGGGAGAAAGTTCTTTGCGTAGTCACGCTCCTTCTGTATCTGAAGGTGTCTTCCAGCTTATCCCCTGTAAGCATAATTTGGCACAGGGTACCACAGGAGGCTGGAGGTTTACATAAACACATGCACATCTATATTTTATATTGCTGCTCCTATTTTGTGGAATTCCTTACCAGCGGAATTATGCCTGTCTATTCATGTGTCCTTTAGAAAATTGCTGAAGGCATATATATTTAGGAAAGCTTACGATAGTCTAATACTCAGTCAAAAATAGTGAAGATAAGCTTAGGAAAGCTCATTACAGTCTTATTATCCAGTCAAAAATAGGGAAGGTACTACAGTCTATTTTATTTGTAAACCACCTAGGATTATAGGATAGCGCAATAAATACTTTGAGTGACTGGAGAAAGGCTGTGACTAGGTATGGAGAGAACTCTGTCAAGCAAAGAGAATTTAGTTTTCTAACTTGACAGAGGTATCTGTGAATGAACCTACATAAGTACATAAGTAATGCCACGCTGGGAAAAGACCAGGGGTCCATCGAGCCCAGCATCCTGTCCACGACAGCGGCCAATCCAGGCCAAGGGCACCTGGCAAGCTTCCCAAACGTACAAACATTCTATACATGTTACTCCTGGAATTGTGGATTTATCCCAAGTCCATTTAGTAGTGGTTTATGGACTTGTCCTTTAGGAAACCGTCTAACCCCTTTTTAAACTCTGCTAAGCTAACCGCCTTCACCACGTTCTCTAGCAACAAATTCCAGAGTTTAATTATGCGTTGGGTGAAGAAATATTTTCTCCAATTTGTTTTTAAATTTACTACACTGTAGTTTAATCGCATGCCCCCTAGTCCTAGTATTTTTGGAAAGCATGAACAGACACTTCACATCCACCTGTTCCATTCCACTCATTATTTTATATACCTCTATCATGTCTCCCCTCAGCTGTCTCTTCTCCAAGCTGAAAAGCCCTAGCCTCCTTAGTCTTTCTTCATAGGGAAGTCGTCCCATCCCCGCTATCATTTTAGTCGCCCTTCGCTGCACCTTTTCCAATTCTACCATATCCTTCTTGAGATGCGGCGACCAGAATTGTACACAATACTCAAGGTGCGGTCGCACCATGGAACGATACAACGGCATTATAACATCCTCACACCTGTTTTCCATACCTTTCCTAATAATACCCAACATTCTATTCGCTTTCCTAGCCGCAGCAGCACACTGAGCAGAAGGTTTCAGTGTATTATCGACGACGACACCCAGATCCCTTTCTTGGTCCGTAACTCCTAACGTGGAACCTTGCATGACGTAGCTATAATTCGGGTTCTTTTTTCCTACATGCATCACCTTGCACCTAGAGTTGTTTGGGACAGTTAACGGGTTATTGAAAGGGGGAAAATCGTGGGTGGGGAAGATACCCACTGGAGGGAATGATCCTGGCTTTTTCTGTCGAGAAGATGCAGAAGTTGGGGAAGGGGTTTAGGATCCAGGTTCTTTGAAATTTTCAGGCGATCTGTTTGCAGGCCTGGAAGGATGAGTTGCCCGATCCCCCGAGCTGTTAAAAGCTATGTTTGAGGTCTCCCCACCGAAGCCCAACATCTGGAAATAAACAGAACTATTTGAAAGCGCGTGCTAGCTGTCCATTTATAAATATACAGTTCTCTAGTTCAGATCCGGTTTTATCGTATATCAATATATCCAGCAAGGGAGAAGCAGCTGGTAATTAAAATGACCAATACTTTTCTTAGACAGTTGAAAAGCATTAAAGTGATCAGGCCTGGATTTCTGCTTTGTCTAGAGCAGCATAAATTCTGGGGGTTCTCTTTCGATGCCAGTATGGTTGCATGTCCCCAGTGATGGAACTAACAATTTATAGCACCAGTTACCCATGTGGTACTAAGTTTTTGCTCCCTACCTCTGCAGCTTTCACTAATTGCAATGAATGCTGCACCAGGGTGAGCCATTGGGACACTGGTTAGGCTAGTAGGTGCCTACAGTCCTTTACAGAATAAGCTCCCACTAGGTGCCCTGTTAGAGATTTGCCATATTAGGGGGCAGGAACTGGAAGGGTTATGAGTGGAGAATGGGCTGCGCATTGTAGTCAGCACCTGATACTTTACTTCTCTTCCTTGCGCAGTTAGGGCCGAGTTCTATCTAAGGCGCAGCGAGTAGCATACGTCAAATTGCATTTGCAGTCAATTGAGTAACAAGCCAATCAGTGATAGCTGGCCAACAACAAGCAATTATCATCACTGACTGGCAATAATCGGAATATATGTGTTCTTCTTTTCAGCCATAGGCGTAGATTCCAACGCATATAGCTGAAAAGGGGGTGCAACCATGGGAGAAGTGTGGGTGTGTCAGGGGCATTACTCTAATTTATATACATTCTTATAGAATTCAGGGCAGTGGCTTAGCTACGTGGGGCCACGGGGGCCTGGGCTCCTGTAGATATGGCCCTGGACCCCCCTGCCGCTGACCCTCTCGACCCCCCCTCCCACTGCCAACCCTCCCCCACCACCGCCATCGCCATGGGCTACCTTTGCTGGCGGGGAACCCCAATCCCCGCCAGCCGCGGTCCTCTTCTTCCCGCGAAGTCTTCGTTCTGTTTCTGACGTCCTGCAGGACATCAGAAACAGAACGAAGCCTTCGCAGGAAGAAGAGGACCTTGGCTGGCGGGGATTGGGGTCCCCCACCAGCAAAGGTAGCCCACGGCGGCAGCGGGGGAGGGTTGGCGGCAGGAGGGGGGGTCAAGAGGATCGTCAGCGGGAGGGGGGTCGAGAGGGTCGTTGGCAGGGGTCGTCAAAGTTGGTGGTGGTGGTGGCAGCGGCGGGGGGGTCGGCGGCACCAGGGGGGGCTAAAATGTGCCCCTCACCTCGGGCTTTGGACCCCCCTCCCGCCACAGTCTGGCTACGCCCCTGATTCAGGGGAATGCGCCTATACTTACACCAGGTTTTCAGTGGTGTAAATGGCCATTCCTAAATTTAGGCATGTTCCCTATGTGCTATTCTGTACACTGTGCCTAACTTTAGGCATGTTATATAGCATAGTGCTAATCACGTTAATCGGACACATCTAGATTTTAGACGCCATTTACAAAACCTGGCCCTTGGGTTGGAGGCGATAAGTGCATCTATGCCAATTGCGAATAATCATACGAAGAACGTTTCTGAAAGACAACTGCGGGGGACATGCTGAGAGCGCTCCCGACTGTTACCGAAAAGCCTTTGTACTTACAGTACCTTGCTTTAACTGGGCCCTTCCTGTACCTCTCTGTGCCACAGGAATCCAGTTCAGAACAAGGTATTTGCTATAATTGACCTCCCTAATGAACAAATTAAATTCTTTTTATACTCTTCTATTGATGCAACATAACACAGCACTCAGGCTTGAAAAGATTATCAGCAAAGATATAGCTGATGGAAAAAAAGAAGAAAAAAACCCAGCAACAGGTGTACACGGCAACAGAAATGCACTTTTTACCAAGATTTTATCTCTATACTGTTGCTATTACATCACTTTATTAGAGCATGTAAAAAAAAACATTTGACAGTCAAGTGATGTTTTTTACATGCTTTAATAAGCTGTTTTATTAGCAATCTGTTTATAGAGTAATTAAATATGTTTGAGGGCATAATTAACTACATTTTTACTAAAATCCAGAAGCTGGTTTTCATTTCAGTGCCGGTGCTCTTCATAAATTACTTCAATTATATTTTTGTCCAACTCTGTACTTGTTAAAGTAAATAAATCATTTGAGCCTTTTCTTCTCCCCCAGATATTGAGCTTGTGGCAGTCAGTTTAAAGGTGCTGAATGCCAGGGGCAGAATTTGCTCTGGATATTCAATGCCTAATTGGATCACAGGCAGCTACCAGAAGCTTACTGGATCTGGCTGATCTTCAGACTGGTGACAGATAAAGTTAGGACAGCCTGTGTGCTGTGTAATTTTGCATCAATGGAAGAGTATAAAAAGAATTTAATTTGTTCATTACGGAAGTCAGGGTATGACAAATGCCTTGTTCTGAACTGGATTCCTGTGGCACAGGGAGATAAAGGAAGTTTAAGAAGGAAGGTCCCACTGCATTTTTTTCTAGCAAAAAAGGTGCCGGTACTCAAATGGCGGGCCACCCTTCAGTGTTGGGGTGAAGACTGAGGGACCCACCCCACAATAGCCAGGCCCCCTACAACCAGTCACAGAAGCTATGACAAGGAAGAATTGTTGTGTAGAGCCTGAGCTCTTTCATTAAAACCTGGGGACCATGGGTCAATTTTAGTAGACAATGGAAAAGGTGCCGGTACTCAGTACCCCCAAGTACCCCCTCAAAAAGAGCCCTGGAAGGTCCCTTTTACTAAAGTGTGCTAAATGGGTAGGTTCCAGCTCCATCCTGACTCTACTCTTGGACTGCCTCTGGCAGTCTTATAAATATGTGCTGTGGGGCCAGTCAACAGGTTAAATCCTTGTAAATATCCATCCCTATATTTTTGTGAGTTTAGTGCTTCTAAAGGAGCTGAATCAATGAAGTAGAAGCCGAAGTCCTGCATTTTTGAATGTACAAAGATCAGGCAGTACACGTCTTCTAACTGTGTCCTCTCAACAAACCTCAAGTCTGCCCTGGAGGAAACAGCTTACTGGCCTGAGAAGATAACTTAGTCTCCAGGCCTCTACAGACTTGGAGCACTCTGCAGAAATGGACAACGATGAACTAGCTGATGCCTCACTTTAGTGGTCACTTTTAGTGAGGATGGCTACTGCATCCAGGAAAGCAGACTGAGACCACCAACTCATGTCATACAGGACTGAAACAGCTGTCGGAAAAATGTTGGCTTTTAGTCGCCATCGACTTGAGCCTGATTTGAACTGCTCACTTAGAGGTGAAAAGATCTGTCTTCCCATAGAGGTGAAAAGATCTGTCTTCCCATGTTACTATCCTACTGCATCAAGATCCAAGCAACCAATTTGCATGCTGAATTATAACATTGTACATATCTTTACAATGGACTTAGTGGAGTAGGGTACTGGCATGGGAAGAAATGAATGAAGATGGTATTTTTCTTCTCTTGGGCAGTTGACCTGGCAAAATTACTCCTTGGGCACTTAAAGGAAATGCAAGAGTATGTAATTACACAATCCAGTACTCTCTGTTATAAACTGAACAAAAGATCAAGCGTTACGATTTATCAAAATGATCACCTGTTATGGTTTGTGATTGTAGAAATATCTGTGGGGCTTCTGGTGCTGTGCTACAGAAACAAAACTCTTTTGGTACCCAAACAATGTAGCTTTATGACTGGAAGTTATTTTGCATATTTTGTTTTGGTTAAAAAACAAAGGCACGTGTGAAGAGGCAAAGTGGCGGGTCACGGAGAACAATGACTGGGATAAAGTTATATCTGGCTATAATCTATTCAGGAAAGGTGGAGTGGCATCATATATTATGAATAATATTAAACTGACAGAATTGCAGGATATATGGGATAAGGAAGAAGCACTGTGGGTTAATCTGGAAAGAGGGAATGGAAAAAGTATTTACATTGGTGATGGACATTCACAAGATAGCTATGAAAGGGGAAGTACTACCAATAGGTGATTTTAATATGCTGATTGGGGCGTCCTTGCTGCGGGGTCATCTAGAAGCAAGGAGATATTGGATTCTCTATAGGAAGAATAGTTACAGCAGTTGGTAATGGAACCCACGCAGAATGAAGCTAGTCTGGACCTGATGAATACAAATGGGAAGAGTGATTCTGATATTACTGTGGGTGATCATTTGGCATCTAGTGACCGCTAGATAGTGTGGTTCAATACTAAGACACACGAGGAGAGGACTTATTCAAGATTGAAGGTTCTAAACTTCAAAAGAACTAACTTTGTCAAGATGGGGGAATATCTCAAGGAAGAGTTAGTTGGACGAGAACAGTGAAGGAAGTAGAACAGCAGTGGGCAAAACTGAAAGGAGTTCTTTTAAAGGTGACAAACCTTCATGTTAGAAAAGTACGTAAAAGTAATAGGAAAATACAGCTACTTTGGTTCTCAAATGTAGTGGGTGAAACGGTAAGAGAAAAAAGGTTAGCCTTCATAAGTTACAAGACAATGCAGAAAGAGGAAGACAAGCAAAAATATCTAGAAAAGCTAAGAGAAGCTGAAAAGCTGTCAGGAAAGCAAAGATACACATGGAAGAAAAGATAGCTGATGCGGTAAACTTGAGGGACAAGACCTTTTTTAGATATGCAAGTGATAGGAGGAAGTGCCAAAATCACATAGTGAGGCTCAAGGGTGAAGAGGAGGAATATTGAGAAGCTGATAAGCATAAAGCTGAACTGCTCAACAATTATTTCTGTTCTGTGTTCACGGATGAAAGGCCAGGGGTAAGACCACAGAAAACAAATGCTACTGGGAATGGATGCTTGGTAGACCAGGGCCAATTCTCAGAAGATTGTGTTTGTGAGGAGCTAGCTAAACTAAAAATAGACAAAGCGATGGGACCTAATGAGATACTTCTGAGTGTGCTCAAGGAGCTCAGGTAAGTTCTGGTGGCTCCATTGTCTGACCTATTCAATGCTTCATTAGAGTCTGGAGTGGTCCTGGAGGACTGGAGAAGGGCAGATGTGGTCCCTCTGCACAAGAGCAGAAATAAGGAAGACCTCAGTGGTGAGTAAACTAATGGAAATGCTTCTAAAGTGGAGGACTGTGAAGTTTCTAGAATCAAATAGACTGCAGGGCCCAAGGCAGTATGGCTTCACTAGAGGCAGGTCTTGTCAGACAAATCTGATTGATTTCTTTGACTGGGTGACCAAACAGTTGGAAATGGGAGGGGCGCTAGATGTGGTGTACTTGGATTTTAGCAAAGCCTTTGACACGATTCCACACAAGCGACAGATAAATAATCTAGCTGCCCTTGGTATGGGTTTGGGTTAAAAGCTGGTTAAGTGGAAGGAGACAGAGGGTAGTGGTAAATGGATGTTATCAGTGATATACTACAGGGATCGGTGCTTGGGCCAGCTCCTTTTAACATATTTGTGAGTGATACTGCAGAAGGACTGTCTGATAAGGTTTGTCTCTTTGCGGACGATACCAAACTCTGTAATAAGGTAGCCACCCCGGAGGGTGTGGATAGCAAGGGAAGGGATCTGGCAAAGCTTGAAGAATGGTCCAGCAATTGGCAACTCAGATTTAATGCTAAAAAATGCTTTCTACTTTTCCTCTGTCTTCTCTTAACTCTCTTGTTACCAATGTCTTTTTTTTTTTCAATTTGATATTACTCCGTCCCTATCCTCCCCCTATGTTTAGCATTTCCCCTCTCTGTGTCCCTATCCTCCTCTTATGTTCAGCATCTCCCTTCTCTGTGGCCCTATCTCTGCCTGTCCTACACCTCCCTTTTGTGTCCATATCCCTTCCCTTCAACATCACCCCTCTATGTCCCTGTCCCCCCTTGTTCACTATCACCCCTGCTTCCCTGTCCTCCAGTCAAACATCAGCCCTCTGTGTCCCTATCCCCCCTCCCTGTATCCAACATCACCCCTGTCTCCCTGTCCCTATGCTTCCCCATACCCAAGATCTCCTGCATGTGTCTATCCTTCCCCATTGTCCACCTTCTATACTATCTTTGTACAACATGGCCCAACATCTTTCCTATCCTTCCCATGTGGTCCAGCATCTCTTTGTCTCTCTCCTCTCCACCAAAACATCTCTCTTCCTCTCTTTTCTCCACCTCCTCACTCTCATGGGAGGACATCTTTCTCTCTGTCTTCTATTCCCTCTCCTCCCCAGTCCAGCATGTCTCCCTATCCATTTATCCAGGATTTCTCCCTCTCTTTCTCTCTCCCAGTCCCCCACCCACAGTTCAGCATCTCCTCTCTCTCCCTGTTCCCCTCTCACCACATATTCCTGCATCACTCCTGTACTCATCCTTTCCGGGAATCCCAGAATAACTTCTGCTCCCCCCCCCCCCCCCCCACCCACGTAAAACCAGCATCTTTCCTGCCCCCTCTCCTTATTAGTCTAGCACATCTCCTGACTCTTCCACTCCGATGAGTGCAGCATAACTCTGCAGTGGCTCAACTTGCCTTCCCCTTCCCGCAGGTCTAGAGACCTTTCCTGCTCCTTCCTCCCGCCCCCACTTATGGGTCCAGCACTTTTCCCAGTTCTCCCCTTTCCTCCTCACAGTTCTTTAGTTAGGAAGTAAGGCCAGTGCCAGGCAGACCTCCATGGTCTGTGTCCCAAACTTAGCAAGAAAGATCTGGATGGGCTGGAGTGGGCTTCGACAGTAAGTCAAGTAGTTGGGAACTAAGGCCTGTGCCAGGCAGACTTCTATAGTCTGTGTCCAGAACATGGTAAACACAAGTCAGGATCAATTAAGCATATATTATATCACATTTGTATCATATGTAATTGGTCCACAAAATCATCTACGGTGTAGTCCCAGGATACATGTTAGACCTTATAGATCTACCAACCAGAAACAGAACCAGATCATCTCGAGCATACCTAAAACTCCATTACCCAAATTGCAAAGGAATCAAATACAAAACAACCTATGCATCCATCTTCTCCTATATAAGTACTCAGCTATGGAACCCACTGCCAAAAGATGTGAAAACAATCTACGACCATCTAAGCTTCAGAAAATCATTAAAAAACAGCCTGTTCAAAAAGACTTACCCCACCGACCCTACATAAATATCTACTCCCAGCAACACAGCAAAACCAAGGATCGTACTGGACAATATACAACCTCCCTCTCTTCCACTCCCATGGTCCCTGATTTACACCTAGCTTATTCGACCATAACATAACCTGTATTTGTCTCTCTGCCGGAATTGGCGAACGCAAATGGGTGGGAAAATGTGGGATACAAATGTAACAAACAAATATGCTATGAGTGCAGGTGCTATGGATCCTAGTAGGCAAGGAAAGACCTCTTAAGGTTGAAACTAGTGAGTAAAATGTTGTTAGTTAGCAACATTGAAAGATTGTTAATTTAATCATGTATTAACAATGAATGTGATTATGCTACAACCAAAATTTTAAAAGCACTCTTGGTTGGCATTGTGGGAATTGCCAATTACCCTGTTGTGATACCATAAAGGAGTTTAACGTGCACAGAGTAGTGGGTGCATCACTGACTGCTGGATGGGAGCAAACAAGGGAAGGAAAAAATCCTGCATTCCCAAACATCTCAAAAAAGAAAAAAAGCAGGACCAGCCTGCAGTACTGTAGAATCACTAGGTTTATTGAGGTTTATTGATAAGTGACCTGTCATGGCTGTGTTTTGGCAAACTTTGACTGCATCATGGGCCAATTATCCAACCAGATCTCTACATTCAAATCCTCCTTAAATAAGACAATGAAAGTGATGATGCTCATCAAAAATCTTCAACACAGTAGTACAGTAGCACTTCCTGTCAGGGGTGTGGCCAGCATTGGTTTTTCTGGGGTTGCTCAGAGGTGGACTGTGGGGGCAACACATTTCCTCTTCTTCATCCCCAGGCTGCCACATTTATTACCTTTGATGGTGGGGATACCAAGTCCCCACCATGCAAGGAGATCCGTGGCTGAACTGTCCCACCGCTGCCTCTGCTGGGAAGAAGTCGGTGGCCTCCTTTCCTGCCACCAACATCGGCACTCAACATGCATGCTCAGTTCATGTGTGAACTAAGCATGTGTGAGGCATGCCGTTATTGGCGGCAGGAAGGGAGGCCACTGACTTCTTCCCTGCGGAGACAGTACTGGGGCAGTTCTGGCTGTGCATCTCATCAGCTGGTGGGGATTGGCATCCCTGCCAGTCATTCAAAGGGTACTCCAGCTGTGAGCCCCCAAGGCCATCTAGTCTGCTATGCCACTGCTTCCTGCATAGCAGACTGGATGGACAATGAGTGTCTTCATCTGCCATCATTTATTGTGCTATCCTGTAAGGATAGCCCTTAAATCTGTACCACAAGAACATAAGCATTGCCATACTGGGACAGATCGAAGGTCCATCAAGTCCAGAGTCCTGTTTTCAACAGTGAAAAATCCAGGTCACAAGTACCTAGCAAGAAAACAGATTTTATGATGCTTATCCTAGAATATGCAGTGGATTTTCTCAAATCATCTTAATAATGGCTTATGGACTTTTTTTTTAGGAAATTATCTGAACATTTTTTATACCCTGATAAGCTAACTGCTTTTACCACATTCTCTGGCAACGAATTCCAGAGTTTAATTACTTGTTGAGTGAAGAAATATTGTCTCTGATTCATTTTAAGTTTACTACTTAGTAGCTTCTTTGCATGCTCCCTAGTCCTAGCATTTTTGAAAAGAGTAAATAAACAATTCACATCTACCTGTTCCGCTCCACTCAATATTTTATATTCCTCTTTCATATCTCCCCTCAGCCGTCTCTTCTTCAAGCTGAAGAGCCCTAGCCACTTCAGTCTTTCCTCATAGGGAAGTCGTTCCATCCCCTTTATCATTTTCATCGCCCTTCTCTGTACCTTTTCTAATTCCAAAAATTAGAATGACCTCCCTGTATGCGCCTTGATCCCCCAAATTACAGCACATCATTTCTTGCAAATGACATATAAATCAGAAGCTAAGGAAGTGTTCTGATAAGGATATCATATCCATGCATATATACTCTGTATTCTGACCAAGGTCAGTGGGAGCTTCAGCTAAGAAACCTCAGCAACCAAGCCAGCAGAATTGCATGAGGGTGAGAGACACATGAAGTGAAATAATTAACTGAAAAGACTGAGGGATCCTACTGTCCAGTTGGCTCACTCACTAATTTTCTTTCAGTGGAACAGTGGATTGGCAAGCAAGTGATGGTCATCTACTGCACTCCAAGCAGAGTACAACTGTTCTGCCCTAATTACATGGGGCAGCTTGTGCTACCTATGTGTAACAGTTTACATGTCTGTATATTTATTAAGTTGTGTATGATGGACCAGGTTGCTGCATTTCTTTGGTCCTCTGTGGTTTAGCCTTTAAGAACACCTGTGTTCTGCCTTCAGTGCCTATTGGAGGTTTGCTGATACTGCTTGCCTTTGGGCACGCTTGGAGATGCAGAAGCCCCCCCCCCCTTCCCCCATTGCTCTCTTTAGGTAAATTGAGAGAAATGATAACTGTGCCTGGGTCATAGATCTAGTGTTTAGAGGGCTTGAGCACTCCATGCCAAGGCAGTCAACTGTTGCTTGTTTTTTCCCCTCTCAGGGTAGTAATCCATTGTGATTTTTCACCTGTTGCGGCTGCTGCTGTAGTACTGTACTGGATGAAGAAGTTATTGCTGTCTCTTGAGTATTTTATATTTTCCAGCCACTGAGAGTTCCTCTTCTCTAGGCGATGGGCTAATCACAGACAAGGACTCACTCTGTATGTACAGAATCCCTAATCCATCTCAACACAACTGTAAGTGATGGATTTTGGTATATCTGGTCATCAACTGTATTAAATAGAAAATTAAGGATTGGAGTCTATTCTTGGTAACAAGCAGCCCCAGGTTTAACTATTTGAACAGACTCAGTACATAACACAGAGTTAAGGAACATACTCAGTACATAACACTGGGTTAAGATCAGAACAACAACCAAGAAAACTGGAATCTGAGCCTCCCAGATCTGAGGCAAACTTGATGGGCAAATACAGGAGAGAATGTGGAGTATGAAGGTAAAGTGGATCTACCAGCAGGGTCAGCTCAACCACTACGTATGACTAGGTAGTCTCCTAGGGTGGCAGCTTCTTAGGTGCGGCAAAGAGCAGCTGCAGTCAAAGCAAAACAAAGGTCCTGACAACTCCACTCCACTCTCGTAAATCCCACTAAATCCCATTGTTTTGGTCCAAAGTGGCTTTCAGAAAGAAAGAAGAAAAGAATACAATAAACCATGTAAATAAATATTCTATTTAAATAGTTATACAATTATAATGTCAAGTGCTTTGCAAATATGTATTCAAGGAACACTGCAACAGACTATAAGATGACTGAGATTTTATCTGAATTGGTAAAGCATCCACTAACTCAAAGAACCAACAACATATTGTTTACCTGCAGAGAGAGTTGGCACATACATACCTAGAAAGTAAAGTCTAATATTTGATATCCAACTAGGCATTTTTTTCAAGATTGATGTGGGATAATGGGATGATCGTGATGGTTGAGCTTAATTCTCAAACTCTCAGCGGAGGGGGTGAAAAGGTAAGGCTGAAGGTTTACATAGGGCATTGGCTCTGTCCACTGAAGTAGAACAGGCTTGTCCAAGTTCAGTCCTCAAGGGCTACAAACAGACCAGCTTTTCAGAATATCCCTAATGAATATGCATATTAATTCAGTAACTACCATACATTTTTTAAATGTTCAATTCTACCTTTATTAAATCTTTACATACCTTTATAAAAATGTGCATAATATAGATCTCACAATTCTTCCCAATCTCACTAATCACACGCTCATACTAATCACCTCATTCCCCATTCACTTCCTTATACTTAACGTACTGCCTCATAGGTACTCACTATCACACAGCAGTTATTCTATTGTACTTCACTCATATCTTGTAACCATTTCTATGAGTTACAAGAATTACACACATTACACCGCTGTTTTTGCAGTGGTTGCTGTACGTTTGTGTCTACTTATCTGGCAGTATAAGGAAATGAATGGGGAATAAGGTGATTAGTATGAGTGTGTGATTAGTGTGATTGGGAAGAACTATGAGATCAATATTACACACATTTTTATAAGGGTATTATTTAAAGATTTAATAAAGGTCGAATTGAACATTTAAAAAATGTATGGTACTTAGTCAGTAAATGATTTCTAATGAATATGCATGAGAGAGATCTGCATGCAAATCTTTCTCATTTATATTTATTAGGGATATCCTGAAACCCTGGCCTGTTTGAAGCAAGCAAGCTCTACAATAACTGTAAGCAAATATATTCAGGAGGAAAGGAAAGGGTGAAACAGGAAAGTTATAATGTTTGGAAGATAGTCAATCGTAGACAGACAAGAGGCTAGAAATGTTAAACTGTCTCATGCCCGTCATCTTATTTTCTGAGGAGTTTTTCTGCTTAATCTTTCTCATTTTAGTGGATTTTCAAGCTTTTTCTTGGCTTAGCAGTAAGTTCCTTAACTAAATTTTTGACCAAGCAATTAAAAAAAATCTTTTAGTAATGTTCAGCGGCGTACCAAGAGCGGGGCGGTGGGGGCGGTCCACCCCGGGTGCACGCTGATGGGGGGTGTGCAGAGAGCAGCCGCGGAGCCGAGAGCCGCGCGGCTGCTCCCAACAGCTAAAAATGCACCCGGGGGAGGAGGGTTGATGCGCTGGGGGGGAAGTCATTGTGCTGGGGGGGTTGTGCTGCACCCGGGGGGGTGCGCATTGGCGATCCGCCCCAGGTGGCAGCCGAACTGGGATCGTCACTGGTAATGTTCTTTAATACAGAAGTTGTCAGTTACCAGAATTTGCCCTAAAGCTTCACTAAGGGGCCCTTTTACTAAGACCCGTAGGCACGAACGTGTGTCCTATGTGCGTCAAGTTGGAGTTACCTCCTGGCTACTGTATATCCCGGGTGGTAATTTTATTTTTTATGCGCTTCCGCTACGCACGTTGGAACATAATTTTTATTTTCCTGCACGCGGCGGAAACCGGGCAGTAAACATCATTCTACACGTGTAGATGATTCGGTAATCATCTACACGTGTAGAATGATGTTTACTGCCTGGTTTCCGCCGCATGCAGGAAAATAAAAATTATTACCAGTTACCACATGAGATCTTAATGCTAAGTCAATGGGTGGCAGTAAGGTCTCAGACCCAAAATGGACGGGCACCAATTTTTTATTTTGCCGCACGTCCATTTTCAGCAAACATTTTAAAAAGGCCTTTTTTACAGATGCGCTGAAAAATGGATCTGCACACACCCAAAACACATGCCTACATTAGTGCAGCCCATTTTTCAGCGCACCTTAGTAAAAGGACCCCTAACTGACACGGTGATGCTGCGTGCATATCTGCGTGTACTTACGCACATGCGGTAGGGAACTAGACTGCGAGGAGAAGTATGGCCTAGTGTCGGAGGCCCTGGTGAGGTATAAGAGGGCTAGAAAGACCTCCAGAAATGCTGGGGAAGCCAAGTGTTGTAGTCCAGACCTCTACAAAATATAAGGAGCAAATTAAATAATTCCTGATCCCGAAAGATGGCACACAACTGTGTGCACATGCAAGGAGCAGTGGGTGCAATCCTAGAAGGAAAGAATGGGGATAGCAGTGTGGCTGAGTGCGGGGGGTGGGGGGGTGAGGGTATGGAATCTTAAAGAAGGTCTTGGTTAGAGGAGGTTAATGGAATGAGAACCCTGGAAAGGTATAAGGGTTTGGTTGGGGGAATTAAAGTGGAATAGTGATATTGGGAATTGCCAATGATGTTACGATCCATATCCCGTTCAAAAGCGACTTAAATGAAATAACCAACGAGATCAACCAGAGTTTCCAGACTATGCACTCTTGGGCAGACTCATTCAAGCTAAAACTCAACGCAGAAAAAACTCAATGTCTAGTTCTCACCTCCCAATACAATACAAACAACTACCCTACCATAACCACACCCTACTGCACACTTCCTATCTCAGAAAATCTGAAAATCCTTGGAGTCACAATTGACCGAAACCTCACTCTCGACACCTACGCAAAGAACACGACGAAAAAAATGTTCCAATCGATGTGGAAACTCAAAAGAATAAAACCTTTCTTCCCAAGAAACATCTTCTACACCCTAGTACAGTCACTAGTAATAAGCCACTTGGACTACTGTAACGCTCTGTACGCAGGCTGCAAAGAACAGACCATCAAGAAACTCCAGACAGCCCAGAACACCGCAGCCAGACTCATTTTTGGAACACCTAAATATGAAAGTGCGAAACCCCTCAGAGAGAAATTGCACTGGCTCCCGCTCAAGGAACGTATTGAGTTCAAGATCTGCACGACTGTACACAAAATCATTCATGCAGATGCCCCACTCTATATGCTAAACCTAGTGGACCTACCGCCCAGGAATGCCAAAAGATCGGCCCGCAAATTCCTCAACCTGAACTTCCCCAGCTGTAAAGGAATGAAATACAAACAGGCGTATGCTACTACCTTTGCGTACAAAAGCACACAGTCTTGGAACGCACTACCCATGGCCCTTGCATGGACAAGAGTGGGCAGTTGGGAGCGATTGATTGAAGAAAAAGGATGTGTGTAGATGTTGTGTGCTTTTAGACATAAGAGTGTGAGACAATATAACTGTAGAATTTTCAATATTAGATGAACTGAGTAAGAGTGTTGAAAAAGAAAATGTGAATAGGATTTCCTGAGTGAGTTAAGAAATTTGGTAAGTGTGCTTGATTCTGTAATGTTAAGTGAGCCAATATGGATTTAAAGGATCTGGATGTTTTTCATGTGCTGTGGGAAAAAAACTCATTGTCTTCAAGTGAAAATGTCTAAAAATATATTTTTGGCAAGAAGCTGCTTTAGACAGCAGACATTCTTTTAGTTAGTGGGGTTCCTCAGGGGTCTGTGCTAGGACTGCTGCTTTTAATACATTTATAAATGATTTAGAGATGGGAGTAACTAGCGAGGTAATTAAATTTGCTGATGACACAAAGTTATTCAAAGTTGTTAACCCGCAACAGGATTGTGAAAAATTACAGAAGGACCTTACGAGACTGGGAGACTGGGCAGCTAAATGGCAGATGACGTTTAATGTGAGCAAGTGCAAGGTGATGCATGTGGGGAAAAAGAACCTGAATTATAGCTACGTCATGCAAGGTTCCACATTAAGAGTTACGGACCAAGAAAGGGATCTGGGTGTCGTCGTCGATAATACACTGAAACCTTCTGCTCAGTGTGCTGCTGCGGCTAGGAAAGCGAATAGAATGTTGGGTATTATTTGGAAAGGTATGGAAAACAGGTGTGAGGATGTTATAATGCCGTTGTATCGTTCCATGGTGCGACCGCACCTTGAGTACTGTGTTCAATTCTGGTCGCCGCATCTCAAGAAAGATATAGTAGAATTGGAAAAGGTGCAGTGAAGGGTGACTAAAATGATAGCGGGGATGGGACGACTTCCCTATGAAGAAAGACTAAGGAGGCTAGGGCTTTTCAGCTTGAAGAAGAGAAGGCTGAGGGGAGACATGATAGAGGTATATAAAATATTGAGTGGAGTGGAACAGGTGGATGTGAAGCGTCTGTTCACGCTTTCCAAAAATACTAGGACTAGGGGGCATGCGATGAAACTACAATGTAGTAAATTTAAAACAAATCGGAGAAAATGTTTCTTCACCCAACGCATAATTAAACTCTGGAATTCGTTGCCGGAGAACATGGTGAAGGCGGTTAGCTTAGCAGAGTTTAAAAAGGGGTTATACGGTTTCCTAAAGGACAAGTCCATAAACCACTACTAAATGGACTTGGGAAAAATCCACAATTCCAGGAATAACATGTATAGAATGTTTGTACGTTTGGGAAGCTCGCCAGGTGCCCTTGGCCTGGATTGGCCGCTGTCATGG